>NC_139720.1:214853085-215453085 GCF_964211835.1 Anser anser
GGGAAATTGCTCTCACCCACAGCTCCCCACGCATGGGTTTTATCCCCCCCATGTTCCCCCCATGTGCTGCTGCAGGCAGGGGGCTGCCTGCCCCTCAAATCCTCCCCTAATCTGGGGACACCAAATAAGCCCCCCAAGGAGGGTGACACCAGCAGCGCAGCCACCACTAGGGACATGAGAGGGGACACGAGGACCTTCAGCACGTGTCCCAGTGCCCCCGCACCCTGGCTGTGGACACCCCAGCCGGGGGAACCTGCAGAAGGTGCTGAGCAGTCAGGGGGGCAATGTCCCCCCCCACGGAGAGGGTGCCCCGGGAAGGTCCCCACCTGAGTGCCGCTGGACGCTGCCTCCCGCATCTTCATGATGGCCATGATCTCGTCCTGCTGCTTCTTCATCTCTTGGTCGTTGACCTACCAAGGAGGGGAGCCCAGGGGTCACAGCCCACCCTCCACGTGCCTCCAAAATAAGGAGACTTTGTGGGAAATGCAGGACCACCTTCCTCCCACCGCCCCCATCCCTGGGGAGCCACCCTTGGTGCATCCATGTGTCGGCACAGGCAGGTGCCAGGGGGCCCTGCAGTATCTCCCAACCCCCCCCAGGGCAGAACTTTGTAGGCTTGAATTTTGTGCGTTCAAACCTACGTTGAAAATCTTCACGTAGTGGCTGATGAGGTCCTCCACCACCCGGCCCGCCTTGTAGTCCTTCCCGTCCGTCTGGAAGAGCGTGGGCCCAAAGACGATGGCCAGGTTGTGCGTGTTCATCTGGTTGTCCCCCGAGAAGCGCTGGACCCTACGGGGCACCCCATTATGATTCCTGCCCCGTGCCACCCCCCAGGACCCCCTTCAGCTGCACCGGGACGTGGTGCTCAGCTTCGGGCACAGCTTGTCCCTAAATCCCCATTCTTTTGCTTGGGATGAACCAGAGGGATGAAGGCTCTCCTGCACCCCACACCCCCCCCAAAACCCCCCAGCAGATGGGGTGATGCCCCACGGGGCTTTGGGGACCCACGCCGTACCGAAAGAGGTGGTTGATGAGCGCCTTCAGCGTGGCCCTGTTCACCGTGGGGAGGGTGTCCAGGAGCCGCCGGTACTCCCCGATCTTCGCCTCCTCATCCTCCAGCGCTGCGAGGGGGAAAAGTGCAAGCGTGAAGGGGCGTGAAGCCGCGATGAAGACCCCCACCCACCCCATCCCCTACCCGGACCCCACTTTGGGGCCTCCCACCCCACCACAGAGCTGGTGGGGCTGGCACATCCCAGCTTTTTTGGCTGTTTTGCACCCAGGTGCCTCCAGCCCCGGTGCCTGGGGGCCAGATCCAGGAGCGAAAGGCGAGCCCCCCAGCCAGACCTGGGTGCGGGGCCAGCGGGCGCATTCCTCTCCCCACCCCGGGCTCGGCGCCCGGCGGCTCTGACTCACGGCCACTGCCATGCCGGCCAAGGGAAACATCTGGACCCCAGATGTGCAAAGAGAGGATCAAGCGGGGGGGGGCCAGGCTCAGCTTTTCGGCACCAGGACCCTCCGGGGAAGGCTCCACCATGGCTTGCAGCCCCTATCCCAGCACCGCCGCTGCCCTCGCCCTCACCAGTGGCCCGCAGCCAGTCCTGGCTCCAGCGCCGGGTGAAGAGCCCATCGCCCAGGTCGCGGAAGAAGCGCTTGAGGGTGTTGGCGACGTCGTCCACGTGGTGCTCGCCCTCCTTCAGGCGCACGCTGCGGGCGTCGCGGCGCAGCATCTCCAGCAGGCTGGTGGTCTTCGAGTTCTGCCCGCTCTTGCGGTAAATGCCCTCGGACGTCAGCCCTGGGGCAGAGCAGCCGGCGGTGAGCCCTTGGGACCACCACGTTTTGGCCACCCGCCCACCCCGCTGGCTGCCCATCAAAGGGTCCCTGCGAGGGGACGCGGTGCTCCCCGCCCCGCAGGTGTTCCCCGGCCACCGAGGAGCTGTGGGCAGGAGCCAAGCCCCGCTCCAGCCTCCCACGGAGCTGTGGCAGATGCTCAGGGCGGGAGGAAAACGGGTCTCAGGCTGCCCCTTGCCACGGCAAGCTGATGGGGTGACCCACACCGTCCCCGTACAGCGAGGGCGCGTACCGCACTGCGTGATGTAGTCGATGCACCGGTCCACCAGCATGGGGACGTCCCCCTCGGTCAGCTGCTGCTCCGACAGGGTGTCCCCCGAGCTGCCCGCAGCCTTCTGGATGGCGTGCACCCAGCCCAGGAAATCCAGCCTCCTCTCGCCCTGGATGTACAGCGTCCTGCCGGCGGCCGCGGGCTCAGCGGGGGCTCAGCCGCCCCCTTCCCAAACCCACGGGCACAGCCCCCAGCCCGGGCTCCCCCGAGGGTGAAGGCATCCCAGGACCATGGTGGGCTTGGGCAGGGGGGGATATTTTGCTGGAGGGGGCTGATCCCCACCCACCCTCCAGCCGGGCTGCGCCACCAGCTCCGCGTTTACCTCCGCCTCTCCACCAGCACCAGCACCTCGTTGTCCCCCTGGATGGCTGCGAAGGGAAGGCAGGAGCCCGTCAGGAGCCGTCCAGCTCCAGCCCAGGCTGGGTGAGCAGCAGTGGGGAAGAGGATGGAGAGGAGGAAGAGCTGCCAGGGGAAGCGCCCTGCCCAGAGGAGGGACCCCGAGCTCCCAGGACGTGGGAGCGGCACCCACCAGACCCCACCGCAAGTACCCTGCTGGCTGCCACCGGGCTGGATAACCCCACAGCAACCACGCAGCTGCCTGGGGCAGGGTCTGGCACCCCCAGGACCCCCCACCAGCCTGAACATGGGTCCAGCGGAGGGGGACGGGGCACGTACAGAGCTCCTGCAGCTTGCGCAGCTGAAGAGCCTCTTGGCGCTCGCTGTCCTCGAAGCAGACATAGAGCGTGGAGCCGGCCAGGGCGAACCAGCCCTCCTTGGCGCGCTCCAGGTTGAGGCCCCCCTTGTAGAGCAGGCGGCCGATCCTCTCGAAGTCGTGGCTCAGCAGCTCCTCCGCATGGGGGGGGACGAAGGACTGGGGAGGGGGCAGGGGGGGCTGTCAGCGCGCAGCCCCCAGCCCCCACGCCGGCCCCAGCGCCCCGGTTCCCACCTTGGCGATGGACTTGAGCCATTCCCGAGCGGCCTCGGGGCAGTCCAGCCCGAACAGGTAGAGCCTCTCCGACTCGATGTACACCTCGAACGTGCTCTCGATCCTGCGAGAGGGAGGGAACGAGGAGCCTCAATGCCTACGCGTGGCACGAAGGCACCGGTTTGGCACCAGGCACAGCGCCGGGGGGAGCATCCCACAGCAGGAGCGGAGAGGGGCTCAGCTCCACCGGTGGTCCATCTGACTGGGGACCCCCCCAGCCCATCCCCAGGGTTCCCAAGTGCTTTGCTCACTCTGGTAGAGACCCAAGAAATTAACAATAAAGTTGCAAAGAATAAAATGTTAAACAGGCTCCTTGCAAAGACGGGCAGCTCAGCGCCATCGGGGCCGGCGGTGGGGCTGGGGGCGGCAGCCCCACGGAGGGGACATGGGGGGGCGTTTGGGGCCAGCCTTACCCGTGGGTGTGGGGCGGGTTGTTCACCAGGCACACGATGTCCCCCGCCTTGATCTCACCGTTGGGCACGGCGTTGCGGTCGTTCTCGTAGTAGCTGAGGACGCCGTCCTGCAGCGTGCACCACCGCCGGCTGAACTCTGCGCGGCACGGGGGGGGGGTGCTCAGCAGCCCCGCATGCTCCGGCCACCCGGGGCCACCCAAAGCCACCCGAGGCCACCCAAGACCACCCACCAGCCCAACAGCTCAGGGCACAGCCCCTCACTCCCAAAACCTCTCCAAAACCAGGCTGGCTGGCTCGCACCGCAGCCCCAGCTGTCTCACCAGTGCCCTGGGGAGCCGGGGACACTGCATCCCCCCCCACCAGCTCCCCCGCATCCCTGCTGGGGCTCTCCAACCCCCTGCACCCCTTTTTCCCCACCCCGTGGTCCCCCACGTACCTTCCTGGCCCTTCCTCTCGCTGACGGGCTTGGCCATGGAGGGGGTCTTGTAGAGGAAGCCGTTGTGCGTGACGCAGGGCAGCAGCACCGAGTAGTGCTTCTCCTCGCTGCCCCCCACCTCCAGGCGCGGCGTCTCTGCGGAGGGGGGTGACAGCCTGGCACAGGGCTCGGCTCGGAGGGGGCGATGGGGACATGAAATGTCCCCTGAGGCTGGGGGTTTCCCCTGCCAGAGCCCGCACGCAGCCGCTGAGCCACCCGGCACCGCGGGATGAGCTCAGGGGCTCGGGTTTCTCCGGTTCGCGCGGAGGGACCTCGCCGCAGCTGCTCTCCCAGCCCTCTTTTTGTGCTGACAGTTCCAAAAGCGCAGGGCCAGACCCCTCCTGGGCCAGCTCCAGCTCAGCGGGAAGGGCTTGGACGGGACTGGAGGGAGGGAGGAGGCGGCTGCAGCCCACGCTGGCGCTGGCCCGGCCCTGGCGCGGGGTCTGGGGCTCGCTCCCCACACATCTCCATCCATCCATCCCCCAGGGGGATGTCCCCAAGGCACCAGCACCGCTCCCTCCCGGGACCCCGGGCACCAGCAGGGCTCCCCAAAGTGCCCAACATGACGCAGCCTCTCCCCTCCTGCCCCAAACCAGCTCTTGGGCGCCTCTGGGGCGTTCCCAGCAGGGCCAGACGAAACCAAAGGTGCAGGGACTCCGGCGAGGGGCAGAAATCAGGGGCAGGGGGGCTGCACGCCCGTCGGGAAAGCAGAGCAAGGCTGCGGGGTGGCAGGAGCGAGCTGAGCCCGGAGGCAGCTGCGGGCTCAGGAATTCGGGGCGGATCGCAGGGCTCCTGCGGTTCCGCTCTGGTATTTCGGTTTGGGGCTGGAACCCGGCGGGAGCGGAGCCCGTCTGGGTCACACAGGGCTGCCTTGTTCTGCACACAGCAGCGCCCCGTGCCGGGCGGGTGCCGGAGCCAGGATCAGCCCCAAATTTCCCTGCCTCCCCCCAGGACAGGGGACGCCTGGGGACTCCTGGGGACACCCGGGGGACTCCTGGGGACACCGAGAGGACACCTGGGGACACCTGGGAACACGCAGAGGGCACCTGGCAGTGGGGACAGCCCTTACCTGAGGTCTTGTTGTGCAGCAGGAACTCCATCTGCAGCCGCTGCCCGCTCTTCTCGGCCAGCGCCAGGGGGGTCGGGCACTGGGGGTCCCCGGTGGCGCACGTCACCGCTGCCCCGCAGAAGACCAGGGCCTGCGTCTCGGCCAGGTCGCTGGTGGTGACGGCCGCGCACAGGGCCTGCGGCAGAGCGGGGAGGGCGGCCGGTGAGCACCGAGCCTGCCCTCGGGGCCGCGGCTCCAGGGGGGGCGAGACACCCAGCAAGGAGCCAGCCCTGCGAGGGAGGACACAGCACGGGAAGGAGCCGGGGAGCGCGGCCGGGTTCCTCCCGGCCGCCGCCGCCGGGGCAGGACAAAGGAGGGAGAGAAAGTTTTGGAGCTGGCTCGGCGGCGGCGAATCCCTCCCTTAAGGAGCCGGGGTGAAGTCATCCGGCAGCGGGGTGGGACGGGCTCTTGGAGCAGAAAAACAAACAAGCCCACATGCGAATTCCCGCGGCCGCCGGCACGGCGCGCCCCCGGCTCTTGTGCAAACAGCAGCGCCGAGGGGAGCTGCACAGCCCAGGGGACGGGAGCTGGTGGTGCCACCGCCACGGCATGCTGAAAGCCTGGGGGCTGCTCGCTGGGAGCATCTGACCCCGTTGCTTGGGGCGGTTTGGGGGGCAGGGGGTGGCAGAGGTTTGCGGAGAGGGCGCTGGAAGCAGGGCGCCCATCGTGCCAGGGCCGGGCAGGGCATTGGGATGAGTGGCGGTGGGACCCGGGGATCCCAGAGTGAGGGGAGCTTCGCCCACAGTGCTGCAGGCTGGGGACAGAGCTGCAATCCCAGCTGGTTGTGCCCTGCAGTGGAGGTGCCACCCTGTCCCTGCAGGGCTCCCATCCCGCCTGGAGACCCCAGGCTTCGGCTGGGGGGGACATGGGGAGAGCCTCAGAGGCTGGGTTGATAGAGACAGAGATTCAGGCAGGGATGGGGGCAGGGAGGGAGGCAGGGAGGCAGGCAGGGATGCAGGATGGAGACCACCCAGCCCCACGCATAAGGCTGGCAGCCTGTTCGGCTGAGCAAACCGGGACCAAGGCCCCCCCCCAGCACCCCAACGGGGTGTCCCCAGCCTGGGACCGGTCCCGCTGCCCACAAACGCCACGTCCCCACCCCGAGAGCCGGGGGTGACCTCGCTCCTGCGCTCTTTGGGACCTCCCCAGGCAGGGTCCCCGTGATGACACCCATCCCCAGGACCACTGACCCTGTCGAGCTCCTCCTGGTTGCCGAAGAGCGGGTGGTAGCGGCGGTACTTGCCCTCCCGGTACTTGGCGATGAGGAAGCGCCTCCGGTCCTGGCTGCTGCTGCCGGGGCCGATGGCCTCGCTGGGGGGCACGTTGGCGGCCCAGAACTGGTTGGCCACGGCGTTGCCGATGTGGTGGAAGAGCTGCGGGGGCAAGGGGAGGCCGGCGTGGTGGTGCCGCCGCGGGGATGGGGTGGGCTCTGCGGGGCAGGGGGAGCCTGCAGGGACCTTCCCAGCCCACCACAGAGCAGCGATGCTGCGGCTCTGGGTGCAGGCAAAGCATGCACGGAGGGGGAAGAGGCGTCGTGCACGGGGAGTGGAGAGCACGGGTGGGCAGGAGGCGAGGGGCTGAGCCCAGGGTGGGGGAGCACCCGCCCGCCACAGCCCCGCAGCGTGACCCTGCCCAGCCCCGGCTCCAGGCGCGGTGCTGCAATCCTTCCACTCCCCTTCCTGCCCCAGAAAACACATCTGGAAAGCTGCACCGAGAGCCAGGAGTGGATTTAAAGAGCTCTCCACAGCTCCTCGCCACCCTGCTCCCCGACCCCGTGGTGCACAGCTCCGCTTCGCCCCCCCGGGGCCAGGCAGCACAGGTCTGCCCTGCGGCAGGCGTTGCAGCCTTGTGGCAGGCGTGCCCGCCTGCTGCTGTGCCATTGCGCAGCAACATTTGCCCTGGGGACACTTCTGGGAGATGGCATCGCCCCAGCGAGCCCCGCGGGGTGCTCGGTGAGCATCCCCGTGCCCTTTGGGGCCATGAGGAGCAGGAGAGGGCTGGGGCTGGGGTGCAGGGGAGGGGGCACGGGGCAGGCTGGGATGCAAGGGGATGCTTGCAGAGCTCTCTGCGAGCCCGGAGGGGTTAACGGCAGCCTTCCAGGAAAGGGGAGGATCGGGGCTGCAGCTGGAAGTGTTTGGGCTGGGGATCAGGCAGACCGGAGGCGGGGGCCGCAGGGTGGGACCGGGGCAGGAATGCAGGACCCGAGCGGGGCGGCTGGGGCCGGCCAGACGGGGCTGCGGCACCGGGGCGCCCGCAGCGGGGCCGTTCCCATCGGGCTGCTCCGCTCCAGCCCCAGCCAGGGCAGCACAGACCCCGTGCCACGGGGCAGCAGGGTGGCACGGTGGTGGGGTCGAGGCGTGCGGCCAGCCCAGGGTCCCTTCCAGCGGCCCCACGAAGCACAGAGCCCCCGGTGCTGCCGGCACCAGCGCCGAGCTGCTGGGAACGGCGGCAGGGCTTGGTGCGGTGACAAAGCCCAGCTCCACGCCCGCCCTCGGCGCTGGGCGCTGCCAAATTCCTGCCCGGCCCCGTGGCCACTCCGGTGGCTCCGCAGCCGTCACCCCGTGGGTGCACAGGTGCCTTCTGTCCCCAGCGCGGGCGTGAAGCACCCCTCGTGCCCCCAGGCGATGCCGGGTGCAACCGCGGGGATGGGGGCAGGGGGCTGCTGGTGGTCCCCTCCCTATCCAAGTCACAGTACGGTGTCACCCGGGGAGCTCGGGTCAGGATGGGGATAACCTCCAGCTCCTGGTGAGCGGGGTCTGCAACTGGGGGGGACGGGGCAGCTGCCCCCAGACCGGATTTTGGAGCCCATCCGCGCCAATACCTCGATCAGCTCCTCGGTCCACACCTTCCTGTCCATCTTCAGGCTTCGGACTTTGGTGATGCCGGGGCCAAGGCCCCGGTGCTCCCCTGCCGGCGAGAGGAGCCGTTAGGGACCCTCCTTGGGGTAGGGGGGTCACAGAGCCATGCCCCCCCCGGCCTCTCCCCCCAGCCTCCTGCGCTGCAGAGCACCCAGGCGTGCCCACGGACCGAGCAGGGGAGGTTTGGGGGAACCCCGTCTCCCCACGGCTGGGGGCCATTTGGAGAGGAGACCAGTGCTGGGGCGCGCTCAGCACCCCGGGGTGCTGAGCGGGGCCGGTACCTGCGCATCTCTTGCAGATGACGACGCAGAGGTTGATGGACGCCCAGTCGGGCTGGGGCGAGCCGCAGTCGGCGCAGAAGCGGTTGGGCTCCAGCGCCCAGATCCTCTCCGCCACCTCCGAGTTGGAGAGGGCCTCGGCGATGGCGTGCCGCATGGCCTCCACCCACTCCTCCTTCTCCTGGTCCGAGTCGGCCGAGAAGCTGCCGGCGGGGAGGGGGGTGAGGGAGGGATGGCCCCGGGGAGGGGGCAGCACTGCCGGCACCCCATCCCCTCCCTCGGCTCACCTGAAGATCCTGTAGGGCGTCGTCAGGTCGAAGCCCCTGCGGTCCACCTCCTTGACGTTCCCCACGTTCATCTCAATGTAGGTGATGCCGATGCCCTGCCGATAGTCCTGGGGGGCGAGGGGGGGGGCGGAGAGGTGAGGGAGGGCAGCCCCCCGGGTGACACGCTGCCCGTGCTGGTGGCAGTGGCCAGGGTCCCCACGCACACCCCCAGCCCCAAGGCACACAAGGTTTGGGATGGAAATGCCACCAACCCAAGCGGGCGCGATGCTCCTGGGGTCCCCAAACCTTGGGGACACGTGGATGGGGTCTGCAGCCTGGGGTCTCCCACCCGTGGGGTCTCCCCTCCCCATTTTGGGGGTGGCAGCCCCGGGGTGCCACGGCTCACCGCTACTCTGCCCCGGCTGCCAAAGCGAAGGGCGGGGGTCCCCCTGCAGAGGGCACCAGGGTCCCCAGCCCCTGCTGCACCCCGGCACCCACCTCCGAGTTCTTGTAGAGGAAAACTTTGTCCCCGGCCACCGCCACGAAGAGCTTGTGCTTGAACCCCCGCAGCTCCAGGAAGCCGCTCTTGTCCACGAGCTCCGTGGCATCGGGGGCGGCCGGGGACATGGGCGTCCTCTCGGGAGCCTTGCTCTTGCGCTCCTCCGCGACCTGCTGCAGGGTCTGGATCCACTCGTTACGGTCGGCTGCGGGGCAGGAGCAGAGAGGGGTCAGGGCTCGGGCTGGGGGGGGCTCGTCCCTGGGGTCAGGGGCTGCCAGGAGGATGGGAACGGCCCCGCAGTGGGGTCGGGGTTGGCTACAGGCAGGCGTCCCCAGCACTCACCGTCACTCTCGGCCCGAAACACAAAGTTGCGGTTGTTGGTGACCACCTCGAATTTCTGGTCCCCGACGCTGGCTACGCGGGAGATGGAGGAGACGGGGATGAAGCGCTTGGAGTAGGCGTCCTGGGGGGGGGACACGGGGGGAGAGACGCACCGTCACCGCCGCCGCCTCGGAGACACGGGTCGGGAACGGCCCCGAAATGGGAGCGTCGGGGTCCGGGAGGCTCGGGGCACCCCACATCCCACCCCGTGCTGGCAGCACCCCAGCACCCAGCCCGTGGTGCCATGGGGACATCGTCCCTTTGCATCCCCATGCCTCTGGGATGCCCGGAGGGATGCGGCCCCAGCTGCCGTGGTGGGCTCGGCGTGGGACAGCCGGGCAGCCCCCCCGACTCCTTCTCACCCCAGCCTCAGCCCTCCTCCCCCCTCACCTTCTCGCTGTCGAAATAGCGGAGGTAGTCGGCGTCGAGCTTCACCCAGCGCTTCTGGTAGATGTAGGACCTGGGGAGGGACAGCAGGGGCCCGTTGGAGGGGACGGGGAACCCGAGCTGCACCCCAGGGGCTTGGGGAGCACCTGCATGGAGCACAAAGGGGGCCAGGACAGGTCGGGCACGGGGACCCCAACACAGCGTGGACCCCAGCGCCCGCAGCCCCTGCTCTGCCTGCATGGGCTTGGGCGCAGGAAGGAGAGGCGAGCCCCCGGCTGCAGCAGCGCCCTCGGCCCCCCCAGCCCTCCTCCGAATCCCCACCACGCGCCCTTGAACTCGGGGCCTCTCCGCCTGTGCCTTCACGCCCCAGTTGCCGACAGCCCGGGGCCACCTCGCCATCGACCCTCGCCGCGTCCCTGGCCCTCGTGGCAGCAGGGGAAGCGGTGGGGTTTGTGCTTTCCTGCGGGCACCGATGAAAGCACGGAGCCGAGAGCGGGGGCTGCCCCTAAAAGCACCCCGTGAGCTGCTGATCCTAATTAGCAGTCACTACCGGAGACCCCAGAGCCGGGCTGGTGGCGTCCAGTCGGGCACCTCACGCCCTCGGCGCGCATCAGCATCACTGGATGGCGGTGCAGGGGGACAGGCCACCCCCTCGCCCCCTGGCACCCCCTAAAAGCCTCCGGCAAGCCCTGGGAGCCCCCCTGGTGCCCCCCCAGCTTCGTGGGCTGTTGCTTAAGCGCTTGTTTGTTCAGGAAAGGATTTCAGCACCGCCACACGTGACCCCGCCGCTCGGCCTTTACGTAAGGAGGAAATCCTTGTTAAGGCTCTGGGCTCTTCCACGGGCCCTCCCGTTCCCCATCCCCGTCCCGCAGAAACCCCTCAGCCCTCCCGGCTGGCTTTAGGCACTCAGGGGTTGGGTTTTCTTTTTTTGGTTTTCCTTCCAGTGCCTTCCCCAGGCTCCGGCTCCCCACCCAGGGAGCAGCTTCCCCCCGGCTCCCCGGGGAGCTCCGTGCGGCTCTCACTTCCCCAAAACCGTCCCCGGCTTCCTCCTCCTCGGGGATTCAGGCTTAGGGATTTCCTCCTGGCTGGCGCTAAGATGCTGGCAGGGACCCAGGGCTCCCACAGAAGCTCCCCGGCATGGCCGTGCCACCCGCGGGTCCCACGGGAGCAGGGCAGCAGGGGTGCGGAGCCCCGCGGTAAGGGGCCGCCGGCACAAGAAACACTTTTATGGAGGCTGCGGGGTCTGTGCGCCCACAGGTGTTATCCCCCAACAACCCGCAGGTGAACGCAGCAAAAAGCGCTGCCAGAAAAGCCTCCTCCTGCAGCAAACTCAGTGAATAAAATAAAATAAAATCCTCTGAGCCCCGCAGAGAAGCCAGGACGGCCGTGCCGGTGGTGCGAGGCAGCCTGCAGTCACCGCTTCTCCCCAGACAGCAGCTTTCCGGGACTGCTGCCACCACCGGGCTTCCCCGGAGCGAGCAGTGCTCATTTCCCCACAAGCCCGACCCACGGCGCTCGGATGGGGGGAAGCTGGAGCTGCAACGTCAGGCCGGGACGGCAGCGGGGGCGTTGGCAGGGGGGCCACGTGCGTGGCCCGGTGCTCGGAAAGCCGCGGTCCCCATCCTGCTCCCCATCCCCGTTCCCCTCATCCACCCTCCCCTCGTGCTTCTCCTTCCTCCCCCAGCTCCCTCCCTCCTCCTCCTCAGCCAGCTCAGCGCACCCTCTCTGAGAAAGGATCTTTCACTAAAAGGGGCTACTTTTAACCTAAACCAGGGGGCAGGAGGGGGCTGCAGGCACCCCTTTTCACCGGAGCGCAACGACACCCCCAGCAAGCAGGATTTACAAGGGGAAAAAGGCACAGCACCTCCGGGGCAGGAAAAAGGGTGACACCGACAGCACGGGGAGGGCAGCGGGACTGTGCCCCCCCCCAGCATCACTCACCCCTGCGGCGGGTTCTTGTCCAGCCACCCCGCTCGGATGGTGGGCAAGAGCTGCGTGGCGGCCGAGCGCTCCATGCCGTCGCCGAGCGTGCCGGGGCTGCCGCCGGAGAGGGCGACCGGGGGCTGGCGCGGGCTGGGGCCGTCGTCGCTCCAGCCTCTGCCTGCGCTGGGGAGCGGGAGCCGAGCGGGGAGGGGGGGTTATGAGGTGGTGACGGGGTGGGCACGGCCCCCCCCTGCACCGCTCAGCGCCCTGCCCTGCCCCGAGGTGCGGAGCGATGCCGGCGTGGCGCGTGCACACGCACGCACCCCCCGTGCGCAACCACCTGTGCGCGCACACATCTCGGGCATCAGCATCAGCACACGCACACGGACGCACGCTCACGTGCGAGTGCCCCCTCCCCGAATGTTTACAGCCCCTCTGCGCACGCACAGCCCTGCGCGTGCATCCCCCCCAGCTGCTCACACGCGTGCTCGCACGCGCGTGCTCCTGCCCGCACATCGCCACGAACGTGCCCTGCCCGTGCATGCTTGCACACCCACACGCAGGCACACGTGAACACGCACACGAGGAGCGGCAGGAGGAGCCCCTACTTGGCCGGGGGAGCATCGTAGTAGTCCTCGATGAGCTCGTCCTCGCTGAAGAGGCTGTTGAAGCGCAGGGACCGCGGCCGACCTGTCACAGGCTCGGCATCCTCCTGCGGGGATGGGCATGGATGACATTGGCAGCCCTGCGCCCTCCCTGCTCCGCACCAGGGGGCTTGGGGAGGGCTCCCGTGGGGCCGAGCCCCTCCAGCCACCCCCGGCACCGAGCAGGGTGCTGAGCATCCCGGCCCCACGCAGCTCTCAGCACCACCACCAGTTAGGGATGCCCAGGGAGAGGCAGGGAAAGAGGGCACGAAATGCAGCGGCACCGCCTGCATCGCCCACGTCTGCGGCTTCCAGCGGTGCCCATGGCTCTGCGAGGTGGCGTGGCAGTTCTGGACGGTTCTGGATAACCCCCCGGCCCCAGGGGCAGCGGGTGGCAGGGCTGGGGCCGGAGGAAGGCAATGCACATCGCTCCAAAGCCAGCCCATTGCCAGGAAAAGGAGGGTGAGGGCTCCAGGTGCTCAGGGTGCCGCAGCCCCCAAAATCGGCCCAGAGCCGCACGAGTTCGGCCTCAGGAGGGAGTACATAGAGGATAAAAATCCCAAATCCAGGCAATAAATGTAGGCTGTGATGCTGCAGCTGTCCACTAGCACGCACTCTGTGCACGCCAGCCTGCGGGGAGGCTGCGCTTTGGTGCTGCCGGGGAAGCAGCAGCTCCGTGGACTCGCAGAGCACCCTGCTCCTCCGCCCCAGCCCCAAGCTGTGCCCACCAAGCAACCCAGGACCAGCATCACCGTCGGGGGCCCTGCATTCTCCTGCTCACCGCCCCGTCCCCTTCCAGCACCCACACCAACCTTGTCGGCCATCTGCCCCGCGGGGCTGGCTAATTCCTCCTCCCAGGCGGAGTCCTCGTAGTCAGAGTCATCTGCAAGGGCAAGCAGAAGGTGCTGGGCACTGCTGGCTCTCACGGGAGCGAGGGGAGCGTGCCCCGGCCGTGCCCCCAGCACACCAGCACCGTGGGCTTCCCCCACGCTCTGCCCTTGGCAAACAACCTCCAGGGTGACAATGGTGGCGTTATCAAGGGCTTGGGTAGCACCGGGGAAGGGCAAAGTCCAGCCGCGGGCAGCTCCCGGCACCGTCGCGACCCCTCGGCACTGCTCGGGGGGCAGCTTTGCCCCGGCCGGGAGCTGCCACGGGGGGGCCCAGGGCTCTCCCCGCAGCCCGTTTCTGTTCCCCTGCTCCTTTGCTCAGCTGGTTGAGGGAGGGGAGCAGCGTGCGGCCCCCCCGAGCCTCCTGCCGCTCGAGGTGGGAGCTGGGCCGCAGCGGGTGGCACCGCGGGGCAGGGGGAGAGCTGCTGGGGGCACAAATGGTGGCCGCATCCTGCTCCCGCCTGCCTTTTCCTCTTCTTCGTGTATCCATGCAGGTGACTCCTGAGCCCGTGCAAAGCTTTCGCTCCCCTCCTGGGAGAGGGCGCATCCAAACCCCAGCCCAGATGTTGTACCCCACAAAAATCCCCAGCCCAGACCCTGGGATGGGGATGGAGCAGGGAGGGAGCTGGGCAGGCTGGGCAGGACAGAGGGACAGAGGGACAGAGGGACCCACACCACGCCAGGTGGCCCAGAGGAGGATTTGGGACCGAGGAAGGGACAGCACTGGCCCCGCTCGTACTCACCGAACTCGGGCACGAAGGGACAGGAGGGCTTGGAGGGCGTCTGTGGCTGCGGGGCCGGCTGCGGCTTGGCACGGGGCAGCAGGGCCGGTGGGGACGGAGGGACACAAGGTTCCCTGTCGGGGATGGGGACGGGGATCTCCTCCTTGGCAGGAACGCTGCGGAGAGACAGGAGCAGGCGCTGCAGGACAGCACCGCGGGCATCCCACGGACCCTCCCGCACCCGCTTTTACCCAGGGGGACCCCAGAACAGAGCCCCTGTTACAGCACGGGTCGCACGCACCAACCCCATCCCCGATCTCCAAAACCCTCCCGTGGCAAAGGCCTCACCCCGCGCGGGTTATGGCGGCGCTTTTCTGGCCTGGAAGTATTTTCTGGCAGCCAGCCTCAAACCTCCCTCGCAGCTCAGGTTTCTTATCGGGCCCTCAGGGACACCAGGGGCCGCCTCCAGCCTTGAAACCCGGTCCCGTATCAGGTGTTTTTGTCCCCTGGGCTGGCGGGGGGCTGGGTCCCAGGGGACCCAGGGGACGCGGGTCCCAGGCTCACAGCACCCAGCTCTCTGCCTGGAGCCCCCAGAGCCCCCCGCCGAGCCGATTCTGGCCGCCCCTCGCCCGTCACCGCTGTTCTCCGCTCGCTTCCTGCCTCCCGAACTACTGCAGGTGGGCGGCGATAAATAAAGCCCTCCGCACCGTAGTGCTTCTGGGGGCAGGAAACTGGAGGAAGTTCCCGCTGGGTACAAAAATAAGAGGGACCTGATTGAGCGGCCCCGATGTGACGGAGGGGGCCGAGCGGGGAGGAGGCTCGGCACGGCCCCACAGCCCCACGGGGCGCTGAGCTCCGCCAGTGGCACAGGGGGTGCGCTCGGGGGGACCAGGAACGGGATTTTGTGCAAGAGCCACACGCCCAACACAGCGTGCAGCCCAACGGGGGTCCCGTTGGGCTGCTGTCCCACAGGGAATCGCAGCCCAAGCCCCATGCGTCGGAGCCAGCGAGGTGGAAAACTCGGCTCCAGACCCAGCGGGCTCTGGCGGCGGCGATGCCAACCCTCCGCAGCCCTACTCCTACTCCGCCTACTCCAGGGCATAGCCATGGCCACGGCCTCGCAGACCCCGGGCATTTGGGCAGTTTTAGCTTCCAGCCCCACTCCAAATCGCTCACCAAAGAGTTTTTTGGGGGAGCTGACAGCCCGTGCTGGAGACGGCTGGGTGCCCAAGGTGGGCGCTGCCGAGCCGCGGGTGCCGCTGGAGATGTTCCCGGCCCTGCACTGGGGCCACCGTCCCCATCCACGAGCCCTGCACCTCCCGCCTGCACTGCAGCCCCGAGCTGAGGCGTCTGGGCAGGATCCGGCCCCTCGAGCACCAAGTCCCAGCAGTTACACGGAGAAAGCTCAGCACCACCTGGGCTGCTCCCAGCACCCAGTGCGCCCTGGGGACGGCCACGCCAGGTCCCCAGGCTGCCCACGGATGCTTTGGCTTCTGTCTCCACCGAGGGTGCTCGGGAGCTTTCCCGGAGCCTCGGAGAGCAAACTTCTCCCTCGGCTGCCTCGCTGCGGGTCAGGCTGACCTCATTTCTCAGCAGCCATTGCCATGGGAACCAGCCACAACCATCCATACATTAGGGGAGCGGGGGCCAGCCCTCCCGCAGCTCCCAGTGCCACCGGCACCACCAGCCGGGGGCCGGCACCGAGAGGTGCAGGGACCCAGGGGCAGGGAGGTGACAGCGGGTTTGTCACAGGGCCCCCAGCAAGAGGGGGCCACCTGCGTGGCCTCCAGGCGCCCCGTGGGCCACATCGTGAGCCCCGATGCCAGCAGCGAGCTGATGGCCCCGAGGTCCCCAAACTGCCCAAGGTCCCCAAGCTGCCCCAAGGTCCCCAAACTGCCCCAAGGTCCCCAAGCCTCCCTGAGGCCCCCAGGCTGTCCCATTTCCTGTTGTTTCACAGCAAGACAGGCAAGGACAACCCTTGCCTCCTCACCAGGGACATCTCAGGAGGGCTCAGGAGGACGCCGTTCCTGTTGTCACCCGGTCCTGCGTGCCCGGCCCCCTGGGGCTCACGGGATGAGGCCAGCAGCGGGAAGCCACAGTGTCCTCAGGGCACTGATAACGTTTCAGTTCCCCAAAACACCGAGAGGCGAAGCTGCAAAAGCACCAGAGCTGCAAACACCCCAGGGCTCCTCAACCCCGAAAACTTCAGCAGCTCTTGCGGCCCCGCACGGGGAGCAGAGCGGGACCCCCAGCTCCGTGTGTGCCGCCCCGTGCCAGCACAGGCAGGGGGCACAGCCCAGAGCGCTGCCCCCTCCTCAGCCATCGCTCCCTGCCCTCCTCCATCCCCTGGGGATGAGGAGGTGACTTTCCCCATGGGTGCCCCCCAGCACAGCCCCTCTGTTCGCTCCTCTCAAGCCCCCCCAGCAGGAAGCAGGCGTGCCGAGGGTGATGGTGGTACCCAGGAGGGCTGGGGTGACAGTGGCACCCAGCGGGTCTGGGGGTGACAGTGACACCCAGGAGGGTTGGGGGTGACCTGGGGACCTGGCAGGCCTCAGGGGGGACACAGCGGGGGGGGGACGGAGCTGGCTGGAGGGCAGCAGCAGCACGGAGAAAACTGCAGCGCGACACTCGCTCTCGGCAGACCTGGAGCCCGCCGGGACCCCGAGGCTCAACCCGCCCCCCCCAGGTCTGGCCCCTCGGTGACTTTTGCAAAAAGTCCCCCCCATGTCCCTCCCACCCCCCCCCAGGGCTGTTTCTGTGGGGGTCGGTCGGGGAGGGTGTGGGTACGGCCCCGCAGCGGCCATGCCCTGCGGGAGGAAGTGCCGGGGACCACGGCGGCGCTGCCGGAAGAGGGGGAGCCGGGGCGGGCGGCTGCACCCCCAAAATGCCGGGCAGCGCAGCAGAGAGGGCCCCGGCGGGGCCTGGGGAGGCAGCAGGTCCTCCCCCCAGACCCATCCTGGGGACACCCCCCTGTCCTTCTGGAGGGGCTGTCCCCTCTCAGAGCCGTGGCTGCTGGGGACGGACCCGTGCGCTGGTGTCGCTGGCTGACGGCGAGAGGCAGCAGCCTGGACGCAGCACTCAGATGTGGTGGGAACCCCCACCCCGAGGTGGGGAGGCATCACCCAGGCGTGGGCAAACAGCCCCCCCCCAGCACGGACAAGCATCACCCGGCCGAGTGCACGCATTGCCCCGATGTGGACAAGCAGCACCCCGATGCGGAGGAGCATCACCCCGCCGCTTTGGGTCCGGGCAGTGTCCCCACACCCCTCGGGACCTCTGAGCTCACCAAGCTCACACAGCAGAGCGCAGAGCCCCAGCCGTGGGGCAGGGGAGGGCACAAGGGGCCGGGACCCAATGGTCCGAGCTGTGGGGCTCCCCACCAGCCAGCTCCAGGTCCACGGCACCCTGCTCCCCAGCCACCCCGCTCAGCCATCACCTCGGGGTCCCCATGCCCAAAACCCGCACGAGCTGCAGCTGGGGCTGTCTCCAGCTCCCCCAGCCCCGCTGCCATCGCCTCACCGGTGCTGAATGGACCCAGGGGGTGGGCAGGCACCCACTGACACCCGGCACGGGGCCAAACCCTGCCGTGCACATCCTCTATGGGTACCAAGCACCTGTGCATCCGCACCCTACTGTGCGTATCGTCCACGGGAACCACGCGTCACCGTATCCATGCCCTACTGCGTCTGTCCTCTGTAGGAAGCAGGCAGCAGCGTGCCCGTACCACCAGGAGCCAGGCGTGTACCTGAGCAGCCAAGCGTCGGTGCCGTTACACCACTCCCCGCAGCACTCAGCGGCAGCACGTCGCAGCCCCCGGGTACCCGGACACCACCGGAACCCGGCACCTCCCTGTCCTCGGCTCACCGCGTACCTCTGCTGTAGGAACCCAGCCCCACCACAGCCACTGCCTGCCGCGTACGCCCACCGCGGGAGCCGTGCACCGGGTTACACCTGTGAGAAAAAATCTCAGCGCCCTCCTGTGCACACCCACGGCAGCGGTCGGGCACCAGCACGTAAAGCGCACCCCCTGCAGCCGCGGGTAGCAGCGCGGACCCGGCCCGCTCCACACGCCCCCTGCACAGACACCCTGTGCACACAGTCACTGCTGTAACCACGCACCCGTGAAGTCCGCACAGATAATTTATACACGTGAAGACACGCACACTGCACGGGCATCGGTGTCCCGGGGAACAGCGATGGCCAGGAGCCGTCCCGATGCCCATGCTGGCACAAAACAGCTCCTGCCACCCTTCCTGGAGCCGCCGGCACGCTCAGGCTCCAGGCCACGGTGAGGACACGTCCCTGTCCATGTCCCCATCCCTGTCCCCGTCCTCTCCAGCGCCAGACACACCACCACCAGCTTGGCCCAGTGACTGGGAGCCAGGCCAGGCGCAGCAGTCCCCACGCAGGACCCGCTCCCACGGCTCGGGGTCCCCAGCGTGGCAGTGACCCTTAACGCCCACCCACGACTCGCTCCTGAGGCTTCTGGAGCCTCACCAACACCCAACGCCTCCAAAACCCTGCAGCAAGGAGTTCCCCAGCGCCTCCAGCAACCTCAGCATCTCCTGGTGCCACCCGGGTGGCCCCGGAGGGGAAGGGACGGGCGGAGAGAGGAGCGTGGCACCGCGGGGACGTGTCCCCACCTCCCGGGGCGCAGAGGAAGGAAATGTCCACGCAAGGAAAGCAAAACAAAAAGCAGAAGGCGACGCTGCCTCATGGCCCCGGGGGGTGTCAGCATGCACTCAGGCTCCGACCACCTCAGTGGTGACGTACGAAAAGGGTCACGACGCACAAAAAGGGTCACGACATGACGGCGTCCCCTGCCTGGCACTGGGGTCCTGCCCTGCAAACGGCTCCTCTCCGCCTGCCGGGGTGCACGAAGGCGCCGTGCCACGACTGTGCCGTGGCCAGCCCCGAGCCCCGGTGCCACCGCAGCACCCGGCGCACAGCACCCTCCCTCCTCCGCCCCCCTTCACCCCAGTCCCCAGGGCCGGAGGGGAACCGGGGCGGCTCAGGAAAACGCAAGAACGGCGCAAAAGAAGGTGAAATTCCCACTTTTGGAGAAGAGGAAACGCGTTCCCCATGCAAAATCCCCCGCCCTCCGCCACACTCGCCACGAAGGCTGCGCTTCGCCGTGCGTGGCGGTGGCACTGCCCCTACCTGGGCCGGCGGCTGGGGGGGGGTCCCAACAGGGCCAAATCCGGCGCGGCGGGGCGAGGCGATGCGGGGGAGTGGAGCTGGGCGCCCGCTCGGCCGCCCCCCGAGCACTTCCTGCTCGGCGCTCGCCGCGCACAAAAACTTCCTGAGCGACCCGAGGCGGCCGCGGCCGGCCCCAAACCCGCAGCCCCGAGGGCCTCGCTTCCTCCCGGCGGGGAGAATGGGTCTGGGGGGGCTGCGGGGACGGGGAGCGGGGTGGGGACACGGGATGGGGACATGGGATGGGGACGTGGGATGGGGACACGGGACAGGGAGAGAGGATGGGGAACGAGGAACAGGGATGGGAAGTGGGGATGGGGACACGGGATGGGGACATGGCACAGGGAGAGAGGATGGGGAATGGGGAACAGGGTTGGGGAGTGGGGATGGGGACACAGGATAGGGACATGGGATGGGAACATGGCACAGGGAGAGAGGATGGGGAACAGGGAACAGGGATGTGGAGTGGGGTTGGGGACACGGGATGGGGACACAGGATGGGGAGAGAGGATGGGGACAGGGGATGGGGACATGGCACAGGGAGAGAGGACGGGGAACAGGGAACAGGGATGGGGAGCGGGGATGGGGACATGGCACAGGGACATGGCATGGGGAATGGGGAACAGGGATGGGGAGTGGGGATGGGGACATGGGATGGGGACGTGGCACAAGGAGAGAGGATGGGGAAGGGGGAACAGGGATGGGGAGTGGGGATGGGGACACGGGATGGGGACGTGGCACAAGGAGAGAGGATGGGGAAGGGGGAACAGGGATGGGGACACGAGATGGGGACACGGGATGGGGAGTGGGGACAGGGGGCCACGGGAGCACCCCCAGCCTTGCCACCTCCACAGCCCCCAAAACCACAGCAAGCCCCGGTTCAGTCCTGAGCACACGGGGACCCCCCCCCAGCCCCCTCCCTGGCATTATTTCTGCAGGCCCCCCCCCATGCAACCCTCCTGAGGACAGGGACAGGACAGGTGCTGCCACCTGAGGCTGGAGAAATGGGGCCACCCAGGGGGGCTTTGCCTGCTGGGGGGGGGCTCACCAGCTGCAGGAGCACATTGGGCTGCGGGGGGGGGGCACACATGGCCTCCCCCAGCAGGGGACAGCAGGGGGACAGGGCAGCCCCCCGTCTTGGTCAGCATCTTGGCTGACATCGCCCCCCCTGCAAGCGCTGTGCTCAGCACCCAGCCCCGTACCCACGTGCTGCCCTGCAGGATTTTGGGGTGCACAAGCTCTGGTCGTGCCCGGGGGGGGGGAGAATCATGCCCGGGGGGGCGGTGGGGGGGGGGCAGCACACACATTTCCAGCCCGCTGCAGCAAAACCCGCTCAGCCTCAGCTCTGCAGCTGCACCGGGGCTGCTTTGGCTCGCGCCCGACGGCAGCGGGGAGGTGCTGCAGCTGGGGGGGGGGGGGGGAGGCACCGAGGGGGGGTTGGAGGGTGGGGGGGGACGTCCTCACACCCCGCACCCCCCCCCCGATGGCTGTGCAGGCTGCTGTCACCACACCGCAGCCGCTCTCATGTGACGGGGGCTGCGCGGCCGGCAGCTGCCTGCGGTCTGCAGGGCAGGATGAGCTCCTCGGCGCTCAGCGCCCGCACCGGGGCACGGGGTCCGTGCCGGGGGGGGGGGGGCCGCGGGGGGGGGGGCCTCCCGCACCCCGAGAGCTGGGGGAGAGCAAACGCACGGCCAGGACAAGGTGGCCGAGGGGACGGGGTGACAGCAGGGGCGGGGTGCCCGGGGTGACCCCGCGCCACCCCGTGCTCAGCACCACGTCCCCGCCGCCCGCCTGCGTGTGCCGGGGGGCGGGCACCGCTGGCACCGAGGGACAGGAAAATCCCAGACGGGGCACTTTCGGCCCCAAACTGCCCAGCCAAAGGGGCTGCCGGGGCAGAAAACCAAAAAAAAAAAAAAAATACGACAAAACAGCAAAATACAACTTTCAGCCCCAAAAACAGCATCAAGGGGAGAGCCGCGGAGCCCGGGGCGCACGGCGAGGTTTTGGCCCCCTCGGCACCCCCCCGGGGACTGGGACGGAGCTGGGGGTGTCCCAGCGGGTGTCCCCCCCCCGGTGGGGACAGTGACACTAGGGGGCACCAGTGTCCGGGACAAGAGCGGCCACGGGGTGCGGGGAGACCGGGGGGGTGAGATGGGGGTGGGAGGGTGGGGGGACCCCCAAGGGGGTGTGCTGGGGGTGTAGGAACCCGGGGGGGGGGTGCTGGGGGTATGGGGACCCCCCCAGAGGGATGTACTGAAGTTGTGGGACCCCCAAAAGGGCGTTGGGTTGTGGGGACCCCCAAGGGGGGGTGCTGGGGGTATGGGGACCCCCAGGGGGACATACTGGAGTTGTGGGACCCCTACGGGGATACGGGGGCGTAGGGACCCCCAAGGGGGTGTGCTGGGAGCAGGAGACCCCCAGGGGAATATATGGGAATTGTGGGACCCCCAGGGGGGTGAGGGTTGTGCTGGGGGCATGGGGACCCCCAGGGGGTTGTTCTGGGCGTACTGGGACCCCCAGGGGGACATACTGGAGTTGTGACACCCCGCAGGGAGATGTGGGGGTGTAGGGGCCCCCAAGGGGGTGTGCTGGGAGTATGGGGATCCCAAAGGGATGTACTGGAGTTGTGGGATGCCCAGGGGGATGCAGGGGGTGTAGGGACCCCCAAGGAGGTGTGCTGGGGGTGTGGGGATCCCCAGGGGGACGTACTGGAGTTGTGGGACCCCCGGGGGGTGAGGGTGGGAGGACCCCCAGAGGGTCGTGCTGCGGGCATGGGGACCCCCAGGGGGGTGCGCTGGGGATATTGGGACCCCCAGGGGGACGTACTGGAGTTACGGGACCTCCAGGGGGATACGGGGGTGTAGGGGGCCCCCCAAGGGGATGCGCTGGACCCTCCCCTCATGGAGACCCCACAGCTCGGGGCCCCCCAGGCCCAGCCTCCCCCCCCGACACCCGCCGCTCCCCGCTCCCAGCCCCGTACCTGCTGGCCTCGTGCTGGGACCCGGCCCTGGGGGGCAGCGCGGGCGGGCGGCTGGGCGCCGGGGGGGCCTTGAGGGACTGGCATTTGCCTTCCACCTGGTGACGCTTGGCCGGCAGAGGCGGCAGCGGGGGTCTCGCCCGGCTCTCGGCTTTGGGGGCTGGCAGAGGGGGCAGCTCCGGGGCCGGGCTGCAGGGAGGGGGCGGCTCGGGGCTGCTGGCAGCCGGCGAGAACTTAACGGGGGGCCGGCAGCCCACCCTGGGCGGGATGGGGGGCGGCAGCAGGGCGACGCTCGCGGCCCCCTCGGGCTCCAGCAGCGGCGGGCAGCGGGGGGGCTCCGTCGGGGCGGCGGTGCCAGCACCCTGGCGGAAGATGTGGCGCTTCATGGGCACCGGCTTCCTCGGGGGGGGCTCGGGCAGGGCGGCCTCGGCGAAGGCTTTTTGGACGCCCAGCAGGATGCGCTTGCGGTGGCCGGGCAGCAGCACGCCGAGGCGGGTGAGCCCCTCGTCCGTCAGCGCCCGGCAGTCCCAGACGGTGCGCAGCTCGCTGCGCTCGAAGGCGTCGGCGTACTGCTCCAGGTGCAGGGCCGCCAGCCAGGCGGCCACCGGGAGCCACCCCCCCTCCTCCTCCTCCATGACGGGGGTCCCGCGGCGCTCAGCGCATCTCCTCCGCCCGGCGGGGCTCAGCACGGCGTCGGGACCTGGGGGGGGGGAAAGGGACGGGGTGAGCGCAGGTTCCCCGCGTCGAGCAGGCTGAGTTTCGGGGGGGGGTCCCCTCGCCCCCCCCCAGCACCGCCCTCGTCCCCACCAATTTGGAGAGCAAATGGGGCTGCGGGTGAGCTGGGAATGGCACGGTGCCAGCCCAGGCACCTAAATGTAGGTGCCCCAGCGCTAATTAGGGCCACCCCCAGGGGCTTTAATTAGAGTCGCCATGGGGGCTCGCTGCGGAGAGCTGGGCACAGCGCGGCAGCGGGTGCTGGGGGTGCTGGTGGCACGGCCCGGTGCTGGACCCGCGCTGCCCGTGGGGTCCTCATGGCTGGGTCCCAGCAGACAGAGCCTGCAGAAGCCATCCGGACACGGTGGTGACAGTGCCAAGGGTGGCATGGCCGGGGGGGACACAGCAGGCTCTGGCTGGGGGAGCTGCTGGCTGCCCCCCCCCCACCTGCTCTTGCCATCCTCTCGCTCCTCTGCGTCCCTGCCGCAGGACAGAGGACACGCAGCCAGTGATGGGCTAATCGATAGGGTGCGGGGGTGATGTATAAATAGCGCCTGAGCCGCTGCAAGGCAGGCAGGCAGCCCGCTGAGGAGCCCCAAAATGCTGGGCGATGGTGTGGCCACGGCCCCCGGCACAGAGCCAGCTGGTGCACAAGCCAGGACAGGGGGACGCGGACAGACGGATGGGACCAGGAGGTCGCGTCTCCTCCCGAAACACCGGGCAAAACCTTCCCAGGGAAACGTGGTGCCGAGAGGAGCCGAGGTCCCCGCTGCCCTGGCAGGGCGCTGGTGGCCGTGGCTGTCCCCAGCTTGTCACCGTGCCCGCAGAGCCCCCGGCGCTTTATCTCACAGCCCAGGGGCTCGTGTGCTTGGCTGCGGGTTGTAAATCTGCCGGCGTGGGGAGCGAGCTTGTGGTTTTAGGAGCGGGGCCAGCTCCCGGCTTCTGACTGCAAGCACTCAGCTCCCTGCCTGGCTGCTCGCAGCTCTGGGTGGCGGCAGGGGGTCAGCCCCGTGTCACCCCCATGTCACCTCCCTGCTGCCCTGTGCCACCCCTGTGCCCTCCCCATGCCATCCCCATGCCACCCCTGTGCTTCCCCATGCCGGGGGCGCTGCAGGCTGCTGGGCTGAGCCTCTCCAGCCACCCAGCAGCACGGAGCAGGGCCGTGGCCGGTGCCCAGGACCTGACATGAGCTTGCCCCTATATCTGGGCCAGCCGATGGTTCCTCAGGGACTCAGCCCCCCCCCGGCACCGCAGTCCCAAGTCCTTCTCCTGCCCCGCTCCGGCCCTCGGCCCCTCTCCCACCTGCAGAGCCCGAAGTTGTCCCCAG
The DNA here is from genome assembly GCF_964211835.1 of Anser anser. Taxonomy (NCBI): domain Eukaryota; kingdom Metazoa; phylum Chordata; class Aves; order Anseriformes; family Anatidae; genus Anser; species Anser anser. The sequence goes on from NC_139720.1 coordinate 214,877,245, forward strand.
CGGCAGAGGAGCCAGCACCAGCGGGTGTCACCGAGCCCACGGGGCGACGCTCGGGCACGGGAAGCCAAAGCCCTGGGGGCTCAGCACCCTGCAGCACTGCGCAGGGCACGGGCGGGGAGGGGAAGCAGGGCTCACCCTCAGCCTCAGCACCCCAGTTCCTGGTGGCTCCGGGCGGGAGGCTGAGCTCCCGCACCCATGAACTCTGATCCCGGCCACGCAGCGGGCTGGGAGTGCGACGGCCCCGCGGCCGTGCCGCTCGGCGCACAGCTCGGCCCCGGCTGCGTGCCAGCCAAGCGAGAGCTCCTCTTTTCCTGGGTGACCCGGATCTGCAAGCCTGGGAAGCGCGGCTGTGCCGGGGGAACGCGCGGTGAGCTCGCCCCCCGCTGCCCCCGAGGAGACCCAAAGCGTGCGGGGCAGCGGGGCAGCGGGACGTGGTGCTCAGCCTGCGGCACCGCAGGATGATGGGGGCCGGGCAGGCGAGGGGATGCCCCTGGCCGAGGGGTTTGCGCAGCTCAAACACCTCCGACAGGAGCTGCGGGGCCTGGGGCTGCCGGGAAGCTGCTGCTGCCCCCGTTCAGCCTCCTGCAGCAGCACCAGGGCTGGGACCCCCAGCACCATCCTGCACCCTGCGCCCGCAGCCCCCCGGCACCCCACCAGCAGCACCCACAGCACCTTTCAGAGCCGGCGCCGGTGCAGGGGGCTCCTTCCCGAGGAGGAGAGCAAAGCAGAGTGCTGAGCACCGCCGTGCAGAGTCCCCCTTATCTGCAGGAGCAGTGGTGACGGGAAATCCTGCCCCTGCCACCCCCCCTCGGCACACCAGACGCGGCCACAGCACGCCAGGCACGGGGCCACACGTCCCCAAGCGCCACCAGCGGAGCAGCGCCGGCGTCCCCGATTCCCCCGCCGCCCTGACCCCACACACATTTTATTTCGGGCTCGCTAGGAGCTCCTTCTGCCCTGCTCAACAAGAGCCAGAGGATTTCCTGCTGCTATAAATACGCTGGTCGCGAAATCTGGCCCTCGGAGTCACATTTTTTTCTGACTCATGCTCCTCCGACCCCCGTGGTTCCGGCAGCTCAGCTGCTGCTGCTCCTCCCCGACGTGGTGCCGTGCACAGTGCGCACAGAGAGGCACATTTACGGGGTGCGGAGCGAGCAGTGGGCCCGGGGCAGACCCTCCACAACCCCCCAGATATTTTTAGGGTGCACGACCAGCAATAAACCCCCCCCAGAAGCACAAACCCCGTCAGCCCCGCGGGGAGCTGCGCAGGGATGCGCGCACAGCCGGGCACTTTCCCTCTCACGCCCCCGGCGCTAAAAAAAAAAGAAAAAAAAAAAAAAAAGCCACCTGGCTTTAAAAATAGGCGAGTGACGCCGCGCGGTGACACTGCTGTCACAGGACGTCCGGCGCTGCCTCTGCGCACGCGGGCTCGTCCCCCGGCTGCTCCCTGCCCCAGTCCGGGCCCTGCAGAGGAAAAGCAGAAGGAAACGCAGCGCTGCCGCCGTCCCGTCCCCTCTCTGCCACCTTTTGCAGAAAAAAAAAAAAAAAAAAAGCCCTGAAAACCCATTTTCTGGTCCTCGCCGGGCTCCTTGGGGCCACGAAAGCGCAGCCCCGAGCACAAAGCTCTGAGCCCCGTGGCACAGCGGGGGGCACGGGGAGGACCCTGGGTTCCAGGAGCATTTGGAGAGAAAAGCAAAGCCCTGGTGGCTCCCCCGGCTCAGGGTGAGACCCCTGACCCAGCCCATCTGCAGCGCCCTGCTAGAGCACCTGGGGGGGGGTAATACCGCGAAAAGGGGGGATTTGGGGAGCGCACAAGCAGCACTCCTGGCACAGAGAAGCCCTGGGGGCAGACCCGCTCAGGACCACCCCTCCCTTGCCGTTCGGTTTGCTGCTGGCCCAGGGCTGGACCCCGCTGGACAGGTCTGGACCCCGCACACCCCCTTCCCCATCCTGAGCCCTGTCCCCAGCAATGCCCGGGAGGGTGCAGGGATGGATCCTGGCTCCAGCGGGGCTGCAGGCCTGTGCCGCACCACTCTGAGCCTGCCCAGCGCAGCGATGCCACGCAGCTTGCTGCCTCGGGGGAGCACGAGGGGTTTGGAGAAGCTCCCCCGGTGCATTTTGCAGTGCGCAGTCCCAACATGGATAATGTCACCCCACGCAGGGACGAGAAGGAGCCACCAGGAGCGACGGGCACCGGGCTGGGAGCACCTGGAGCTGGGGGTGAGGCGGTGCTGGGGGCAGCCCGGCAGGACGGAGGGCACTGCAGCGGGGCTGTCGCACCGAGGTGGCACCACGGCACCACCCCATCAGCTCCCCGAGGGACCTGCGGGCCCTGCCCCTTGGGCTGGAGTCGCCTTCGCTCTTTAGCACTTCGCCCCGGCACGTGTCAGCCGCGTAAATCATTCATCAGCCCCTCGCCGGCTCTCCTCCTTGGGCCATTAATCATTTAACCTCCACCCGAAAGGAGACGAGGAAATTCCAGAAAGAGGAGAGCCGCTGGAAACAACCCGGGCTGCTGCAACCTGAGGAGCGGCGCCCAGCTCCCAGCTCGCTCCCCGCACCCCCCCGTCCCCTTTTTGGGGACACGGTTTCTGGTGGCACGGCCCCAGAAGATGCACGGAGCAGCTCCGGCCTCCAGGGCTGGGCAAGGAGGGAGCACCCCCCCCCCCCCCCCCCCCGCTCCCAGCACCCAGATCCCCCCCCCGTGCTTCCCGGCCACATTCCTCCCGCGATTATTTTGTAAGGGACTTAGCGGCTGCGGGAGCCTCGTGCCTGGGGCTGCGGGCACGGCCTCTGAGCCAGGAGGACGGAGCCCGGACCCCAGAACGGCTGGGAACAGACCCCCCCAGCCCCAGCACCGGCTTCATCCCCCTGCCGTGCCTCAGTTTCCCCATGCTGTGGACGCAGAACTCGCTGCAGGGGACACAGCTGCTTCTCTGTGTGCTCCCCACCCACCCCATATCCTCACGGACCTGGCCTGCTTGCACCCAAATTAACAGAGATATTTGGATGTTTTTTTACCCCCGGCCACCTGCATGCAGCTCCCAGGCAGGGCTCCCACCAGGGCCCCCATCCGCCCCGACCTGTGCGCCAGCACCCCCCTGTCCCAGCCCCTGGGGGGGGTCACCCTGCTCCCAGGGTCCTTGGGAGAGCCCCCAGAAGACCCCCACCGAGGCAGCTTGTGCCCGCCATCCCCTCGGGGGGGTGCTGCCTGCTCCAAGCTGCCGCCCGATATTTCACCACCCTGCACCGTGCCGCAGCGGGGGGGGGACATGGTGCCAGATGGGGGTCCCCGTACCCCACAACGGCCCCAACAGCCTGGGAAGCCGTGGCCAGGGGAGCTGCCAGCACAGCCACGTGAGCGATCGCCATCACCACCACATGAGCCAGGAGGACCCGTTCAGCATGCGAACGCCCCCCGCGCCCCCAGCCCCCAGCCCCAGCGGGTCGGCAGGGCCGGCTCACCCGCTGTTCCCTCTCCAGCCCGATTTACCCCAAAAGCAACTGCATGTCCAGGGCAGACGGAGTGAAGCAGGAGAACCGAGGTGCCCTCCCCCCTGTGTGCCCCCCAGCCCAGCGGGAGAGCTCCTCCCGGACCCACCGTGGCGGTGGGCTCTGCGCCGGGTACAGCACCGTGTGGGAACCCCAGTACGCACCGCCAGAAACCCAGCACCCCGACTGCAGCCCCCCCCGGCCCCCCCCTGTGCCGTGCTGCCGGTGCTGGGGTCACCCAGGGGGGGACAGAGGCTTGGCCAGGGCTGGTGGCAGCGCTGCTGCTGGCTGCCACCCCCGGGGCAGCACCATGGGAGCAGGAGCGGGAGCCCTTGGGCGTGAAGCGCTCGGCGGACCGGTCTGATTCAGGTCCCGATTCCTCTTTCAGCATCTGCAGTCCGACAGGCAGGGCAGGCAGGCAGGCAGACAGACAGACAGACAGGCAGACCCCGCCGGCACACCCAGGTTCCCGTTCCCATGCCCTCGGGCTCTGTAGGTGGGAGGGAAGCGGGCGAAGCGCGGTACCTGGGCTCAGCTTCGGGACGTGGGTGGGGAGAGTGCTGCCAGCCCGCAGCCCATGCCCGGCTCCGTGCCGCGCTCCAGGCTCTGCGCAGGGCTTTCTGCCTTGCCGGGGACTTCCTCAAAATGCCTCCTCGGAGATCAGGAACTTGCAGAAAGAGCAAGGCGCCCGTTAAAAGCCCCGCATGCATGGGAACGTGTTGCAATAACCGCTGCTAGAGCGGCTGCAAGAGGCCGCGGGGTGAGCGCGGCCCCTGCTATCTCAGCAGGACAGCGAAGCGCCTCCGACCGCAGCCGCCGCGGGACCCGCGCAGAGGAAATCAGGCCACGGGGCCGGGGGCGCCGGCGGCACCCGGTGAGCCCAGGGCTCGCAGCAGGGACCCGGGCTCCAAGGAGGGGATGGTTCGGGGACGGAGGGACGAGCAGAGCCCGGCCAGGGCAGGGCTGCCACGTCCCCTCCACCAGGACCCCACCCCGGTGGCTGCAAGGGCGGAGGCGCGAAGCCCCACGGAAGCAGGCGGCCAACGCAAGGGGATTTCAGCCTCTCACAAAGAGGAGCAGCCCGGGGAGGGCCTGGCCAGCTCGGGGCTCGCACCCAGTGTGCAGCAAGCCCCCACCCTGCACGCCACGGGGGTCCCAGCGGGCACCGGGGACACGCAGCCGGGTGGCGGGGAAGGACCAGTGGGAACTGGGTGCCGCAGGGTGCCCCGCGCCAAATTGGGCAACCAAGCCACCGCACCAAGGCTATTTTTACCTCTTCCTGCCTAAACGGAGCAAGGATCCTCAGCAGGACCTGGGCTGCGCCCAGGCTGAGGTCCCCGAAGTCCCCGCAGAACCCAGGCGGGCGGCTGGGAGCGAGGCTTCAGGCGGCACGACCGAGCCGCTCCCAGCCGGGAGCGGGAAGCTCCTGCATCCTCCCACCGAAACCTGCCCCCGCAAATCCCTGGCGAGCAGAAAACATCCAAAAAAGCAGAAGCAGGGGCCTGGGATCGCAGACAGCCCTGGCTCCCAGACGCACCGCAGCCCCAAAATCTCCCATGGGAATGGCTCCAGCGTTTCACTGCTGCCGAGTCAAATTAGCTCGGCGGCAGCAAGGGTTTCACTTTGAGAAGGTGAATCTGTTTCATTTTCAAGATTTCGCGGCGGAGGGCAAGCCAGTAAACACAGCATGCAAATAACTTTCAAACGCTCCAGGCCCTAGGCAGCGTTCTGATATCAAGTTGTGTCTTGCCAAGTCAGCAAAACCCGGGGGTGGAAAAGGTTCCTCAGAGCCCCTCCTGCTGCCAGCGATCGCAATCTCAAAGTGCTCCTCGCTGAAGCAGCCCGCGCGGTGCCAGAGCCTCGCGGCAGGCTTTTGGTGCCGCCTTTCAGCTCCTCCGCACCTCTCCTCCCTCCGGGGGTGTCACCGGGCTGCCAAACCGCGCGTGGTGGGAACCTCCTGGAGGTGGCTGGGCACGGCACGGCGGCTGTGCATGGCACGGCGGGTGTGCATGGCACGGCGGGTGTGCACGCACCATGGGTGTGCACGGCAGGGCGGGTGTGCACGGACAATCAGGGTGTGCATGGTGGTGAGGGTGTGCACAATCAGGGTGTGCACGGTGGTGAAGGTGTGCAAGGACCCCCTCAACCGGGACACCCTCACTTGGGTGCGCAATCGGGGTGTGCATGGATGATGGGGGTGTGCATGGCACTGCAGGTGTGCACGGACAACCAGGGGGGTGCACGGACAATCGGGGTGTGCACAGCAGGGCGGGTGCGCACAGACAATTAGGGTGTGCCCAGTGGTGAGGGTGTGCAAGGAGAATTGGGGTGCACAGGGATGATCGGGGAGCTCATGGCAGTGTGGGTGCGCAGGGCACTGCGGGTGTGCCGGGATAATCAGCGTGTGCATGGCACTCGGGGGCTCCAGGCCCCATCAGCAGCACCCACGAAGCGGGAGGAAGGTGACGAGGAGGGCACGGGGCACCCTGAGAGGCCCCCTGCTGAGTTCCCCCTCGCAGTGACGGTGCCGTGGGGCCGTCATCCCGCAGCTGGAAGTAAAACCTGGGAAGGTGAAGCGTGCCCTGGGCTGCAGCACAAACGGGGAAACGCGCAGCCCCTGCCTCCCCCGCGGCCCCAAAGCACTCCTTCCTCCTGCCGTGCACCAACGGGCCGGATCCGGAGCCGGCCGTGCCCAGGCATCCTTCCCCACGGATGCGGCCCTCGGCCCCAGGAGGTATTTGCCCCGCAGGAGACGTGGCGGGGAGCGGGCGGGTAAGGCAGGTGGGGCACCATTTGGGGTCTCCCCCCTTGTATTCGCCATCAAAGCAGTCCCTGGGGGAAATTTCCTGGCCTTTCTCCTCTGCCCTGGTCCCTTCCTGGCCTCGAGGCTGAGGCACCAGGTGTAAGCACCGCCACTGTGTCTCGGGGTTAATTCCTCCCCCTGCCTCACCACAGCTCTGAGCAGCCCCCAGCTCCGCGCAGGGCCTGTCTCGTGCAGGGCTTGCACCACAGCCGCAGCACACGGACACCCTACGGGGCACCCCGCTCCCTGCTCCTCTCCCAGCCCTCCCCAGGGGCTCGGGGACTGAAATGAGGGCAGAAAATCAGCGCTGCTTCGTTTTTCACGTGCCAAACGCGGGGCAGCGCGCTCTTTGCAGGGGCTGCTGCTGCTGACGCCCCCCTTCCCAGGACCTCGCTGCAAGGCAGAAGACGAGGCTCACCTCCAGCCACCGGCCTCCCCTCCCCGGTCAGCGCTCACGGACCCCCCCCTCACAGGGGGAATGAAGCACCCTGGAAGCACAGGGCAAGCAGCACCAGGCTTCGAGCGAGCTTAAATACTGGATGGCCGAGCTGGGCCCGGAGAGGGCAGGGAGCGCGGCTCGCTGCGGGGACCCTCGGGGGGCTGCACACCCCAGGGGATGGGGGGCAGCGCGGTCCCAGCTGGCTCCCAGGGCCCCCTCCAGCCCCGTTACCTCGTGGGCAGACACCTTCCCCCACAGGTGCCTGACACACTTTCTGCCTCCTGCAAAAATAGGTCAGGAAACCGGGCCCCGTCCCGCCGGGTCCCAGCGCGGGGCGGCGATGCCACGAGGGGGCTGCACCCCAAAAATCGCTGCCTGGGGCGGGGGACACGGCACGGCACTGGGTGCCACCCGCAGCCACGGCACCGGAGGATGCCTGTCCCCATCAGGGGAAGCCCCTGCCACCAGGACCCCTCAAATGGGGCCGGGTTTGGGGCATGGGATGCCTCCCTCGGGATGCCCCGCTGCCCGCTGTGCTCCCATCCTGCTGCTCCCAGGGGGCACCGACCTGCCTGTGGTGGCCCCGCAGGGTGCTGCTGCCGTCGGGGGGGACCCAGCACCTCCTCCCCTGCAGGCCTCATGCACCCCATGCACACAGCACCGCCGCTGCTGCACGAAACCCGCTGGGACCCGGCTTCGCCTCCCCGTGAGCGGGAAGTGAAAGCTGTCGGTGAGCGGCCCCAGGCAGCTGCACCGGGACCCCTGGCTGCCCTCCGCCTCCTCCTCCTCCTCCTCCTCCTCCTCCTCCTCCATCTCCTTCTCCTCCTCCTCCGCGCAGTCCAGGGCCCCCGTCCCAAACTGTGTGCCCCTAAATGGTGAGCTCCGTGGGGTGCAGCAGCACCACACCCCTGTGCCAGAAAACCCTGTCCCCAAGGCACCCCTGTCCCCAAGACACCCCTGTCCCCAAGACACCCCTGTCCCCGAGCCACCTCTATCCCCAAGCCACCCTTGTCCCCGAGCCACCCCTACCCCAAACCACCCCCTGCCCCACGCCACCCCCGTGCAGCCCATCAGCAGGGACAGGCACCGAGCCCCACCGTGCCGGCTGGCACCGGGGACGCCCCCTTTCCCCCCCACAACCACACACACCAGCTTCGCAAAACCCTCTGTGCGCGGCACCGCCTCACCTGCAGCTTTGGGGTGTCCGAGGGCCGCCCCCCGAGCACCCCCGGGGGGGGCGGCATCGCCAGCCCCCCAGCGCTGCGCTCGCAGGGAGGGGATGCGGGGCGCGGGCACTGCGGGGTGGCACGGCGGCGCTTCCGAGCCTGCCCCAGCTGGGCGGGAAGCCCCGAGGTATTTTTAGAGCATTTTTTTTTTTCTCCCTTCAAGCGTGACGCTCGCGGTGTGCCGCAGGAGGTCGGAGCCCTCACACCCTGCAGGCCCGCCTGCAGACCGAGCCGGGGGGGGTGCCTGGATCTGAGGTGCCCCCTGCATCGCCAAGAGGGGTCGAAGCTGCCCTCCAGCACCATGCGAGCCCACGGGAGCATCCGGAGGCTTCGTGCACCCTGTAGGGGAGGAGGAGGAGGAGGAGGAGGAGGGCTGGGGTTCAGCACCACTCCCCTGTTCCCTGCGCAAAGCCCCGGAGCACTTTCTGTCCTGCTGACCCCATTTTCCAGCGGCACGGGTTTCTGGCTAAGCGCACGGCCACGTGCGTTTTCGGATGGGGAGCTCGTGGGCCTCGTACCTTGCGATGCAAAGACCCCTCCCAGAGCCAGGGAACGAGGCGTGACCGGTAAGTGAGGAGCAGTGCCCAGCAGCTCCAGCCAGCAGGGACCTGCTGCTCCCCAGCAGCAGGCTCAGGACCCACCGGGGCACCAGGGACCGATGGCCACGGACGCAGCTGGGGCAGCCATGGGGCGGGCAGAGCGGTGCTACGGGACCGGGCTGAGATGCTGTGGGGCAGGAGCAGGGCAGGCATCCCACAGCAGGGCGTAGCAGCAGACCCCATAGCTCAGCACCACCGGGGACACCCCCCCGGGGTCCCACCTCGCCACCCCAGAGCCCCCCGGCCCTGCGGGGGCAGAGCCCGGCACCTCCTGCGCCCAGCAGCACAGAGGCAGTGCCGCGGTGTTGCAAAGGGCTGCAGGCGATGGGTCACATCCTGGCCACCCCCCCCGAAGGATTTCACCTTCTGCTACGGGGTTTTATAGCTCTTTCTGAACCAGTCCCACACGTTCGAAGCACTGAGAACGGGACATGCATCACCTCCCGTCACCTGCCCTAAACCGCCCCGGGATCGCAGGAGCCACCCGCGGCACGCTGCGACAGCACGAGCAGCCCTCCGAGTTCACCGAGCGGGACTTTCTTTGCCTGGAGGCACAGACGCACACCGTGCACGGCGTTGCTCCTGTTTTGGGGACCTCTCTGCCCACGGAGAGGAGCCGAGAGCCACCGGAGCCCGGCACCGGCCACCCCCACTCCCCGCAGACCCCCCTGCGGTGCCCGGGGAGGTTTCCCAGGTCCTGCCTGCTTTGGGGGGCTGGCAGAGACATCCACGGGGCAGGGAGGGATCCCGAAATCCTACACTGCCATAAATCACCCATCCCTGGTGCGCTCTGCTCCCATAACAGCTCCGGGCAGCCTGGCACAAAGGGTCCCGATGTGGGTCCCTGGGGTGCAGCGAGGCGCAGGGACACCCCCAGCCCGCCCAGCCAGGGGGATCCGCCTCCCCGCACACAAATCAACGCAAGCAGAGAGCAGACGAACACCCCCTGAAATCATGGCCACCGGGGGCACCTCTGGCTGCGCCCCCCCCAAACCGCAGACGGGTCAAGAGCCCCGTCCCGGCGCCGTCCTCCTGCCACCAGCACCACCAGGACGGAGCCCGGGGGACATCCCTCGCCCATCAGAGGAGCCGCAGCAGAGCCAGGCACGCGCTGCCTGCAGCTCCCCGACCGCTGCATGAGCACGGCAGCGCCTTCGGAGGTGACCCGGGGCCGGTGAACACCGCCAGCTGGCACCGCACCCCTGCGGCGACACCAAACCCCCCCCCACCCCGGCAGCGAGGGTCCCCCCTTGTGGGGACGCCCCCCAGCCCCACACCCCCAAGCATCTCCCCGCTGGCACTGGGAGGGGGCAGAAGGGCGAAGCCCCGTGCTTGCCACCCCAGTGACCCCGCAGGGCGATGCAGCAGCACCGTGCCCTGCGCCCCGGGGCCGTGCGGGAGGCCCCGCAGCCCGGCGAGGAGCAGGGGCAGCGGGGCAAGGCGCCCGGCCCCGCGGCCTTTGCGCTCTGCCTGCTGCGATCGGCGCTGCGCGGGCGCTGCTGGCAGGGGTCCGGCCGAGCCGCAGCTGCCGACTTTGTCTGGCTGTGAATCGGGACGCGCCGAGCGGTTTCCCGGAGGGAAAACAAATCTGCCAGCCGGGGCTCTCGCTCTGCGCCGCGTTCAGCCCTCCGCCGCCGGCCCGCTGCCCCGCACCGTGTCCCCCCCGCAACCCCGAGCCCCTGCCCCGCTGGGAGCTCCCTGCTGGGTGCTCAGCACCGGCAGGATGGGAACCGGGCTCTCGCGGGGCCGCCCCTGCCCGATTTGGGCCCTGAGGGTGCCCAGGCAGGGGCACGGCCTGGGTGGGGATTCCCACAAAGCGGCGTTGGGGGACCCGTGGTGGCAGGAGGGCAGGGGGGTAAACGGGGCGCTGCTGCTGCTGCGTCCCCCCTGCCGGGGGGTGGCCGGGGATGAAGAGGGGCACGGCACGGCCAGAGCCCACGGGAGGCTGGGGCTGAGCTGGGAGGTGCTGGGGCTGAGCTGGGATGGGCTGGGATGCCTCCAGCTGGGGACACAGCCCCGCAGTTTCCAAGCTGAGCACCTTTGGAGCACGAATGCAACCCGTTCCCCCCCCTACCTGCCCCTCCAGCAGCTCACCCAACCCCCAGCTCGGCACGGTGCGAGAAGCAGAGGCAGCAGCAGCGGCAGCAGCAGCAGCAGCACGCGGGGCAGCGCAGGACGAGCAGGGCCAAAGCTTGGGGTGCAGGGGGTGGGGGCACTGCCCAGCACCCCGGGCGGAGGCGCAGGGAGCCAAGCACAGCGAGGGGCACCCCGGTACCTCTGTCTGCCGGCAGCCGCTGGGGCTTCGCTGCAGATGCCGCCGCAGGTCGCGGAGCCGAGGCAGGCGCAGCAGCTCCGCCAGGCCCGGGCTTGTTCCCCACTCGCAGCCTTGGCTGCCTCATGGAAACGGGAGCCGAGGGGAAAACCGCAGGGACTTTCCCAAAAAAAAAAAAAAAAAAAAGGGCCGGTTTGTTGTATTTCTTTTTTTTTCCCCTGCCCACCCAGTTCTCTTCTCAAGGCCTCGGCAAGGGGAAAAAATGAAGCGCGGTGGCTTGGGGCCGCAGTGCGCGGGAACACCCGCCCGGTGCCGGGGTCCCCAGCCTGGCACCGGGATCCTCCCTCCCGGGGCCGGATCCTGCGCAGGGGGCTCGAGGGGGGTCCCCCAGCCCCTCGCCCCCAAGCAGCAGCCGCGGTCCCCTCCCCGTGGCCGCTCGCCGTCTCGGTGCCAGCGGCGCTCGCAGCAGAGGCGGTCGGAGGGGCGCGGGCGGACAATGCCCCTTTCATCCCGCGGGGCGGCTCGGGGACGGGGACGGGGACACGCTCGCTGCCGGCTGCCTTGGCCCCACGCCGGCCCCACGGCCCCTCTTGCTGCCTCGTGCACGGCAGCACCACGAGCCGGCAGCAAGGCTGGGTGCCCGCCTCGGGGGGATGAGCCCCCACGGGTGCCCAGGCCAGGGGGTGCCCGACCCCTCCCCAAAAAGCGCCTCAGCTCCATGCATCCCCGTGCCCTCAGCATCCCGACCCCCTGCGTGCAGCAGTCGCTGCAGGATGCGCTCCCCAAGCCTTCGGCCGAGGAGGAGGAGGAGGAGGAGGAGGGGGAGGTTGTGGCCTTACCCGGCTGCTGAAGGGCACCCTAAAAGCGCAGGGTGCGCACCCCTGCCAAGCCCAAGCCCCGGAGACCTCCCGGCAGCAGCGGGGGCTCACCAAAGCCTCCTGAGCCAGTGGTGGGACCGAAACCAATCTCATGCCACGAGCGAGCCTCCATGAGCAGCCCTCGTGTGCCCTGTCCCGGCCGGTTTGTGTCCCCGCATCCTACCTGCGCACCCGAAGGCCCCGGCCCCGTGGTGCTGCCGGCACCCGGCCACGCTCCGAAGCATCCTCTGCTCCCCAGGGAGCCGCTACTCCTCACGGCCCCCCCAGCACCAGGTCCCTGGGAGCACCAAGAGGCAAATGACCCCAAAAACACCTCCGAGGGGCTCTGTGTGTCCCCCCCCCCGCCCCGTGCCACCCACAGCCCGCCCTCAGCCCCGCTTTCGCTCCGCTCTTGCCCCGCGCAGGGGTGGAGCGGTGCCCGCTCCCGTTTTAATTGGGTCCTATTTTTAATGCCGCTTTTAATGAGCGCCGGGAGAGGCGAGGGGGAGGCCGGGGAGGACGCAGCGGTCGCAGTTACGGGCGGCAGCAGCAGCGGGTGCCCGGTGCCCGGCCCGGGCTCACGCGGGGCTCACGGGGTGCAGCGGCCGCAGGCTGGGGGGGGGACGTCGCAGCGCCTGTCCCCAGCCCGTGCCGCAGGGACCCAAAAGGCTGCGTTGTCCCTCTGGGCGAGCCCCTGCCCCCCCCCAAGGGGCGCCGGGGCAGTGGCACGGGCGAAGGGCAGCGGTGGGGGCCGGAGCATCTCCCCCCCGAGCCCCCCCCAAGTCCCCCCCCACCTCGGCCGAGCCGGGAGCGCTCACCCCACACCTTTTTGCAGCAGCTTTCTTTTTGCTTTTTTTTTTTTTTTTTTTTTTTTGCTGTTTTGGGGCAATTTCGCAGCCTGGAGCGGGAGGGACGGGGCCGTGTTTGCGTGCCCCCCCCCAAAAAAACACCACCGGCGAACGGGACGGGCTCGGCGCCCCCTTCCCCCCCCCAACCCCCCCCCCCCCGGGCACCCGAACGCCGCCGCCCCGCGGCCCGGGGGGGCCGGAGCTGGCCCCGGGGGCCGCCCCCCCCCGCACGAAGTTGGCCAGGAAGTGACCGGGCCGGGGGGGGGCGGGCAGTGCCCTGCGGACCCCCCCGTCCCTGGGCAGCGAGGGGTCCCCCCAGCTCTCCTGGGCGGCATCCCGGGGCCGGGGGGGGCCCGGGGGGGGGGGCCGGGGGGGGGCGCACTGACCTGGCCGTGCCGCTGCGGGCGCTCCTGGGGGCTCGGGGCAGGGCAGCGCGGGGGGAGGAGGAAGAGGAGGAGGAGGAGGAGGAGGAGGAGGAGGAGGAGGAGGAGGAGGAGGAAGAAGAGGGGAGGAGGAGGAGGCCGAGCCCTTCCCACGCCTCACCCAGCGCACAGCCCCCCCCGGACCCCCCCCCCCCCCGAGCCCCCCTTCCCCGGAGCTGCTCAACCCTTATCAGCCACCCGAGAATCCCCCAAAGCAGCCCTCGGGCGGGGGGTGTTGGGGGGGGGGGGGGCCGACCCCCGGTCCCCATCCCCGAGCCCCCCCCCAGCCTCAGCCCCGGGTGACCCCGAGGCGCCCCCCCCCCCCCCCCCCCCCGTTTTATGGCGCTCGGAGCCTCCTCGCCCCGAACGCCCCCCCCCAAAAGCCCAGCTCCGGGGGGGTCTCCTGGGGCTGTCGGATGGGGGGGGGGAACCCCACTCGGGGGGCTTTGGATGGCGCAAAAGGCCGGGGGGGGGCACCCAGGCAGTGCCTCGGCTACCCCGGACCGAAGGCGCCCAGGTGGCCCCCCCAGGGTGGGTGGCGGGGGGGGGGATCACCGCGCTTGGGACTGGTGTTAATGGGGCCGGGAGCTGCTCTGGTGGCCCCCCCTTTCCGAGAGACCCCCCGGGGGTCCCCACGGTGCCAGGGACCCCAGCACCGGGACCCTGGGGGCAGCCCCTGCCCGAGCCCACCGTGGGGGGGGGGGGGGGGGGGGGGGACAGGGACGGGGACGGTCCCGTTGGGTGAGGGGGGGAGGCAGGACGGAGAGGCGACCCCCCCGCTCCCGAGTTATTCGTTTTATTCCTAAATAATCCGCTCCGGTACAAGGTACAAAACCTGCCCCCCGCCCCGGGGCAGCGCGGTGCGGGGGCACCTGCGAGTGGTCACACACCGAGCTCGGGGCCCCCCCTCCCCGAGAAAAGGGGGGGGGACAGAAGCCCCCAGGGACATCCCCCCCCCCCGGGGGTGCTGGGGGGCCCCCCAAGCTCCCCCTGCATGCTTGGACATGCCAGGAGCCCCCCGCCCCCCCCGCACACCCGGGGGTGCCGGGAACCCCTGGAGCTCCCCCCTGCAGTGTGGGCAGACCCCCCCCAAGGCGAGAGCTGAAGGGCACTTTGGGTTTGCCACCGACGGGGACAGCGGCGGCTGGGGGGGGACCGGCTGCCACCCCCAGCCTGGGGAGGGGGGAGGACAACGACCCCCAGCCCCTCCCAGCCCCCCCCCCCCCCCAAAACTGGGGTGCCTGGCACGGCCGCGGACCCCGAGGCAGAAGCGTGGGTGCGTGCGCGCACGCGCGTGCAAGAGACACAGAGTGCGGTGGGGACGGGGACAAAAACAACGACCCCCGGGGGGGACTGGGGGGGGGGGGGTGCTGGCCTGGGGGGCCTTTTGGGGGGGCTCAATTAACGCTGTCCTCGTCGCTGGCCTCGCCGCGGTCGTCTTTGGTCTCGGAGAGGGAGCTCTCGTCGATGTTCTCCAGCGAGTCGGCGTGCTGGATGGAGAGCTCGGAGAGCGCCAGGGGCGGCAGCGTGCTCTGCTCGGGGAACAGCCAGGGCTTGAAGTGCGGGTTGTGCTTCAGCTTCCAGTCCGGGTACTTGAGGCACGCCTTGTACATCTTCTTCATCGCCTGCCATGGGCGCAACGGGTTGGAGCCGGCGCGCCGGGGGGACCCCTCGCCAAGCCCACCCACCCCCCCCAGCTCCAGCCCAGGACCACCCGACTCACCTTGGGGGCCAGGAACTGCGAGGATTTGTTCACCACCCACTTCGGCAGCGAACCTGTCAGGTGGGGATAAGGGGAGCCGGGGTGAGGCTGGCACCCCCAGCGCCTCCTCCCGCAGCGATGGGGACCCCCTCGGGGATCGGGGGGCTCCAGGACCCCTTCGGCAAAGGGCGAGGGGGCAGGGGCGAGCGGGAACAGGATGGTGCTGGGAAACGGGGTTCGAGCCAAGCGGAGTTTCTGGGCGCACCCGGGGAGCTCCGTCTGCACCCAGGGGACCCCAGAAAGCCACGTCCCCGGCTTCCCCCTTGGCCATTTCCCCTTCTGCTGCCGCAAAGACGGCTTCAGCATGTCGGGCACAGCCAGAAACGTTGCAGGGGAACGGCCCCAAATGTCCTGAGCGGTGTTGCACCAGTGCCCCAACTGGGACCAGTCAGGACCCAGCCCCCTGCTGTCCCCCCCCATCACCGTCACCCTTCTCCAAAGCCGCTCTCCGAACCCACCCTGACCGCACCGACCCGTCCGGGCTCGGGGAAACCTCCTTTCCCAGCAGCATTTATAACCCCTGCCGATCCCTTACGACGCTGTGAACCCGGGCGGGCTGAGCCCCGCGGGGCAGGAGCGGGCCCCCCCCCCCCCCCCCTCACCTTTGGGGTCCACCTGTGCCAGGTAGGTGATGGTGCAGCTCTTGGCTCCCTTCCCCTCCACCAGGTAGCCCGTCTGGATGGACACCGCTCGCACCATGTCCTTACGGGGCGGGTATTTCTGCGGGGGGGCGCGAGGAGGAACAGGACGGGTGACGGGGCAGGGCACCCACGGCTCCCCCGGAGCATGGTGGCACCCACGGGATCCCACCCCGAAGCCCCGACCCCAGTGGTGACGCGGGGGGAGCCGGGACACTGCGGGGCGGCAGGCGATGGGGTCACCTCCTCCTCCCGGGGTCCCTCCCCGACACCACCCCATGCCTGCTCCCAGACCCTGAGCGACCCCGGGGCCCACCCAGCCCCGTCCCAGCTCCGCGGCCCCCCCCCCCCTTTCCCCCACCACCCCCCAGCAGGCGCTCACGGGGTGCTTGACGGAGTAGTTCATGATGATGTAGTCGGTGCCCATGGGCAGCCAGGAGCGCAGCGTGATGACGTCCCGGTTCTTCAGGGGCTTGGGGCACTTCCCTGGGGACAGCAGCAGCAGCGGGGGCCGGGGGTGAGACGCCCACCCCCCCGGGGGGGCATTTATCCCAGCCCCCTCCCCACCTCTGCGGGTGCCAAATCCCTCCCGAACCCGGTACCCGGGCTCCTCACCGTGACGCCCTGGCACCACGGGCGCCCCGGTCCCCACCGAACCCGCGGGCGCTGCTGGCACCCAGCCCCCCCCCCACCCCGCTGCGGCCCCCTCCTCACAGGCGTAGTAGCCCACGTCAGAGTTGACGGTCAGCCTGCCGATGTCGAAGGTCTCGATGACGTTGGTGTCCCACTTCTTGCGGTACTCGATGTCATGCAGCACGTCGTACAGCGTCTCCGCCGGCACGTCCTTGCACTCCATCCTGCACTGCAGAGGCGGGCGGGTGAGAAACCATCCCGGGGGGGGGGGTCCGCAAGCAGCCAGCACCCCCAGGGGGGGACACAGCGAGGGGCAGCGGCCCCGCTAGCAAAGACCCCTGACATGGGCTGGGGAGCCCCCAGGTCTCTGCCCACCAGCACGGTGGGGACGTGGGGGACGCGGCCAGCCCAGCTCCTGCTTCCTAACGGCATGCCGGGGCGCACGGGTGGCTCACGGTACCCCCCAGCTGCCCTCCTTCCCCGGGATCTGTCGGGAGCAGCAGGGCTCAGCACTGCACGGACGGGGCGTTGCACGGCCGCGACATCGCAGTGGTGGACGCGTGGGACATCGTATGGACGGGACGTCACATCAGAAGGACACTGCAGGGATGGGACATCACGGCAGTGCACGCACGGGACACCCCACGGACAGGCCACCACATCAGAAGGACACCACACAGCCCGGGCATCGTACGGAGGGGGCACTGCGTGAACCGAGCGCAGCAGGGCCAGGCCATCACAGCGGGCACGGGGGGCACAGCGGCACAGTAGCACCGGGACGCGCCCCCCCGCCTCCCCAGCCCAGCCTAAGGACAGATGCAAAGCCCTTTACAGACAGCACCAGCAGCACACCCGCCTTCCCACCCCCGTGGCACCCACGCCAGCGGGGCACCGTGTGGGCTGAGACCCCACAACCTCGCTGCACGCCTGAGCTGACCTCAGAGCTCCCTGCGCGTCCCCAGCGCCAGGCTCCGGTACCCGCAGCCACGTCGCCGCATCCCCAGCTGCTGCTCGCTCCCCGAGGGCAGGGGGCTGAGGGAGAACCGCCCCCCCCCCAGACCCTGCTACCAGCGTCCCCAGCAGCTCACGGCCCCGCGCAGCAGCAGAGCCCGGCGAGGCGAGGCGGCACGCAGCGCTTCCCCCTGCCTGGCTTTGCAGAACGCGCCGCCAGCTGCGTTTCGGTGCTTACGAAATCCCTCTGCTGCCAGGCCTGAAAATAAAGAAATAAATAACCCAAGGCAAAAAAGCCCACCAGCGGGGCTGGAGGACAACCGAGCTCTCCATGCACAGCTCAGCCCAGTTTGCCCCGGTTTGCCCCCGCCCCGGAGCCGCCGTGGTGCAGAGCTCTGCACGGGGACGCCCGGGGTGCTGCGGGTACCAGGGGGGCCCCGGGGGGCCCTTCCCACCTCGGCTCCATCCCGGGGACACGGGGGGCATGGGGTGCAGCTGGGGGCAGCTGCAGCCTCGCCAGCCCCGTGCCCACCGCGGGGTCGGGAGCAGCTCCAGTAACCATGGCAGCCAAATCCTCGGCAAGAGGAGGAGGAGGAGGAGGAGAAAGGCAAAGCTGCCATCGGCGCAGCGGGGCCGCCACGGGACCACCCCGAGGGCGGTCACAGCAGTGCCCCCAGGCAGGGGGAGGCTGCGGGGTGCAGGGTGGGTGCACCCACGGGTGCCGGGGCAGGAGCTGGGTGAGGCTGGCGGTGCCTTGGGGTGCTGCCCCAGGATGCGAGGCTCCTGGGGCGCTTCCCAACACATCGCCACATCCCGGGGCGCAGCTCCTCCATGGGGTGCTAAGAGCCACGGCAGGGCTCGGGGGCTGCTGCACGCTGCCCTCCCCAGCCCACCCTGGCGTGAGGACGGCTCTGGTCCTTCTCCATCACCAGCACCCACAGTGCCGAGGGACACGGACCCAGGAGCACCCAGGGGTGGCCAAGCAGCACCCGGTGCTGCAGCCTCAGGAAGGTCTGACCACGCTGGTGCCGCTTAACGTGGTGCGGCCACGGTGAGCACCGAGCTCCTAGAGGGGTCACCAGCACCCCGCACACTTCGGGCTGTCCCCCACCCCGTGCCCCGCACCAGCCGTGCTGCCTCACCCCGCGGAGCGAGGAAGAGGAGGAGGAAGGAGGGCTCGGCGTGAACCGCGGGGCTGCCCCAGGGACGTGCCGGGGGACGGCGTCCCCGCGGCAGCACTGCCACCGCCGCCCTGGGGCGCACAGGCCGAGGGCCCCCCAGCAAGGCGCAGCGTGCGCGTGGGGTGCGGCGAGCGGGGAAGCTTCCTCGGGTGCCGTGCCCCCTGCCAGGCTCCCCGCAACACCGCTCCCGCTCCCGTTTGCTCCTCGGGCGGGCGCAGCAGCGGTGCCGCCGGGCGGCCGGAGCCGTGCCCACGCGGGCAGCACCGGGCGGTGACTCAGGGCCTGTGCCCGCGCTGCCGATGTGACACCGCGGTGACACGCGGTGCTGCCGGCTGCCGTGACTCACCGGGGCCGCCGGGACGGTGGGCGGCTCGCAGGGGCGCGGGGCAAACGCCGGGTCTCCTACCCCCCCCCCCGGGAGGGGCACGGTGCCACCCGGCGCCGCGCGCCCCAGCCCTGGGTCAATATTGACTCTGGCGTGTGCGTGGCGAGGAGGAGGAGGAGGAGGAGGAGGAGGAGGAGGAGGAGGAGAAGGAGGAAGAGGAGGAGGAGGAGGAAGCAGGACCAGGAGGGAGGCTGGCACAATGCATTCAAGTGGCCGCCTGTGCCGGGTGCTGCCCCACTGCGCTCCCAGACCCCAAAATTTTGGGGTGCAGCCCCAGGAAGGGGCTCCCTGGGGCAGCCCCTGCCCAGGATGGGTGCTGGCTGCCGGCAGGGTGGCCACAAAGCACCCAGTTCGTGTCCTTCCCGGGGGGACAGCGTCACAGCGAGCCTGAGCCCCCTGCCCCTGAATTTTGGGGTGCAGAGCCCAGCACCAGGAGAAAACGCTGCTGGGTCTGGGGGACGAACCAGGCATGATCCAGCTGTGGGGCTGGAGGCAGGGACACCCAAATGTGTCCCAGCCTGTGGGATAGGAATGGAGCCAGCAGGTCCCCGGAGGGGTCCCCCCCCCCCCCCGCCAGGGGCTGCCCCGGGGGTGCTGTGGCCACTTTGGGGCTCCCCAGCTCTAAAAGGTGTGGATGGAGGCGGAGGGGAGGAGGGGAGACCTCGCTGCTGTCCGCGGCCACCCCACGGGAGCACGTGGAGGTGATGGGGCCGGAGCCTTCCCCGAGGTGCCTGGCGTTGGGATGGGGGTTGGATCGGGGGGAGTCCCAGCCGGACGGAGGGGAGAAAACGAAACTTTTACTGCCAG
This sequence comes from Anser anser, assembly GCF_964211835.1. Taxonomy (NCBI): domain Eukaryota; kingdom Metazoa; phylum Chordata; class Aves; order Anseriformes; family Anatidae; genus Anser; species Anser anser. Next base: position 214,896,560 of record NC_139720.1, read on the forward strand.
GGAGGTCAAAGAGTGGAGGAGGGACCCGGAGGGGCTGTGGGGTCTCCAGCCTCGGCGACGCTCAGGGCTCAGCTGGATGCAGCGCAGAGCACCCCGACCTGGGGTCAGGCAGACCCCCCCTTCCCGACCCGAATTAGCCGTGATCCCACTGCGCTGCAGACCCTCGCTGGGGGACACCAGAGGTTTCCCCAACCCCCGGCGACGGCACCTGCAGCCCTCACACAGCCTGCAGAAACCCAGACACGGGACCAAGGCCAGCAGGTCCCCGCCACTTCGGGACGGAGAAAAACCCCCCAAGGGCCATTCCCAACCACCAGCCCCTGCCCCAAGCGCTCACGCAGCCCAGCCAAAGCCTTGCAGGTGGGGGCTGCTCCTGCCCGGAGCCCCCCCCCATGCTCCAGTGGTGCGCAACGCCCGCGGGGTCATTAATGACGAAGGAGATCTCCCCGTCTCAAGGTGACCCGAGCCGGCCGCTCACGCCGGCTCCGCCGGGATGAACACGTAACGAGCAGCAGCTCGGCCTCACGGGGACGGCCGACGTGTCCCACGCGGTGTCGGGGTCTCTGCGGCCGCCCCGGCCAAAGCTGCAGCCGGCCCCAAGGCTCGGCACCGCGTGGCACCGGCTCGCGGCGCCCCCGGCCTCCCGCAAACAGGTTGGACGAGCGCGGCATCTCTGACGGCGGGGAGAGGAGAAGGGGGGGGGCCCCGGGAGCCTCTTCAAAGCTGGGCGAGACGTTCGGGTTTCATTTAATTACAGAGGAGGAGAGGGAGCGAGGAGTAACAACCCCGGGAAGGCTTTCGGAAGCTGCCGGTAGGCAGGAGCGGGGAGCTGCGGCGTGCGCCCCTGCTCCTCCCGGTGCCACGTCAGCGGCCACGGAGCACGGAGGGAACGGCACCGGGGTCCCGGGGGGACGGTGCCCAGCGGCACCCCGAGCTGGGTCCTTCCCCTCTAAGCACGGCTTCTGCCCGGCCCGCAGACAAACCAGCGGGGGTCTTTCCGAGCAGGACCCATCCAGAAGGGTGCCGGGGGCAGGACCCGGGGCAGGGGTGCGCAGGGGGCCCCGCGGCGAGGACCCGAAGCTTCGGGGAGGAGACGTGGGAGAGGCGCAGGTGCAGAGCAGAGGTGGCGCGAGGGAGGGAGATCCGCCCCCAGGGCAAACAGGGACCTTGGCCCAGCTCCCCGCCGGGCTGTATTTGGGGATACGGCGAGTCCGCGACGGGGCTGAGCAGGGCAGCACCCCGCTGGGCTCCGGGGGGCTCTCGGGGGTACGGGGAGCACAGCACCCAGCTCCCCGAGCCCCGGGGGGCTGCCCGCGGCGGCTCTGGGCTCCCCGTGCCAGCGCGGGCGAGGTTCCGGATGCCGAGCGCCCGCGGGAGCATGGCGTCAGCGCCAGCCAGGACATCCTGGTGCGCGTCCCGTGCGGCTTCCCGGCTGAGCTCATCGCCACAGGCAGACGTGGCACCTCGGGATTGTCACCCGTGGGGCAGGGCGGGCGGGGGGGAGCACCCACAAGCAGCACCCGAACACCCAGCCCCTCCGGCACGACGGCCCCCTTCCTTCCCCAAAAACCCCCAGCCTGCGCCAAAACTCCCCCCTTCCCATCCCACACCAAAACCAAGGACATTTGGGGATGCAGCAACGCCCTAAGAGCACGCAGCAGGGTCCGGGGGGGTCCCACAAGGGGACACGGTGACGTTTGTAGACCAAGCAGCCGGACCCACAGAGCGGGGGGGGGAGCTGGGACATCGCGCTCAGCTGGCGCCAGCAGGGACCCCCGCAGCACGCGAGCCCCCGACCCCCCCCAAACACCCGCGTGTCCCCAGGGCACCGCAGCCCCGGGGGGGCCGGCAGCGGGGAGCAAACAGCGCGGGCAGAGCCGCCTGCGCCGCGCCGCCGCCGCCCCCCCAGGGCCAGGGCTCCCCGGCGCTGCCTGTTTGTGCCGCCGGTGCGGAGCAGCTGCCAGCAGGCCGCAACGCCACCGCCGCCACCTCCGCTCCGACACCGTCCCCACCGGGGTGCTGGTCCCGGCACGGCACCCAGCGCCACGCAGCCCTGGGGGGGGGGGGGTGTCACCCTTCGGGACGGCCCGGGGAGGGCTCCTGGCGCTGCACAGTGGGGACGGGGGCGACGGCAGCCCCGCGGAGCCAGCGCCGGGCTCCGGCACGGTGCCGTGGCCACCGGCACCCCCAGCCCGACATTCCCCCCCCCCCACGCAGCACCGGTGGAAGTTTTCCCTTGGCCCTGACGCCTGCCGTGCCCAAGGGATGAGCGCCCACCCCGTCTGCCCCCGGCCCCCCTCCCCGGCACGCTCAGCACCGCAGCTCTGCCCGCCGCGCACCCAGTTTCTCGCCACCTGCTTTTGGAGGTGAAGCAGTCGGAGAGCCCAGACCGTTCCCCCCCGACCCCCCCCCCCCCAAAGCTGCTCTCATGGCGTCTCGCCCCACAGCCACCCGCACCGGCAAAAAAGCACGGGAGGGACGGGACCGCGGGGACCTGGGCAGCCCCAGCAGCTCCCGGCTGCCTCGGGGCACAGCGGGGCCACCCCGGATGGGGACAGAGCGGGCTGGGGACACAGCAGTCCCCTTCCCACAGCCCCCCCCCCCGCACGGTGAGAGTTGGGGGGAGTTCTTGGGGTGGGGGGGCGCAGGCAGCAGCACAGCCCCACAGCCCTGGCGTCCCCGATTGTCCCTGGGTGCGTCCCCACGGGCCCCATTGTCCCCAGGGAACCCTCCTCGTCCCCGCTCACCCCGGGGTGCCAGCTCACCCCGGCTCCCCGTTTGTCCCAGGGTCCCCATTCGGCCTGGGGTGCCGGCTCCCCCCTGGGGTCCCTGCTCCCCCCACGGGCACTGCACCACCCGGGGGTCCCCTCCTGCCACGGGACGTACCCAGGCTCCCTGCGCACCCTATGGTGCTGGTCACCCCTGTGTCCTTGCTTTCCCCCAGGGCCCCCGAGCACCTGCGTGCTGGCTCCCCCCAGGGTCCCCCACTTGCCCCAGGGCCCCCACTACCCCCAGGGTGCTGGATTCACCCCAGGGTGCTGGGTTCACCCCAGATCCCCACTTGCCCCAGGGTCCCCGCTCCCCCCAAGGCGCTCCATCACCCTACTTGCCACCAGGTCCCTGCTCACCCCCGCAGTCCCCGCTCCACCAGGGGACCCCCCCCCTCCCCGTGCCACGGGGACCTTCCTTACCCCCGGAGTCCCCACTTACCCCGAGTCCCCTCCACTACCCCGCAGCGCTGGATCACCCGGGGGGCCCCAGTCCCCACTGAGCCTTTGCTTGTCCCCACTGCCACCGCTCACCCTGGGGTCCCCCCTCACCCTTGGGGTCCCTGCGCCACTGGGGTGCGCGGTGCCAGGGGGTGCCCGGTGCCGGGGGGTGCCCGGGGGGGGGGGTGCCGGCTACCCGGGGGGTGCCCCCGGCCCCTCCGCTCACCTTGATCTTGTGCAGGGAGCGCTCGGGCTCGAGCAGCTGCACCCAGACGGCCACCCCCGCCTTGCTGTAGCTCAGGCTCCAGCCCCGCTCGCACTCGCACTCCGCCCGGAACGCGCGGAAGTCGCGATCGTCGGGGATCTGCACGCTGTCGCGGCCCGACATGGCCCCGCGCCGGCCGGGGGAGGGGTGGGGGGGGGGTCCCCGGTGCCGGTGCCGGTGCCGCGGGCTCGCGGCGGCCCCTACGGCGGCGGCGGCATCCCCGGGGCGCGGCGCCGCCCGGTGCGCGGTGCGCCATGGGCCGGGGCGGGGCGAGGGCGGGGCGGCACCGGGGGCACGGGGGGGCGGGGGGGGGGGCACCGGGAGGGGGGGGCACCGGGAGTACCGGGGGGGGGGCACCGGGAGGACCGGGGGAGCACCGGGGGCACCGGTGGGGGGTGGGGGGGGGGCACCGGGAGTACCGGGGGGGCACCGGGGGGGCACTGGGAGCACCGGGGGGGACGGTAGGGGGAAGCCACCAGGAGCACCGGGGGGGGGGGGTTACCGGGGGGGGGGGCACCAGGAGCACCGGGGGGGCACCGGGGATGGTGGAACGGGGAGATGGGGGAGGGGGCAGCGGGGGTGGCACCGGGAGCACCGGGGAAGGGGCACCGGGAGCATGGGGGGTACCTGGTGGGGGGCACTGGGGGCACGGGGGGGGCACCGGGAGCACCGGGAGAGGCACCGGGGGGGACACCGGGGATGGTGGAACGGGGGGATGGAGTGGGGGGCAGCGGTGGTGGCACCGAGAAGGGGGCACCGGGGGGGCACCGGGGTGGGGGCGCTGGCCGGGGGGGCACCAGCGGTGGCACCAGGAGCACCAGGCTGGGGGCACTGGGAGCACTGGGAGCACTGAGGGGGTACTGGGGGGGGTATCAGGAGCACTGAGGCATGGGGGGGCTGGAGGGGGGCAGGCACACGCAGCCGTCGCACAGATGCAGGCGCACACTGCACAGGCGTGCTTGCACACGCTGTGCTCACACGCACGCAGCCTGGGCACACGCACAGCTGCGTGCACACACACGCGGACCTGGCCTTGCACGCACGTCCCTCGCCTGGGCGCGGGCGCAGGTGCACGCACACAGGTGCTCACACACGGGTGCTCACACACGTGCGCACACACACACCCAAGTGCACGCGCACCCCTGCGCACACGCACACATGCAGTCACGCAGTCCTGCACTGCACCCCACCACCTCACCCCGCAGCCCCCCCGTGCCACTGGCAGGGGCCGCGGGCGAGCGGCGCTCCCCCCAGCGCCCCGTGTCCCCTGGCCGAAGGAATGTCCCCGCGAGCGCGGCCGCGGCGCGGTCCCCAGCCGGCCCTGGCACAGGGCGCTCGGTGCCCCCGGGCCCTGCGGCAGCGGCGTCGCAGCGCACGGAGCGGGCGCCGGAGCGCCTCGCCAGGAGGGCAGGCTGCCATCGGCAGCGCGAGGGCTGCGAGGCGGATTTTGGAAAAGGCTGGGGCTTCCCAGGCGGCTCGGGAAATGCTGCAGACTCAGGGTTTTCTCTGCCTCTACTTAGAAGCAGAGAGGAAGCCTCTTCCCAGCTCCCGCTGCCCTAAATAACCGGATAAATGGAGGCGGGGCGGTGCGGCGGCTGCTTACCGCAGCAGAACCCAGGCGCTCAGCGGCCCACGGCGCGCGGCGTGGGGGGATGCTCCGGCAGCACCCGGGGGGGGGCAATGGGCACAGCCCCTTCCCGGGGTGCTGTACCCAGAGGAGAAAGCCCGTGCGTGGGGAAACGGGGACAAGGTGCCCGGCGCAGCAGCCGTGGGGACATCCCCCGGCGCACGGTGGCCTGGGCACAGGGGTTTCCGACCCGCACAAAGCCCTGGGCAATGCCGGGGCTCAGTGCTGCTGGTTTTGGCCGTCCTTAGCCGGGAAAAAGAACCCAAGGAGCTTTCTGCCATCGTGTCGAGCCCCGTGGGGGTACCCTGCTGGCAGCAGGGCTCGGGGACGAGGCTGGGGCTCCCCATCCTGCTGCAGCCCCTGGGTAGCGCTTTGCTTGCACCGATGCGGAGGGCACGGAAAGGCAGGGCTGTGGGGCAGGGCCGTGGGGCAGGGAGCGGCTGCCGCCCACCCCAGCACCCCCATCTGCCCTCGTCCCTGCTGCCCCAGCCCTTCTAGACGGGCTGTGTGTCCGCCCTGCTCCCCAAACCTGTTTTTGTTTTGTTTTTTTTTTTCCCACCCTGTCCCCAGGCAGCTGGGGCCATGCCAGCAGCCCGCAGCGTGGGGAGCCTCTCCCGGCCCTGCCCTCCCCGTGGCCGTGCTCGCTTCCCACCGAGGAAGGCGCAGGAACACCTAGGGCCCCGCGGGGAGCCCGGCCTCGCCTCTCGCGGCGTGCAAGGGCTGACAGCCGAAAATAGGACAGACGTCATCTGCGGGCCCATCAACCCTGCCCGCGCGCACCCGGCTGGGGCACGGCGCCGGAGCTGGGATGGGGGGGTGGTGGGGCAGGGGTTAAGGGGGGGCAGGCTGGGCTGGGGACCCCCGCTGCACACCCCATCACCAGCAGCTCCCACCACGCAGTGCCCAAACCGGCTGAAACTCGGTGCTCGGTGCAGGAATCCCAGTTCCTGGCTGCCCCCATCCCTGCTCAGCAGGGAGCTGCGGGGGCTGCCGGGTGCCTCTGAGCCCCGCTCTGGGGACATTTGTGGGTCCCCCCCCCCCACGTGCACGCACATCCCCCCCCCTTTCCTGCCGGAGCCGAGCCCTTTCACCTGGCTGCAGCCGTGCCGTGCTGTGTGCGCGTGCCCCTTGGCGCTTTTGGGGCAAATCCCACCGTTCCCAGTAACACCCAGCTCAGGTTTCCCACTGGTCCTGTGCACCCGGCTCCAGCACCGAGCGGTGCCTGCACGCTGAGCCCCAGCTCTGCCCCGCCGCACGGCATCTATCTCCTGGCAGGCTCTAATTAGCGGAGTGCAAAGCTAAATTAGCCGTGCAAATGTGTCCCACGCCGTCACGCTCAGCCGAGGGCTGCGAGCGTGGGGAGGCAGCCGCCGGGAGCCGCTTGGTGTGTGCAAATAGTGCACAGAAAGCCTCGGCACCCAGCCAGGCGGAATGGGCTTCCTGCACGAGGCTCGGACGCTGCGGGCACGGCTCAGCTGTCCCCACCCCGGCCCCTTCCTGAAGTGTCCAGGCTGAAAAAAACCAAGTCCTGGCATTAATTCTCCGGGGGGGAGCTCACACACACACACACACACACACACACACACACGCACGCACGCACGCACACACTCGGGGGAGAGGAACCGGACCTGCAAAATGGCATTTGTAGTGTCGGGCAGGAAAAAAAGTCTCCAAAATGAGAAGAGGGACGAGAGGGGCCAGGGCCCTTCCCAAAGTGACCCTGTGCCCTGTGTCACAGCGCTGGGACCGTGGCTCGGCACAGTGTGGCACAGTTTGGCACGGCTCAGCAGAGCTCAGCACGGCTCGGCACAGCTCAGCACAGCTCGGCACGGCTCGGCACGGCTCGGCACAGCTCGGCACAGCTCGGCACAGCAGGCAGGCTGCTGCTGCATCTGCTCTCTGCCCTGCTTTCAGGTCTCAGGCCACCAGGACACGCTGCAGGTCTGCCGTCCTTGCACCCCAGCGGCGCGCAGACGCGGGCAGCGCGGCCCCAGCGCTTCCCCCCTGTGCCCCCCGGAGCCGCTGGCGAAGGCGGGCAGAACGGCGCCCGCAATAAAACCGGTTCTTGTAAACAAACGCGATTTTTTTTTTTATTAGCTTCTCCTTTTTATCTCGCTGAGCACGAATGTTAACGACCGGGCTCGACCCTCTGGGAGCTCTGGGGGTGCTGGGGCTGGCGGGAGGCACTGCGGGGCAGCACAAGGGGCAGGGGGTGCCGGTGCTGGCAGGGCTGCGGCGGCTCCCGAGGGGCACCCGGCCTCCTCCTGCAGCTGGAAGCAGGGCAGAGCCTCGGCTTCTGAAATATTGATGGGCCTGGGGGGGGAGAGAAACGCTTCCTCGCCTGCGCTAGCACCAAATACACAGCTGGGAGAAAAGAAAAAAGCATCCCCGGGGCGCGATGGTTGCAAACACCGAGCCCCTTGCCTTTGCGGCGTCCCCTTCCCCCAGCTGCCCAAAGCCCCCAGCCCGCCTTTCCTCCGCCTCCTCCCGACTATTCCCGGTTTTTGCACGGCCCCTTCTTTTTCGGTGCCCGTACAAGGATGCGCCACGCAGCCGGGAGGTTCTGCCCGGGCTCGGTGTCGCTGCGGGCGCCCCAGGGCCGCGCGCCGCCCGCTCTGGAAGCGGTCCCAGGCGGCGCAGGCCGTGCGCCACGCGGGGCACCCGCTGCCTGCCGGGGGGAAGCGCCGGAGTGCCGTGATGTGCCCGCTCACAGGCACGCACACGCGTGATCGGTGCACACGTGCATGCACACGCGCGCCCGTACACGCGTGCACGCACGGGGCGCACGTGTGCGTGCGCCAGCCCTGCAGGGATCTCCGGGGGCAGCAGAGCTGCTGCGAGAGGGGAGCGCCCGCGTGCCCGCCAACACACCCAGGGTGCAAAGAGTTTCTGCACGTGTGCACACGTGTGTGCGCGGGTATGGATGCATGCGTGAGCACAAGTGCATGCGAGTGCCCACGTGTGTGGGGGGGGCTGTGCATGCAGCTGTGTGCAAGTGCACGTGTGTGTGTGCACACCCCTGTGTGTTCAGACATGTGAGTGCATGTGTGTGTGTGTCCATATGTGTGTGTATGTTGGTGTACATACGTGTTTGTGTACATATATGTATGTATATGCCCGTACATGCATGTTTGTGTCCATATGTGTATGTATGTTTACATATTGTGTACATGTGTTTGGGTACATATATGTATTGTGTACATACATGTTTGTGTACGTGTGTTTGTGTACATATATGTATGTATATGTCCATATATGTATGTGTCCATATGTCTGTGCATGCATGTGTCCATATGTCTATGTTTATGTCCCTACCTGTATGTTTGTGTCCCTACATGTATGTGTTTGTGCCCATATATGTATCTTTCTATCTATATATGTATGTATGTTTGTGTTCATACATGTACATTAGTGTCCCTATACGTACATATGTTTCTCTCCATATATGTATGAATGTTTGTATCCATATATGTACGTATGTGTCCGTATATGTAGGTGTCCATGTATGTATGTTTGTGCCCATATATGCACATGTGTCCCAATATGTATGCATGTGTCCCTATATGTGCATGTCCATGTATGTATGTTTGTGTCCATGTATGTATGTGTCCATACATGTATGTGTGTGTCCCTACATGTACATGTGTTCATATATGTATGTAAGTGTCCATATATGTACATTTGTGTGACTATATGTATGTAAGTGTCCCATATATGTACATATGTGTCCATGTAAATATATTTGTGTCCATCCATGTATATGTGTGTCCCTATATGTACATATGGGTCTCTATACGTATGTAAAGTGTCCCTCCATGCACACACGTGTCCCTCCATGCACACATGTGTCCCTCCATGCACAGTGTCCCTCCATGCACACACCTGTCCCTCCATGCACACACGTGTCCCTCCATGCACACAGTGTCCCTCCATGTACACAGTGTCCCTCCATGCACACACGTGTCCCTCCATGTACACACGTGTCCCTCCATGCACACACAGTGTCTCTCCATGCACAGTGTCCCTCCATGCACACAGTGTCCCTCCATGCACACACATGTCCCTCCATGTACACACGTGTCCCTCCATGCACACAGTGTCCCTCCATGCACACACAGTGTCCCTCCATGCACACAGTGTCCCTCCATGCACACACGTGTCCCTCCATGCACACAGTGTCCCTCCATGTACACACCTGTCCCTCCATGTACACACATGTCCCTCCATGTACACACGTGTCCCTCCATGCACACACGTGTCCCTCCATGCACAGTGTCCCTCCATGCACACACGTGTCCCTCCATGCACACACGTGTCCATACATGTACACACGTCCCTCCATGCACACACGTCCCTCCATGCACACACGTCCCTCCATGCACACAGTGTCCCTCCATGCACACAGTGTCCCTCCATGCACACACGTGTCCCTCCACGTACACACCTGTCCCTCCATGTACACACGTGTCCATACATGTACACACGTCCCTCCATGCACACAGTGTCCCTCCATGCACACAGTGTCCCCCCATGCACACACGTCTCCCTCCATGCACACACGTGTCCCTCCATGCACACACGTGTCCATACATGTACACACGTGTCCCTCCATGCACACACGTCCCTCCATGCACACAGTGTCCCTCCATGCACACACGTGTCCCTCCATGCACACACGTCCCTCCATGCACACACGTGTCCCTCCATGCACACAGTGTCCCTCCATGCACACACGTCTCCCTCCATGCACACATGTGTCCCTCCATGCACACACGTGTCCCTCCACGCACACACCTGTCCCTCCATGCACACAGTGTCCCTCCATGCACACACGTCTCCCTCCATGCACACACGTGTCCCTCCATGCACACAGTGTCCCTCCATGTACACACATGTCCCTCCATGCACATACGTGTCCATACATGTACACACGTCCCTCCATGCACACACGTGTCCCGTGTATGCAGTGTGTCTGTGTCCACGCGTGCCGGAGCTCCTGTGCCCCCACGCGAGCACACCAGTGGTGCCCGTTCACACCACCCCAATGCGCGCGCACGCGAGCACCTCCACGCGTGTCCGCGCCTGCCCACGCGTGCACGCGCGCGTGCACGAGCGCACAAGGGCGCGAGCACGGGAAGGCGCCCGCGCGCCCCCGCCGCCTCCCGGGGCCGGCCTCGAACCCGCGGCCCCGCGGTGCCACCTGCCGGTGGGGGGGGGGGGGGGGGGGGGGGGCGGGCCTGGCTCCGCTTCCCGGCATGCCCTGCGGCCTGCCGGCACCCCGGCGCTCCCTGGGGGCTGTAGTCCGGCGGCTGCACCTGCAGCCCGGCGCCGCGCCGTGCGGAGACTACATCTCCCGCCAGGCTTTGCGCGTCGCCCTGCTCCGACGCCCGTCCCGCGCCGCTCCACCGGCGGCCGCCATTTTGTGTGCCGGCAGCGGCGGCGGCGGGGCAGGCGCGGCGCGATGCTGGGCTCCCTGGCGGCCCGCCCGCCGCCGCCGGGGCTGGCGAGGCTCCTCCGGGCGCGGCCGTGGCCGGCGGCCTCGCGGGGGGCCGGCGGAGCTCCGGCGGCGAGGCCCGGGCCTGTGGGACCGCCGTTCGTCCCGGCCGCGGCCGCCAGGGGCCGCCGCGAGCCCGCTGTGACGGGGAGCGCGGCGCTGCCCTGGCGGGGGGCGGCCGGCGGGGGGCGGCAGCGGCGGCAGGGCCCGGGGGGAGCCCCCTCGGCCCTTCTCGCCGGGGGGGTCCCGGCGGCTGAGGGGCCCCCCCCGGGCCCTGGAGGCCCCGGCGGGTACCGGAGCGGGGCCCGCGGAGCTGCGGCGCCTGCGGGCCTGCTCGTCGCCGCGCTGGCCGCCTGCTACGTGAGGGACCGAGCGACCAAGGGTGACTATCGCTGCCCCCCGCCGGGCTGCGGGTGGGCCGGGGGGGCGGGTGGGGGAGCCCTGCGGGGCGGGGGGCGTCCTGCGGCCCTGTCCCAGGGGTGCGCTGAGCCGCGGGGGATCCCCCCCGAGCCCCGCGGTGGGATGCTAACGGTCCTCACGCTCATCGCGTCTCATGAACTGCACCCCGGGCCCGTGTCTTAGCACGGCAGGGCGCTGTCACAGCTGTCCCGGGGCGTGCAGGCGGTGGCAGCGCCGTGCGTGCTCCCGTCCTGCCGCAGGACGCGTGCTTGGCTTCATCCCCGACGGTTTTTGTGCACGGAGAGGACCCAGCTCCGCGCCTGTGGGTGAGGAAAGCTGGCAGGGGAGGGTTTGAGCCACGTTGCTTGGCAGGGTGGGTGCGTGTTCGTGGGGTCGGGTCTCCCCAGCCCTCTGCCCTGAGCGGGGAATGTGTCAGGCACGTACGAGCTGAGCAGCTTTGTACATCTACCCTCTGTGGGAAGGAAGCGCTCGGTGGGTGGCCACGAGCTCCTTTTGCCACGGCATTGGGTTTGGGTCTCGAAAGGCTGACGTGTCCCTCCCAGCTGAGGCATCTGGGATGGTCCCAGGGGATTGTTGGGGTGAGCTGAATGCTTTTAGGTTGGCGTGTAACTGTGGGTTTGTGCCACAGCCAGTCCCCTGCCCAGCGCTGATGCAGCGTTTTGGGGCTGGGAGGACTCCAGGTGCTGTCCTACCCCTGCTGCAGGCCGGGTGGCCTCGTTAGTGCCACTGGGCGAGGTGCTGCCGGAGCCCAGCCCCCCCTTAATGGTCTGCAGTCTGCCAGGCACACACGGCCCGGGTAAACCTCGGTCCTTGGGTGAGGAGCTCGTCTCCAAGCTCTGGAAAATGAGATGGGGTTCAAGTTGCTTCTTGCTGCGGAGCTTTAATCACGAGCCACTGCTCACAGGTCAGGTCTTGGAGGCAGCGAGCTCGTCAGCCGAGCTGGGGCAGGACGGGCCGTGACTCCGCAGCAGGACTCCTCCTCACTCGGTAGTTTCAGGCACGTCAGAGGCCGGTCTCCCCATGAGTAACGCACAGAGTGCTGTGCTGGGCTGTTTGCGTGGAGGTTTTGCCGTCATTATGGGAAACCTTGTGTAATTAGCGCTTAGGGAAGGGCTGCCAGACGGGGCCGGCTTCGCTGCAGGTCTGTAGGCCGGGTAGCTCTGGCTGCTGAGCTCGCTGAGCTCGGCCCCGCGTCTGAGGACTTCCCCCCGCTCGGAGCAGGGCTTGGGGGGAGCCCCGCGTTGCCCTCCGGGTGCTGGGAGAGGCGCTGTGCCGGCCCTGCGGGGCGCCCGCAGGTCCCCCCGGACACCCGCAGCCCGGTGAGTTGTCCCTGGCAGCGCGCTGCCGGGCTGGGCCTGCAGTGCCCCCGCTCCCAGGTTAAACGTGAGACCTCCGGCGGTTTGTGCCTCGCACCGCTGGCACCCGTCAGCCAAAAACCTCCCTGCGGCACTCCGAGCGCCTCTGGCTCGTCCCAAAGCAGCGAGAGGAAGCGTCGAGGTCTGCGGTGCTGGAGCGCAGGAAGGTGTCTGCCAGGGCGAGCCGTAATCATCATCTCCTGCCTAATTGCAGCTGTTCGTTAGCGCCCTGAGAGGGGCCGCAGGGGAGCACGCAGGATGGAGCCGCGTCTCCTGCTGCGGCTGCCCGAGGAGACAGGTTAAAGGCAGGGCAGAAAGCCGGGCACAGACAGGTTGAAGAGGCCAAAAGAGGCACAAAATGCTGGGCGGAGAGGGCAGAAAGCACCCGGAGCTGGTAGGAACCGGGGAGAATGGTCCCGGCTTCTCCCAGCCGTGCTGCTACGGGTCCGTTTGCAGCGCTCGCTCTGAAGGAGAGCTCAGGGACGAGCGATTTGTCGGGGGCCGCAGCACCCCTCAGCCAGGAGGTGTCAGCCCGGGGCCGCAGCGGGCCCTGCGGGCGGGGAAAGGGGCCCCTCGGGGGTCGGGTGGCGACTGGCAGAACTTTTTGGGGTGCTTGGTTGCGTCGGGTAGCGGCTGGCAGCGGCGGCGGGTGCTGCCCTACCCCTTGCAGCCGGGAGGTGTCCTTCCTCGCCTGCAGGAGGAGCTGCCTGGGCCGGGGCTGCCTCGGTGCCCCGTAACGCCCGCTGGACCCAGGACCCGCAGCTCGCGGGGCTTGCTGCAGACACAGAAGTTTTTGTTTCGCCACTTGTTCACGCAGTTGCTCCCTCGCAGCAGTCCCGCAGGAGCAGGAGGTCGCTGCAGGCCTGCCCCCAGCCCCGGCCGCCCCACGGGATGCTTTCCCCTCTCCTCCAGCCTGAGCCGCTGCCCAGTGGCACCTCGGGAGCCGGGCACCAGCGAGGGGAGGCCGTTCCCCGCAGGCGGGAGGAGACTGGCCCGGGGGATCTCTGGTGCCGCGAGGCGTCACGGAGGGAGCTGCTGCTTCTGCTGCCTGAGCGCCCGTGCTTGGGCTGGGGGGGCTGGGGAAGGGACCTGTGCAGCCAGGCTGGGGGTCCTGCCGCCTCCCAGGTGTCCTGCTTGTGCTCCTGGGCCTCGCAGCCACGCTTCGAGACGTGCAGCTCAGCCCTGAGCTCCCCAGAGCCTAGCAGCAGGGCTTCCAGGGAGGCCGCAGTAAGGCAGCAAGCAGGCGGGTTAGTTTTAACCCGCTCGCAGAATTGGTTCCCACGTAACGCGTGTTGTTTGGTGCGGTGCCCTGTGCCATCTCTGGGTTATTGCACAGCCGTGTGTTCGGCTCCTGACTCGTTCTCTCTTTGCCTGTTTGCAGAAGATGCTCTGCTGGAAGCCGCGAGGTTCAACAACGTTTCCGAAGTCAACAGGTGAGCGGCTTTTAGAGACGGGTGCGAAGAACGCTGCTGCGCGGGGCGGGGAGGTGGGGAGGCTCTCAGCAGGCAGGGGCTGGGCGCGCAGCAGGCGGGAGGAGAGCCAGAGGGAGCTGTGGGCAGGCACGGGGGAGCTGCAGGGTGGGTCACAGATCCCTGCGCTGGGAGAGGTCGCTGCAGCGAGTCCGCGTGGTGCGGCGTGGCGTGGACGTACCCCTCCAGGCCGGAAGCGGCAGAGCCGTGTTCCTGTGGGTCTGTCCCCAAACTAACAGCTCTCACGGGCTCCTCGGCCGGCTGGAGCAAACTCCTGCCCAGCCGGATCCCACCGCGCTTCTGTCCTGGGGCTCGCCACCCAAGCCAGGAGGCTGGGGAGGTGGCCGCAGTCAGGGGCCAAGCCCGTCGGGGAGAGGAGCACCTCCAGAGCTCGCAGCCCCTAACCCCGAGACAGCAGGCCTGCAGCGCTCTCGGCGCTGCTGTTGGCAGTGCCTGCCTCTTTCGGGGTCGTGGCGTTGCTCAGGAGCCGTCGGCAGCGTTAAATTCACTGGGGCATCGACAAACGGCGCGTTTCTCTCATCCCCCTTGAACCTTCCCATGCCTGCAGCTCAGGGCAGCGACTTCTGTTGGCTCGAGGGGTTCCCGGGATGCTTTGTGCAGCCCAGCGGTGCTGAGGTCTCCCGATCCCCAGACGGCTGCCCTGAGCCGGTACCAGAGAGACGTTTTGGTAGCCTGGAGGCCCGCACGGGGTGGGAGCAGCCACTGCTGCGCCGTGCTCGCCCCACCCGGTGTCCCCTGCTTCTCTCCGGCGTCTCCCACCCAGTGCAGGGCCCAGGAGCTGCGTGCCGGGTGTCCTCCCGCGGCGGGGAGGAGAGCCCTCCTGGCCCGCGCCCAGAGGATGCTCCGCGCGGCCCCCCGGAGCTCGGAGGAAGCGGCCGGGGTCTGGTCTGGATCAAGGGCCGGGGAGGATATTGGCGTGCGGCTAATTGGCACATGTGTTCTGCTGCTCCTAATTGCAGGAAGCTGCTGCCCGGCGATGTCTGGGTGATTTGTGAGCCTGCTCGGGCAGAGCAGCACCAGGGATGCTCTGTGCTCCCCCCGATGAGGGAAGGGCTGCAGCTGAACTCAGCCCAGCCGTGCTGCGTGTTCGCAGCCTTTGTTTCCGTGCCCTTTCCTTCCGATCACAGCCTGCTCCCTGCCCCTGCCCCGCAGCACCCCGCGTTTGAAGCTCCCTGCCCGGCTGCGCCCGCCACGTCCCTCACCGGCAGGCGTGAGGCAGGACGGCGACACGTGCTGGCTGCCCCCGCTCCAGGCAGCTTCAGCCTCGGCTTTACCACAGACCTCAGCAGCCCAGAGCCTTCACGTGCTGCTGGCGAGCGCCTGGAGCTTCCAGAGGCGCAAACCGAGTCGCACGAGGGGCTCCTGCTCTTGCCCCCTGCAAGGAGCAGAGCCCCCACTCAGCAGCAGCCGGGTGGGAGCGTGACGCTGAGCTGAGCAGCGAGGGCTGCACCCAGGAGAGGGCAGCCCCGTCCGCACCAGCACCCAGCTCCCTGCGCTACCCCAGGAGGCTCTGCCCTCCCGCCTGCCCCCCTCGGCCGCAGAGCCCAGGCGCAGCTTGCGGGAGGTGAGGTAGGAAAGGGGAGGCTGGCGTGACGGAGCCTTCTAATACAGCGCTGGGCTCATTTAAACTTGAGTCTCTCCCGTGGCCTCGTGTCTCAGCGTGATAACCTCAAGGCGCTGAGAAGGCGGCGGTGCGGCAGGGCCGAGCGGCGCGCCGTGTAGCTCGGGCGATTCAAGACGCGTGTCGTGCGCCGCCCAGCACCCTGCCTCCTTAGGCAGTGCCGGGAAGGCCGAGCACAGCCCTGGTGCTGCCCGTGCCGGGGAGCACTTCCCAGTGCTGTTCAGCTCTCCGTCCTCTTGGCTCGGAGACGATCAGAAGAAGCGAGCCAGGTGTTGGTCGTTCTCCACACCGCGTTCTCTGGTACATGCTCTCCTCGCCTGCCGCTAGGGACTTGGTTTTTTTTCCTGCTGCGTGAGTTGGGAAGCCGGCCTTCTGCAAGCGCCTCGTTCAGCTGACTGCCTGTACCTGGCCCTCTGCTGTAACTACAACCGCCAGTAACACGTCTTGGTCTGCAGAGCAGAAGGCGGGTGTGTGGGGTACACAGACAGAGGTTTTGAAACCTTAACTTGTGCTTCACTGCAGAGGGAAAACAGGGTGGGTAGGGGCTCCGAGGCAGCTTGGAGCGAAGGCAGGGAACTGGAGAGCTTTCAGGATAGCTGCGTTCCTCATCCCCAAAATGTTCTGTTTTCTATTGAAAGGAAGTGACTCTTCATTGCCCTAACAGTCACCAGCAGGATGATCCGAATCATAACTAGGGAGTTTGGGGGCCACCGCAGAGGATCTGGATGCCAGCAAGCATAACCAGAGGCTGGTTCCTAAAGCAAACAACAGCCAAAGCGTGGGCGGTGTGGGGACCAGGGCACGCGAGGCCTTACTGGGCTGTCTCCTGAGCCTGTGTTCCTGACAAGCATGGTGGTGACACGACGCAATGAAGGGTGAAACAATTTTTCCCGTAGGAATTAAATTAATGGGGAGTGGAGAGGTTACAGACTTTAGGAATGCACACAATCCGAGCGCACAGGCACAGGGTGCGTGGCGTGAAAGATGGAGGGGCCAGGAGCAGCAGCATCACTACCAGCAACTGGAGAAGGTGCTGGCTTTTTGGAGGCTGGCTCTTCAGGGCAGGTCACCCTTCAGAAGATCTCCCCCTCTGCGTTTTGGAGCATAAATCTTCTTGCCGTCTCTTTCTGAGTCTTCTCACTGCCTCTCCCTGAGCACGTACATCTCAGCATCGTGTTCCTCTAGCTAGCTGAGGTCAGTCACGTCACCGAGCAGGAAGGTCAGAAAACGGGATAACGGCAAAGGGTAGAGGAGCACGACATCAGGCAGCTGCAGAACTCCCGAACAAGGTACGGAGAGGCAGCAGACAGCAGGGTGCTGCTGTGTGATAAATACTTCGTGTGTTTAAGGAAGTGGAGGGCAGTGCTCTAATTGCGCTGTGCGAAGGAGCTCAGGTGTCACAGGACCGTAGGCAAACGGGCTGCTTTGTTCCAGCAGCCAGGATGGGAACGGAGGTGAGAAGCGATACGGCCATACAAAACTAAACGCATCTCATCTTGGGAGCCAGGCTGTCGTACGCCTGTCCAGGTCTTGGGTCTAAGAACCCGAAGAACCTCGGGCACAAACCAAGGAGGTCTGGGCTGCAGGGACTGCAAAGGGCTTGTGTCGGGGACCCTTGGCAGCGTGGCGGGGAGGCTCTCCCCGCGTCCTGCCTTGCTGTTGAGCTGCTGGGCAGGGAGAGGTGGTGAGGTGGGCGCGATGAGTTCAGCTGGAAGCCTCTCAGTCAGGCGTGGAAGGATGAAAGTTATGGATATCAGGGATGAATGGGAGGCTTATGTTCAAGGGAATTTCTCCTTGTTCCAGCCAGAAGCTTTCTCCTTGGGCGAGGATGAATAGGCCTTTCAGGCGTACCAGACAGACCTCACGCTAACACGTCGGTATTGCTGTGGGAAGGATCCCGTGGCCAAAGGCTGGATCCAGCCCGTGAGCCAGGCGCTCTGTTTCCCTCTGTCTGCTCGCAGCTCCCAGGCAGGTTTTCTCCTCTTTACCCACTGCTAAATGTGAGAAACCAGCCTGATTTTTGCATCAAGGTCAAGGAATGCGTTCACTTTTGAGCCCGTTCCCTTTGGAGCTTGTGGCAAGCCAGCTCTTCCCTTCAAGCCCTTCGTGCTGTTAGCCAGTACAGAAGATAACACCTAATTAATGTGGATAGTTTAATTTGCCTCAACCTCAGCTGTTCTGTGCATTTGGAGGGAAAGCAACAAGCGAAGCCATAAGAAATTGCTGCCTCGATCCTCCTTGTGTTTATATTCAGCATTAATATTGATTCTGCGTCCCAGCTTTGTTTCTTAATAAGCCGCCCACGAAAGTGCAGGCTCGCAGCAGAGTTTCCTCGCCAGCTAAATGCGACGGGGCAGCGCTCTGATGGGCGCCGGGCGACTGTGACTCATGGAAACGCAGCGCCTATGTCCGACGGCTGTTATCAGCCTCCTTCCTAACAGCAGGCGGCCGCCCAAATCCGCGTGCTAATGAGATCTGGAGGTGAGCAGGCGCTCTCCTGCTCTCGGAGGGGTCCAGCCAGACGTGGAGGTAAGGCAGGAAGCTGCGTGTCAGCTGCCGCAGCTGGTTCTGCTCTCTCCAGGCTGAGTTTTAGGCGGAGGGTTGCAGACGCAGCTAAGCTGAGCGCGATCTCTCCTGGTCAAGCAGCCGAGGAGGCTCTGACTCATCGTTGCGCCGCCTCCTCCCAGGCCGTGTCTGCTCATCTTCCTTGTTTCGTAGGCCACAAAGCTCGCCCGGCACGTTCCCTTCTGTGGCAGAGGGGGTTTGGCCCGGCCCGGGCTCCTGGCTGTGGCAGCATCGCAGCTGGTAAAGGGTCCTAATCCCAGAGGCCAGAAATCAGGATCGGCCCCAGAACCACTGGTGTGGGACGTGTGCCGGAGCACGAGGCTTACACGGAACGTGTGCTGGCAGGGCCGGACGCATTTCCTCACCACAAAAACACCCCGGCCCCCTGGGCATACGCTGTCATGCTGCTTTGGCCCAGATCTCTCTCTGCTCTTGAGAAAAGATTAAATCTGAGGTTGTGGTCGGCTGCAGGAGGCTGAGCTGAAGCTCAGCGCCGCGCTCCCTGAACGGTGCGGTCATGGCGGTGATTTGCTTCTTAATCCGTTCTGTACCTGGCATGGTGCTGAGGTGTGCTGGAGGGCGAGGCTGCTCTTCTGGAAGGCTGCTCGCCTTTCTTCACGGGCACGCGTGTCATGGAAGGAGCCGTGCAGTCCTCCCGGCTAGACCACACAAGTATTCTCCCTTGTCCTTTATGCCTTTTACATCTTCTTGTAGTCAAATTGCGAGGAGGAGCTGAGTTAAGCTGGCAGGACCACAGTAGATCCATGGAGATGAGCCTGTTTGTAGGTAAAATGGATTCTGCCCACGAACACTGCTCGCATCTTTCAGCTCCCTCCAGTGCAGGGGGTGGGCTGGGAGTTCAGCAGCACCCGCTGCTTGTTCCCCGCCTCAAACCACCGTTGTGTTTGGGTACGTTAAAGACATTTAGAAATGCTCGTGAAATCCCCGGCTGGGCCACGGGGAGTCAGGCTTCGGCTGCCCTCGTGGAGCAGCACCCGCTGCGGTGCAGGGCTGGGTTTCTGGAAGCCCCTCGTCGAACCGAGCCCGGATGGGAGCTGAACGTGAGCTGCCAAAGGGGGTTGCCTCAGGGCTCCCTGGGGCTCGGGCACTTGGTGGATTTCCTCCTGGCAGCCCCATTCCTGCCCTCGCCACGTGCGGACCAGGAGAGCACGAGGAGTTGTGCTGCCCTCAGCTCCAGGTTCGTGCCTGGGGCAGGGAGAGCAGCTGAGCGCGGGACAGAACCGTGCAGAGGATGTGCGCCCGTATGGGCACAGCTCTCCCATCTCACGCCTGTCCCAGAACAGTTAGCAGCACTGCGAATATCTTTGCGTCGTGCTGGAGGCGGTGTGGGGAGATAATTTATAACGCCGTTTGTTTCCATTGCTCCGCGCTTTATATTCCGCTGTCTGCTTACCCTCACCGGGCCCATAGTTGTTAGAATATATCTGAGTTAACGGGCACCTGAGTTTTTAGGATAAACAGGCTCTTTTCTTTTTTTTTTTCCTTTAAATGTTCCCTTTAATCTTTTCTCACGACGCGTGCACCGAATTGCGCAGCACTTTGTTTCGGTGGAAGTTTTCGACTGGTTATTAAGTTTGATTTGGCGCGGGGCCTCGGGGGCTTGGAGCAGATGCGGCGGCTCAGATTTCTTCGCTTCTGCTGTGAGATATCGCGGCAGACTTGTGCACGCTTCGCCCTCCTCTGTCGGGAGGCTGAGAAGCTGAGAGGGAGGAGGAGGAGGAGGGCAGCTTTCCCCTGCAGGGCAGCGGGGGCTGCGGAGGAAAGGTGGGGAATGAGCTGGTGCCGCCGCTCAGCCTCTCGCCGGGTTCGCAGGGTGTTTTGCCTTAACGCTTCCTGTGCAGGGAGATTTTTTTCCTGCTTTTTGTAGCATTCTGACCACAAAACCTCCCGGGACCGATCGTGTTTGTATGCTGAGTCACAAGACCAATCTTTGCAGTCAGCGGCCCACCAGCCGGCCGCAGGAGACAGAAGATCCCGTGCCTGTCTCCAGAACAGCTTTAAGCCCTTCAGCGTGCCCAAATCCTCGCTGGAAGCAGACGCTGCTTCATCTGGCGCGGCTGTGCGGACGGTAGTTTGTGATGTGCGGAATGCGTCTGGTAGCCATCAGGGAGCTAATTGCAATTACTGCCGCGGTTATCAGCCTGGCAGCGACGGGGCCGAGCGCAGGATGGCTTCCGTCAGCCCCAGGCGGGGGCCGTGGGTGCTGGGAGCAGGCAGAGAGCGCTTAGGGCACGTTGTCCCTCAGCACGGCAGCCAGGGAGCACCCGGGGGGCGTGCGGGCTGCGAGCTTAGAACAAGCGCAGCACGTAAATAAGCCGTGAAAGTCGCTGGGTGACAGGGGTCCGGTGCTCGAGGGGGTTCGGGAAGAGGCCGTGCGGGTTCGTGCAGAGCAGGCCTGGCAGGTAACCGCGCCAGCGGCACTGCCACCCCCAGCTCAGAGGCCAGCGTGGTGCTGGCTGCCAGAAGCGAGTATATTATGTTCAAACCCCCTGCAAATGGTGATTGTTACGTTCTCTCCCCAGCTGGCTGCTGCCGGAGGCAGGCCATCAGGCTGGCGCAGAGCTTTTCCCAACGCACGTCCCAGCTGTTGACGTGGGGGCTCAGCCGTGGATCGGGGCTCCTTTAGGTGAGGCTGCGCTTTCCTTTTCCTCCCCAGGTGCAGCGATGCCAGCAGGGGCCCAGCTCAGCTCGTGCTGAGGCCGGCACCGCTGGCCTGCTGCCCTTCCCTCTTCCCTGGGCACTAGCGCACGGCAGCGTGCGTGTGTCCCGGTCCTTCTCTCTGCCAGCCTGAAGGAACCGCTGCCCTGAAAAACAGGGAGCTCTGCTGGCTGTGCTGGGGCACCTCCAGGCAGGGCAGGGATGGGGTGAGGGCAGCACCTTGCGCTGTCTCTGTCAGTTTTCTTTTGCTGTCCCCGTCACGTGCATTCTGCAGTGCTCTCACCCACCCTTCGCGCCCTTGGGCAGCCCGGCTCTCCTCTGAGGGTTCGGTTTCCCTTCAGAAATCCAGATGGATAAGAGCTTCCCTCTGATTTTTGGCATTTTTTTCGTAATGTTTCATGGCTTCACGTGTCTCTATGAAGCACTGCAGCGTGTTACCAGCCCTGAGGCGGTCACGCAGGGGCTGAGGAGCAGACACGACCATCTCAAGGAGGAACAGCAGCAAGATCAAAGGCTTTTCAGCAGCCTGCCTAATGCTCCTCAACGGGCAGATCCTTTCTCCAGCCCTAGCAGGGAGATCGTCCTTTCACGCTGGGGATGCCGCTGGGGCCTGGGATGTTTTTTTTCCCCTCCCTCCCTCTGCAAAGCCGAGGGCAGGTCCCAGGAGGGCGAGCGCTTCTTAGGGTGTCAGCCACCCCCGCGGTTACACAGCGACATATTGGGGAAGGGCCAGGGGAAACGGCGAAGTGGCCGAGAGCAACAGAAGCTATTGTTGTTGCGAAAAGTTCAAGTTTCCAGCTTCCTCTTCCTCCACCTGTCGGGAGGGCAAGCTGGGCATGCTCCCGGCGCTGAGCACAAACTCAAACATGCCCTCTGGGCTCGGCCGGGAGCGCGGTGTCACCGAGTTAGTCACCCAGAACCCCGGCAGCGGGGTGAATAGGAGGCACATCTGTCTGGGGGGGAAGAGGGCACGGCGCCGCGCGGTGGCCGGCCCGGCTCGGGCTCTTTCTGCACCGGGGGCGGAGGGATCAAAGCGCTGGAGCTTTTTGCGAGCCACTGTCTCGAGGCAAAATAGCCCGGGCACACAAAGCGGCGCGGGTCGCTCTCCCGAGGCTCCTCCAGCAAATTCCAGAGCACCTGGTGACGTTCTGCTGGCTCCTTCGCATCCTCCTCTTATTTTTCAGAGAAATCGTCAGCCTGCGCGTTGCCCTTTGGGGCTGGGGCTCCGCAGGCAGCGGGGACGCTGTCAGACTCAAACCCGGAGTCGCTGTTGCTCGCTCGCAGGATCTCTGTTAGAAATCCATCAGGAAAATCTGCTTGCGCAGAATACTCTGGAGAAGCAGCCGAGCTTTCTGCCCTAAAATCGTGAGGTTTTTCTCTAATCCTTTAGAAGCACACACTCCAACAAACAAACAACAGAAAAAGCCCCTTGCCCTGCATCAGAGCCATGTTTTCATTCCACCCGTGTTGTTCGGGGTCTTTGGGGTACCTGCTGCTTGTAGAAACACCAAAAGGGGTGCTAACAGAGCCGTATACGCACGAGAAACTGCTTAGTAGGTAAGAGTGAGTGTCCTGGATCTTATTTGGTTAAAATGTGGATAAACATCCTAAACATTGATCGGAGGAGTTTATTTAATTAAAAAAAATACTCCTGCTGGTAAATACATTTGGCTGTCTAGGATCTGAGCAGTGGTCGTCGCTTTATCGATTGTCATATCATTAAATCAGGCGGGGAAAAAATTAATGATAGGCTTGAAGACCCCGAACATAAAGTTCAGTTGTCTAGAAAATCTGTTAAGTTGCTGAGCATCTTGCAGTGATTTAAAAAAAAAATAATCCGGCTCCTAAATGAAATGTCAATGCGTATTATGCCAGATGATCTGATGCTGGTAATGCTCTCCACTAGGCTCGGTCATGTGGCATTCCAGATGCTGGCGATTATCTGGATTCCTGAATGGAAAACTACCTGATTAATTCTAATATCTGAGCTCCGAGCCCGTAATCAAATCCTGCAGCAGAGGCCCCAGCATCCTTCCTGTTGGGTGCACCATGTTTTAACAGGTTTGACTGCTGCACTAAGATCTTACTTAATTATTTATTTTTTTTTAATCTGAGAAGGAAGATAACTCATCGTTCAGTGTGCGCTTCCAGAAAGCATGTAGAGAAAAAGAAAAAAGAAAGCGCGCAGAGAAAAGCAGCCTTCCAGTGAGCTAAGAAGTAGTTTTTAGCATCTCCAGAGCACTCTGAGGTTGCCGTCCCGTCCTCTGTCTCATCACACTGAAACGTTTAGCTGCCGTTCACCGTCAGGAGGGAACAAACGTTAAACTGCCCTCTGTTTTGGGGGTGAAAACGAGCTTTCGCAGCAGTGACCCAGCGGGTGGGGGACGTTCAGCTCGTAGCTCTGTTCCTCCATCATACCAACACCACGGTGGGCGCAAGGGGTGCTGTCGGGCTGTGCACCATGTTATTCACAGCCCCAAAGACACCCACAGGCGGCTGCGAGGTGTCGGGTGAGCTACAAGCCTGCGGGGCCGTACCTGCCGTGCCTCCGGAGGCTTCCTGTCTCGCTTCCTCCTCCTCTCCTGGGCTCCCGCCAGGTTCTCTCTCTGTGGCATTAATATTTTACTTTCTTTTGTTTGCCGGGTGTTATGTGGCCTATCGGACTGTCAAACTGAGACGCTGTAGAAAGGGGATGGGGTGGAAGTTGCTGCATCCAAAGTACTTTGGAATGGCCAAGCAAACAGAACCGAATTCAGACGTGGCTTGTACGTCACCTTCCGTACCGCTCGGAGGACGGCGCGAGCTGGCTGGCAGCACGAGGGCAATAAAGGAAATTTTCAAAGTGCCAGGATAAGAGGGGATGAGATCTCCATGTGGGGTTCCCTGGCCTCTTGCTGTTTTTTTTCCCCCCCCGCCGTGTGCAGGCAGCCCCCCGTGCCCGCACAGATGGAGCTGTGGTGTGGCTTTCTGCTGCGGGCAGCATCCCTCCGAGCAAGAGCACGTAATTGCCGTGACCTGCAGCGGGTCCGCGTCCGCCTCGCTGATCTCTGCTGCGAGCGCAAACACCGGCCGCGTGCGTGGCCACAACGGGAGCGGATCTCTGCAGATAGCGATCTGCCCAGCGTGCGGGCTGCCATCGAGACACGTCCTCGCTCTGTGACGGGGTCAGAAAGCTTTGTGGCCGCACGCGAGTGTGTCCCTTAAGTAACGTGCTGCCTGAGAGCGCTCTTCCTGCAGCAGAGCTGGGAGCACGCTTGTCGTTTGTTCTCGGAGGTTAGGTGCCAGAGAGAGGGGGAGCAAAAGGACGTTTCCCCAGAGTCCCGCGCAGCTTGCAGGACCCTTTGGTAGCGCAGGAGCTGAACCTGCCGGGGGTTGGTGACGTGCACGTGCGTGCAGCACGGATCCGGTAAGGGCTCTGCGTGAGAACTCGTTCCTTTGCTACGGCGCAGTATCAAGTGTCAAACTTCTGTGGAACAAGGGGCCATTGTTTACCTGTCACGCAGCTCTCTATCGTTAAGCTTTCAATTGTAACCCTGGTAAAGAGAGCGTAAGTCTTCTGTTGGCGCTGCGGATCATTTACAGGGATCACGGCCGCCTGAGCCACGCTCAGGAACCACAACTGAAGGCTGCCGGTTCCTAGTGTATTTTTTTTGGAGACACCTTTCCTCCCTGGGCGCAGGGCCTCTCACAGGCTCCGGACTTGTCACGGCACTGCGGCATCTCAGTTGGAGAACCTGATGAGCAGCTCAGAGCACTCGGTAGCTCTCTCGTCAAAAAAGGCTGGAGCAAATTGCTCCTTGGTACCCGCTGATGTGCACGGCATGCCTCCTGCAGTGCTCTGCCCGTTGCCTCCCACGCTCTCATGCTCCCAGTCTCATTCCAATAGGGTACAAAGGTACGGCTGGAGGGGAGCAAAGAGGAGCTCGTTTTAGGAACCTGATTTGGGTAACAGTTTTGTGGTGTCTCACACCAGCAGGGAGAGCCGTATTCAGCTATGCTCAACCATGAGCCAAAGCTTAGGCGCTGGCATCGCTGCTTGGGGTAGCTGTAGGGCTGGAGAATGTTTGATCTTGGGGTAAGTTTTTAGGGAAACCATGGGGAGGGTTTTGGACAAGGTGGAGGAAGGCTTGCACAGACCTTGTGTCCAGCTGTGGGTGTGTGCTAGGCTAGCGTTCGCGCTTTCCTTTATGGTCATTCCAGTTGCAGAAAGATGATTTTTATTTATTTATTTATTTATTTTTAGGAAAGAAGGGGAGCTTTTCGCTCTTTGTCTCTAATTCTACCCCAGCAGTCTTTACTAACCATCCGACATGGTAGCCACCTCAGCAGGCTGGGGGCAGTTAATTTAACCTAATAAAAGAGGGTAGCCAGATTCAGGCACGTACCCTGTCTGAGCCCTTGAAGGAGTGATCTGACGTCCGGTGCACGCGAGCAGCCTCGGCTGCCGTTGTGCAGTTGTGTTACCTGCGGGTCTGGCGGCGGTTTAAATTCTTAGCACCAGTCTGGCGCTTGCACGGCTGAAACTTGGCTTTTTCCTTGTGTCTCACAACTCTCGGGTTTAGCGGTAGCTCATCCCCGCTGCGCGAGGGACGTGCTGCGCAGCGAGGCACACCAGGCAGGTGGAACAGCCTCCGTTTGGGGAAGGGAAGGAGGACGAGCCGTAGCCCTTCCTGCTTTCTGAAACCTCCCCCTCGGCCGTCCTGGCTTAATTCCTGCAGCACACCGTCCTCTGGGGCGGGAACGGGACCGTGGTGCTGCACCCGAACGCGTAGGGTTCGGACCTCGTCTCACCTCATTTAACTCGGGCGCTCCACAAGTTGCGCCTGAAGTCTGAACTTCCCTCCTGCCTTGCGGGCAACGCAGGCAACGGCGCTTTCAGACGCTCCCTTCGTACCCTCTGGGTTTTGCAGTTGGTGTAGGATGAGCTGAGTTAGCCTCTGCAGGGATCCGTCCCTTGCCTTTAGCTGCGGGGAAGTGGCCGGGGCGGGTTAGAGCCCTGCCTTCGCCTGGGTTTGGCTAGGGCAGGTTCTTGGGTTCCCTTGGTTGGCCATGAAAGCGAGCAGGGTTGGGGGAGTTAGTTTGTCGGTGACACATCGCTGTCCTAAGGCGAGTGCTCCGAGTCCGGTGCTAAGAGTGATGGACTACAGGGTCAGAAGTTGTAGAAAGGGCAGCGAAGCCGGAGAGGCCGGGGCTGGGCTCTCGCCGGGGGTGCCCAGGGCCAGGAGCAGAGGCCCTGGGCCCAGCCTGGAGGCCGGGAGGTGCCCTCTGGGCCCCAGGCAGCGCTGCTGTGCCGGGCGGGTGCCGGAGCCCTGGCACAGGCTGCCCGGAGAGGGGCTGGGGGCTCCTCCGCGGGGTCTCCGGCAGCCGCCGGGACGTGGGGCTGGGCCAGCGGCTCCGCGGGGCCCTGCTGGGGTGAGGGGGTGAGCGGCGGCACCCAGGGGTGCCCCCAGCCTCAGCCACGCTGTGGGGCTGTGATTGGATGCCTCTTAGTTTTTGAGTTTGTTTTGTTTGTTCTCTTGTTGTGAATGAGAAGCGCAAAGCATCTCCTACTGGCACGTGTTTGGGAGATCTCCTGAGCTTCTTCTGAAATCGTGCCGGTTGCAACGCTGGCTGACGATTCAAACATGTCGTTAGATTGTAGGTTAATCAGCTTCGCTCTCCGTCATGCTGCTGGTTGGGTCGTTGGGTGCCAGGCTGAACAGAAGAAGGAAATGAGGAAAAAAGCAATCAAGGCAGCTGGCACTGGGCCACTTGAGAGGGCAGCACTTGGTGTCACCTACCGGTCTGCCTGAGTTTCATAGCCGCTGAGAAATTGAACTGACTTCACGTCGGGTCTTCGAGGCCTCACTGGAACGGGTGCCTGGGAAGTGGAACGCTCCGTGTCGTGTCATTAGCTCCGGTGTGCTCGGGGTGCTGTCTCTGCTCCTCCTTCCTGACCCTGTCTCCCTCCTGCCCAGGTTATTGCTGGAAGGCACGGACGTCAACGCGAGGCACAGGCTTGGCTGGACCGCTCTCATGGTGGCAGCTATCAACAGAAATTCCAGGTACGTTCGTCTCGGCGCTCGCCATCGCCTGGGGGGTCGGTTCCTTCCGTAGCTGCCTCCCCGTTTGATGAGGTCGTGCTGAGCTCCGCAGAGTCTCTGTGAAGTTTGGGCGGTTTGGGGCGCGCTGTGCGGCTGGGCCCGAGGGAGCTTTTCGCTCCTCGTTGCCCCGTGCATTGTGTGACAGATGGAGGGCGGCTGCTCTGCGGGCTGGGAGGTGACCGCTGGGCTGACAGTGCCGTGCCGCGGCAGCACGCCGGGTTTGGCACCCGGTGAGGCTGTAGCCTCGGGATGTTACTCGGCAGGTAGTGTAACGCCAGGCCATCAGCCAGGGGCTCAAATAGCTCCGTAAGAGCAGCCGCGTCCCTCCTAGCTTGTGGGGCCTTTGCTGGGTCTTTCATGCTAGGCCTTTATGAAGCAAAAAGGCTGAACGCTGCGCCCTCCCTCCTGAGTTCCCATGATGATCGCTGTGGCTTCTTGTAACCTTTTAGAGGCACTCTTAAATATATTCGGTCTACAACTAAATTCAATTAGTTTTTTATTCAAAGAAAAAAGAGAAAGAGAAATCCAATTTTAGAAAACGCGGGACAGGCGGGAGAATGAGCTTTGATGTTACACCCTCTCAGGGATGCTTTACTTAGTCACAAGTTCATAAGCAAAAAAGCCTAATTACTTGGGAAAACACAGGATTAAAGCAGGGCACAAAGGCCGAATATCCGCTCTCGGGCGACACGATTCGAATCCGTGTGCCGAGTTCGTGTGTGGTGCAAACTTTGATGTGTGCTGTGACAAGCTGAAAGTCGCGACCTCCTCGGGGAGCTCCTTACGACGGGCACAGAGGCGGGGGCTTGGGACTGTTTGTTTAACTTTGATGTCCGAGCAGCAACGGGCCCCGTTGTTTGCCCGTCCGCAGAGGGACGGGCTTCGGAGCCTCCCACCTCTGCCGGAGGACAATGGTCAGCAGTGGAGTGTGACGGCTGTTGACCATTCCAAGTGACTGGCGGACCAGAACAGGGCTTCCCGAGTTGCAAAGGCTAAGAGGAGAGGGGGAGAAAGGCCGTTCACGGTACAGTAATTGCCTAAAATCAGGTAGAAATGCTAATGAAAACATCGAGGCAGTACCAGGCATTCGGCACCCGGGCTGGCAGAGCAGCAGCAGTGCGTCGCATTGGGGGTCTGGCAGGAGAGCAGCGCTGGCCGTGTGGCATGAATTGTGCTTATTTTTCCCACGTTTTGGATGAATCTTGGCTTTAACTGAAAATTAGAAGTCCTCGAGTATCTGAAGCTCGGTAGGACGTGTCTCTGACAATATACGGACAGAGTAATTAGATACTTCATGGAGGCACACATTAATGCCAGCCCGCCAAGCTTACTCCTGGTGCTACCTCTGGGGTGATGCCAGGCAGGTTTTTGGCCCTCCGTACTGCTGCTGGCTTTGTAACGTCCGCAGTGGGGTCCCGCCGCCGGCTGGGAAGTGTAGCGAGCTGGAACACGACGCCCGGAGTGTTTGCAGTTCCCTACAGATCGCTTGCTCGCAGATGCAGTCCGCAGGCTGACCTTTCTGACCTGGGCCCGCCAGAGCCGGGCGTTGTGTGTGCGGTCGGATGCGGGAGTGGAGAAAGCCGAGCGTGGGGAGCTGGTGGCTTCGGCTCGATAGCACAGGTTTGCCCGCAGAATTTTAAACACTTCGCTTGTCCCTTCCAAACGCAGTGCCTGCTGGTGCTCTGGGTCTCTCTCAGTCCTTTTATACACATTCGGCTGGGGACTGGTCTGAACACGACTTACTCCGCTCTGCAGAAGGATGCAGAATTTTTTTTTTTTAGAGTGTGGTCCCATCATGAAGAGCGATAATCAGAAACGCGTCTGCCCAGCCACAGCAGCTGACCGTGGGTTGCAAGTTGTTAGGACTTTGGGTTCTCAGCTCGTCAGTCGGAAAGCCTCGGGGGGGGTGAGCTGGGTCTTTGGCTCGGACGTCAGCTCAGAGGTGCTCAAGATGCAGCCGCTGAGCAAGGGTCTGCACCTTTAGCTTGCGAGAAGTACAAGGTCGTTCAATTTAGCTTCATCGGCTTGCTCTGCGAGCGCTTCTTTTTCAATGTTGTTGCTACCTGCGCGAGCCACCCGGCGTGGCTGCGGGGGGCCGTGACGCCGGCAGCTGAAATGAGTGCTTTCGTGTTAGAACCACTAAGAGAAAGTAAGCCTTCGGCCCCAAATTGCTGTCTTTCCCAAGTCGTTTTTCAAAGTAGGACTATGGTTTCAAGTCTCTGCTGTGCTGCTGGAGATTTCCGTGACCTGTCCTTTAGCTTTGTGATGTTTCCCAATTTTCGCAGCCCTCGCTCTTCCAATTAGACAGCGACAGTCCATATGTTTAATTTAATTTCGGAGGCGCTGCATTAATGACTCCTGTCAGCTGCCATCAGCTACAAGATGAAATCCCAGGTGCCAGCAGGGATCTTTGGGGTCTGCCTTTCCTTTTTTCAACAAAACAATGATCATTCTCCTCCTCTTGAAAATTTCCTGTGTCCAAAACATCCCGAGGTGTTGAGTAGCGATCCTGGTGCGTTGCCACCGGAGGTTTGCCTTTCTGCTGGTAGGTTTCAAGGGTGTGCAGCTGGGAAGGAGCAGAGTCCTGGCCTGACGTCGTGCTGAAGCGGAGCCTTTCCCGTGGAATCCCAAAGCGCTCCTGACCCTCCTGGATTCAGCCTCGTAGCACTGCGTGCGCTGGGAGAAGTGCCGGTACTTGCAGCAGCGTGAGGTCCAGGCAGAGGTGCCGTGTCCCCGCTGCCTGGGCACCGGGGGAGCGGTCACCTTCTGCACGTGGGGATCGTTCTAGTGCCAGTGCTGGGATCTTTGCTCTGCTGAGTGGGGCAGGGCGGGCGGTATGCGCGCTGCAGGGCGTGCTCTCGGCACTTCGAGGCCTCAGCAGTGCCTCGGGAGAGCGTGGCTCAGTGCTGACATCCCCGCTTGGACTGCGTCAGCCTCAGCAGCACGTTTTGTAGAAAATGCAGACACGTGAACAAGAAGAATTAGTTGTGCGATCTACCGGAGAGGGACTGGGCTGCCGCGACGTCTGGGATCCACTCGGTCGCTGCTGGGTGGCTTGGGGGAGTTATTCCTTTCCTACTGGCCTTTGAATGCTGTATGTGTCTCTGTATGCCACTGGGGCTCTCTCTTGCGCTAGGAATTCCCAGGGCCACAGCGCACAGTGCCAGTCGTAGTTCAAGCCCCCAGACGTTGCTGAGATGCCAATTACAAAAATAAAGGGAGGCTGCTAATGACTGCAGTATGGCGTCTGATTTTGCTGTTATAAATTTATGAATTTGCTGTATAAATTTAGATGAGATAACTTAGATGATATAAAATAATGTAGATGGTATAAAAATATTGTAGAATGAGTTGTGTTCCGTTTTTTGTTCTCTTAATAAGTGTGTTTCCTTGTTCTAGACCTTTCCTGAAGCGCGGGTAGATCGACTTCGTGGTTGCTCTTTATAAGTGAGCAGGGGCCCCGCTCCAAATGCCTCGGCTCTGTGATAAGACAGCTTGTAACCGGGTTGAGATAGAGGCAGATCAGCTGTGACCACGTTTACCCAGGCAAAGGAGGGTTTCTGCTGTAATTCCTGTTGCTGGGGGAGCCTTAGCGTAGCGAAGGACGCAGTGATGCTGGTTTCAGTCTAAACATAACGACGCGTAACTGCCACTTGTTGCGTTCTGCGGTGCTGTCTTACAGCCCTGCGTCCCTGCTAAGGCCTGGAGAGTAACCCAGGTGGGTGGCCGTGCACACGTACACACACATGCACCTTACTCTTCACGTAATTTTTCCTTTTGGAGTTGCTCCCAGTCTGTTTCCTCTTTAGTACTTGTGAAAGCCCGTTCTGCCGAATCTCAAGACCTATTTTAAAATGGTTTCTTAATTCTCATGGAAAGACATCCATGCTAAGAGGGAGGATTTATGGTCTGTGTGAAAAACACTGCTAGGGGCTTTCTTCTTTTGGCCGTACCTGCTAGCTTTGCACATTTAACGTATTTATAGTAATTAAGCTTTAATTAAATGCTTGCTGAGAGCTTTGTGGGTTTTGTGCCTTCGTTAAAATAAGCTTTCATAAATAAAATAAAACAAAGCAGTTAGTACCGCAGCAGGCTAAGTACCTCTGCACTTGCAGTCCAGTGACCTGCAGACCGGGTAAAATTACCAGCTCAGAGATGCGTTTGGGGTCAGGCTCCGTTGTGCACCCCAGGAGAACACGAGCACGCTTTGATCCGTGCCAGCAGAAGTGGCAGTGACAATGCCGTGTGTCTCCTGTCCTGTCACCATCTCTCTGTAGCCAGTTCAGAGAATTGCGGGCGCTGCTGTTATGTCACGTCTTGCCTTTCTCTTCCGCATACAGCTACTCCGGGTTGTGTTGTTCCACCAGAAATGAAACGAGGGTGAAATAGTGAGTCACCCCTCAGCCCCTCACGCAGTAGAGGTTCTGCAGACTGGTGCTGCAGAGGGGGAAACTAAGGCGCAGAGCGGCTTGGAAGCTTCCAGCCCCGGTGGGATGATGTCGGGTAGTTCTGATCCAACGCACCTTGTTCCGCTTCTGTCCGTCACCACCGATGCAACCAGTACGCAGCAGTGCCCTGGGGAGGGGAAGCAGTCAGCATGATTTTAGGGCTCCCGGAGCTTTAGGCATAGCTGGCCACGTACATGGCAGAGCTATAGGCGTAACTCCGGGGTGGGGAGGAGGGCACGGCTGTACGGGGACTGCCTCGCAGCCGTCCAGGCCCTGCATGGCGAGGTAACGGGTTTCTCAGCAGCACCAGCGCCCACGTTTTACAGCGGGGGGAGAGAACACACAACGGCTTGGCTGCGGCTGGCCCTCTGTCACAGCGAGGTCTCTGCTCCGGGGGATGTTTGCTAGGACAAGGTGCGGCTCTGGGGAGTGCGGGTGGGAGTGAGGCAGGTAGCTGCCTGCTTTGAGGGAGTTTGCGTGTGTTTTCTCAGGTTAAGCACACAAGTCCTCTTCTTTCCAGCTTCCCTTTTTCCTCTTTGCTGATTTGTAACTGCAGGGCTTCCGTCCATCTTCCTGCGCCCTTTTTCACGTACCCATCTTGTTTTACACGTAAATGAGCCCTTCAGTCTTGCACTAAGTGCCTTGAGCAGCTGTGCAGAGATCTTATCAAGATGCCCTCAGCGAGTGCAGGGAAAGCAGGAGGAGGGGCAGGAACAGAATTCAGCTCCACCTAAAGAGCGTTTCTTTATTTAAACAGATGCTTTCTGTTGGAAGCTCGTCCCCAGCTCCCTTTCCCATGGGTGTCCTTCAGTACAGACCCCTTTGTGTTCTCTTAAAGCAGCAAGGGACAACCTCAGTGCTCTGTGCTGCTGAATCATCCCGTCCCTGTGCTTTTCAGTGAGTCTTGCTCGTTCATCCAGTTCACAGTGTGAGCTCCCACCCTTGCCTCCCAGACGTACATGTTCTTGTTTCACCAGGGGCTCTGGTTCCTCCCTTAGCTGTTCCAACATCCTCTCCTCTCCCCTATTTCCTTTTTGCAGCTTTGGCTTCTTGCACACCCTTTTCTCCTTGTGCCTCCATCTTCAGGCCTGGATCTTTTCTCCTTTCCACGCCTTTCCTTCTCAACACCTCCCTGCCAAGGACTCAGAGGGCAATGACCAAAGACAAGTGACTCCGCTCTGTGCCTCAGCAATCCTTTTCCTTCCCTGTCTTTCTACCTAGATGACAGAGCTGGGGGCCAGAGGCTCTCACGAGGAACCACAACCAGCAGTGCCTGGCCAGCCTGGCCCCTTCCCTCGCCTCGCCCTCCTCCACCTCTCCGTACAGAGAGGAATTGGGAAGATGCTCTCCCTCTGTGCCGGCGTGGATCGCTGGCTCTTGAAGGCTGGGACGTGTGCCTCTTCCACACGTACCTAGACTGCACTGAAGGCGCTGTACAGATGTTTTATATTGGCAATAACAGTACATCATGCATAGTAATATTCTGGTGGGTATGTTCCAAGACTTAGTGTGAAGGGTGCCCTATCGGAGCTGCTTTCTGTCTATAGGCAATGACGTGATTAACTGCTGCCGCCTTGTCACCTATATTAGGTACATACATCTGTTCTGTATGATTTTTTTCACTCCTTTCACTTCAGGCAACTATTTTAGAGCTGTCTGCAGCAGAGCTGGCAAGATAGCTGGATGCCTTTGGAAGCGCACGTGGCCGTTAGTGGTGTCTGTCAAAGAGCTGAGGAGTTACACGTGGTTTCCTTCCGTGCGGATGCTGCACTTTGGGGGCTTGCTCCTGTAAACCGAGGCACCGTGTTTGAGCGAATCCCCCTCTGGGTCCCGTTGCAGAGCTCTTGGAGGAACAGCGCCCACTCGGCCGTGGCTGCGTTGTGCCTCCCACCCGAGGACAGGCCAAGGCAGCTGTTCCCCACACCACCACTCCCAGCGCCCCAGCAGCATCCCCACTTGAGATTCCCGTGAGCGACGCCCTGGTTTCTGATCAGTTGGGTGGCTGTAACCCAGCTGCAGGCAGGCCAGGCAGGGCAGGGTGCTGGTACAGTCACAGCAGAAAAAAAACCCTCGCCTCTCCCTCCTCGCTCCCCTCTTCCCAGGGATGTTCTGCATCCAGCGTCCGGGAGGTGAGGCACACTCAGACGCTGTCAGCAGGTTCCTGCACCTCACCCAGCCACAGAAACACCTGTGTGCAAACAGCGGCTCCCCCCGGACCTCCTGCCCCTGCTGAGTTTTGCAGAGTTAAGACATCGCCGCACCAGGGCTGCTCTTTGTGTCCAGGCAGGACCCGGGGCTCCCACCAGAGCTCGGGGCAGCCGCATATCAAAACGCATCCAGGTTTTTGCATTGTGCTGCTAACTCACGGTCATGGGGATCACCGGGCTTCGTGCTTCACCAACCCCAGCTGCCGGCGGGTTGGTCCGGGCGCTGCGCCTCTCCTGACGCAGCCCCAGCCACGTCCAGCCACCTCGTCATTGATTTCCCCACCCCCTGCATTGTACGGATGTATTTATTTATTTAACAATATGTTGGTCCAGCCATTAAAAGCAGAAAGCACTTTCTCCGATCGATTGAACTGCCCGGCGAACTTCAGCTAAGCGCTGCCCTCTGAGTCATCGGCAGGGTCACTGTGGATTTATATTCGCGCTGATGAATAGGCGCTGCCTCTAATCGAATGAAAACTTGATCAGCAAATTAAAACTCGGCTTGTTGGGGCTGTTGAGCACAGGTGAGTTATGGAGGGGCCTAGGCCAGCTCTAGGCTGTGTCCCTCTCTGGGTGTCTGATGTGGAGAGTTTTCCGCCCCAACACCTGTGCCAAGAGAAATTAAACGGGAGGAATATTGACCGGGGGCTCCTCCACTGAAAAGCCACCCCTTTATTAATACCCAGTAGCTGAGCTAGCTCGGAAGAGAAGGATGCCTTCCGTAGCACTTTGACCAGAGCCTCGCAGTGCTTCAGAGGGCTTCCTTAATTAATCCCCGGAGTTGCCTTTTGACCCGGGAAGCAGCTACACCTCTTCCCCCTGGGAAACTGGGATTTCTAACCAGATTTAACTGGGATTTTTTAACCAGAGACTAGATTGCTGGAGCGTGCTTTGTTAGTGCCATCTGATTTTTGTAAGTCCTTTGCTTATTCCAATCCACACGCTTTACGCCGATGAGTGCGGTTACTCTGCATTTTGATTCCGCTGTTACCTTTCCTGAAGGCTAATTTGCTTGAACGTCCCATTACCTGCAAATTGGATGGGTACGATCAATATTTGTGATTCCAGGAAGGGCTGGCTGCTCCAGAAGTGCCTGGAGGGGACGACACGTCCCAAAAGCAGGAGGTTAGATTGGAAGGCGGTTGGACAGGGAGGCTGGATGTACAGCACGGTGTTATCGGGCCAGTGAGTCCCTTTCGCTTCCTGCTTACAGAGCTGGATCCCAGAGCCTGAAAAAAGAGCTGGCAGCGGGGGCCAGGGTTTTGGAACACCAAATTTTGCCAGTAAGAGATCGTATCAGTGCTTATTAAACCTGAGCCTCCCAGCTGTCTTAAGAGCCCAGGAAATGTTCCTTATCTCTGCTTTGTAGATGGGGGGAAATGGTGGAAAGGGTCCTTAATAGGGAGAGCTGAGCAGTTCAGACACCATAACCTCCTGCCTGCACATTTAGACTGCCGAGCAGCTAGCACACGCGGTACTCTGCTAAACTTTTCATGAAAGGTTGTTGTCCAGAGAGCAATGCTGGAGGTATGTGCCACGAATGAAGAGGAAAGGGCTTCCTGAGAGTCACCAGAAGCACATGAAGGTGATATCTGATGAAGTGCCTGGGAAAAACATTCATCTCAAGGTAGTCACTAAGAACAGGACAGGAAGACAGATGAAGTTACCTAGGAAATTACAAGTCGTTGTGTGTTTCATATGACTCATTCGGTACCCATATCTCACCTCTGGGCTGCGAGGTTGTGGATTAAAGTCCTACACTGGGACTTGGGATCATTTCTCTTAAAATGAAGAAGAGGCACGGACCTTAAAACATATCACAGCCTGTCAGCTGAAATGGGAGTGGAGGGATCTCTGGTGGTGACAGCCACGAGGCCTGGGTCCGAGAGGGGAGGTCTGTCCGTATCAGAACCTGAGCTGCGAAGGACTTGAAGGATCAGAATGGCTTTCTGGAGCTGAAGCCGCCCCAGAGGTGCTGTGCCGGATGCAAGGGCTTCACAGTAAGTCGCCCGCTGGGGCAGAACGATCAAGGGCTTACCTGAGGCAGGTTGCACTCGTGATGGCTTGCTGCTCAGTAGCGAGGCTCCCACCTGAGACTCTGCAGGAGGAGGCTGTGATCAGAAGCGGTGGAGAGATCTTTACCCTGCCGTGAAGCCTGGCAATGAGGTTCCCAGGCACCCACCTTGTCTCAGCTCTGCAGTGTGCTCTGGCGCACCAGCACGGCGTGTTGGGTGGAACCTCCAGTCCCGCTGCGCCTGGGGCTGCTCACTGTTTAGATGTCCATCCCTAGGAGCGTGGAGGTCCTCAACAAAGAAACCACGGGGGAACAGGGCAGTGCCTGCCCCGCTGTTCTCCATCCTGTACCTCCTGCTTCCCACAGGGATCTGCCTCTTCAACGTCTCCAGTGCACTTCTCCCGCATCACTTACTGGGTGACCGGCACCCAGTACTGGAGTTGCAGGATGTCTCCGGAGTAATCCAGCACTGCATCTTCCAGAAGCACTGTGCGCAGATCAGTGACCTGCGCTAGAGCTCCTCCGGGCAGAAAGCCTGCCTGTGACACCTTCATTTCTCCTGTTTTGTAGCTGTGGACAAACGGCACGCCTCCTGCCCAGCATCACCAGCCTGGCACCAAGAACGGGACTGAGGGGCCTCTGAGGACCTACGTAGTGAGCAGGGGTGGAACAGCCTGGGGAGCTGCTCTGCACAGCGAAGGCTGCACACTTGGGCTCACTTGGCTGTGCTTGTGGCCAGAGCTCTCTCTTGCTTTCCATTTTGTGCAGCCGTAGAAGTTCGCAGGAAAGCTCAGGCAGCGCCCCTTTACCTGGGGCTACGTCGGATCGGTGCAGGACAGATGGGTCTGGAGCTAGGTGTGTGCCGAAAAGCCCTTGTGAGAGGTGCTGAGGGACTTGTAGGATAAGTTTTGTTCCCCACGCCTTACTGATGCTCCTGAGGTGGTCCAGAAGGACCTACAGGCTTGTTGGGTGTGGAGAGACAGCACTCCCACATCAGGTGGCCTTACCGTGGTGGCATCTGGCAGCAGAGCAGCAGAGACGTTTTTCCTGAATGTGGCGGGGGAGGTTTGTTGTCCTTTGCAGCAAATCGTTCTGAGAGGACCGAGGATGAGGCAAAAAGGTTCTGACTGGGTGGGACTGTGCTGAAGATAGCAGGTAGTCTCACACGGTGATGCTTGCACCAGGAACAACGCTGCTGAATGAACGGGAAGAGAAGTCAGGCTGTCTGGAGAGATCCAGCCGGCAGGGGACAAGCACATCTCTTACACAAGGCTTCGTGTCCTCCGCTGCTGATACCCGAAAGTAGGGGAGATGATCTCCCCTCAGTGCCAGTAGGTAGCTGCCAGTCAGGTGCCTACCTCGATCACGGGTGCACAATTCAAAATATTTGAGAACATCTTCAGCGTCACGTGCTCCTGACTACACTGAATTGTGAATGATTGCAGTTAACTAAGTCCCCAGTCCAAGAGGCAGCTGGAGCAACTGGAGAGAGCCCAGAGAAGGGCCGTGAGGTGGTGAAGAGGCAGGAGCACCTCTGCCGTGAGGAGAGGCTGCGAGAGCTGGGGCTGCTCGGCCCGGAGAGGAGGAGGCTCCGGGGGAGCTCCCCCGCGGCTGCCGGGGCCTGCGGGGAGCTGCGCAGAGGCCGGAGCCGGGCTCTCGCCGGGGGTGCCCAGGGCCAGGAGCAGAGGCCCCGGGCCCAGCCTGGAGGCCGGGAGGTGCCCTCTGGGCCCCAGGCAGCGCTGCTGTGCCGGGCGGGTGCCGGAGCCCTGGCACAGGCTGCCCGGAGAGGGGCTGGGGGCTCCTCCGCGGGGTCTCCGGCAGCCGCCGGGACGTGGGGCTGGGCCAGCGGCTCCGCGGGGCCCCGCTGGGCTGTGATTAACAATCGCCGTTTGAAGATCAAGATGTAGTGCGTCTCAACCTAAATATTTTAGAAGTAAGGACGTTGTTGATGTATGAATGTAAACGAACTCAGTGTGATCACAGAGGTGTATGTCAGGAGGGTCCCCTGGCTTCCAGCGTGGGGCTTCATTCCCCAGAAGTAACTTTGTACGTGGTGAAGTGTTGCAGGAGTCTGCCTCTGTTGTACCGTGTTCAAAGAACAGAATAACCAGCTTTTATTCCGCTAATGCATTTATGGGGTAAACGGGAGAGAAGCTTAAGTTAAATTCTAAATGTGACTTGACAAGAGGCAGCCTGCAGATACGTGTCAGTCAGGCTGCGGTGCGCGTCGCACAGAGCCGCTGTCAGCCCGTGAGCCATGTCACCGGTGATGAATGCTAACTCACGCCTCACTGTCTAGCTGTCATGGGAAGCTTGAACCCTGGGAAAAAAAAAATTAAAAATTAACTGGCTTCAAGCCGCTTTCGGAGGTGGTGAGAAATCTAATTCTTGCCTGATGATTGTTTGGGTTCAGAAGCAGACACGGAGGACTTCCACACCAAGCTCCCTAGCCTGCGTGTCTCGTGCTGATCTGCCGTAGCGTGCTGGTAACGTTACAGGTCTGGAGACCAAAAGCTTCAGCTTTTGGATGGTTGGAGGATAGTTGGAGTACGAAATATGCTGCCTGTGTTGCCATGCTGGTCAGACCTAGGAGGATCTGCCTCTCCGCCGGGCACTACAGCTACAATATGCAGTAATTGGAAGCCCTCTACAAATCCAGAGATTAAATCTCTTTCAGAAGTCCTGGCAGCTGCTGAGCTGGGTTGCAGGTGGTCGGGCTGTCTTCAGCGGTGATCTCATACAAATGGTCTGGCTCTCAAAGACAGAGGTTTCACTGAACTTCGTGCAGGAGTTGAATGCTTTTCTTCCAGAACCCGTATAATTAATGCAGTTGAAATCTATGTTCGAAATGCTGAGTTCGGTGCTTCCTCTTGGGAGGGCAGAAGAAAGCAAGGACGAGCTGTACGTCACATCCAACGTGGCTGCAAGAGCTGCCTTTGTAGGGGTGGCTTCCATCAGCTGTCCAGGTGTAGAGGGACCGCTCAAGTGAGAGCTATAAATTGTAGAGCAGAGACCTTGGGCGTGAATAGGCCCCTTTCAGAGCCTTACCTCTTGTCATGCTTCATACTGAAGTGCTACACGCTTGTATTGTAGGATGGCGCCTTTAATAATGGAGACGTTACTGCCATGATTGCCTCCCAAAAGCAAAAGTAAAAGCACAAGCTAGTTTTACTTCCCATGCCTTGAAGAGTGTTGTAAAAATCCGCTTGGTAGCCAAGCTCTGGCTCTGACTGTGCAGCTGCTGTGGCCGTGAACAGTTTCCGCCGCTGATCCAGACTAAAAAAGTTACAGGGCTGTAACTGCCTCCCACGACGGACCCACGTTCTGTGCAGGTCTTCTTGGGACGGCTGTGTTTGTCACTGCATGTCGCCCTGCAGTCACCCCTGCCTCGAGTGCCTCCCCCATCTCGTTGTTTTCAGGAC
The DNA here is from genome assembly GCF_964211835.1 of Anser anser. Classification (NCBI taxonomy): domain Eukaryota; kingdom Metazoa; phylum Chordata; class Aves; order Anseriformes; family Anatidae; genus Anser; species Anser anser. The sequence goes on from NC_139720.1 coordinate 214,935,459, forward strand.
GTGCTGGTGGTTTATTTGTGGAAATGTTCAGCAATGGTTGGTTTAACTTCCCCCCGCTAGCTGGGAGTGTTTGAGGATGGCTTTCTGAGCCCTGTCTCCTTTCCCAGACTCTGATGGATTCTGATCCCTCGTGTTGTACCTCTGCCTTACTCTTCTGTGATTTGTAACAGCATGGTGAAGACCCTGCTTGCAGCTAATGCAGATCCAAACCTCGGAGATGAATTCAGCAGCGTGTATGAGACTGCCAAGGAAAAAGGCCTCCATTCTTTAGAAGGTAATACTGTTCCTGTTCGGCTACCTGCGCTTGTTGTTGAGGTCCCCAAAATTTCATTTTCTGTCTTTGAAATGGAAATTTGACCTCTTTTTTTTCAGCTTCTATTTAAATGCAGAGTTACTGGTGATGTGTGGGTGGGTGTATGTCTGAAGGTGAGAGAAAACAGTACATAGTTAATCATGAGAAGCAATTCCTCAGTATCCTAGAGGTAACTTTTTTATATACAGCCAGAACACAGTACAAGGTTGTAGGTAGGAGCACCATCCCATTGACACACGCGCAGCCACTTCCTGGGGAAGGGCAGCGTATCCAACTGCTGGACTTAGACTTACGTCTTACAAATAGATAGGAAATGAAGGGAGACTTGTCCAACTGAAATACAGCTGAATGATGCTGACCTGCGTGCAAGCACTGTGGCTGGATTTTGGCCATGTTAATGCTGGCTTTCCTCCCTTGTCTTCGGACTCACCCCTTTAGTCTTCAGACTAAACCAAGGAACTTTTCTGCGGTGTCATTTGATCTTGTTACGATTTTTCCTGGCCCATGTCTCAAGTTCCAGTCTCACCCCAACGTCATCCCCGTTGCTGGGAAGCTGAGGCAGGCTGGACCCCGCTAACATGTCACCAGCTGTTACCCTCCTGGTTCTGGAGGCGTCTTCCCCACCCAACCGCTGAGCTGACCCGCCGTCCTCAGCTCTGGGACGGCGGACGTGGCACGTGAATTCTCATGTACGGCGTCTCCAGGTCGCCTCTGGCCACCTCGTCAGAGCTCAGCCCGCGCTGGGGCTCCTCAGGGCCCGCAGTCTCCAGACTGCCTGCAGGTTGCATGCTCTCACCTTCTGCCTCGACGTCGAACCTTTTCCCGATCAGTGTAAGGAGGAAATCTGGGGAAGCCACCACGTAGGTTCTCCAGGGTGCGCGTTTGCCCCGTCAATTTTGCAAAGCCAAAATCGCACGGGGACAGCGTCCGTTGGTCTGTCTGAGCTTTTTGCCTCACTGCTAAGAGCTGAAAGCTCTCAGAAAAGTCTAACGAAGGTGTAATATTTGAACCCTTCATAAAACACAGGTGGAGTTAAGAAGATGAATCAGCGAGGGGACAGTTTTGACAGGGCGTTATTTTATTTTTAAAAGCTCTCTGCTCTCATCCCTCACCGTAACCCACCCGTGCCATAGACCTGCTCCTTGATGGAAGTAAGAACACACATATATCAGATTGCCGTAGCAGTGAATGCAAAATGTATGAAACAACATTAAAAAATGAACAATGGAATGCCAATACATAATGCATGTACATAGACTTTATTTAAGGCAAAGTATATCAACCAATAAAGTTAATTGTTTTTGTCTGCATTCATCCCTCTCTAATGTTATATATTTTTGGGGTGAAGAAAAGATAAGGCCACTCAGTAAGAAGTTGCATTAATTCTTTGCTTGACATGTTTTATTAAAAAGAATAAATTCTGTTGCATTTTAAAAAAGAGAGGGAGAGAGAGAAACTGCCTTTGTTTTTTATTTTTTTTTCCCATTTACATATTTCGTGTATAAATATTTTTTCATAAAAACATCCAAATCGAGAGGGTATGCTCCACAAACACTGCACAAAATATATTACAGACATTTATATGGATGGCAGGAAGGGAGACAGAGGGCTGAAAATTTCCAGGCACCCAGTGATTGATGGTAGACGAGGCTTCCCCTGACGCTTTATTGAGTTTCCGATGATTATCTCTCTCTGAGACATTTTTTACAGATGACGGCCGAGCTGTCACAACGGACCATGGGGGAAAAAAACCAACAATAATAACACTTTAATCTCTTTACTGCACTGCTCCCTAGTATCTCAGATTCATCTTCCCTGACGCACGCAGTTCATTATCCTGCTCCTCCCTGGGTAGGAAATGACGACAAATAAATAAATATACATACTCGCCCAGTACGCTCGGAGAAAAGACCCAGGAAAGGAAAGGAGCCAGGGCATTAATTGATCTTCCTGGAGGTACTGCGGTTCATTAGCGGAGATGCTGGGCTGGAGCAGCATCAGGCTCTCATTGCAGTGCTTTCTGTGCTGAACTTATCAAATCTTCTGGAAACCTGTCAGGAGTTCTGCGGAGGGACCGTGGAGGCTGCGGTGCGGGACATCCGCGGTGTGTGCCCGTTTGCCTTGCTGGCACAGAGCACTGGGTGCCCAGAGCTCTTCACGGACAAACCCCCTGAACGTGGGCTTCCTCGGGTTTAGCTGTCAAAGCCCACAGCCCTGAGCTGCTCATCCGTAAAACGGCCGGTGAGGGTGGGCGGCGATGTGGGAGATGGATCTTCGCTCCCCTGAGGCGTGGGGATGGTGGTCGCTGTGGGCTCTTGGTTGTACCGCGGAATACCTGAGCTCTTTGGGGGCCTTGCCTCTCCATCCTGGCCAGGCTTGAGACGAGGCTTCTCTCGGCTGTGCTGCATGCTCTCGGGAGTGATGTGAAGGCGCCTTTGTGCCTGGAAGCCCCCTTCTGCTAGCCAGCGGGCCGGCACTGGCATTCCCTTCGGTCCCTAAAACGAGATGCAGATGTGCGGGGACGGGCTGGACCTGCGCGTGGCAGAGAAGCGATGCGCTTCAGGGTCACCTTGCAGGAGCCTGCAGCCTGCCTGGTGACAGCTCTGCCACTGTACCTGGGTTTGATTTAACGTATTCCCCGATCCTCCCGGTCCAAACTCCGCTTTGGTGTTGCACCTGATGTGGAGGAGTTGGCGTGTCGGTGTGCCTGCCTCACCACCCGGCCCGTATCCTGCCCTCGGAGTGCCTCGTCCCAGCCTCGCGCAGCCTGCCCGCACAAACGGCTGGCCGCTCCCTATTGCAGGGTGTCCTCGCGCACCGGCACTCGGCAGAACAGGGCTCAAAGGAAGGAAAAAACACACGATTAATCAGCTTTAGGAGGTGTCGGCTTCTGTTCGAAGAGACATCACAGGTCCTAGGCCTGACTTCACAAAACCTGCCAGGGCTCGGTGTAATTGCATTTGCGTAGGGGATTCCAGGCTTTCTAACGAGCTGTAAAATGTGTCGTTATGAATCATTCCCATCCTGGCGGTGCCTAGGAGCGCACCTCGCGCAGCCCGCTGCACCGGTGGCTGAAGAAACAGAATAAAAACTCCTGGTCCCAGGGAGCAGACGGTTTCAGTACCTGACCAAAGACAGCAGGCAAACGGACAGGAGCAAGGGTGAAGCTGGGCATCGTGCTCTGGCGCTTTAACCTTTATTACTTGCCAGTTAGCAAAGGAAGCATTTTTAGAAGAGTTCCCGCTTTTAGATGTCTGCTTCTTGACGTTTCTGGGAAGCGTGGCGTACGGGAGGCAGCTCCTGGTGGAGGTGAGCTGTGTGATAAGGGGAGCCCACCGGGACTTTGAGGACACCCCGGGGCACTCCCAGCTGACTGCTGTCTCCAGGACCTGTAGCTCTGTCGTCTCCTGGCCTCTCTGTCTCTCTTCTCTTGGTTTTGGTGGGTTTTGGTGTTCTGTGCTCCTGGCCTTAAAGAGCTGCGGGCTGCTGGGGGAGGAGGGTGGTGCAGAGGAGGCACCGGGCGGTTCGTTCTCTTCCTTCTCACGGGAGAAGGGAAATAAAAGGCAGAAGTCTCTGCGTGCTCCTTTGTGCTGAATCCTGGTTTCACTTGAAGCCACAGAAGGTGCAGAGAGGCCGGGGCTGGGACAGCGCTGAGGTTTTCTCTCTGGCTTTCTCCAACCACCTCCTCCCCAGCGTGAGGGGAGTGGGAAGGCAGCAGCCGGGACTTGTAGATCCCCGTGTTGTCCTCCTCGGTGCTGCTGCCCCGGGCAGTGGGTAGTAGCCACCAGAAACCCCCGCAGGGTCCCGATTGTCTCCTGAGAAAAGTCGTTGGGCCCTTAACAAGCTTCCAGCTCCTTGGCGGGTGATCCATGCTGCTAAGCTCGTTTTCAGACAGACAGTTCTTTACTTTGCCTCGCTCGGTGAGCTGAGCTTTCGTTCTTCTTCCCCTGCAGTCCTTGTGACCCGGGAGGACGAATTCAACAACCGCCTGAACATCAGAGCCAGTTTCAGGGGCTGCACGGCTCTGCACTACGCGGTGCTCGCCGACGACTACCTGACGGTCAAGCTGCTGCTGGATGGAGGTGAGTTGCGTGGCTCCAGCCGGCTCCTGGGCCAGGAGCCCTTTTGCCGGGGAGGCCTGGCCCACAGAATGCCAGGCCTAGACGAGATCCACACTCCTCCATATTCAGGGTTAGATACGATTTACTGTTTGCTTTAATCTCATTATCTTTTAGTCTCTGTGTTCTTAGTCATCTCCAGCTTCTTTTCTCGTGTGGTGATGGTGGGTGTCCTCATCTTAATCACCGAGTCTTCCATTTCTTCCCGTAATTCAATGGAAATGCATGCACTGGTCTCTCTGATCGGTATTTCGAACATTTCGCCCTTTGCAATTTGCCCTCTACCCATCTGTCATAGCCCATAAGTACCTGTACTGTACCCGTACCCTGTTTTACTGGGATACCTGCTCTGTAGGCAGCAAGGCTCTGGGTGGATGCCAGTACCCATGGCTGTTGGTGGTTTGGGCTTAGCAATGCAGAATCTGCAGAAATTGGCCTGTGCAGCTATCGGTCCTCTCTGTTAGAGCACAGAGTCCTTATTCTCATAAATCCCGCTTTAGTGTTCTCTCTTACATACTCACGACTCTAGATACAGATCCAAAGAGAGGAAGATTCACGGATTGTAGGATAGGTCAGGCTGGAAGGAACCACGGGAGGTCTCTAGTGAAAGCCCCTGTTCACAGCAGCGTCAGCTGTGAAGCCACGCCAGGCTGCGCAGGGCTTCAGCCAGCTGCGTCCTGAAGACCTCCGAGGGTGGACGTGGCACGGCCTCGCTGGGCAGCCTGTTGCAGCGCTGGGCTGTCTTCGCGGGGAGAAAGCTCATCAGCAGAAGTAGAGGAAAAGAAGAAGCTGCTTTTAGCCAACAGAATAGAGATGTGCTACCATGACAACAGTTTTTTGTATTTACCCTCCTGCTGATCTTTACCAGGATGACATTTGCTTCTTTGTTCTGCTGCTGTCCAGAACCAGGGTCCGCTGCTTGTGTACCTAGGTGTGCACGGTGCCGTTAAATTAGCTGCATCTGCCCGTAGCGCACCTTGTTCTGCGGGCCATGGAGCTAGCGAGTTCTGCTTTCCTCCAGACTTATGTCCTTTGTCCCTGCCATTCCTCCTGCTACAACAATTTCAACTCCTGTCCTCCCTGCGGAGGCGCCTAGGGCACCCCTGAGCAGCAAACAGCCGTGCCGTGGGTTGCACGCAAGTGTGTGCTTGCTGACCAGCCAGCAGCCGTCTGCCAAGTGCGGCGTGAGAGAGCTGAGTGCTGTCAGCCTGTCCCTGCAGCGGGGACATCTCTAGGGTATCTCTAGCCAGATGCTGATTTCACAAACATTTTAGGAATGTCGTCATCTCTGTGGTGTGGGCGTCTCAGGGGTTCGGGAGTGAATTCTCGGGAAGCAGGCAGGCAGATAATTGTGTGACGTGTCCGCATAAGGCTCATTCGGTAAGAAAGCAACTAAAAAGATAATGGAAAGTACCGTCCATGAAAAGTAAACGTTCCCAGAAGAGATGAGGAAAAATAAATGTAGGAACATTGAACCTCGATACTCACCTGTATGTATGCTCGTTACCTTTCACAAACAGAAAAATAAGACGGAAAGTTTGGAATTCAATGCCACTGAATTCCACAATTCAATTAACTCTGGGTCAGGATTTCTCTCTGGATACCAAAACCCGAGTTCTTGGCCATGAATTAACCCTCAAAAATGAGGCACTGAAAGAAAACCTACTGCAAATGGATTTAACCTAGGTTCTTGAGGTTTGCTTGCAGAGAAGGGAGCTCAAAAAGCCGACATCTGCTCTGGCGTCCGTGGGAGCGCGTGCTTGTGGTGCCTGGGAAGTCCTCAGACCAAAATATTGGCCCGCGTGCTGTGCAGCGCGTGTGGCTGGCACGGCCGACCTGCTCCGTGTTCGCAGCACGTGCAGGCACCGCCTGAGCGCTCGGTCTGGCGCTAAATCTGCACGGTCCCACCGCACGGAGCCACCGTGCAGGGGCACCGGCGGGCAGGCAGCTCCGCCGGAGGAGCTGCTGCGACGGCACCGGGGTGCCCGTGGGAGGAACAGGGTGGAATTCCCCCTCTCGTGACGGGTGAGCTGTGAGTTCGCGGGCCAGGAAGGGCCGTGGTGGGGAACGCGGCAGGCAAGGGAGGCTCTGGGGTGTTAGGAGAGAGGCGGCGCGGTCAAAGTGCTCGTCCCGGCAGCGCTGGGAGCAGATCTGGGCAGGGCGAGCCTGTGGCTCGTGGGGCTGGGGAGCGTCTCATGCGTGAGAGGCTGTGAATTTCGGCAGGGCTGTGTTCTCTCTAGAAACACCTCAAATACAGGTGTGGACTAGCCGCAAGGGCAGAGGAGCAGTCTTCTGTGAAGACGGTACAGCGCTTCGCAGCAGCAGGGATGTGTTGGCCACGGTGGTAAGGAGAGAAGGCGATGGCAGAGCTGCCAGCAGGAGGCTGAGAGCTCTTCTTCGGTCTGTTGAGTTTGGGCTGGCAGCCGCCTGCCTCGTACCGTCCGGGGAAGGGCTGGAAGAAGCGATTTTCCAAAGATACCTGAGTGTTCTTCCTGCCTTTCAGAGTCTCCTTGCAAGGTGGGGGTGTTACGAGCAGATTGAAAGCGATGAGGCAGCTGCTGGGTGTCAGAAGCGCGGGTGAAATATGGGTGCAAATAAGTGAAGTTAGTGAAGAATTTAAGCCATACTGGATAAACAACGGCAAGTAGCAAGTCCAGCTCATTTCTACATCTGTCCCCTGCTCAGCTGTCTGAGTGCCGTTGCCGTGTACAGGCCTCTTTTGATAGAGAGGACTGTTCTTTTGGTTTGAAAGCTGTTTCTGTTTGTGGGCTTCTGTGCTGGAGCCACCGTCATCTCCATCAATGACCACTTCTGCTGCTCGATGCTCACAGAGAGCTCTTTGTTCGTGGCGGCGTGTCTCAGCTCAGAAGAACTCACTTGGATCTCAGAAAAAAAAGCACACAACAATCTGCAGGGTTGCGTTTGTTTGGGTTCAACTGAAGGGACTGAGCATAAAATCAGAGTAAAATACTGAATGTAGTCTGCCATAGCACTAAGGTTCGACGATCCTCATCGACATTCTGTACCTAACACAGCCCCGTGGAAATCCTCCTGGGCACAGATGCAAGGTAGCCTACGCTAAGAATGCATTTCCAGGTGAAAACCATCATCTTGCAAAGATACAAGCGTGTCCCAGTGCTTGGACACTGGGAAGAGCAGTCCGCAGACATGAGTCCCTGCTCGGTGCGTAACGTGCGAGACCACGCTGAAGTCCTTGTAGGATCCGAGGCTAACTTTGTCATGTTCTTCAGGTTAACCTGCCTTTGCCTGTCCGTGCACAACATCCATTCACCCTTGGCAGTCATAGTTATGCTGAAAACTTGTGATGCTCTAAATCACAGCCGTGTCCCCTCTCTTGCCAGGTGAATTCCCGGGGGCTGGCGGTGCCGCTCCGGCCTCTTCCCTCTCCTTTCAGTGAGTTCCGCAAGCGGAGGCGCGATTTCACGACCGGCGCGTGGCGCGACACGAGGATTTCATTGCCTTGGCTCGGGGTGCTCCCCTCCTCCCAGCTCCGTGCGGTAACAAAGCGCCGGGCCGGCATTCTTGGTCGTGTAATCTGCGCTGAATACATGGCTGCGAGGCTGAAGGTCTCCGAGTGGAGATCGAACACCTTTCACAGCGTGCCTGCCGCCGGCCCTTTGTGAGGATAATTTCCCCGAGCGGTCTGCCATTGACATCTGAGAGTAGGATGTTTCCTGTTTGCTGACATGGAACAGGCTCCCCTCGCTCCCTCCTTTACACTTCCCTACACCTGCCTTTTTACTAAGTGTCCATTTACTCTCCCGAACACTTCCTTCGCTTGGTGCCCTGCCCTCGGGGCCAAAGCCATTAACTGCCCAGGCCCCTCTGTGCTGAAACAACCGCCCCGTTGTGCGGCACGTTTTTAAGGGAAGCCCCGTGTGCCTCCCCCTCACCCCACCTCCCTGGCCTTTTGTGGCCTATTCAGCGACTCACTTGACCCCTCCAGGACCTTATCCCCTTGTGGTCAGCATGTGTGTGCCCAGCAGACCGCGAGACGAAGTCGCTGCTCTGTTGTCCTTCAGGGCAGTTGCTGGTGACATTTCACAGTCTCCTGACCTGAGCTGACACCATAAATATCAGTGTTTATGTGAAGGAGTGGGTGGGAGCTCACGTCTACTGCCTGCACCAGTTGCTGCTCCAGGCACGATCGATGCCGAGGGCTTTGTGTGCGCCGTGGAGCAAGGAAGGCAGGGTCTCCAGCTACTTGGTGATGGAAGCGTCTTGGTTTTAGAGGGAGCTTTCATAATGTCACCACTTAAATCTGCTACACGAAATAGCCCGTGTTAAAAGGTTCGCCTTCCTGCAGGCAACGGGGCAGCCGTGCCATAGAGCTCAGCCTTCCTCTGTCAGCCTTCTGAGTCCGATTCTCCTCCAGAACCTGTTGCCAAAAGGCAGGTAGCCAGGATTTGTCTGAGAGCGCAGAGGTCTGTGGGGAACTCGGTTCCTGTGACCCCCACCCGGTGCCGGTAAGCCCAGTGGGTTTCCTCCCACGTCTGTCACCCTCGTAGCCCTGGGCTTTCACCGGTAGTCAAACCAAACCTCGCTGGTGGCTCATGCTGCTGCCAGCCGCTTGTCCTCCAGCACCAGGGCAGCGTCAGCGTGTGCGAGCTGCTGTGAGCAAGCCTCTCCCTGCGGAGAGCCCAGGAGCGGGCTTGCATGCAGAGCCCGTCGCTTCTGGCGCTGTGGACGCGGCGTTCTCAAGCCCTGCAGCAGATGGATCCAAGACGATGAGGAAGGCAGCAAAGACACAACGTGCAGCACCTACATTTCTGTGCTCGGAGGCCCGGCTGTTCTCACCCTGCCTGTACTGCTGCTGCTGAGGGCTCATGGGGTGTTTTGCAGTCACGGGGGAGTTGTTTTGTTTAATTTTGGGGACATCCTTGCAGTCTTGTATTTTTATTTTGTTACTCCCACGTGACAAGTACAGAGCAGGGTTTTAGGTCCAAAGAATACCTGCAAAGCTTTACTTTTGGGCAGCAAGTACCCGGTGCTACTTCATTAGGCTAATGTGGGAAAAAGAATTCAGGTTTAAAGTATTCCAGCAGTCTGAAACCTGGCACGCGAAAAGTGAGGCTGTGAGGGGCAGAGCCTAACCAGGGGAACTGAGCAGAAGGAGGCTTGTAGGAGCCTGAAGAGACTGGAGAAGTTCACCAGAAATTGTTTGTCCCTGTACAGCTCTTGACTGGTCTCTCCCCCGTTAAATCAAGCCCAGTCTGCTTGCCTTTGTTTTGAAGGGTGCCATCAAGCTCTCATTTGCCGTTGTGGGATCGTGCAGCTGCTGGCCCTGGTGCCAGCCCTGGTGTCAAACAGGCATCGTGGCGTGGAAGGAGCTCACCTGAATGCCGCAGAGCTCTTCTGTTCTCCTCTGCAGCGCTCTCTCCAGTGCTCAGCAGACTGCAGGAGCCCCTCCAATGGTTTGGTGATGCCTCAGCTGTTGGCTCGGCGGTGTTTCATGGCTGGCACGTGTTCCTCTGGCTGTGCCCAGCTCTTGTCTCATACTTCGCAGTTTTTGAAGAACAGCATCTGCGGCCCTGACTGGAGCATTTGGGTCCAAAGGTACTGCAATAGTCACGAGGGACAAAGAGGGTGCTAGGAGGACAGTCGTGTTTCCCCACCAGGGTGTTGTAGGATCACAGAGCCATAAAAGCACTGGGGCATCTCTGGAGATCATCTGGTCCAGCCCGCTGCTCAAAGCAGGGTCACCTGGAGCAGGTTGCCCAGGTCTGCCCAGGTTGGGTTTTGAGTGTCTCAGAGGAGGGGTACTCAGAAACCCCTCAGCAGTGCAGGGAGGCTGAGTCCAGCTCACAGAACCCCGGAATCGTCTAGGTTGGAAGAGACCTCCAAGATCGCCCAGTCCAGCCTCTGACCTAACGCTAACAAGTCCTCGAGGTCAGGTTCGTCAAGCAAGACCCGCCTTTCATGAACCGCACCGCAAACTGCTGGGGAGCCGGGAGAGGAGCATTGGTCCTGACTTCACCCACTGCCTCTGCTGCTGTGGCTGCCACCAGACCCATGCTCGAGTCAATCCGTGCTAACTTATAAAGGGTGAGTGATCGGGTCAGCTCTGTGAGTGATCAAGTCAGCTCTGTGCACACAGCTGTAATTAAAGGAGAGGGGATGGGGGGGAACAGAAAGAATGGGCGTTTTTGAAAACATTTGAGCTGAAGCTGCAATGACCCAGGCTTCCGAACTCGATTTGCCAGTAAATTGAGCGCAGTTGGTAACGCTCCACGCTCACCTATGTGATACACCGTAACTGCAAGTATTGTAAATAGGATGAACGATGGGTAAATGGATTACTGAGCTGGCATTACAAGGGATGCTCCTTTGACATCAGGAAGTGAAAGTGCTTGTGGTATTAGCAGGAAAATTCAGGTTGTAATCAGAGCTGGCTTTCTTGTGTTGGAATTCTGCGTGATATGCCTTAGACTCAAGGGCGTTTTCGGCTTTTCCTTGAGGGAAAGGCTCTGTTCTTGCAGCAAGAGGGCGAAGGACAGCACCAGATAGCTGCGGCCTCCCCACGTCCCCACGGCCAGAGCGTGGCAGCAAGGAAGGGGGGGAAACCCAAACCCCGAGAGGGGTCATTGTCCAGTTCACTGCGCTCGGTGGGGTCACCAGCATCGGCAAGAGGAATCCGGGGTAACTAAACGAGAAGCTGAGGAAGCCAAGCTGGCAGAGATCTGTTATGTTGACGCTCTTTTCCGATGGATGGATCCCCAAAAACTTCTAGCCAAGGTTCAGATACAACTGAATTCAAACCAGCTGACAATTTGTGCTTTGCTTGGTTCTCTGCGTAGCCGTCCGTAGAGATTGATCAGGGTGAAAAGCGCTGCGCCAGGGCCCAAAAGAGCATGCGGCAGTAGTTGGTGTGCTTGAGCAGTTCCAGCACGAGCTGGTTCCCTTCAAAATCATTTTTTCTGGAGCTACCTTGGCAGCTTTTCCTGTCTCACCCTTTAACGTGATCACTGCCGGCTCTGCCTCTGTGCCCTGGGATCAGCCGGGGCTTTGGAAGCACCAGTGGCACGGGTACGGCCGGGGGGAGCAGCACAGGAGCCTGGTGTTTGTTTGGCCCACGGCACCTGCGTTCGAAATGCACACCGTGTCCGCCTGCGGAGCTCCGGGAGGATGTGTGCTCGTCCTGGAAGCCGGCGCTGCTGCAGCTCAGTGTGGGGAGAGGAAAAGCACAGGCTGCTCTGGTTCTGCCTCAAACCAACCAGTTAAGAACCAGCTTGTCTAGGGAAGAACAAGGCTGTAACCCAGTCCCAGTGAGCACAAGCAGGCCGGTTTGCAATCATAACTCTGCTGTTTGGGATCCCACCAGCAGCCTCGGTAAGCGCTCGTGCAGGGAGCATCCCTGCCCCGCACAGAGCCACGGGGACCCCTCAGAGCCCCAGCCCACGGCACCAGCAGGAGCTTCTGAGTCCTCTGAGCTCCTGCGAGTTCCCCGGAGGACACCAAGCCCTCCCTTACCCAGAGGTGGCAGCGGGGCGTCAGGATCGGTGTTCTGGAGAGCCCCTTGCCCGGAGGTCCCCCAGGTTTCTGTCCTGGCGCTTGCTGCAGGTCTGGCTCGCACAATACCGGCACCTGCCATAACGCAGCCAGCCCAGGCCAGCTGTTGTGCAAGAGCGCCTGAAAGCCTCCCTCCCTCTCCGTGCTCATATTTACAAGGGAATGTGATAAATTCCGTATTGATTCCTTCTGTTGCACTGTAAATTTTGCAAAAGATGATTAAATAGTGCAATAGAGTCTGCGAGCACCGTGGCTCAATATGTTCTGGGCCGGCGTATCGACCCCCTCCATCCGACGGCAGCAAGTTCCACTCCCAGCCGCGCCAGACCAGTAATTAAAATCCTGTGAGACTGGGATTTAAAAACCAATCATATCACGGCACTGAAGCTTGTAACGTCCCACCGTGGCGAGAGCAATAAGGGTATGAGTGCACGCACATTTATGTCCGTGTCGGAGTGCTTAAGAATAGTTTCCCCATAGGGCAGGGGAGCAAATAGATCCCTCTCTAAGTGTTTCTGGGTACAAAACTCTGCGGTGACATAATGTTTGTCGTGAACTTAATAGCTCTGCACACGTGTAGACGTATGGAGGGATGATGATTCTTTGGTTTCCCTTCCCATAGCGTTACCTCACAAACAAGGATAAGGAGGATTATTCTCACACCCAGGTACCAAGTAGGCAGAAACGCAGACTGACATTAGAATAAGCGAGGACGGAAAGGAGCAGGTAGGCCAATTGGTTTTACAAGGCATCGCCAAGAACAGAGGTTTTTGTGAGCCCAGACTTCAAATTGTCTGAGCCCTTCCATGCCCTGCTCCTTCCTGGGCATTGCTGGAGAAGGCTGCTTGAAAGCAGTCTGAATTTAAGTCCCTGGGCAAGTTGAAAACAGTTTTGAGATCAGATTTAGCTAACGTTCTTCATGCCTTTTTCACCTCGGGTGTGTCAGATTTTGTGCTCAGAGCGCAACACTTGGGAACTTGGCTCCCCCGCTTCATCCTTACCGTGAGGTCTGCATCTGGAGGTCCCGCAGCGCTGCGCACCCACAGCGCTGCTCGCGTCCCCTGCCAGCCGCCCTGGCCCGCGGAGCTGCAGGAGGGAGGTTGTCATGCCGTGCCGTGCCGTGCCGTGCCATGCCGTGCCGTGCCAGGCTGTGCCGTGCCAGGCTGTGCCGTGCCGTGCCGTGCCGTGCCGTGCCGTGCCAGGCCATGCCAGGGGCAGCAGCAGCAGCAGAGCCCTCTCTCGAAGCAGTGCTGCAGAAGAGCCTGCCCTGGGAGCAGCTCCCCCGTGCCATGCCGTGATCTGGGGACATCCCCGTTTGCACAGACGGGCCGTGGCACTGGGAAGGAGACACCTGGGTTTGCTTTCTCTGCTTGCACAAGGTCTGCAGACCGTGTGTGCTTTACTTCGGGCTGTGTGTGTGGAGGGGGGGGTTGGGTACCCCGCCGTGCTTAAATGTTAAAGCACGAGCACCGTCCAGTAAGATACCAGTAAGAAAGCAGATGCAAAATAACACATTCATATTTAACACACGGTAACTTATTTTTTTCTCTTTCTCTTGCAACTTTCCCATTTGCCATGCATCTGTTTTATGCATTCAAAGAGAAATCCAGTCCTGTGCTGATACTGCTGGGGGGTCGGTTCTGGCCAGGTTGTTCCTGTGCGCTGGGCACAGCTCTGCTGAGTTCCACTGGGGTCGCTAAAAGCAGATTTAAGCTGCTCTGGTTGCCCCTGCTTCAGCAGGGGTTGGACCAGATGGTCTCCAGGTCCCTTCCAACGTCCACCGTGCTGTGATTTGGTCATCCTGCTGAATTTTGTAATTTTATACCGGAGTGAAAATCTCTGGGCAAGAGGCCACGGAGGCACTCGCCTTTGTCACAGCACCGAACAGCCTGAAGGAGATCAAGCAATTGCGGGGGGTCTGTTGTGAATTTCAGCGAGGGAGGGAGCACACGTCTGACCCACGGATGGGGACGGTGCTTAGGAGAAACCCCACGACAGCCATCCCCCGGCCAGGCTCAGCGACCTGCAGCCCAGCCTCACCCGCGGGGCTGCTCTCTGCCCTTCCAGCCTCGGGTGGTTTTTCTTCCCGGAGTTTCTCCGACTGCCTTTTGGCCCCTGCTGCCCTGCAGCATCCAGCCCTTCGGCAGGGAGTCCGGCAGGACCCTGCTCCGGGGGGGATGAGGGGACCAGAACCGAGCGCAGCCCTCAAGGCACAGGCAGGTATGGGTCGCTAGCGGCACCGGGACACTTTCTGGTCTGTTCTTTTCTCCTTTCCGAAGCAATTCTCGCCTTGATTCAGCAGTAAGTTAACGTTTCACGGAACTGCTCGTGGCCACTCCGGGTTCTGATGCCTGGTTTCCTGCTGAAAGGTGGCTCAGTGCCTGTCACCTGGTGTGCAATTCCGACTGGTTTTTCCATGTGGGCATTGGCTTACATCTATTGTATGAGTTGGGTTTCACTTGCCAGCTCATCACCGTCTGTCAATAGGCTCCGAACAGCTCGGTGTTGGTGGTCATCGCCACGTCAGTGTTAGCCCTCCTTCCTGGCTATTCGCAGATGCTGACCCCCCAGGCATCAGCATGAATCCCTTGGGTGTCCCTGGGCAGCCTGCTTTCCCTGAGCACACCGGCCACTTGCTCTCCTTTGCTTACGTCCTTTGTTTTCAGCGGCTAAGTCGTTATTTATCTACGGGGAGTCTTCTTGTAGCAGCCTGCTGCTTGGGTGAGGAGCTCCGAGGCTCTCAGACCCCGCTCAGATCCCACAGCCACCTCTGTCGGTGGCAGAGGGAGGCTGGGCGTGGGAGCACTCAGGGGTAACCACTTCTGCAAAGCAGCCTTTGAACGTTTTTTCATAAAATCTCTGAGCCCTCGGGTTACATCTTGATCAGCTATTGAAGCTCGCGTTGTCTGGCTGCCTTCCGGTTTCTGATACAGTTAAAAAGAGGTTTTTTGGTTTTATTCCTGAAGCTTCTTCTAAATCCTTTTTGTCCTGCGTTATTGCAGCTTTGCATTTAGCTTCCTAGAGCAAACGCTCTGTTGTTTTCCTCGTTTCGCTGAAGGGCGGTTCATTTCTAAGATCATAACTTTTCCCGTTTAAAGACTTTTTAATAAACAGCGTGGGTTTCTTTAGCCTTTAATGCCCACATTTCTGAACGTTTTCTGCTGGCTTTTATTTCTACCAAGACTCCCGTACTCCTCTGGAGCAAAACTCCTGGGCAAAGATTCCTTGCAGGAGTTTGCTTATTACGAGGTTAAGCATGAGAAAGCGTTGTGCTGCAGCGTGCTGCGTGGGAGCCGAGGTTTTGGAGAAGGAAAGCCTTTTGCTCCATCCAAACCTGAATTCAGACTCCCTGAGACTCACGAGCTTTCTGGCTCTTTGTTCCAGGAAGCACCTCCTGGTCTCTGGTTCCTACCGATTTATCGATTTATTCCTATCACGCCTTTTGCCCTTGCAGTCTCTGCGGTTTCTCTTAGCATGCCCCGTCCTCCGGTCCCTCAGAAGAGTAATCCTGCTACTGTATTTTCCCAGCTCAGCCAGGACATTTCATTCTGTACAAATTCTGTGTCACTGGCAAGTACAATCAACTTACTTATATATATATATATTTGTCTCCAGCCTTTCTTTAGTACGTAAGATCACTACTCCACCCGTGGGACGTGTTCTTTCACCGCAGTACAATTTCCACGCTAGCGCTGAGGTGTCCTGACGCAATGTTCCCGCCTGCTATTTCCAGGCTCCTCTAAGCGCGCTCTCCAGCTTGCACAGCCTACATTTGGACTTCGCTGCTGCTGCCCGTGTAGAAGCAGATGCCCTCCTCTTCTTGGTCTGGTTCCCGAGGTTTGTGAGCACCGACCCAGCTGCGCCTCAGCGAGGACCTCTCCTTGCTGTTTTTCACCTTCCCCCATCAGCATTTGGCCCTCCTCAGAACTTCAGCCTGTTTCTGGTTTAGAGGGATCTCTTCCTCACCACGTAGAGCTCCCTCTGCTCCAGAAACACCTCTAGTTCGCAATTAAATCCGAACCCTTCCATCCTACACCCCTTTCTCAGCTGAGGCACCATCCCCTTGTTTGGTGGTGGATGTGTTAAAATTTATTAAAAACTGTGCACAGTCCTGGTGGCGACTGGGTAAATTCTGTGCGAACAAATCCTCAGGAGGGTGAGCTGCCAGCACGCTTGGTTAAGGCACAAGGTATTTTTTTCTTTCATGCAGGCAGATGCGGAGTTCTGCATGCCGGGAGAGGAATTAGTGACCTGGGGGAAGTGGAGGCTCTGAGGAGACGCGAGTCCCAGCCAGAGCAGCAGGGAGAGGCAGGGAGAGCTGAACTAAAGCTGAACGAGCCAGGCCAGCCCCAGGCTGTATTAACGGGGCAACGGTCCGAGGGCGAGAGTGATTTTAGGCAGGACGGGCAGGGCAAGAACTAATGCATGATGCTGCGCAAATGCGTGTTGGAGAGGCTTCAAGCACGAGGCTGGACCAGCACCAGGAGGAACGAGGGGCAGCACATTCTGACCCCAGGAGCTGCCGGCTGCGGCTGCTGCCTTCCTGGGGCACGCGTTAACCAGTTTTGGTGGCACTGATCCTGCGCCACGGAAACAGAAATCCTCCTGCAATATCCTGCGCTTGGGAAGCCAGCAGGAGTTGTTCAGGGGCGAGGGTGGCATTTCGCAGCAAGCGTCATCTGCGTGTGTGCTTCTGCCGATGTAGTGCTCATGGGCTGATCTGTCAGGCTCGAAGAAAGTTCTTTAACGTGGCTTCTCATTAAAGTGATGCTTCATCCGGTGACAGGAGGGGGGAGGACTCGAGGAGCCGTAGGAGTGAATTCAGAAAACCCTGCTGAACCGAAGCGGGTGGTGTCACCGCCGTAAGGCACAACGGCGCGCTTGGGGATCTTCTGCTAGATCTTTTTGCACCCCGCAGTTAGTGTTTGTGGTACCATCGCATTATAAACGCTCACATTTTTAATGAGGATCTTACGAGTCACTGATGAGTGATTCCAGCTGCTCGGTGTGGTGCATCCGCAGTCCTCAACTGCGTTTGTAAAGCCTTCGGATAGCGAAATGCAGCTTGCCTGACGAGACCTGCTTTTCATACGGCCTTGCAGTGTTGGTTCTGCCCCTGCCCGTCCCACCTGTACCCAAAATTCTCTACTTTGCCACCCTCCCTAGCGATGGCCTGTATCGCTGCAAGGATTTTTGTTCTCCGCTTTCTAGCTCAGCAGCCATTCGTGTTTTTTATTGATGTCTTTAGCATCACCTCTGTCCCGCACCTCTTCGTTTCTGGTTCGTGTTGATTCTCCTCCCACCCTCCCCGGACTGGGCGTACCGCTTCGGGGCCTGACTGCTGTCCTGGGGAGAAAGAGGGTCTCACACCCCGGCCGTTTCTCTGGGGAGCAGCTTGCTGGGATTTCTCCTCTTCCCTGAGAATTTTAATTCACTTTTCCACTCTTTTCTTCCTCCTTTTTTCCTCCCCATCACTTTTTTACATACCTTCTTCAACTCAATGAAGGCAGAAGCCTAGATGTGCACGGGTGCACGCGTGGGGCTGTGCGGGTAAGAAGTCTGGGAGCTGATGCACGCTCAGCACTCCCTCTACGGAGGTTGTCGTTTCCACTGGAGGGACCGCAGGCAGAATCAGCCTCAGCACATCGAGACACTGAGGTGGTTTGATCTCGTTTTGCAGATGGGTGCCATGGGCACAGTAATCAGCACATGCCACCGGGTAAAGAGGGGTAGGGCTGGGTGCTAAATCACCTGAATATCGTCCTCCGGTGTGCCTGAAGCTCCGAGTCGCACCCGCTACCTTTGAAGATTTCGTTCTTGGCCTTCCCTCGGTGAGGTTTGAGGATATTCCTGGGGCAGTGCGTGTTCACGCTGAAATTCAAGCTGAAGGTGGCTGAAGGTGGCTGCCAGCGAGCGGAGCAGTGCCCGGTAACGTGTCCCTTCCACTTACCGAGGTGTCGGACAGAAAAAGGGGTGGCAGGATCCCAGGCTCTGGTGGCCACGTTCCTATTAACGGTGTATGTTAAAAGGCGCTTGTGAAATACGTCTCTTATTGATTTAAAAACAGGTTTATGTTACTGGAAAAAGGGGTGATCATGCTAATTCAATCACTGAAGACTCGGGAGGACAGAAGTCTTTTTATATTACTTTAACTAGCCGTGTGGAGCAATAACAATGTCATGCCTTGTCAAAGCTGACGGCTGATGACATTCTGCAATCCCCAGCAGGTGATACGGGCTGCTTCTTCTTGGCGAATCCCGGACTATTTTGGTGCTTGAACAGGGCCACGGAGAGGTGTAACTGTGGCGGCAAATTGCATTTAGCACACCGGGGTTGTGCAATGCGTCCCCGGGCCTGCCTGCCGCCCAGAGCCCCTCTGGTTCGAGACGGACTCTGGGTGCCCACCCTCAGCAGCATGCCCGCTCTAGGTTTGAGGACTTCCAGTCTTTTTTTTTCCTGGGATTTAGTTTCCTTCACCAGGACAATTAGTTGTCCTGGTTTTTCCCCCAGGAGAAGTGGTCTGGGTCCTGCAGAGGGTGCTACGTGGGAGCGGGGTGCTCCCCACGTCCTCCCCAGCGTGCTGCAGCGCGGGGCGGGCAGGCAGGCTGCGGGGGGGGCCAAGGAGGTGCTCCTGGCAGAGGGGGTGTTTGTTGAGCCTGGGCAGATGTAAGAGGCAATCCCTGAGGATTTTCCATCCCTCCTGTGGCTCTCACGCTGTGCCGAGGACGGGCTGCGTGCCCCGGCCCGTCCCAAGCTTGTCCAAGAGCTTCGCGTCCCGAGCTTCCACTCGAGAGGAGCTCGGCGCTGGGGCTGAGCCTGGGTTTGCACTGGGACCAGGGAGCAGCTTTGGTCCCGCAGAAGGCTTGGTCCCTGCTGAAACGCCCGTGTGGGCTCTGAGCTGCTGCGGGAAGGGCTGAGCTGGGTGCGCTCCTCAGCGGGAAGGGTCTGGTGAGGAGCTGGGAGAGGTGGAGGCACCTTGAGGAACTAGGCAAGTGACACAGAGCTGCCTAGACAAATGACACAGAGAGACGGCTGCAAGGTCAGGCCCTGGCTGAGAACCTGAATTATGGACAGCTGGGGCAGGGAGCAGGGATGGAGGACACGGAGCAAGGATGGAGGATGGGGCAAGGATGGAGGACATGGAGCAAGGATGGAGGACAGGGGGCAAGGATGGAGGATGGAGCAAGGATGGAGGACACGGAGCAAGGATGGAGGACATGGAGCAAGGATGGAGGACAGGGGGCAAGGATGGAGGACAGGGGGCAAGGATGGAGGACAAGGAGCAAGGATGGAGGACAGGGGGCAAGGATGGAGGACAAGGAGCAAGGATGGAGGACAGGGGGCAAGGATGGAGGACAGGGGGCAAGGATGGAGGACAGGGGGCAAGGATGGAGGACAAGGAGCAATGACTGAGGCCAGGGAGCAAGGATGGAGGACAGGGAGCTTGAATGGAGGATAGGAAGCAAGGAGTGAGGAAAAGGGGCAAGGGTGGAGGACAGGGGGCAAGGATAGAGGACAGAGCAAGGATGGAGGATAGGAAGCAAGGATGGAGGACAAGTAGCAAGGGCTGAGGACAGGGGGCAAGGATGGAGGACAAGGATGGAGGATGGGGAGCAAGGACAGAGTACAGGAAGCAAGGAGAGAGGAAGAGGAGCTAGGACAGAGGACAGGGGGCAAGGATGGAGGACAGGGGGCAAGGAGAGAGGAAAAGGAGCTAGGATGGAGGACAGGGAGCAAGGAGAGAGGAAAAGGAGCTAGGACGGAGGACAGGGAGCAAGGATGGAGGACAGGGAGCAAGGAGAGAGGACAGGGCGCAAGGATTCAGGATAGGAAGCAAGGATGGAGGACAAGTAGCAAGGACTGAGGACAGGGGGCAAGGATGGAGGACAGGGGGCAAGGATGGAGGACAAGGAGCAAGGATGGAGGACGGGGGCAAGGATGGAGGACACGGAGCAAGGATGGAGGATGGGGAGCAAGAATGGAGTACAGGAAGTAAGGAGAGAAGAAAAGGACCTAGGACAGAGGACAGGGAGCAAGGAGAGAGGAAAAGGAGCTAGGATGGAGGACAGGGAGCAAGGAGAGAGGACAGGGTGCAAGGATTCAGGATAGGAAGCAAGGATGGAGGACAAGTAGCAAGGGCTGAGGACAGGGGGCAAGGATGGAGGATGGGGAGCAAGGACGGAGTACAGGAAGCAAGGAGAGAGGAAGAGGAGCTAGGACGGAGGACAGGGAGCAAGGAGAGAGGAAGAGGAGCTAGGATGGAGGACAGGGAGCAAGGACAGCACCACGGTGGGTCCCACGCTGCCTCCCCCCGGAGGATCCCACCCGATGCTGCTGGTGGTGACCCCCGCTCCCCCCTGGTGCCGACGCATTGAGGACGGGTACCCGCGCCCGCCGCGTCCCGCGCTCTATTGACAGTTATCCAGAATCCGAAGGAATTCAAGACAAATTGTTAAGAGGATGGAGTTAATAAAATTTGAAAAATTGAGGCCTGTCACTCTACTAAACTTTTTTCGATACCGCTGACAGAAACATATTTCCCCAATGAGTGACCTTCCGCAGCTGCTCCAGCTAGGCGCTGCCGCGCGGGTGCTGGGCGAGAGCCGGCGCGCTATTTATCAAATATGATAAGCCGGGGCCTACTAATGTGAGCAGGGAGGTGCAGGAGGGCCGGGGGAGGAGGCGGCCGCCTCGCACAGCCCGAGGTGTCGCCCAGGTGTCCATCTCCAGCCCCAGACAGCTGGTGGGAGGTGACGGATTGCCTCCTATTAAGCCCGGCGAGGCCGGAGCCCGCTGGGCGCACGCAGCGGGGCCGAGGCGCCCGGCCGTGGGCGGCTGCAGGGGTGGGCGAGGGCGGCGGGGAGGGGGCGGCGAGGAGGGAGGTCAGGCCGGGGCGCTGATGAACCGGTGGCCACTTTTGGCGTTCTATTAGCAGGCAAAGTGACACGGTTATTTATGGCGGCGTAATATTTTATTGCTGCCGGTACTGGAGGTGGGAATCGACCAGTCGCGCGAGTCGGGTTCTATCAATTATTGCAGCAATTAGTCAAGTCGTCAAAGCCATTAACAGGGGGATTAGGCCAATATTGGAGAGCCATTATTGATAGATCCAGGAGAAGGGAAGAGCCGAACAAACCTCAGCCTTCATTTGAGATGAAAGCGGGCCTTGCCTCGAGGATGTCATCACTTGGAGAGCCCCGGACGTGCCCCCCTGCGCGGCGGGGAGGGGACCGGGAGGGCTGGGGAGGGGGCGGCGAGCTCTGCCTCCGTGAGGGATATGGAGCGGCGGGCCCCGGCCCTGCGCAATCTCACCTGTCTCCATCATATTCTTTATTCGCAATGACAAGGCTTGCAATAGAAATTACTCTGCGTCGAATGTTTATGGAGCACATTTTTCATTCTGTAAGCAAATATAGATCCCCGATGCCAATGCTTGGGAATGGCTAATCTCCCCGGCTCGCGACAGCGCAGCCCTCTCTCCTCTTTCATATATTATGATTGCTGCTCGCTTTTATGGAGCGCTCGGGGTGCTCGGCGCATCCCCGCCTTCTAGGAGCAGGGGCTGCCGCCCGCCTCGCGCGTGCCAAGGTAGCCGCTTCGCCCCGGGGTGCAGCGGGGCAGAAGGTGTTTGCCACGCTGCCTGCAGAGCGGGGAGCCTGCAGCAGCGCCCGGGCAGCTTTTTGGCAGCTCCCGTCCCTCTCCCGTCCCTCCCTGCCGGGCACAGGCACCCGCAGCCCTCCCTGCCCCGCTGCCGGTCACCGTCACCCCCCCGGCTCTCAGGCTGCGGGCCGGCACTGCCCAGCACCACGACTGGCTCTCCTCAAGGCTGGGTGACTTCTGCCGCTTTGGCACCGCCGGGGTGGTCAGGTTAGCTCAAGCACCCTGCCGGGGGGTTCAGCCCAGTCGGAAGGTTCCTTCTCGTGACCTCTGGCTGGCTGGCACAGCAAGCTGCGGGGGCACAGGGTACGTGAGCATTTGTGCCGAGTCCCTCTCTGCATTAAGAGATGCTTCCTGAGGTGCCGAGAGCCAGAGGCACCTCTGAGCCCTGTGGGACCTTGCTTGCATCTCTGGCTGTTCCCCAGTAGCTCTCTCTTCTCATCTTGGAGTGCCCTGCCCCAGATAGCCTCTACACGCTTACTGCTACTTCCCGCCGCACCAACTGGGACCAGTTTGACTGTCTGTGTCCCTCTGCAGCCCGGCACGTCTGGGGAGGGGACAGGGGACAGGGAGCTCTGGGCAGGCTTGTTTCCGTGAGGATACCCATCTGAGTCCCCTGCACTAGTTCAGTCTTCGGGGTTTGTTGGCTTTTTTTTTTAAATTTATCTCTAAATAAGAGAATGATTTTTCCCCAAAGGCCACTTCTGTAGGCTCACGGTGGCAGCTGCTCAGCAGACCGCAGCCATCTCCAGCTCCAGCGTGGAGTAAGAGAGCAGAGGGATGGGATGGCGTGTCCAATCGAAGCTGCCGTGGTCCCGTTTGGCTCCCCCAGGATCGGTAGCGGGCGCTTTTGTCAGGCCGTATTTTCCTCTGGCGACCATGTGCTCTCGTCCCCAACAGCAGCTCTTCCCTGCCAGGCCAATTGTTAGGGGTGACAATTCCTTTTCTTGTTCCCCGCGCGTGTAACCGCTGGTTGTACATTGTCCCCTTCTGATCCTGATACCCTCTGGAGCAAAGGTTACGAGGGGACTCGGACTAGCACGGGGGGCACAAGATGCGCTTCGTGCTCGTTCCGTACCAAGGCTGAACTCTGCTCCCCTGATCTTTTGAATTTCTTCCTGCCATCAGGTGCCAACCCCCTGCAGAAGAATGAAATGGGACACACGCCCCTGGATTACGCCCGCGAAGGGGAGGTCATGAACCTTCTGAGAGCATCAGAGACGAAGGTGAGCCCGAGATTCAGGTGACTTTGTCATCCTTTTTCCATTATAAGAACAATTTTCAGGAAGGCCTGGTGCCTGCAGTGGAGGATCGCCTTAGCACACTTACACCTCCAAGATGTCATGCTGTTTTGGAAGAAGGCTGTGTAAGTTGATGACATGATGCATAAAGGAGGAAGAAAAGAACTAAAGTCTTTATGAGCTGTATCCATAGCTGTGTGCCCTTCTCTTCCGTGTTGACATTTCTTCCTTGACACAGGAATTCCTGATACACAGGGACGAGCAATTCTGTCCTGCAAGCCCTTGGCAAAAATACAGTAAAACCGAGATATTCTTTTACTTTATTTTCTGAAATTCCTGGAAGAAGGATGAGATCTGAGAATTAAAGTTCAGCTGTGGGCCTGGGGTCCATGTATTCACAGGCACCAGTCTAAGGCAAAAGATACTGATTTCTGCTGTCTGGCTGTGAAATGTCCATCGGGTCCCTTCAGCCCCACTTCTCGAGTGGGCTGGAGCCGTCCGTGTCCCGTCCGCGAGTCACGGTTACGAGGTACGTTAAAGAGGGAAAAGATCCCTGCTGGCGGTGGCGCTTCCAGGAAAAGAACAAGAGGGGCAGTTAAGCTTAGAGGTTAGCAGGTTATTAGACAACGAGGGACCTGCAGCCTGGTGTCAAGAAATGAAAAGCAGTCGGAGGAATGAGGAGCGGAGCCTGGAGAGCGCCATCAGTCTCGGTCCCGGCAGGGCAGGAGGGGCTCAGAGCTGCCCTGTGAAAGGGCACCGGTGCCACCGGGTCGCTGCAGCAGAAACTGAGTCACGGTGGGGCCAGGCTTGCTTCTGCTTTCCGACTTGTCCCCTGACGTTGCCTACCTCAGGTTCTACAGGCGTGGAATTCGAACTTGCCTCTTGGAAACCTGAGGTTAAAAACTCGCCCGTGCGTGGAAGATGATGGAGGGAATTTAAACTGTGGCGATGACCGCATTTAGCAGATACCATCAAGTCAGTCTGCCAGGCAGTCACGTCTGCTGGACAGCCTGTGCTTGCCTAGGAAAATCCTTGCCCCAGCCGGACTTCAAAGCCACGTTCCCCGACCAGAAAACCTGTGTCCGTAGCGCGGAGCACGGCGCTCCTTCCCCTGTGCTTTCCGTGCTAGATCAGAGCGGGGAAAGTGGCTGCAGAGCTGACGGCGCCTGGTGAGCTGCGCTCGCTGGGACAGCTCTCCAAGCAAGTTTTTAGGAAGGGAAGTTGAGAATAAAGTACTTGGGATCATTGCAGGAGGAGGGAGGAGGAATTATCTGCTGGGTAAAGAGTCTCTGGGGTCCAGCACCGGCAAGAAAACCCGCCCCAAACAGCTTGAAGAGCTGCTTTGGTTTTTATGCTTAGCTAATAGATGAAGGGGAGAAAGGAAATATATCTGTAAAGATGCTCCCGATGAAGATGATTGTACTTGTATATAAAACAAAAGACAGTCAAGGCAGCTCGTGATGAATATTCAGCTGGGGGGGATGCAGTGCTCCAAGGGCTGCATCCACCCCAGTATCTGCGTTCCACCGAGAGTCTTTGAGAATTTATTGCTCATTTTAATCACTGCTCGAGAATGAATTGGCAGAACTATTACTGGATGGGCACATCCCATAGATTTTATTTACATATCCTTGTGACAGAATAACAAGGAGTTTTCATATGTATTTTTAATTTATTTTGATTTCCTTTATCCTTCTAAAAAAACTCCGTGTGCGCCTTCCCCATGCTAGACCACGCTTGCTGGTATCGAGGGCTCCTGAGCTGGTTCACGTTGCTGAACGCTGCAGGTGAAGCCTAAATAAGCTGTCGGGTATATTACAGGGCTGAAAGGCAGGGAGTAGCCCTTGAAACTGCCTTCTGTGTGTACCTGGCCTGAGAGCAGCCCCAGGACTGATCTCAATTCCCAGGGTTCTTCCTTTGCCCATTCAGTTGTTGCTCCCCAACACACCCGGCAGAGTGTCACGGGCTGAAATTTATTTTTAGTGACTTCTCAAGCTTTCCTCAAAGACGGTTTCCTCAAAGTCTTCCTTCCCTTCGGTGCGGTAGCTAAAACTCAGCTCTGGAACGCGTCGGTCACATTTGCTTTTCGGCCACCAAAACTCAGCACCGTGCTCCCAGCCTGTCCCTCTGAGTGTTACAGTCCGCAGGGAATCTAACGTCTGCTTACGGTCCCAACGTGACCACCCAGCGGTGGTCAGCGATTTCCTCTCTCTGTCAGTGGCTGCCGAAGGGTTTTTAAGAAAGCGATGAGCCCGGACGAGCACGTCGTTGCCCTTTCCCCGTGCTCCCTTCTGGCAGGCAGTGGTGCGAGGACTCCCCGAGCTGGACCTCGTGCCCGCTTCATCGCATCGAGTAGCCTTTGGGGGAGCTTTGAAAGAAAACAAACATCCAGTCATGGTTCTAGTGTAGTCTGCTTTCTTTCCACAATTCAGGCCTACATTTTGAGAAAGATGTCGGGTTTGGTAGCTTGGTAAGTGTCTGTTAGGCTACACCCAACTTGATATGTAGAATCGGGGGGAGAGTAAGTGGCCTCACAGCGAAAGCTAATTTTTTGCTGTCTGTAAGCCCCCCGGAATTACTTCAAGATGCTGTTTGTCCTTCCCACGAAAGGACCGCTCTCCCAGCCTCCAAAGGCTGTAACACCGGGATAGCTTTCTTCACGTCCCTGGCTTGTTTTGCAGCTGCCCAGAAGTTTATCATCCTGGCTTCCTTTAATCTCACAAATTCCATTTCCTGTAAGGTGAAAGATGCCGTGCCCTCCACGTCTGTAGGTTTTCTGCCAAGTTTCCTCCACTCGGTGTTGCCCACAGCCGCTGGCACGGGGACGCTGGAGCCGTGGTGGCACAGGGCAGCAGCAGGCTTCTCCAGAACACATCCTGAGCAGAAAAATGTAGTGGGAAAGCTTGCAAAAAGCACCGTGACTGTGCAGCCTTTGCCCACAAAATGGGGCTTTCTTCCTACCCAGGGACTTTCTTGATGTTGGTCTTGCAAGGAGGGAGGCAGAGCGTCCTGCCCGTCGTTCCTCCTCTCCGTAAGCCCACGCGAATCATTCAGCACCCTGGCAGCAGGGATCACCTTCTCTGCACTTAAAAAGGGAGAGGAAGAAGGGGAGGGAGGAAGAAAAGATTTGTCAAGACGCACAGAAAGACGCAGAGCTGTAGCTGGAGCCCCGCGATGTCGGTGAGGCCGGGGGAGCTCAGCGCTGGCACGCTGGGGTCCGGCCCGCCCGTGCTGCTCCGCAGGGATCCGCAGGGAAGTTACTGCTCCGTGTGAGGCATCGGGACTGGTGGCACCTCTGTTACACGCGAGACTGACAGCGCCAGTCAGAATCGGATTGCTTGCTATTTCTTGTTTTTTAACTCGGGGCAGAGTCGCTCCCAGCCCAGCAGACACCGGCAGCCTGGCTGGCGGCGGGGTCCTCCCCGGGGCTGACAGCAAGGCCCTCCTGCACCCTTTGACTGCTTTCTAGGACATTAGAGGGGCTTCTCCGCCCAGAAGGTGCTTTGAATGATGTGGCCGTGTACCTACGTTAAATTCCTCACTCTGCAGACCCCGTGGGCTCTGGGTGCTCTGCCCGTCGCTCAGCGCGGCTCCGTGGGACGGCTCTTCCCAGAGCAGGGATTTCCCCGAGGAGAGGCCATGTTAGCAGTGCCTCTGGCCCTGATGGAGAGTGGAAGTCAGCAGGAAGTTTTGCAGCACGTTTTAAGGACACAAAGGGGCTTTGGGATTTGTCCTCTTTCCTCTAGAAATTCACCGCGCTGTAAGACCTGCTCCAGCTGTGGGCATCTGCCAGGTCCTGTCCCCGTGAATCTGAGATGTGCTTGTGTCAGGTGTCTCTGCAACCTCCTGTTGGGAGGTGGCTTTGAAGCATCCGAACCACAGCTTTAACGTGGTCAGGACCCAGGAGAACAAGTGCTTGCACTCATCCCCTCCGTGTCTTTGCAGTCTGAGCTGCGAAGGCGCCACGCTCGTCGTGCATTCTGCACCCAGCCGCCAGCTCCAGCTGCACCCAGCTGGAAGCGGTGCTGGCGGCACTGGCTCTAAAAGGCTGCGCTTCCTGCCGAGCTGGAGGTGGAAGGAGGCAAACACCCCAAGGACAGAGCTCCTTGCAGTGCTCTCGCGCTTGTCTGCAAAGCCGGGTGTCTGGTGTGCCCGGGGCGCAGAACGGGGCGCAGCAGTGCTCCTCGTCCCGCTCTGGGGTGTTGGACTCTTTGAACAGGGGGTGCTGGCAGGTAGGAAAGAAATGCAGGTGGAACAGTTAAGGCTTTATTTTTCAAAATGAACAAGTCCCTAACGGGTTAACAGCCCGCTAGGAAATTTGAGAAGGATCTCAGTTGCCCTTGGATCACAGGCAGAGGAGCGGTGCAGTCTGGTTTTCCCGTCAGCTGCCAGGTTTCCAGCTGCTGCCCTCGAAGCTCGCCCCATCCTCTCCATTCCCCTGCCCTCAGCCCCCCGTTGCCGGCAGACCCAGCAGTTCCCTCTTGCCGCCTCTCGGGCTGGTGCTGCCTCCTACCAAGCCCAGGCTGCTTCCTGGCGACCGGGGGCAGCGGTCTGTCTGTCTGTGCGTCAGTCTGCCCGTCTGTCTGTCAGGCACGCAACCACAGGTGTGCGCGTTACCAGTCGTTCCTCGTGCTGCTCAGAAGTGCCAGGTCCCAACGTCTCCTTCCCTCTCGCAGTTCCAGGAGGAGCAGCGCCGCAGGGAGATCGAGGAACGCCGGAGGTTTCCGCTGGAGCAGCGGCTGAAGGAGCACATCATCGGCCAGGAGAGCGCGATAGCCACGGTGGGAGCAGGTAGGACCGCTCGCTCGCCGCTCTGCTCTCCCGCAGCTTCTGCTCCTCGGCGAGCGTGCTGCCGCCTCGAGCCGTGACCCGAGCTGCCTCCCAGCAGATCTCAGCAGCCCACTGAGGCCGGGGAGGTCCTGCAGGCATTTCCTGGCCGAGAAAGAGCTTGTTCTTCATCACAAGAGGGGCTGCTTCAGGTGCCGAGGCAGTGCTGCTGGATGCTTTCTGCTCAGGCCCGGAGTTAGAGCCCTTCGGTTCAGGATGATTTCTCCCCGCTCTAAGCACGGTGGCCCAAGGGTTACAGCTGGCCTCCAGGGGCTGCACCGCTCACCGTTAGCATGTTCTCAGCTGCTGGCTGAAATACGGTGCCTGAACACGGTGACACTTGAACATCTTTTTCACGGGACCATTTGTCTTAAGAATATTATTCATTAATAATTCACAAGCAGTTCCGTGCAGCTTTATGCGCATAAACACCTCTCACACAGACTGCTTGGGGAACCTTCCTGTATTCCTTACAGATGTGGGACTTTGTTCCACACAAAATACAAGCACGCAGCTCGGTCACACTTCCCTGGCCCTGTGTGCACCATCAAAGGCCATTTTAGCCCCGTGTCCTGCCAGCGGAGTGCAGAGACCAGCAAGACAAACAGAGGGGTGTTGCCCCGCTCTACCCACTCCACGTCCAACAATTTGCAACCCAGGAGTTCCCTGACCCAGAAGCTACATCTCTGTGTGCAGCAGCCTTCGAGAGATATTTCTTCTTGAGTTTGTCCAGGCTGCCCTTGGATGCATCCTTTGGCAGGCAGTTGCATAGCTAGCGAAGGAATAACATGGTTTTATTTGCTTTAGATCTGCCTCCTGGTAGTTTCACCTCGTGCCCTCTAGTCCTGGTGTCGAGGGAAGCATTGGCTGCTGAGGAAACAAACAGTGGCGCAGCTGAAGCGGCTGCTGCTCATGGCCCAAAGCTCTTCTTTCCTCATCACGCGCCGATTTTGTTGGGAGCTCAGAGTCTGGCTCCACCCTGGTCAGTGGGAGTCAAGGTCCTGGGCTCTCAGCCTGCGTTTGGTGGGAGCTGCAGGACATGCGGACCTCTGGGGAGATGGGATGGCTACCAGCAAGCAGAAGGGCGATCTGCCTCCTGAGCTCTTTCCACCTCCATCCTTCTGGGGGTGTTGCTCGGTAAATACCGATGATAACACCGAAGCAAAACCTGTTGTCAGCAGCGTGTCCCTGCAGCTTTCCCTGCTCAATCCAAGACGTACACGGGGGCACATCACCGTCCCCTGCCGGGAGCAGGATTGGCGCACCGGCCACATCACCAGCCTGCGCTTTAAAGCCCTCTGCCTGTACCTGTCTGCTGCTGTTGCTTTCTGCCTGGGGAGCTGCTCAGGGGTGGTAAAACACTCGGTGACTTACGTCTCTCACGTCTGGCCTGGAGCGAGTTCAATCGCCCGGTGTTTCCGTCTCAGCGTCGGCTGCCACCCCTGGGGCCACCTTCCCAAGCTGTGGTGCCGGTGCCTTGTTCTTGAGGTGTTCCTCCTGTACTTCAAATTCCGAGTTTTCCCTGGTAAAAATTAAATAAACACAGTGAGTAAATGAGGAGCCTGGCCTCTTGTGGCTGTGCTGCAAGCATACAGCGCGCAGCCAGGTTTGGAGGGACCGGCAGCGCTTTCCAGCAGACCGGCTGCTGGAGCTGGGGGAAAAACCAGAGCAGCTTTTAGGCAAAGAGGCCCGAACAGCGACCTCGCCTTTCAGATGAGCGCGGACAGTCGCTCCGAGCTTAACTTCGTTATGCTAATCAATTAAGCACGTTGAGACAAAAGGGTGCTGGGCATCTGTAGAGCAGGGGGGGCCGCGTTCTGACTATGTCGCTTGGCCTAGCCAGCGCCGTTCCCTCCCTCCCCGAGCCCTGTGTGGGCTGCGGGGTGCTTTTTCCTTGTGGTCACCCGTGGGTGCAGCGGGGGCAGCCTCTCACCTCTCAGGAGCAGTTCGTGTCACCCTGGGCACCGCACCGCCGTGGGGACATCGGGCTGTGTTACCAGCACTGAGCTGGGCTGGGCTCGCTTTGCCAGTCCCAGGCCTGAGAGCCCCCGTACGCTGTTAACAATTCCTCGAGCATCCCAATTCAGTGCCTGAACGCCGGACGGTGAGGTAAGAGGGCTGAGGTCAGGGCAGCACCGCGAGCGCCGTGCCGTCGTAAATACAAAACCCACAGCAGCCTCGTTAACAAAGACGAGTCCTGTGTGAGCTCAGAGCCCTGGAAAGAGCGAGCTCTCCTGCAAACACAACAGCCACCCTCTGTGTTTTGAGAGCGGCTGTGCCTGGGGGCAGCAGGACGGGCTAATTGGGAAGCTTTGATTAATGGGTAGTGCCTGCTTCTGACACAGGTGGTGTTTCTGCACATTAAAGTGGCTGCCTTTATGGAGGTTTCTCTTATTGAATTATAGGGAATGTGCTTGATACCCCCGCAGCCTCAGGATATCAGACCAAAAGGTAGCAGGAGAGTCTCCGTCCCCTCCTCCCCCCTTCCCTTCTGCCCCATTTTGGCTGTTTGCTTTCAGGAAGGGTGAATTTAGAGACATTACTTTTTCTTTCAAGCACTTCCTATCTATCCTTGTAATTTTTTCTCTTCCCAGCTGTTTTTTGCTGCCACTTCGTGGACTCCACGTGCCTCCCGTTTGCGCTCGCTGACACGGTTTGTTGGCCGGGCGCCTTGCTGCACACCGCGTCTCCAGATTTACCGAGGCCAGCTGATATGTTTAATTTATAACCGCTGCCTTAATTGAATAATCCGATTTAATCCGGCACTCGCTGCATGGTCCAAACAGTCTCCAGAGAGGCTCAGCCAAGAATACAAAGGGGACGGGAGCTCGGGGTTTGCTCCATGGGTCGGGGTGGCAGGGACGCACGGAGGCTGTGGCGGTCGGGACGCTCGTGCTGCCTGCACCACCTGGGCGCTGTCCTGTCCTTAGCACGGGACATATCAGAGCCCTGCAGCTCTGTGCTGCTACCCGACGTAGGACAGATGATGGCAGGACCGGGGGTGATGATTAACTGCTGGGAACAGGGCATCTCGAGGATGCTCTGACCCTGCAGCGTGGCTGTGGCTGCGCGGTGCTCCCCCCGGTGCGGGCGTAGCCGCTCGTTGCACCTCAACGCCATCCAGGTGAAATTCTGCATCTTGTGGCACGTCAGGAAAAAACCCCGGGCAGGTCGTTCCTGTAATCCCGGGAACTGATGGGAGCCTGGATGCTACAACTGCTCCATGCAAATGAACAGCTAAGCGGCTTACGGCTGTGTTTCCAGGGCACTCTCATCAATTATTGTACTGCGAATCTGCTTAGCTCTTGTTTGCTGCTTCACTCGAATATGCGGAGGCACCGGGGTGAAACTGCGTGCTGCTTAGGGATCCCACAGAAAGCATCTCCTGTCTCAGACTTGACACCCAAGGAGAGCATTTTTAAGTAACTATATATGTTTCGTGATCTCATGTCCTAAATATTAGGACGGAGGAGGAATAGCTCCGTTTTACAGATAGATAGCATTTGCCAGGCAGTGGGCAGGTAGAGGTGGGGTTGCAGAACACCACTTCCAGCGCTGATTTTCCCGTCCTTTCGGGTTGAAGCGATTTGCATCGGGACTCTTCCCGAAGTCGACAAGGAGGGAGGAAGGAGAAGAGTTGTTTATTTTTTAGTTCAGAGATTACAAATAAAAGAGTAGTGCGGAAAATCTACTTTTAAAGTATAAAATGCCAAATGGTGAAGGCGCGGAGCGGTTGTGATGTTGAAACCAGCAGGAGTTTCAAAGCTGGGGGAAGACGGACGCACGGGAACAGCACCCTGCCCTGATCCGAAGGAGCGGGTTTCCATTTGGACGAAGTGTTCTCCTGCACCAGTCCCGCATTTCAGCGTGCGCAGGCACCTGTTACACCACGGCCAGCGGTCCCGTGCCTGCCTCCTCCTCCTCCCCGTGGGGGCACGGCCGGGGGGACGCGGGGTCCTGGCGGAGGAGAGCGGTCCCGCGGCGGGTACGGACCCGGAGACATCGCCCCCGTGGCACCCTGAGCCCGGGCGGTCTGCGAAGCACCACCGAATGAATTGATTTGATAAATGGACATTTATTACACTCACAAATTGGCTGAAACCAATTTCGGTCACATCAACCCCTGATAACTGCTAGGGTATTGATTTGTGTAAAGTAATACAGTGAATTTATCAGTTCAATAGCAAGCTGAAGGGCCTCTCGGAGACACAGCGCTACGGTTACGCCGTTACAGATGTCCGAAATAAAGTGAGAGCACTGCGGCGACGCTGGAAATGGCTCCAAAGAAGAAGGCCCGGGCGTCATCGTCAGCCTCTTTGCCTGGACGTTGGGGCTGAATTTCCTAATGAAATTTCAGTAACGCAGCGCAACCTACCTCTTCCTTTTTATTTATTTATTTCTGCCGTCCCCGGAGCTGCCAGGGGAAGGGGGCAGCTCCCCGGGAGGCACGCCGCAGCCTTCTGCAGGGCCATCGTGCACAGCACGCAGCCTGGGCTGCTGGTACCAACCCCAAGGAAAGGAGCGTTCCCGGGGGCTTCCTTCGCTCTGCCTGAGGTCTTCATCCCTCAGGCTGGCACCGGCGTCCTGCTTTGTCCTAACGCAGCACCTTTGTGCCTCTTGCCGAAGCCGAACTGCGCAGCGGCCAACCTTAGGGCTCGGAGGTGGAGAGCTGCCTACAGCCGTGGCTGTCAGGCCTGGGGCCGCAGCATCCCCTCTCTGCAGTCAACCAAAATCTTTCAGCTTTTCCGTATCTGAGGCTAGGCTGTGTGCTAGAATATGTCATCATTTTCAGGCTGCTTACAGAAGGGCTTTTACACCTCCTCACTCTTGATCTAGCTAACCCGCCGCAGACAACGATGATCAGCACCTTCCAGCCGAGCCCTCGTACTGAATCACGAGCACTCACTTTATGGTAGGTTTTTATGGCGTGGTTTATATCACTGGAGCTGCTGTGGGTGAGCCAAGCCGTTAGCCATAAAGCGCGGTGTCCTGCTGCAGAGGCGACTGAAGACAGACGACACTTAACCTCGCCGCCTTTGGACCGCTGAACGTGCTGACCCCGCAAGTGGTCACTCCGTGCCCTGAAGCAGAAGTTTATTGCCTTTATTATCCTAGCTGAAATAGCTGCAGAAATTGTCGGTGGTCATGTTATTCCCCATCAATTTAAAAAAAAAAAAAAGCCTACCCCTGGTATTTGACCTCCCGTTTGCTGTGATAAAGGACAGGGAGGGAGCACGTGCGCCCGGCCGGGGAGGGCAGGGGTGAGACACGCAGGAGCGCGGAGCTGGGATGGATGTGCCCAGCCCTCGTCTGCCCCTGGGACCCATGCAAGGTGCCTGTTGCCCCTCTCGTTAGGGCATTGTCTCTGCTTTTCCCCTTTCCCTGCTCATGCCCGGACGTCCCCGCCGTGCACTCCTGTGCCCTCGCAGCCCGCGGGCTCACCCCGAGCACCGCGACGCCCGGGCAGGCTGGAGGTGAGCCGCGTCCGGATGGAGTCCAGCCCTGCAGCCTGGCTCTGCGCCCGAGCTAATTAAGCCTTGACAGGAGTCAGGACTTATTAGCACGGCTGAAGCCCTGGGTAATGCATCTAGATCGCGTCCGGGCATGAGCTGGCAAGTCCACGTGGCACTGGGGCTCGAGTTTCCACGGCCGGCACCGTCCGAGCGCGCGGTGCCGCTCTGCTGGGTGGATGTGCCCCTGGGGCTTAGGAACCAGGAGGTGCTCACGGCCACTTGCCCTGGCCCCCCGCCCAGAGCTGGGGGTGAGCTCGGAGCTTCTGGCTGGGCCACAGCCCCCTGGCGGGTCCCCTCCGTGCTCCGCAGGTCGCTGGGGATTCAGGCACACTCCTGTCTGCGCGCTGCTCTGACGGGTAATCACCTTCGTTATTAAAACACGTTCTGCGCTCTTCCTCGTTGGGATTCATCTAGCTCCAGCCCCTGGAGCACGCTAATTTTGTCTGCTAGATGAGAGACTCGTGTGCTTTCTTGTGGGGATGCTTAATGACTGTGGTCAGGTCAATCCTCAAACCTCTCGTTGTTAACCTCAGGAGATTGATTTTTCCTTGGTGTTTTCAGCCTCACTTGAGGCTTTGTGCTTCCTTTCCCAATCCTCGCCAGGTCTGTCGGCTTTCGGCCTACCTGGCTCTCCTGCCCGCGCTCCTGAGACGCGGACACAGCGCGGAGCAGCGTGTCTGCACGCGGGGCTCGCAGCCGCGGCTCGGCACCAACAGCTGCTCGGTGAATGCGCCTGCAACTCCTCGGTGCGCCTGTGCAATCCACCTCTGTAGTGCTGCACTCCTGCGGCTGCTGCCTGACGTCTTGGGGGTTGGACCCGATCATCTCTTGAGGCCCCTTCCAGCCCCTACAATTCTGTGACCCTGTGATCTCCCCACCCTGTCCCCTGCTGCTGGGGGCACCTTTTCGCCATCAGGCTGTAGCCCGAGATGTTCGGCTTCTTGTTACCTGCCAGATGACGACGTTTGTTAAATATTTCCCCTGTCGGCTTACCGTTCCCGTTCCGCAGGGAAACTTTGCGTGCCGCCCTTGGGGTGCCTTTTGTTGAGAATCTTTTTTTCCCATACCCAGTCAAGCAGAGGTTTTTCGTGGGCTTCCTTTCTCTCTTTCTCAGGTTGAGTTTCAGCGTTCCCCATTTATCCAGGTGCACTCCAGCTCCAGGCGGACAAAAACCCACAGCGTCCCCGCTCCGGGGAGACAGGGGCAGTTGGAGTCCCAGCGCTGAGGGACCAGGACACAATCTCATCCTGGGCTGAATTTTTCAGTGAAAATCACAAAGGAAGGGGAAGCCGTTCTCACTCGTCATCTGGGGTGCGTTTGGTGGGGGGGTGTCCGACAGGCAGCAAACACGGAGCGTCGCAGGGCCTCTGCCGGTCTCTGCGCGCCGTCAGGCCGCGGGTCCCTGAGCAGCTTCGCTCTGTTCACCCTCCTGCAGGCCTTTTGCTTCTGCCGCTTGATTTCTCTCTGCTGCCTGAGGAATAACTCGGGCTGTAGCTCTGGCGTCTCGCCCGCTTCGTGCCCCGCTTCCACCAAGCGCGCTGCGCCGCATCCTTGGTCTCCCTGACAGCCGGCAGCTGCCGAGGCGCAGCTCGGTGCTCGGGACGCGCGCTTGCAGGGATGCTGCTCGGCGTGGCCCCCTCCTCGTGCATAACACGACGCAATTTTGACTGATGCAGCTTCTTACAAAACACCGCGACGCTTTGCAAAGCGTGGCAGTCAGCACGGCAAGAATAACTCTTTCGAAGAGCTGCAGTGTTTAAATAATGCAGATAAATCGCGGGGGGGGGCGGGCCTCGCCAGGCTGCGGTGGGATTCTGCCTCTCCCCCTGAGCTGGGCGTGCAGCGCCCTGCGGTGCCCCTGGGCTGGCTGCAAGGGGCGAGGGCTGCGTTGCTGGGCGCCGCGTTGCTGCAGCCAGCCACCAAATCGCGGTCCGGCCGGAGCTGCAGCGCTTGATGGCCGTGGGTCCCCCCTGACGGCAGGTTGCTCAGGGGCCGAGCAAGCCCCCCGATGCTTTTCTCCTTTCCCGTGGGGTCTGGGACACGGCTCTGGTGCAGGGGCAGAGTCACCGCGCTGGGCCAGGGGGTAACTGGGCTGCTGACCCCGTTCACGTGTGTTCGGGTCTCGTGGGGTCAGCCGTGTCCCTGGGCAGCCCCTGCCTCCCCCGTCCTTGCTGGAGCCTGCGCAAGACGGGATGGGAGACAGGGCCCGGCGATGCTTTCCTTGTGTGTCCCCACGTCCCTCGGCAGGCATCGTTACAACCGTGCTGAAATACGCGCTTGGTTCATCCAGGAGGTTCTTCTCGCCTCTTCGGGGAGATTTGGGCAGAGATCCGAAGCCCCCGCAGATGGAAATGAGGAGCAGGGCCCACAAAATGCCTCCTGTATGCTCCTGCGTGAACTGGAGCAGGTTCCTGACCCTCCCCGCCCGCGCCAGCACTTTGCATTTACCTGGGGTCGCCCCACCGTGTCTCAGGGCACACATAGTGTCTGTGCTCCGTAGCCTGCGCTCAGCACAGGCTTTGCCCCAGGGTCTGAGGCAAGCTGCCCGCTGTCCCCCGGGGAGCCTGGGCAGGCACACTGAGGACGAGACCGTGGTCAGTACTCAGAAACAAACCGCAGAGGCACAGGAAGCCCCCAGAGCTCAAACACAGGGCCTGGAGAGAGGGAGGTGACACCAGAGGGACGTCGGCTTCCCCGAGCCGCCTCTTGCACCCGCTGCTTCGCGCACGGCTCCTGGCAGCAGCGCTGCGCCAAGGCAGGACCCGCTGCGGACGGAGGCGGCACCGAGCCCATCTCCCAGCACCAAACTACTGCCGGTTACAAGGTCCAGTCCAGCCCGGGCTGTGGGGCTGGGTTCATGCTGGTGTTCAGGTGCCAGGGGCTGCTGACCGCCTGGCCAGCGGGCCAAGCAGCAGGGGACCCGGGCTGAGCTCGGGGGGGCGTTTCAGGCCAGACCCAGCCTGCCGGCGGTGCCTGTTGGTCCCTCTGGGCTTCAGGTGCTGTTCCTGATCTTGCTCGGGTCTGGTGGCAACCATTTTGCTGGCTTGGCCAATGTGCCCCCCGAGCCTGAGGCTGCCAGTGGGACGGGCAGGGGGCGTCGCACGCTCTGCAAGCCAAATCGCTGCGTGTCCCGAGGGCTGTGGTGTGAGTGTTTGGGGAGGCAGACGGGTGCTTCAGCTCCCAACCCCCCCTTGCTTTTTGTAAAATTTTCCATGGGTATCTTAACCAGGATGCCCTTCGAAGCTGCCCTCCCAACGCTCACCGAGACAACTGGCGGCTCTCCCTTGCCAGGCCCCCCCCGGCACACCTCGCCTCCATCCAGAGCTCTTGTGACCTTCAGTTCAACACCGCTCTTTTGATTTGCGTGCGAGAAATAATGCAAAAAAAAAACTTGCCCGAACCTGCCTTTTCACAGAAAGGTCGCACTTGTGAGCTGGAAGTGCAGCGTGCCGCTTGCACCCTCCCCTGCAAGCCCTCGCCGTTCCTCCCCGTCCCCCTCCTCGCCGTCTCCCTGGCAACGCTGAGTGCACATCCTGGAAAACTTTATCCGAAATCTGCTCTGGGCAGCCTTCCAAATCCATGCTAACCTGATTAGGTGTCTCTGGGGCCTTTGCTGGCTAATCAAATTAGATAGCACTAATGGTAGCGAGGACTTTGAGTGGGTAGAGAGCAGTAAAACATAGTGTATACTTAGTGATAATTATACTTGCTTTTGTGGCATTGATTTATATGCCTTCTCCCCCCACTTCTGTTTTTGTTGTGTTTAAATGCAGCCATTCGGAGGAAGGAAAATGGCTGGTACGACGAGGAGCACCCGCTGGTCTTCCTTTTCCTGGGATCGTCTGGAATAGGTAACGTTTGGGTTACCCGCCGCGGTGAGCGGGACGGGAGCGTGGAGGCGAGGCTGGGCTGGGCTGGAGCACACGTGGACACACGTGGCCACACGAGGACACATGAGAACACACGTGGACATGTGAGAACACACATTGACACATGTGCACACACGTGGACACGTGAGAACACACATGGACACGTGCACACACACGGACACGGCACATGAGGACACTCCGTGCTGGCCTGGCGCGGAGTCGTCCCAGGGGACTGTCTGCCTTAAAGGCTCGAGAAGGAACAGTTTTCCTAACAGAAGCACGAATTTAGCAGCGCTGTGCTGTTAATGCCTCCATGGGTGGGGTAATAACAGAAATTTGCTGCTTGCAAACCAAATCTCTGCTCGTCTCGCTCATGCGGGCAGGGATTGCTTTGCAGTGACGCAATTGTATTGACACTGGTAATATTTTTCCACAAGCACAATAAAATGCGACATGACAGCTGATCAGTTCATGAAATGGGCAAAATGAATTTTACTCGGGGAAAAAAAAAAAAAAAAAAAAGCAGATTTAAAGTAACCGAACTGTGACATTTGAAATGACGCCGGCGCTTCTCCTGCACCCGGCTGGCTCACGGCGCTGTGGGGAAGATGCTGGTGCTGGAGGGGTTAAGGTAGCGGGACGCGCACCTCGCAGCAGTAGCAGGCCGAGTATTAACTCTAAACGAGTTGCTATAAAGCGGTATAAAAGCAGTAAGAAACGTTTTTGAGACTTCATTGCGCTGCTTATGGCAGGTCTGAAGGCTCGGAGATATAAATTGTCAGCTCTTCAACTCTCACATATTTCCGTGAGGGTTTTTGCTTCTTTTG
Source organism: Anser anser (assembly GCF_964211835.1). Taxonomy (NCBI): domain Eukaryota; kingdom Metazoa; phylum Chordata; class Aves; order Anseriformes; family Anatidae; genus Anser; species Anser anser. The sequence continues at coordinate 214,973,354 of NC_139720.1, forward strand.
CTGCCGTAAAAATGAGTATTGAAATGGGAAGGCAAAGCAGCTGAGAGTTTGATTGTACCAAGTGGGTATTTTGTCTGGGTCTTGGTGTAAGGGCAGTGTGAAAAACCAGATGCGTACAAACTGAAACGCCAAATGTGTCGTCGCATTTCAGTAGGTTCCCACAGCAGTTAAGCACTTTAAGGATCCATTCCTATATATATATATATATATATCTATACACAATATGTATGTGCATATGTACACACATATACACCTATATGCTCGCACATTAGGCTCGAGGACACAGCAACAAACGAAGTCACCAAAGCCTGAGCCGAAATAGGGTGAAGAATTCTGGCAGCAGCGTTACCTGTCGGGACAGGCTTCCAAGCAGTGACGAATTTCCATTTTCGCAGCCCGTTTGCGGTGATCTGATTAGGTGATCCCGGAGATCTAAGCGACCAGATTTATCTTCAGCAGAATACAGAATACTGCTGTTCCCAGGGTGGGGCTGGCGCTGCTCGGGGGGCTGCGCGGCCACAGCGCCGCGGGTGCGGGCGTTCTGCAGCGGTAACACCAGCACAGCTCTGCCTGCAGCCGCAGCCCCGCTGGCTATGTAGGATTGCACCTTTTTTTTTGAGCTAGTTTGGTTTTTAAGATAGGATCTTTTTATTTAGGATCGTTGCTTACGGCATTTATGTGCCTGCTCTCTGCCCTGCCATGCCCGGGTGTTTATTTTCCAGCGTGTAGCCAAACACAAAACGCGCGCGGGGCAGGTACGGCGCTGGCTGCAGACACACCGGGAGGTACCGACGTTAACTCGGAGCGTCTCCCCCGTCTGTTAAATGCTGCTCCTCTCCTTTGCTGCTAATTCCGGGAGCTGCAACCGGCCCCAAATGCTCCACCTGATACACCCAGCAATTACGTGCCAGTGGGTGGCAGCAGGGAAGCTCCAGGGAGGACACTGCTGGCTCTGGCACAGCCTGGGTAGCTCAGACACGCAGCAGAGCTGCCCGTTGGGCCAAGTTTTACCTGGATGGACAGGTTGGGAGGACAGGGTCTCCCCTTTTGGGAGCTGCTGAGCTTGCTCACACGTCAGTCTGGATTTAGTCCATCACTGATTGCAATCCCGGATTTTTATGCCAGTTGCCTTGCGTTGATCAAGTAAATAAAGAATGTCACGCTACCCTGAAATTCTTCATCTAGGGAGTAAAAGCCACTGCACGTGAAACTTGGAATAGAGAAAAGGTAGCGAAAATCTGCTCTAACTGCATCTTTTTGCAGAAAAAATAAAAAAATTAAGCTCTTTCTGCCCATCTCCTAAAAACCGAGTGGCCGGCGCTGAGCTCAGCACCGCTGTTCCTCCTCTGGGTGCTCAGGATGCTGCCCACGCCGCCGGCTTGGCTCAGCTCACGGCGCTGCTCCCCGTGCAGGGAGGAGCTCCAGCAGAGCACGGAGCACGGAGCACGTCTGCCCTGCCCTCAGCTCACTCCTTACAGCAGCGGCCGTGCTGTGTCACTGCCCTGCCACCAACCCCCTGGTGTGCACGGGGCCGAGCACAACGGGTCCTGCTCCAGGATCCCGACCCTCCTGGGGCTGCGGTACCGTGCTCCTAAACCAGCACTGTGCCCTATATCGGGGAGTTGGCAGGGATACCCTCTTCCCCTGAATGCATTTGCAGAAAAAAAACCAATGTGTATTGGTCGCTGCGGGCGGCAGCCCGGCAGTCAGCACGGCTTGCAGAGCGCTGGACAGGCAGCACGGCCTTCCTAACTTCTAACGCGAGGCTTTTCTTTCTGTTTGGAACAGGAAAGACAGAGCTGGCCAAACAGACAGCCAAGTACATACATAAGGATGTCAAAAAGGTAACCCCTCTTCGCTTGGTTCTTTGCCGTTGGGAGCGCTCCGTGGTGGGACGCGCTGGGTCTCCCGGTGGGGTCGCTCTCTGCCCCCCCCGGGTTGCAGCACGCCTCATTGCAACCCGGTGTGAGATCCGTACGTGGACGCTGAGCAAGGGCCTCCGCGGAGTTAAAAGGAAGCGGTTGCAGCCCGTGCCCCTGTCTGCGTTACTAATGATATCTGGAATCATAAATGTCAAAATTAATTTAACAAAACCTTGTGTTCCCTCTTTGAGGTTGCGCAGGGTGTTGACACCCTGCGTGGTGAACACGTTTTTCGCCTTTGTCCCTGATAACACCGTAAATCGTTAGGAGGGTGAAATTTTAAAAATCCATTTTGCATGTCCCCGTGTGCACCGTTTGTAGCAGTGTCCAGTTACCGGCAGTGGAAGTGGTGGAACCGACTTCGTGCCTGGGTTCTTAGTGCTGAAATGTTTGGGATTCCAACACCAGAAGCTGTTCGTGGGCTTTAGTCTGCTATCCACCGGGCAGTTTTCAGTTAAGATGGGCTAAAATTACCTTCTTTGGCAGGGGACTGGTTCAGGGGTGCCTACCTTTTCAAACAGCCGGCACTTAAGGCTGCACTCCTCGATTCACGGCTAAGCATCCCCTGTCCCTGAGGAGCACCCGTCTTTCCTCCTCAAAGGGCCGGGGGAAGCGCAGAGATGAGAGCCCTGCAAATGGGAACACGAGGAAACACGAGCAGAGCTGCTCTGTAAGCTGATATTAGATTAATTCCTCTTGCCCACATCCTCCAGCGTAGAATGGACACAAGAGAAAATGACACACGTAGAAAGAAGATCAAAAGTAAACCAACGCTATAAAAGTGGCTGTTCTGGTTTCTTTTCCTCGTCCTTCTGTAATTGCCTTCCCGAAGCAATAAATCCTGGTTCCTGGGTCTCAGGCACCTCCACCCGAGACTCCCGCACCTGGAACTGGTCAATGCCCGGCCAAACATCAAATAGAAAAATCAGTCCAACACTAAATGCTGTGTTAATTCAATAGCATGCACAAATCGGAGTTTTATTGGTAATGAATCAGCCTGGCAGCCGGCGCTGTAACGAGCAGCTTGAAGAGGGGCCATCAACCCTTATGGGCGGTTACGGGGGATGCAGCTCTTAGCAGGAGCCGCCTGATTAAGAAGGAAGAAGCCATAACAGTCTCATTTCCTTACTGATGGAGAGGTCGTGGTGTAACGACAGGCGCTAATGTCCTTACCCAACCTGCGTTAGCACACGCGGTGCGAACGCTGGGATGGAGGAGCCGGACCGCGAGCAGACCGGAGCAGGGCAGGTCCCACAGAGCCTGGAGCATCCTGGCGATGGAGACATCGTGTGCCTCGTGTCTGGGGCACCAGGAGGGTGGGAGAAGCTGCTGCAAATCTACAGGAAGGTGGTACCGATGGTTTTCTGGGTGCTGACCACCTTGGGTGACTTCTGCGGGACTCAGCTGATGGGTAGTGTCAGGCTGGACTGGTCGAGGTGCTCTCCACGGGAGGATTTTCCACCAAAAGCGCAGCGTCTGTGGCAGGAGAACTTCTTATAGGGTTGATTTCTACAATAGCTGGGAAAACGTTTTGTTTTGTTGAATTTGGTTCCGATTCCATCCGATAAAAACCAAATCGATGGGAAGAGTAACAAAATACGTGGGCAGTTTTGAAATGAAGAGTTCCAGTCAGTCTAAGCTGCCTAAACTGCCCTAAGCTCATACCACCACCACCGAGTACCCCCGAAACCAGCGTGTGCTGCACGGCCACGTCCTCCTGCACGGTGCCGGGTCTTGGTGCCGGTGCCTGCCTGTCCTCCCACCTCCCTTCGCTCTCCCCAGGCAATAACTCCATCACCCTGGTCTCTCGCTGTCCTTGGAGGGCAATATTGGAGCCTCGAGGGTGTCCGGCAGCACCGGGTGTCTGCTTGGGGTGGTCTCACTGGTGCAGAGCCACAAAATGTGGAGCCCCTCGCCCAGCAAGGGCTGGCTCAGACCAACGGGGTGCTGGGGAAAGTGCTCGTGTTGGGCTGGTGGAAAGGTCTCCATTGGGCTGATGGAAAATTCTGCTGTCAAGCTGACTGTGCCAGCGCTGGTGCTGAGGAAGGTCAAGCTGATCTCCTCAGAGCTTCAGCACCCAGCTGCGAGCCCAGGAAATGCCTTGTCTGCAGTGAATAATCAGCTTTCCAAATGCAAAAGGAAGTTTGCGTAGTAAGTTCTGTAACGTTATCTCTTTGAGGCAATCGTCCGTGAACCTCGTTTACCTGGGCTTTCTGATTTTTGGTTTTGCTTATTTTTGTTTTTACCGGGAGGCATTGTGTTCTTCGTGGGATTTGTTTCAAAAAAAGGCTGAGCAGCAATAAAATCAATTTTATGTAGCAAACTGTGAGGAGCTATTTCAGTCCCGTTTTCAGTCCCCAGCCCTGGTGACAAGCACGGTGTTTCAATGAACCTCGGCTGGGGACTGTTAGCCAGCAGTGGGAACAGCTCCTAGCTGCCGTTGAGAAACTGCAGTTATTTCCCTCTTCCTCCAGAATAAGTCCTAGCATTTGCAGTGGATTTATCTGGCCGCTGACTGCCTGCAGTCCTTGGGAACCACGAAGCGAACGCAAGTGTGCTCATACGTGCAGCCACCTGCCTGCTTCTGGAGAAGCCTTCTAAATGTAATGAAACTTGGGGCACATTAATCAAAGCTCACTTTACGTATTTATTTCTCTTCCAGGGTTTCATCAGACTGGACATGTCGGAGTTCCAGGAGAGGCATGAGGTTAGTAAATGGGCTGTCTGTACTTCCAGGGGTTGCAGTTCTGAGTTTAATTGGTAATTCAAACAAATCGTGCCAATCCCGTCGTTCCCCTGCGTTTCATCACTGTCCTTGGCGGTGCTGAGCGCCTCCCGCTGCCTCTGAGCACGGTCAGGCCTCCTGGCTGCAGGCTGCCTTGGGGGCCTGGCCGTGGCAGAGGGCAGCCAGGGCCTTTTTGAGTTACCTCGCCAAAAAACGGGCAGTTCGGTGTGCCAGAGGCGGGTGCAGGACGCACAGCAGTGAACACGCGGCAGTGAATCTGCAGAAACGTCCCCTGGAAGGGGTGGAGTGCTGCAGTGAGCCGAGGAGGAGAAATAGCACCAGGAACTACGGACCAGAAGGGGATGGTTTTATACGGCAGCTGCTGGCTGCAGGCGCAGACCTCGGCCGATCCCACGTAGCCTTCAGGCACTGCTGTGAGCCATTTGCACTGGAAAATAGCGGCACCTCCTGCTGGCCCGGCCAAGCCCGAAACCCTTCAGGAGAGGTCCGTCCCCACCAACTGTGCAAAAAGCAGCAACGTCCCAGCTGAGACTGCATAAACCCGGTTTGTAATGAAAGGTAAATGTGAAATCTTCTGATGGCAGCGTAGGTCCCTTGTCTAGTTCTGTTGGTGCCACTGCTGAGGTGCACCCAGATCCAGAAGCACGGAATAGGAAATCTGCTGAGGATCAAGCCCTTAATCGGGGGAGCTGCTGCAGAAGAGGAGGAGGAGGAGGCACTCGCTGGGACCTGGGAAGATCGCCTTGAACAAGAGGAGGAAGAAGGTGCCAGGGAGGAGTGCAGGAGGCCAGGCCCAAGCTGGCAGCACCTCCGTTTGCATTTCGTCCTGCCGAGGGCTGAGCCACCACCTCTGTGGTGTGGGGGGAGCCGTGTGCGCAGGGGGGGGTCAGGGCCCTCCAATGGCCAGGGCTAGAAAAGGTCCAGGAGAGCATTATTTTAGCCAGAGCAGAGAAGTAAGGAGATGTGGGAAGAGAAAATAAAGAATTGCCTGCAGCTGCCCTGATAGATCGCTTGTCGGCGGTTATGGTGGGGTCCTACGCTGGAGGAGTGAAAAATGCATGAAAATAAAGCCATGTTGATGACTCAGTGCAAAGAAAGAGGAGCTGGAAGCGGTGGTGTAAATGTAAGATATAAAATACTGTGCCCTGACAAAGACAAGAGGCAGAGCAGAGGGAAGAAATAAAGTAGAGAATTGCAGCGAGAGCAATATAAATTTTTCAAGCAAACAAGGAGCAGGAGGTCAGCCCAGGAGACAGCATCCTTTGAAGGAGCCTGGGGAGCCTCACGTAGCCACAGGCGCTGCTAAACAAATGAAATGAATTAGCTGCCTTCAGCTAATTCCTGCCGGCGGGTTCCTGAGCCCGCGGGAGCCCCTCACCTCTGCCCGAGCGCCCCTGGGAGAGGGCAGGGAGGCGGCAGCAGCGCGCGGCTCTGGTTCCTGGGGACGAGGGGATTGTGGCTGTCCCCAGGCTGCGTTGCTGGGTCAAACGGAGCCGCCTCGAAGGGAGAAGGTGGCTGTGGGCATGGCTTTCGGGAAGCGAAGGTGAAGGTGCCGTGGCTCCTTTCCCCTGCCAGCCCGCGGAGCACCGAAAGGGGACGGTTGTGCCGGCGCGGCGGCACAAAAGGCTTTCGCTGTTCTCCGACGATAAATGAAACCATGACAGACCCTCCATCAGGCTGTGCTGCATGAAGGAGAGGCAAATTGTTTGTTTTATGAGGACTCATCGCTATTCTGGGGGGGGTCGGGATTTTGCTCCCGGAATTCCTTCTGCCCGAGTGAGCAGCCTGCAGCTGGCTCCGCGCGCCCAGCGTCCACCCCAGCTAACAAACCGAGCGGTAACTGCGTTCTTCTCCCGTATGCTTAAAGGACTGTGACTTCAGGTGCGCCCACAGAGCCAGGTTGCTTCAAGCCGTACATCAAAATCCCCTTGTCGTTTTTGCAGAAGCAGTTCTGTTGCCAGAAGTATTCTTCTGTCTCCTTTTTTAACCTCATTCAGAAGTCCCGGTGCTGAGAAGTAAGGAAGTTGGTTATGGGTGCAGGAAACACACCTGCACTGTGGCTGCTTCCCAACCTCTGCGAAAGCCACCCACCACTTGTGCTCCTTTAAATTCTCTCTCTTAAAAAGCCCAAAGGACGCTGAAACGGGTCTTTGACGGCTGGGAGGGGTCACTCGGACACCGCTTCGAGGAGCAGGGGTTGTGCCTGCGCGCGGTGCTCCTGCAGGCTCTGGTGCTTAAACCCCTGTGTGGGGCGATTGCCCGGCAGTCACTGATCTGCGTTTCGCCAAATTGTGGCCTATTGAGCTGATCTTGGGATACCTGGAGCGCGATAGATGTCACAAAGAGCGCAGAGCTCGATTTGGCTGCAGCAAAGAGCCGTGGCTGGGTGCTGAGCCGCTCTGCGCGCGCGAGGGCTGCTCCTGGCAGCGCACGGATCCCCTCTCACGTCTCCTGTCCCTTCCTCCTAGGTCGCCAAGTTCATCGGCTCTCCGCCTGGCTACGTGGGCCATGAGGAGGGCGGGCAGCTCACCAAAAAGCTGAGGCAGTGTCCGAACGCCGTGGTGCTCTTCGACGAGGTTGACAAAGCCCACCCGGACGTCCTCACCATCATGCTGCAGCTGTTCGACGAGGTGAGGCTGTCACAGAATGACCGAATTGTAGGGGTTGGAAGGGACCTCAAGAGACCGCTGGGTCCAGCCCCGCTGCCAAGCAGGTTCCCTAGAGAAAACCTGGGGTCAGAGCTTGCACAGCGGCCGTCGGGAGGACGGCAGCGAGCAGTGCGAGGGACGGCTGCCGGAGAGGTCCGGAGCGGGGCAGAAGCGCTCCAAATCAATAGTCATTTCCAAAAAATGTGAGCCAGCCAGTCAGGCCATGTTAATGCCAGGAAGCAGGATCACGCTGAGGTCTCGTGGTGGAATAAATTACATCTTTGGGAAGAGAAAAAGCCAGCGATGGGAGGGGCAGAAGCTTGAACTAGAAAGCCCAGGAATTGTCCCGTGTCTCTGGGAAGGCACGATGGCGAAGTCTGTGTCATGAGGATACCGCTAAAAGCCCTGGTGACAGCTCGGTGACCGTGTAGGTGGGCTGCTCGCCCACAGCAGAGAGCAGGAGCGCCGAGAAGCGGCAGGAGGGCGATGTTCACACACGTGTGAACCCTGTGGCTGCCCACCCCGCACGGGGGGCGTCTGCAGCATGCATGGGGGACACCTGCTCTGACCGCCCCGTCTCAAGTCGGGTGCTGCCACCTCATCAGGAAAGCACGGCAGCCTGGGCACTTCTTAGCCATAATGAGCCGTGCCTCGTTAATTGCTGCTCTTGAGGTGGGGTTGGTTAATTCGTGCCGTTCCAGGCGGCACGCGAGTCACCTCACGCCCTTCCTCCCCCAAATGCTGGGGACTCCGCCTGGCCCTGCTGGCAGTAGCAGACACCCGCCGAGGAAGGGCGCGCAGGCAGTGACTTCGGAGTCCTTTGCTTTCTGCTGGTCTCTGGGGCTCTCTTTGCTTGTCACCCGTCCTGGGCAGCTGCGGCTTCCCTTGCACAAGTCGGTGGGAGCCGGGGACAAACGCGTGTCTCTGGAGCGAGCCTGGGACACCAGGAGTTGGGGGGCTGTGCTGCATCTCCTGCTGCACGCTCAGCTTGTTGCATGCGAGTTTTTCCATTTATTTTTAAGGTCCCGGTCTGTCCTCGGAGGCGAACAGGCTCCAGAGCGATGTGCTGGGAGGTTTTGGGGAGTTTTGTTTTTCTTTTAAGGATTAATAACACAATTTTTTCTTGCATAGATCATCACAGCAGCAGCTAAATGTGAAATCAATTCCTGTACCACGCACTTGACAGGGCAATAACCCAAATGTTAATCTCAAGCACCCAACAAGGATTTGTGTCATTGTGCTGGATATCTGCTGCTGGAGACATATCGAGGAAAGAAACTGCCTGGGGAGCTGCTTATTTTTTCCTTATTTTTCTCTCTTTTTTTTACTTTATTAATCAAGAGAACTAGTACTTCTGAAGGGTTCCTGTGCAGGTTTGGTGGGAAGAGCGTTGACCCCACAGCACTCAGCGCTGCAGCAGCTCCCTGGGTGCACGGGGAGCCCTGCTCGGGCTTGTGGGGGCTGTCCCAGGGGGGTGCTCTCTGTCACCTCTTGCTGCCCCAGCTTTGTTCATTCTGTGGGCAGAGCCAAACACTGTTATTTCCGCAAGGTTATTTTGGCTTTGCTTATTTTCGGTCAGGCTCCTAGCAGTCTGTGCTCCCACATGGTGCTGCCAAACCACCACAGAGCTCACTGCCCCTGCCTGGCCCAGCACCGGGGGAGATCCCAGATGGCCACGGCGGCCCAGGGAGCTTTAAACTGACTCCTCTGTTCCTTTGGTGAATGCCCAGCTGTAGCCAGTAAATACCAGTGAATACCACAGCTCTCATCGCAGGCAGCACCCGCCTGTGTCCTTTGGCGTCCCTTGGACAGCATTAGAACCAAATCTCTGGGGGAGAAGGGGGCTGTGATGTTTTGGAAATGTCCTGGAGCGCCCACTGATGCTTGTGTTGATCTGGTGCCGTTGCAGGGCAGGCTGACAGATGGCAAGGGGAAGACCATCGACTGCAAGGATGCCATCTTTATCATGACCTCCAACGTGGCGAGCGATGAGATAGCCCAGCACGCCCTGCAGCTCAGGCAGGAGGCCATGGAAATAAGCAAGAAAAGGATCGCAGAAAACCTAGGTACTGGTCTTTGCACATCCTTCTCCAAAGCCCTACAGAATCCAGCTCCTCCCTAACACCGCAGGTCCTGCGGGGATCAAACGCCTGGCCTCATCAGCCACGAAGCCTCTTCTGAAAGCCTCCCTCCAGCATTCACCCGGAGCTGGTCGGGTGCAAAGAGCCCTTGCGTTGTCAGCAGGGAGCAAACTGAAGGTCTTCAAACTACAAACTGCAGCTTGGCTGGTTTGTCAGCAGCTCCCCCGGCCCAGGGGGAGCACCCAGTTGCTTCCCTTCTGCTCGCCCCCCTTAGCTGGGGCGCCTCCTGTTCTGAAGTCCTCGTTGTTCACGCTCATGTCCTTGAGCTCTTTGTCTCTGGATGGGGCTTTCTAGCCCACCTCTCAGCCTTCCCCACCCCGTGCTCTCTTCCCTGTAGCTGCTTATCCTTTTCTTTCTCTCAGGACCCTTCCACATGCTTCCTAGGGCGATACTGCGGCTCGTACAGGTGCTCTCATTAACGAAGAATAGGTAGCGTGCTTCCTTGTTAACTCAATTCAGCTAGAGGTAGTTGGGACTGAGCTTCATAGATTTTACTTCGCCTTTTAGTGAGAGCACGAGTCCCACACACACGAGGGTCCTGAAGGAAATTTTCCCAAAGTGGGAAGTGGGTCACAGGAGGGGGATGGAGCAGGGTGAGGGCAGCCTCTGACGGCCCTGCTGAAGGCACAGGGTCTCAGTGTACGCTCAACCCTGCACCGCCCAGGCAGTGGTAACCCCACAGCACCAGGAGGGCGCTGGTAGGTCTCCGCTGCCCTAAGGAAGGACGGACAGCGGTGCCTGCACCAGCGGTTTCCCCCTCTAGCTCTAAAATAGGGGCGGGTTTGGAGCACAGGCACTGGCACAGGGAGCACGGGGAAGCACCGTCACCACTGGGTGCTGCTGTGCCTGTGCATAACCAGGCAGTCATTTGTGGTGGTTGCATCCCTTGTTTTCTCACCCCTTTGGTTCCCTTTTTCCTTTCCTCAGGGTACCTGGCAGCGTGTGCCCTCTCACATACAGGCAGGGTTTCTCTGCTCACCCGTGGAAAAGCCCGAGAAGCTGCGGTGTGCGGTGTGCGCTGCGGCCAGGAGCCACGGCTTTCTGCACCAGCTCCACGGACGGCAGGAAAAAATGCTGGGTTTTGGCATCGAGTGTATTTTTCAGCTTCTCTCTCACTGTCTCTTCCTTTTTGCTTTGAGAAGTGGATGCCAAAGCTGACTTAATTCAGAATCTTTAAGCTTCAATCAAACTAGGTAAAGGACAAAGCATGCCTGCGACTGAACTTTCAAGAATAACATTTTAAAATGCCAAGCACTTTTCTCCTAAATGAGGAAAGCATTGAATTTTAATTTCTGGAACTGCACGACAGACAGCTGCAGTGAGTGAAAGGCAGCGAGAGAGCATAGCCAGAAAATGCATTTTGATCAGAAGCCCGGCCTCAATTGAGTTTCGCGGAGCTCCTTGCAATTTGCCGAGTCCTTGGCTTGGAGGAGCTCCTGGGCGCAGTGGCCGCGAGGTCAGCCTAAGTGCCTGGCTGGGCAGATAAATGGAAAGATAGAGGGAAGGAGCTGCTTCCGCCGTATCTCTCCATCTGTGAGTGAAAGCAGCAAATATTGCAGGTGACAAACCTGAGTGCTGCCTGTTCTCTGCCCTGCCTTCCCCAGCTCCTCTTCCAGAGGCCCCATGTGCGGGCAGAGCGCTCTGCCAGATCCCCTCGGTGTCTCAGGGAAGTGAAAGGGGCCGAATCCTATAACCAAGGACACCCAGCTCTGTTTAGGCCACGTGGCCACTGCAATTCTCATCCCTCCCGTGCAGCACAGCGAAATCCCCACCCAGGACCACTGGAGCCCCCCCGTGCTTGTGTCCTGGGGGTGCTCCCTGCGGCAGGGGTGAGCCGGGATGGGTGCTGAGAGCCCCCCGGCCTCCCAGGGGAAGGGGCAGGGGTGCTTCAGAGCACACAACGCCGTGCCTGGAAGCCTCCTCTGCCACTGCTGGGAGTGTCACAGCTCCGCCAAGGCTGCAAACGCGGGGAAGGCTTTCGGCATCCAGCCTTCAGCGGGGTCTTTTTCCGCTGCTTGGCATTACGGCCTCCTATCCGGAGCGCCTTTCCCATGAGGGATCTCCCGGTGGGCTTCCTGGTGTTAAATAGCACATGGAGTTAAAAGCCTGAAGGTGTAGGAAGAATCAAGGCAGGAAAAGACAAAGAGAAACGTGACTTGGGGCCACAGGAAGGTAAAGCCTGCGCTGAGGCTGGCTGTTGCAGCTGGAGCTGGGATTAGAAGCGGGGCTGCCAGACCCTGGCTCCATCTGCAGTCAGTGGAGGGAAGTAGTCCCAAAGCCCGAAGCACGCTCGTGCCCCAGGCTGAGCGTGGGTTTTGCTGCTTGCTGAGGGGACCACGGCCTGTCCTCTGCGCCTGAAGAGCTGCCGTGGCCTCCGCAGAACACCCGCAGGTGACCGTGCTCTGCGTGCCACGTAACCTGGGCTGGTTCTCGTAGCCCAGCCACCGTCCAGGTTTCGTGGAGGCCAGCTGAGGACTCCTGCTGTCTGAAATCTGCTGGCAGACAGCTCCTGGGCTGTAAGGCAGAGAGTGGGGGCAGAGCGGGAGCTCTGCTGCTGTTCGAGAGCATCAGTGAAATCACCGGTGAGGGGCGCGCAGGGCACCAAGAGCCAGCCAAGTCAGGGAATCGGGTGCAGGAGCACCGCAGCACCCACCAGATGTGGTCTGTGGCACGTGGGGAGATTTCGGGTCTGATCCTAGACCCTGCTGGGCACCCATCTCTCCTTCCTGCGCAGCCACGGGCTCCTCGTTGTGTGGCTTTGCGTGTCCTTCCTTCCCCACCCTCACCCGTGTCCTTGTGTCTTCCAGAGGACGTGCAGGTGACCGAGAAGATCACCATCTCCAAGCAGTTCAAGGAGAAGGTTATTCGCCCCATCTTAAAGGTACGGGGGATTCGTTTCACGGCTCGTCTTTCAGGTGTCCTGAGCTTTGTTCGCTGAGTCGTTCAGAGCAGCAAGCACCGTGCCCCTCACCAGCTGCCTCCCAGACGTGGGATCAGTGACACGACGTCGCTTTTTGATTTTCAGGCGCTCAGGAGTAAGGTCAGGGCCTTGCAGAAGCAGATAACCGCATCTCTCTGCTCTCACAGTAGTGCAACCGTGGGAGACTGGCAGGGGAACATGGGGTGGGAAGCGCTGCGTTGGGATTTGTGGGGGTCCTGCGCTCACCCTGGGCCGCAATCTGCTCGGCTTCTGCGCTGCTGGGCCAGGGGAGTCCTCCTGCAGCGACACGTCCCGCTGACACCCCTGCCCATCCTGCCAGCGCATGCCCCTGCAGCCTCGCTGCCTGCCCGGGTCACCGCCCTGTCCCCGCTGACCCGCAGCCTCTGTCCCTGCAGGCTCACTTCAGGCGGGATGAGTTCCTGGGGAGGATCAACGAGATCGTCTATTTTCTCCCTTTCTGCCACTCGGAGCTCATCCAGCTTGTCAACAAGGAGCTGAATTTTTGGGCCAAAAAGGTAAAATCCAGTCCGTTGCTCAGAGACGATGGCTTTAGAGGTAACTTCTCCTTCACGAGCAGGAGGAATTCCTGGCCAAGCCTTCATCCCGCTGTTGCAGAAGCGGCGTGAGCGCGCGTTCGTGCCGCAGTAGTCTTCTTCCAGCGGTCAGCAGGAGGGGACCCGCTCTGCTCAGAGCACTCGGCCCTCGGGGCAGTGACTGCTGGGGCGGCGGGGGGCTCTCCTTCCTCTGCTGGGGCAGGGATGGGCTCCGGACAGCATTCAGAGACAGTCAAATGTCTGATCTGTCATTTGATCTGGCACACGGAGACTCCAAATAGGAATTAGGGGGCACCTTTGGAGCCTTTTCGTGCACCGACCGGGCTGCGCTTGGCCGAGCTCGGACACAGGGACACGCGGCACCGCACCCCGCTGCCCGTGGTGTCCCGGCTCCCAGCTGCTCGAGGGAAGGAATGGGGTGCTGGGGTAGGTTACATGCACCAGTAACGCTTCCTTCTCCTCCTGCCCCCACAGGCCAAGGCGAGGCACAACATCACGCTGCTTTGGGACAGGGAGGTCATGGACGTGCTGGCTGACGGCTACAACTTGCACTACGGTGCGCGGTCCATCAAGCACGAGGTAAAGCAGCAGGACGAAGCAGGCCTTGGCCCCGCTGGGTGCTGCAGAGGGCACAGGAGCAGGGGCAGTGCCCGCAGCCTCCCCTCGCAGCCCCGTTGCTTGTGTCCATCCCGCGGAAAGTGCGCCCGTAGGGCCCACAGCCAGCATGCTGATGGTCAGGGGAGGAAATATTGCTGCCCGAGGGTGGGAAGGAGAGCGGCATGGCTCCCCCCGGGAATACTTCGGGGCTTTATGGAAGCTGCTTTTTCCTCCTTCAGGTTGAACGGCGCGTTGTGAACCAGTTAGCAGCTGCTTACGAGCAGGACCTGCTGCCGAGGGGCTGCACCCTGAGAATCACGGTGGAGGACTCGGACAAGCAGCTGCTGAAAACCAAAGACAGCTCTGCCCCCGGCGCAGAGAAGACAAAGATGCCAACCCTGCGGCTGGAGATAGTGGAGAAAGACAGCAAATCCCGAAAACTGGACATCCAGGCACCTCTGAACCCAGAAAACATCGCGTACTTCCTCTAGGCAGCGGCAGCCACTCCTGGGGCACGCTCCTCCTGAGCAGCCGGCTGCGCGGGCTGGCAATAAAATACCGTGAGACTCGCAGTGTGCGACGTGGCCGCATCAGTGAGGGCAGGCATCTGCCCGAGCGGAGCGTGAGGTGGGGCAAAGCTGCTCCTGCTGCCTCTGCTCCTGCTGCCTCTGCTGTGCTGGAGCAGGACGCGGGCAGGCAGGACCCGCACCATCAGGCGGGTGGCTCTGGGTGGGCACAGAGGGCTCTGGCCGTGGGCTGGCGAGGCGCCGTGCTGCCACGGGGGGGACACGCGGGGGGGGGGCAGTGGGATTTCACCGCAGAAACAGCTGGCGTAAGAGAGGAGGTGCTGGGGCTGCTTAAGACATGGGCAAGCGGATTTCAGACTGTACGGGTGCTGGTAGGGCTCGTCGCTGCCTGAAGATGGGAATTGCCGCAGGGACTGGGTTTGCTGGGCTTGGGCTGATGCTGCACAGGGGTAGGACAGGGACCGAGTGTGTGACAGCTTCCATTTAAAAGCCACCAGGCACTCTGACTGTACCTCGCCCGCTTCTCATTATTTATTGCAATAAACGTGGCGTGCACACGCGATGGTCTGCTTCGCACGCAGGCTGGGGGAGGCCGGGCAGAGCAGGGTGGGGATTGCCCGTTAATAGGATCGAGGAGGGTGAGGCCCAGCCCTGGGGGCCTCCTGCAGTTCCTGCTGGCCTCCGGGAGGCACGAGGAGCACCACGAGGAACACCGCCAGCACGTTTCCCCTGCCAGCCCCACCTCGGTGACGGGTCCAGTGCGGGACCACGCGCCTTGGTTTTGGACACGTGTCCTCTCCTGGGGACACGGCTGGTGTCACGTCCCCGCGGACAAGCTCCTGGGTGGGAGTGGGGGGGAGGCGCACGGGCCCCTTCCCACAGCCTCGGTCGCTGCTCGGCCACGTCGCTGTCACCCCGTGGGGAGAGGAGCCCTCTGCCACCGAGGTCACAGCATTTCCCCGACCACGTCGCCGCGGATTACCCCGCCGGTCGGTGACGTACCACAGGCGCGTTGTGAAGGGTAGGAAATTAAATACATACGGAAATCAAACAAAGTAGCCCTGCGGAATTAATAAGTCACAGTCCCTGGGGCACGGCGACAGTGACGGACCGGAGGTGGCAGAGCGCCGTGCTTGCCGGGGGCGGCGCACCCAGCCCAGGCGCACCCACCCTGCTCCAGCTGTGGCAGCGGGTTTGGGGAGGCCACTTGCTGTCCTGCAGGGCCCCCCCGGCGTGCCGGGTGCCCCCCTTCCCAGCTCCGTGCAGCGCTGGCGGGGTCACAGCCCCGACCTTTTGTGGGTGCAGGCGGCCCCAGACGGCCCCGGGGTGTGCCAGGAGCAGCGCGTGGGGCTGCCGGAGGGGCTCATCCCGGTGAGGCACCCGAGTTCTTGGGGCTGAGCTGCCGAGGCAGACATCGGAACCAGGATACCGCCTGTCCGTGGGCTTGTTTTGTCCCTGGCACTCATTTTCCAGGGGCTGCAGGAGGTTTTAAGGGGCTGCTTTGCCCCGACTGCTCGTGGGGCTGCTGGGGGCGTCCGACCGCACGAGAGGTGTGTGCCCAAAGGGACGGGGCTGCCACCAAGAGCTTCTTCAGGCTGGACGCCTGGGAGCACCAAGGCTGGAAAAGGGGGGGGGGGAAACTCTGAAACAGAGCTGCCGGGGTGGAAAGCAGAGCTGGGGGGGGTGGATTGGGAGGGTGTGGGGGTGGCACAGGGGCGGGTGTAGCACTCAGTAGCAGGACTGCACAGCCAGAAGCCAGCTGCATTCCTGGATTTGTCTTTTTATTTACTACCACGGAAAGCACCGTCACGGTCTCCCCAAAAATCCCTCCAGAGATTTGCACAGATTACGTTTTCCCGGAGGACCTGGAGCAGGCAATGCCAATGGTCCCGTCCTGCACCCAAGCACCGAGGCGCTGGAAAAAAGCGGTGATGCTGCCGGGGGTCGCTGCAGAAGCGCACAAAAAGGAGCAAAGCTCAGCACCCCGGCTGTGGATGAAATAACAGGTTTGGGAACGAGCACGGGCCGTCAGGAGGGCAGAGCCCCAAGCTACCGGTGCTGTGCGCGCGCTGCAGCGCGTGGGGATCGGGCTGGGTGGGGAAAGAGGGTCTCTGGCAGCAGGAGTGGGTCTTGATGAGCCTCTTGCGGTGACAGAGAGGACAGTAGGAGGTCCTTCACGTTTGTCTTCACCTGAACGGGTCTCGGAGCTCCATGGGGGGTGGTTCTTGACCCTCTCCAACCCGGAGCAGGTCCCACGCAGACACTGGCGGGGCTGGCTCAGCACCAGCCCAGCGGGGTGGGCGCTGGAGTTTGCACGGTCCCCCAGCAGAGCTGCCCGGGGCCGCAGCCTGTGCCCGCCCCACGGGGCTGGGACACTGTAGGGACAGGGAGAGCCCCAGGAGCCCCCTCCGCAGCTCCGGCCCCTCAGCTCCTCACCAGCCCCACAACTGCCTCCAGCCCTGACGCCTCCGGCCCGTCCCAGACTGCAGGGGAGGCTCCGTGGGACACCCACCAGGTCCAGCTCTGCTGGGGCCACGTCCCCACGTGGCACACGGAGACGGAGGGGCTCTGTGCCCGAGAGGGAGAGCAGGAGCGGGAGCATCACAGATCACAGAACTGTCTCGGTTGGAAAAGACCTTCAAGATAAATCAAGTCCAGCCATCGACCTGACCTCCCGCGTCCCCTCACCGAACCGTGCCGCTTCCTGGCTCCAGCCCGGCAATGCAGCACTGGAGCTGCCCACGCGTGGTCCCGCGGCGCAGAGCCGGCCGTGAGTGCGTGTGCCCCCACGCCCAGCCCAGGCAGCACGGGCGCCCACACAAACCACAGCAGGGCTCCCGTGGGACTCCTGCAACCGGCGGGAACGGGACCAGCCCCAGCCTTGGGCTCCTGGCTGCGACGTGGGGAACCCCGGGCCAGGCGTGCTGGGCCATGCCGTGCTGCATCGTGCCATGCCGTGCTGTGCTGCGCCGTGCCCCACTGTGCTGTGGCACTGTGTAAAATCAATTCCATGACACCGTGTGACTCTGCCACGGCACGTTACGCCGTGCCACGTTGTGCCACACCGTGCTGTGCCGCATCATGTTGTGCTGTGCCAGCCTGTATTGCACTGTGCCATGCCGTTCTGCTCCATGCTGCACCACGTAGTGCTGTGCCATGCTGCACCATGTAGTGCTGTGCCATGCCGCACCGTGCCAAGCTGCCCCACACCAAGCCGCACCATGTTGTGCCATGCTGCACCGTGCTGCGCCATGCCGTGCCATGCCACACCACGCCAAGCTGCACCACGCCATGCCGTGCCGTGCCATGCTGTACCACGCCATGCCAGCACCCCAGAGAGTGGAGCGGCGAAGGCCCCGTCAAGCAGGAGCATCACCGGCCCAGGCTGTGCTGGGGAGGTGAGCGGGGCCCTCCCCGATTGTTTTATTTGTTTTTAATTGTGTTTGAGGAGAGGAGCTGGCGTGCCTCTAAGCAAACAGCAGAGGGTTAAAGGGCTCCCTGTGACAGATCAAATAAATGTGCCATTGCAGCCGGTCCCAGAAACAATAAAACCAAGGCAGGATCTGGAGGGGAGAAACATCAGGCTGTGACGGGAGAAATTCAATTACTGCCAGCCTTCAGCCCCGTGCCGGGCTCCTAATTCGATTAGGGGCAGGCGAGCTCCAGCGCGCGGAGGGGCCTCGGCGCGGCCCCGAGTCGGGGCTTTGTCACGGGGAACAAAGCAGCGGTGGCCGGGGGCCCGCGGCACCGTGGCCGGGCGAGCGCAGCACCGGGCGAGCAGCCCCAAATTGCAGCCCCAGCTCAGGAACCGGAGCCACGGGGCCCGTGGTGCTCGCGGTGCTCACGGTGTGCCCAGCCACCGGCCGTGGGATGCCGGCTGCCGGCACGCACCAGCACCACGGTCCTCGCTCGGGCACCGCTGCCGGCGAGGGCGAGGGCGCGGCGCGAGGTCTCCTCCCCGCTGCCCACCCTGCAGCAGCCCCAGCTCCTGCACCCAGCGCCGCGCTGAGCTCCCGGTGCAGCCCCGGTGTTACTGCGGCCCCACCGCAGTGCAGCCGGGGCTGGCACCGAGGGAGCAGTGGGGGCCGGGAGGGCCGGGGAGGCCGTGCTGGGTGTTGCAGTGCGATGCTTCCCGGAGCACGGGCTGCGCCCTGGTGAACGGCGTGGGCAAAGCTGGTGCTCGAGCGCTGCAGGAGACCCCGTGAGGCCCTGCACTGCCTCCTGTTACACAAGGTCCCCAGTTCCCTCGTGCTGACAGCGGGGAGAACGGGCACGGCACTCTGGTGCCGCGCATCCCACAGAGCCCGGCCAGGCTGGGGGCACGGGGAGCCCCCATCCGTGCTGCGGGACCCCCCCGCCCACCTTCCCGGGCCAGGCTGGACCCTGCAGCCGACCTGGCCTCTCCGAGGTGCCCAGCCCACCCTGTGCCTTGCCACGTGTGTCGGGGTGGGGGTGCTCAGCCATCGCATGGCACTGGGGACGTCACCCCCCCGGGGCAGCCCCTGCTGCCAGCACCGATTCTCCCTGCACCAGCATCAGGTCACCCACGTCCCCCCCAGCTCCCATGGCCAGGCCCAAGCTCTGGGCTCACCAGGACCATGGCAAGGTGGGGGCACCCCCGGCGCTGCCCCAGCCCGCCCAGCCCCCCTTTGTCCACTTTCTCCTCTCCCCCTTCATCCCCCCCTCATCTTCCTCCTCCCCTCCCCCTCATTCTGCCCCTGGCTCTGGGTAGCAATAGCAGCAGCTCCTTGCGTGGCAGATTGCTGCCTAATTAGTTTAGAGGGAAAACTTAATTGAATTAACTTTTTCACAACTCCAGCAGCCTGACAGTTGGGGCTCTCTTTCACCAGCCAGCCTCCATCTCCTTGATCTAATTAACTTGTTTAGCAACCTGCCCGGGTCCGGCGCCTGCGCCTCGGCCAGCGCAGCTGGGGGCTCGCCGTGGGGACTGGGCCACCAGCCCCCGGCCGGCCCGGCCACGGGACCCGGGGTGGCCCAGGGACCCCCGACCCAGTGGGGCAGGGGGATCCGGGCCAGTGGGGGCTGTCCCCTGGGAGGGGAGCGTGGCCACAGGTGGGGCACTGGCTGTGGGATGGTGTGGGACACGGGGCAGGATGTGGAGATGGACGTGGGACAGGACATGGGGCAGGACATGGGGCAGGACATGGGGCGGAATGCAGGGAAGGACACGGCACAGGACACAGGGCAGGACGTGGAAGAGGACATGGGACAGGACATGGCACGGGACATGGCACAGGACACAGGGCAGGACAAGGAGTACGACATGGCACAGAACATGGAGCAGGATGTGGCACAAGACACAGGGCAGGACACGGAACAGGACATGGGGCAGGACACGATGCAGGACATGGCACAGGACATGGCACAGGACATGGCACAGGACACAGGGCAGGACACGGAACAGGACATGGGGCAGGACATGGCACGGGGCTTGGCATGGAGCACAGGGCAGGACATGGAGCAGGATTCAGGGAAGGATGCAGGACAGGACATGGAACAGGACACGGGGCAGGACACGGCACAGGACATGGCACAGGACACGGGACAGGACACGGCACAGGACACGGGGCAGGACACGGCACAGGACACAGGACAGGACATGGCGCAGGACATGGCACAGGACACAGGGCAGGACACGGCACAGGACATAGTACAGGACGTGGGGCAGGACGTGGGGCAGGATGTGGGGAAGGACGCAGGGCAGGACACGGAGTGGGACACATCCCAGGCAGCCCCGAGGACATCAGAGGCCAGTCTCTGGTGCCCCATGTCCTGAGCCCATGCAGGCTGAGCTGGTGCTGCAGGAGTGGTCAGGATCCGGCCTTTCCTTACACCGGCACTGATGCCTGCAGGGAGGGCAGTGAGCCCCCCCCCCCCCCCCCCCCTCCAGCTGGGCAGGGGGACACAAAGCCCCTGGCCGGGTGCAATTAGACTTTTAAATCCTCTTTAGTGAAAGTGTTTGTCTTGAAAATGTCCCCAATCCCCCCAAATCCCCCCGGAGCCTCTGAAAAGGGGCAGAGCCTTTACCTTGGACTTTGCCATTCACGGGAGCCCAGCGGGGCGGTAATGAGGCACCGCTGGAATTCAGCCGGGTTGCAGAATGGGGGGGACAACGGGCAGAGCCCCCGTGGATGGGATGGGGGGGGGTGAGGAACCCCCCCCACCCCCTGCTGCACCCCCAATCTCAGCTGCCTTGGCCAAAATCTGGAGCCAGGGGATGGGCGCGGGCTGTCGGGGGAGACCCTGGGGTGCAGGATGGGGCCCGAGGTGTTTAATTCATGGAGCTCACAGAGGGCAAACAGATCAAAGAGGCCTCTGCTCGGCCAGTTGGCCTGGGGAGGGTCCAGAAATGCAGCCCCCCCCCAGGACAGCCGGGGCTGGAGAGGGGCACGAGCCCCATAAGAGCCGTGAGTCACTGGCTTGGCGAGCAGGGAGCCATCGCCCCATCTGTCTGTCTGTCTGTCTGTCTGTCCGCCCCCAGGGTCACCTCCAGCCTGGGGCTTTTGGGGTGCAGGGGCTGTGCTGGAGGGGGGGGGGGGGCACAGGGCTGGTTCAGCCCCCAGGGCAAGTGGGGGTGACCCGGTGGTGCTGGGCCGGGCACGGGGGGGGTCCTGGGGTCCCCTGTGGGGTGTGCGCGTGTGCGACAGGGAGCAGCGTGGGGAGAGACAGAGCTGTGGGGTCGTGGAGGGCTGGGGGCCGGGGGTGGCCGGGGAGGTGCAGTGGGATGGGGACGGACGGGGACAGGCCTGGGAGGGGGACAGGTGATGGGGACGTGGGGATGGGGACTGGGATGGTGGAGACGGCACGGGCAGGGATGCGGATGGGGGAATGAGGATGGAGGGAACGGGAACGGGGATGGGAACAGGGACAGGGACGGGGACGGGGACAGGGATGGGGACGGGGATGGGGACGCGGCGGTGGGTGCAGGGATGGGGACGTGGCGACGGGGACAGAGACAAGGGCGGGGATGGGGACGGAGATGGGGACAGGGACGCGATGATGGGGCCGGGGCCGGGGGCAGGGATGGGGCCGGGGACGGCGAGGCCGCCGGGTCCGCGGGCACGAGCGGGGACGAGGCCAGGGACGCGCCCCCGCAGCCGCCCCGACGTGCGCCGCTCCGGGGCCGGGCCGGGGGCTCCGGGAGGGGGCCGGGGGGCCCGGGGGGGGGCGCTCCCGGCCGTCGGGCGCCCGTCGGGGCTCGGGGCCGGGCCGGGCTGGGCGGGCGCCCACGAAGGGTTAAGGGCGGGGGGCGGCGGGGGGAGGCGGCTCCGCCCGCTCCTGCTGCGCCCGCGGTCCCCGGGAGATATTGTCATGCAAAAGCCCCCGACGCCGCCAGCCATTGTCTCCCCGTCGCCGGGCCGGTATATTACGGGGCGCGGCGGCCCGGGGCGGGCGCGGCCGTGCATGGAGCGGCGGCCGGGGGCGGCGGGGCCGGGGCCGGCGGGCAGGCGGCCGAGGTAACCGGGGCGGCCGGGCCGGGGCCGGGGCCGGGCGGCTCCTCCGCTCGCCGCTCCATGTTCGCCATGGACTACTCCTACCTCAACTCGTACGACTCCTGCGTGGCGGCCATGGAGGCGTCCGCCTACGACTTCAGCTCCTGCAGCCAGGCCAACACGTTCCAGTACAGCCCCATGCGGGGCGGCTTCGGGGCCAGCCCGGCCTGCCCCCCCCTCGCCTCCGCCAACTGCGCGCTGGGCGCCCTGCGCGACCACCAGCCCTCGCCCTACTCGGCAGGTAACGGCCGGGCCCCGCCGAGCCGTCGGGGCCGCCGCGCCCCCGAGCCCCCCGCGCGCCCCCGCCGCGCCCCCGGGCTGCCCCGAGCGGCGGCGGCCCCGCGGCGGGGCCGGGAGGGGGTCCCCGCCGCCGCGCCCCCCCGCCGAGCCCCGCTTTCGTTGGCGCCGTCGGGGCGCTGCCCGCGGAGGAGCCGCGAACGAAGCGGCCGCGCTGCCGCCGCCCGCACCGGGACCGGCACCGGCACCGGCACCGGCACAGGCACGGGCACCGGCACCGGCACCGGCCGCGCTCCCCGCCGGCCCCGCTCCCGCCGGCCCGGGCCGCCCGGAGCCCCGCGCCCCGCAGTACGGCGGCGGCGGCAACGAAAGAAGGGGAACGGGGGGCGCGGGGAGGCAGCGCCCGAGCACCGGGACCGCTCTGCCTGTGCTGGGTCCCTGCCCGGTGCCTCCTGCCCGGTGCGTCCTGCCCGGTGCATCCCGGTGCGTCCTGCCCGGTGCATCCCACCCGGTGCCTCCCGCCCGGTGCGTCCTGCTCGGTGCAGCCCGGTGCAGCCTGCCCGGTGCAGCCCGGTGCCTCCTGCCCACTGCTTCTGTGCCCTGTTCCTTCTCCTCTCTGGGTCCCTTCCCGCTGGGTTCCTTCTTGGTGCGTCCTGCCCGGTGCCCCCTGCCCGGTGCCTCCTGCCCGGTGCATCCCCACCCGGTGCATCCCCACCCGGTGCATCCCCACCCGGTGCATCCCAGCCCGGTGCACAACTCCCACTGGGTGCCTTCCCTCGGGGTCCCCGCATGGTGCGTTCCCTCCTGGTGCACCCAGCTCAGATCAGCCTGCCCGCTGCATCCCCTCCCGGTGCATCCCCTCCCGGTGCATCCCTGCCCAGTGCAGCCTTCTCATCAGCGGGTCCTGCCCGGTGCACCCAGCCCGCTGCATCCCCTCCCGGTGCGCCCAGCCCGGTGCGCCCAGCCCTGCCCGCCGTGCCGCCCCGCTCACGCCCGCCTCTCCCTCCCCAGTGCCGTACAAATTCTTCTCGGACCCGTCGGGCATCAACGAGAAGCGGAAGCAGCGGCGGATCCGGACCACGTTCACCAGCTCGCAGCTGAAGGAGCTGGAGAGGGTCTTTGCCGAGACGCACTACCCCGACATCTACACGCGCGAGGAGCTGGCCCTCAAGATCGACCTCACCGAGGCGCGGGTGCAGGTGAGCCGCGGGGACGGAGCGAGGGAGCTCCTGTTGGAGCCCCGGGGGGCTTGGGGACAGTGCTTGGGGCCCTGCTGCTTTGCTCCCCGGTTTAGGGAGGTGTTGGACAAAGAGACCGGGACCCGGGGCTGGTTCCCAGTGCAGGGAACTGCAGCCGAACACGAGCGTGCGCCGTCCCCGGGCCGGTCTCCCTGGCAAAGCCGGGAGCATTTCCCTGACCGTGGTGCGGAGCGGTCCCCAAAAACCATCAGTGATGGGGTGCAGGGAGGTGGCCAGGACCTGGTTCCGCCACCCATTCCCCATCAGCAATTTATTTATTAGAGCAGGGGGGTCGGACAGCATCGGTCCGTGCGAGGACGAGGGCCATGTTGCGCGCTGGGGCGCCCCGCGGTCAGCGCGAGCCCCTCTGGATGGGGCTGCGGGGCGATGTCCCACAGCAGGAGGGGACCCTCGGTCCCCACCCCGGCTGTCGCAGTGGGAAGACCCCAGCCCCGCGGGTCTCCTGGGCGGAAAGCATCCCTTTTTACAGCTCTGCCGGCAGCTGGGGCGGTTCCTGTCCCGGCCATGGGCTGCGGCAGGGTCTGGCGCAACCTCAGCTTTCCCCGCGCGAAGGGCAGGGACCCGGGGGGGCACCGGGACTGGGAAGAAGGGGGTGAAGGGTCCTCTAGGACCCCGCTCCCCTCTGCCCTGCTGCATCCCCCGCGGTGCCATGGAGCAGCCTGAGGCGGGGGCACAGCGCGTTCCCCCCACCCAGCTCAGCCCCAGCTCCCCAGGTCAGCCCCGGCCCCGCAGCAGCGGCGCCGCCTGCCAGCGGGACAGACGCTGCGACCAGGGGACAGGGGTCAGCCAGCCCCCAACTCCATGCAGGGGGACGGTGACATCCCCAGCTAGCCGTGGGGACAGGACAGGACTCGGCTGCGGGGCTGAGCCTGGTGTCGGGAGGGGATCCCTAGAGCAGGGAGCGGAGGAGCAGAAGCGGCGCCGCTCGGGGTGCAGCACACCCGGTCCTGGCTCCCGGTGCAGGGACGGAGCCGTCGGGAATTTTCCTCTGCTTGGGTTGGGCAGAGGAAAAAATTTTTTATTTACCCTTGTATTATCTGATCGGTGGCGTGTTGGTGGGGGCGAGCATGTGCCGGGGGCTCTGTCCTGGAGCCGTGCAGGCTGCGTGTCCCCAGCAGTGCCACCCTCCCCGGCTGCGCGTGTCCGGGTGTCCCCGCAGGGCGCTGCTGGTGCAGGGCTGCGGCGCCAGCGCCGAGTGGGGAAAGCACACAGAGCCCCGGGGCTTTAAAAAAAAATTAATTTAAAATTTTATTTAGCTATTTAATTCATTAAATAATCATTTTAAACTTTGAAATATTGCACCCTGGTGCCATCCCGGAGCCAGGAGCGGGGGCGTTGTGGAAAACATTTCGGCTGCGGTTGGGGCTGTGCAGGCAGCGGGGCCGCGAGCGGCAGCAGGGGCGAGACTCCCGCAGAGCTGTTTGCGATGTGGGGTCTCCAGCACGCCCTGAACCTACAGGAACGGTGGCGCTGGGTCTGTCTGGGTGATCCCGCCCCGAGCTGGATGCATGCAGGGGGAGGGCAGCCCCTGTGCAGCCCCCCGCAGCCCCTGCTTGGTGCCCCCACAGCCGGGCACGTCACTCGCTGCCCTCGCACACTCCGCTTCCATCGCCCGCCTGCAGCCACCCCCCCACCCCCGCCATGTATCTGGGGTCAATGCTGGGCTCCTAGCGGGGGGCGTCCCAGGGTGCACATCCCCAGCGCGGTCCTGGTTTGGGCTCACCAAGCCCCGGGATAGCGCCTGACCTGCTTTCCTTGGTGTGTCCCACCCCGTCCTGTCCTGTCCATCCCCATCCCCATCCCCATCCCCATCCCCATCCCCATCCCCATCCCCATCCCCATCCCGATCTCCATCTCCATCCCTGTTGTTTCTCACCCCCATCCCATCCCATCTCCACCTATATCTCATCCCCATCCCAATCCCCATTCTTTTCCATCCCCATCCTCATCCCATTTCCATCTATATCTCATCCCCATCAAATCCCATCCCAATCCCCTCTCCATCCCCACCCCACTCCCATCTCTATCTCATCCCCATCTATCTCCATCCCCGTCCTTTCCCATTCCCATCCCATCTCCATCTCCATCTCATCCCCGTCCTCTTCTCATCCCATCCCAATCCCCTCTCCATCCCCACCCCACCCCCATCTCTATCTCACCCCCGTCCCCCCCCCTGCCCCCAGGTCTGGTTCCAGAACCGCCGGGCCAAGTTCCGCAAGCAGGAGCGCGCGGCCAACGCCAAGGGCGCGGGCGGCAGCAGCAGCAGCAGCGCCAGCGCCGCCGCCAGCAAGAAGCCGGAGCCGCGCTCGTCCTCGGAGGACGACGAGTCCAAGGAGTCGAACTGCAGCCCGACGCCCGACAGCACGGCCTCGCTGCCCGCCGGCGGCAGCCTGGGCAGCCCCGGGGGCAGCCTGAGCCCCAGCCCGGGCGCGGGGCAGCCCCTGGGGCCCGGGCACCCCCCGCAGCCCCTGAAGGCGCCCCTGTGGCCGGGCGTCAGCACCAGCAGCGGCGCCGCCAACACGGCCGAGCTGCTCAAAGCGTGGCAGCCGGCCGAAGCCATGCCCGGACCTTTCTCCGGCGTCCTCTCCTCCTTCCACAGGAAGCCCAACGCCCTCAAGACAAACCTCTTCTGATCCGACCCCCGCCCCCCCGCGCCCACCCAGCTTCTGCCCCCCCCCCCCCCAGCCCCCCCCGGGGACCCCGCGGTGATGCCCCGCAAACTGCTGCTGGCTGGGGACAGGACAGGTCCCCCCCCCTCCACGTCCCCATCCCTGCACAGCCCCGGCCCCCTGCCCCGGCTCCCTGGGATGCTCCGTGCTCGGTGCCTGCCCTGTGGGGGCACGGAGCCGCGGGGGGGGGACACACATCCACGCACCCCGTGCCCGGGGTGCCGCCGGCACCGCGGATGCTGCAGGAGCAAGGGGTGAGCGCAGCGGGGTCAGCAGCCCCGGGACAAGCCTTGGGGGGGGGGGCTGCAGCCGCCCCCAGCCCGGACGGGGTGCCCGTGGCGTGCCCATCGCTCCTGCACGTTTTGGGGGGGCTCCCACCGTGCTGCGGACGCTGGTGCCCCCCCATCTCCCCCCCCCCCCCATTTCTCCCCGCTACGCGTGGGCATCTCGGCATCCTTGGGGCGAGGAAGCACTTTAGGGGTCGGGATTCCAGAGGCCGGGGGGAGCAGCAAAGGGGCTCGGAGCGGCACCGAACATTTGGGGGGGGCCGCTGGAAGCACCGCACCCCCCCCGCCGCGGAGGCGATGCTGGGGCCGCCCAGCCCATGGACACGGAGCTGCCCCCCCCTCTGCTTTCTGGGGCTGGGGGCAGAGACCCCCCCCCCCCCCTCGCCCACCCGGGGCGCGACGGGATTTGGGGAGGGGGCAGAAAGCAGAACCGGGGGGGCTTCGGCGAGGAGCTGGGAACGCCGCGAACGGGGCCGAGCCACCGGCAGCACCCCCAGTCCCCGTCCCGCCGTGACAGGGCTGGCACCCACCGAGGTGCCCCCCCACCCCCCCCCCCGGGGCCAGGGCACCCCTCGGGGCCCCCCCAGGCCGGCGTGGGCGCGCGTACGTGTGTGTGTGTGTGTGCGTGTCCGTGTAGCTTCTCCAGCGCAGGGGGGGCGCGTGGCACCGGGTGGCACCGGGATGGGGGGGTCCCGGCCACCCCCTGCCCTCGCCCCCCCCCCGCGGGCAGCCCCGGTGCCCGTCCCCCTCCCGCGGTGGCTCCCCCGGGGACCTCTCCGGCTGCTGGATGAGGTTTTGGGGTTGGTTTTGGTCGGTTGTTTTTTTTTTCCCCCCTTTTTTTTTTTTTTAACTGTTCTGTAATTTATTGAACCCATTTGCAAATTATACTAATCCAAATAAAACTTAATTTATTGAAGAAGCCACAGGCTCCCTGCCACCGCAGGGCCGCCCCAAACCCTTGCGGGGGAGGACATTGAGATTTTCCCCATCAAAAGCCCCCAGGCAGCTGCAGGGACCGGGACGTGCAGCCCCCCCTCAGCCCCCCCCCAGCAGTGGTGGGGAACCAGGGGGACAGAGGTCGTGCACCCCCCCGGGTGGGGGGCACAGGGCTGGGACCCTTCCAAAAGGGTCAGCGGCAGTGGTGTCCCTGCCCCCCCCCCAGGATGGGGCACATGGGACCAGGTCCTGGACCCCACTGGGACCAGTACCAAGCAGCCTGGGGGATCCTGCACCATACTGGGACCAGTACAAAGGGGCCGTGCTGCACTGGGACCAGTAGCCCAGCACGGGACAACTGGGCCGGGGCTCTGGGGGGGGCAGAGGGGACGAAGGACGGGGGGGTCCCACACCAGGAGACGAATCGGAGCACACGAGGCCATTTATTGGGGGGGTACAGGCAGGGGCCACGCGGGGGGGCGGCGGGGGGCAGCTCCTCATCCTCGCCCTTCGCCGCCTCTCCTCCGGGAACCCGGCGGAGCAGGGCGAGTTCTGGGTGGCCATTAAATTAAACGTTAAAAAAATAGCTCGTGATTTAAAAAAAAAATAAGGGGGGGGGGTGGGGAGAAAAGAAAACAGGGAAAGAAACACGGAGCACGACACGGTGGCACGGTTTAGTAGGGTTAGGTTCACACCAAACGCCCCGCTGGCTAACGAACGGGGGGGGCCCGGCGCATCCTTCATCTCGGCCGGAGCGGGGGGGCAGCAGGGGGGGTGCAGGACCCTGGGGGTGGTTTCGTGCCCCCCCCCCCACCCCCCGAACCCTGGCACTTGTGGCTGGCGGAGCCCTGGGGTTCACCCCTTACAGGGCAAGGCACGGCCCCGGGTCCCAGCTCGGGGTCCTGGGGGGCTCAGGGGGGGCTGAGCCGGGAAGGGCACTTGGTGAGGGGCCGGCTGGCAGCCCCCCCCCCCCCGGTGCCACCACGGAGGGGACAGAGCCGGGAGTACCGAAGGGAGCGGGGACACCGCGGAGGCACGGGGGGTGGCGAGGTGGGGATGGGCGAAGGCAGGGGGCCGGCGCTGCGCCGGGGCCCCCCTGGGATGCCCGGGGTTGGGGGGGACACCCAGGACTGGGGGGGACACCCGGGGGAGCCTCTCCATCCCATGGATGCACACAGTGGGTGGGTGCCCCGTCCCCATCCCCATCCCACCCCATGGCATCAGAAGGCACTTGGGTACCAGCCCTGCAGGTGCTGGGCTGTAACAGGACCTCTTCCTCCTCCTCCTCCTCCTCTTCCTCCTCCTCCTCCTCTTCCTCCTCCTCCTCCTCCTCCTCCTCCCTGCCTGCAAGGGGCTGTGCTGGGAGCAGGGGGCACCCAGCCCTCACCAGACACCCCCAGGACTCACCCTAATTCCCCCCCCTGACGGCACAACCACCCCCGGATGCGCGCTTGTCCCTTCTCCCAATAAATAAGAAATAACTTAAAACGCTGGGGGGCCCCAACTTAGGGCCCCCCCCCATGAAATTGTCTGACCAGGACCCGCCGCCCCTCGCCCCTCTGCTTTGCCCCTGTCCCCCCCCCCCCCCCCTCCCCTACCCCCCGGTGTCACCCCAGCACCTGGGGGGGACGGGGGGGGGGGGCACGCTCCCATGGCCAGGGGTGGCTGCTGGTGACGGGGGGACACACGGCCACGGCCACGGGGGGGTCACGGTGGGCACGGCCGGCGGCTACTTCCTGAGCTGCAGGCTCTCCAGGAGGACGCGCTTGTGGCCGGGGTCGAGGACACCAGCCTCCTCCAGGTCCTCCTCCGTGATATCGCTGCCAAAGCGGGGCCGGGGGGGGGACAAGACAGGCGTCAGGCACCCGGCGCCCCGCAGCCCCCCCCCCGGGTGGGTCCCACCCCCGCCATGGGGTGGGGGGCTCGGGGCCGGTGCCCGCCCTCACCTGAGGAACTCGAGGTCGTCCCAGCCGTTGTGCACCAGCCCCTCCTCGTACCGCTCCAGCCCGATGGCCCGCAGCCACTCGCCCACGCTGGACTCGCCGGCGCCCGCGCCGCGGCCCGCCTGGCACAGCGCCTGCAACGGCACCCGTGGCACCGGGCGTGCACCCGCGGCACCGGGCGTGCAACCACGGCACCGGGCGTGCAACCGCCGCACCGGGCGTGCACCCGCACCAGCGCCAGCAGGGACCGAGTGCCCCGTGCCAGGGTCCCTCACCGGTACCGGTGGGTGGCCGTGCTCCTCTGTCGTGCCCCGAATCCCATCCCCATCCCCGAAACCCTGTCCCTGAAACCCCATCCCTGAAACCCCCCATCCCCAAGAACCCCCTGCCCAAGACCCCATTCCCCAAAGGCCCCATCCCCGCGACTCCATCCCCAAAGCCCCCACCCCCGAACCCCTGTCCCCAAAACCCCCATCCCCAAAGCCCCCGTCCCCCAAAGCCCCATCCCCAAAACCCCGGTCCCCCCAAACCCCATCCTCCCATACTACCATCCCCCAAAACCCCCATCCCCCAAAACCCCCGTCCCCCCAAAGCCCCCAACCCCCCGAAGCCCCCAACCCCCGAAGCCCCCATCCCCCAAAGCCCCCACCCCTCAACCCCCATCCCCAAAACCCCCGTCCCCCCAAACCCCATCCCCCCAAAGCCCCCACCCCCAAAGCCCCCATCCCCCAAAGCCCCATCCCCCAAAACCCCCATCCCCCAAAGCCCCCGTCCCCCCAAAGCCCCCACCCCCAAAGCCCCATCCCCCAAAGCCCCCATCCCCCAAAGCCCCATCCCCCAAAGCCCCCATCCCCCCAAAGCCCCCACCCCAAAGCCCCCGTCCCCATCCCTTTCCCACTCCATCCCGGGCAGGGGGGGTACAGGGACCCCCAGGGCAGGGGTGCTTGGGGAGCCCCAGGGCTGCGGGGCTGAGCCAGGATGGAGCCCCCCCCACCCTCCCCAGCTGTATTTTGTGTCCCCAGCCCCCCCGGCCCCCGTCACACCACCCCCACGCCACCCTCCCTATTACAGCCCCCCCCCCCCGACCCCACATCCGCCCTCCAAGCACCCTGGGGACAGGGGCGGAGGGGGGCTGGCAGCAGTCACCAACCACCCCCCCCCCAAAGCAACCGGGGGTCCCCACGCTGTGCCCCCCCCCCAGCACTCACCTCCTCGGCCAGGTCCTCCTCGATGCTCTCCCGGATGCAGTGGGGGGGGAAGGCGAGGGGGCGGCCGTAGTCGGGGTGCAGGCAGCGGGGGGGCAGCTCCAGCCGCCCCTTGCCGAGCAGCTGGGGGGGGCCCCCCGCGCCGGCACCTCCCGGCCCCTGCCGTAGTCCACCTCGCTCAGCGTCTTGGCCATCTGCAGCACGGAGCACGAGCGGTCGTCCCGCACCCCCCCGGGCACCGCGGCTCCCCCGGGCGCCTCCAGCCCGAATCCGGCCCCGGTGGGCAGGGGGGCCGGGGGTGCAGCTTGGGCGGGGGGGGCTCGGAGGACGCAGCCCCCAGCAGCTCCTTGGCGCTGGCGTAGAAGGGGTTCTCGGCCACCTCCAGCTCCCGGGGCAGCGGCGGGGGGGGGAAATCGGGGGGGGGCAGAGCCACGGGGCCGGGGTCCTCGTCCGAGGAGCTCTCCTCGCCGCGGCACGGCGGGGGGGGCCCGGCCGAGGGGTGCCGGCGGCGCTCGGGGGCCGCCGCCTTGCCCTTGGGGACGGGGGGCTTGCCGGGGGTCTCGGGCGCCAGCAGCTGGTGGGGGACCCCCTCCAGCACGTAGTACGCGGGGTTGTTGAAGCTGTTCTTCAGCGGCCCCCCCGACGGCTCCGCCGCTGGCTCCGGCTTGGACCTGCGGGTACGGGGGTGAGCGGGGGGGGCCGCGGGGGGCTGCAGCGTGCCCCCCAACACCAACCCTAACCCTGACCCCCCTACCCCTACCCCAAGTGCCCGTGCTCACCGGCTCGGCGCAGCCTCGTCCCGGGAGGTGCCGCGGTGCGGGGCGGGGGGGCGGGCGGCCAGCGGGGCGCTGCCCTTCTCGGGCTCCTCGGGGGGCTTTGCCGGGGGGGCTGCGGGCGGCTCTGCCCCCGCGGGTTTCCTCCCCGCAGACCTGGGGGGCGAGAGGCGTCGGGGCATCGTGCGCCATCCCGCAGGGACGCTCTGAGCATCGCCTGGCCCTGCCTGCATGGCCACGGCGGGGGAGATGCTCGCCGTCCCCCCCCCCCCAGACCCCCCCAGGGTGGTCTCCAAGCCCCCCCTTACTTGGCGTAATCCTGGGTGGCTCTGGCGCCCAGCGGCGCCTTCCCCTTGCCGGCGGCCGTCTCGTCCTTGTCAATGCTGATCCACTCTGCCAGGGGACGGGGAAGATGGGGGGCTCAGTGGGGGCCACCCCCGCCCCCCCCCCCACCCCTCAAACCCCCACACGCACCCCCTGTGCTCACCGTAAAGCCGCTCACGGGTGCCCATGCGCTCGGCGGGCACGCGCACCTTCATGGAGCCGCGGATGTTGCCCGTCTCCTCGCCGCGGTGCGCCAGGTAGGTGAGGAACTGCTGCGCCGTGCTGCCGATCATGGACTTGAGCGCGATCACGCACTCGCCTGGAGGTGGGGGGTGGGTGTCAGGACGGGGGTGTCACGTCCCCGAGGGGCGCAGCCCGCCGTCGGCTCCCCGCGGGGGGCCACGCACCGTAGGACTCGTAGCCATCGAGGGACTTGACGGTGAGCAGCAGGTGCTGGTCCTGCAGGTACTCGATCTCGGAGAGGATGGGCTTCAGCTGCGGGCGAGGGGACGGGGGGGCTGGTGGGGGGCACGGAGGGGACCCCCGTGAGCCTGACCTCGGCCCCGTGCCCCAGCGGGGACCCTCACCGTGGGCAGCTGCCGGGACGACCACTGCACCTTGAGGAAGTTGATGTTGTCGCTGCTCTGGCTGTCGTTCTCGAAGCTCTTCTTGAACTCTGCAAAAAAGGGGGGGGGTGGCACGGTCCCAGCAGGTCCCCAGGGACCCCCAGCCCCGGGACCCCCCCCACCCCGGCGCTCACCCTCCAGGCAGGTGGAGTAAAACTCGATGAAGAACTTGGTGCGGCTGGCCGTCTTCACGATGGCCTCGATGCTCTCGAACTCGATGTACGCCTGGTCCGAGGACTTGGAGAGCCCTGCGGGGAGAGGGGAGCCGTGGGGACCCCCGGGGGCCGGGCCGGGGGCGTCCCCTTGTCCCTGCAGGGGTTGGGGACAGGCCACCCGCAGGCACCCGGGGCACGGAACGGGGGCACCCCACGGGGACGGGGGGGGGCAGGGTGTAGGGGCGCCCGCACCTTTCTTGGAGACGAACTGGGACGTCACCCCCACCTCGAAGGAGCCGAAGACGGGCGAGTGGTCGCTGGTCATGATGTCGTCTGTGCACCCTGCGGCACGAGGGGACAGCTCGGGTGGCCTGTCCCCACGGGGGGTGGCCTGTCCCCACGGTGAGGGGGGGGTGGCCGGTCCCCAGCGCCTGTCCCCTGCCCTCCCTCACCGTAGGCGTTGCAGTTGACGTGGGTCTCGGGGTAGGACTTCCAGAGGATGCGGTCGCACCAGGACGGGACGTTGGTGCGGACCTGGACGGGCACCGGATGGGTTTTTTTTTTTGGGGGGGGGGGGGGGGGGTAAGGGGAGGGGGTAGGCAGAACCCGCCTCGAGGGCCCCCACCCTCCCCCAGCACCTACCCCCGTGGGCTTCTGCTTGTGCCACACGTAGGTGTCCCGCGAGCCGCGCTCGTAGCGGTACGTGGGGGGGAAGGTGATCTCCTCCTCGCCTGCCATAGGGGAAGAGGGGGTCAGGGGGGGCCTGGAGCCGCCCCCCCCCAGCACCCAGTGACCCCCCTGCCCCGGCCCCACGCCCTCACCGAATCGCAGGAAGACCTTGTGCTTCTCCTTCTCCAGGTTGAGCTGATCCACCTTGAGCAGCGGCTCGAACTCCTTGCGGCTGATGTAGTTGAGGATCTCCTGCGGGGCAGGGCAGGGGGGGCTGGCACCGGGGGGGCACACGGGCAGCCCCCGGCCCAGCGGGCACCCCGCGCCCCCCGGCACCTGGATGTCCATGTCCAGGCGGTAGTTGAGGTCCCCGAACCAGAAGAGGTGGGTGAAGCGCAGGGAGATGTCGAAGGAGCTCAGCTGCTTGTCCCCCAGCGAGAGCAGCCGCAGGATGTCCAGGTAGTTCTGGTTCCTCCTGCCGGGCAGCGGGCACCGCACAGACATCACAAGCGTGCAAGAGCCTGCACGCCCCCCCCAGGGAACAACGCAACCCCCCCCCCCCCCAGCCACGTGCCGGACCCTCTCTGCTCTGTCCCCACACGGGGACACCTCACTCGCCTCGCCGTCTTCTCGTTGCCCGAGGTGAGGTGGCAGTTGACGAAGCCGAAGGAGGTGCCGTTGAACATGAAGGAGACGCCCACGGCGCCCTTGTTGCCTGCGGGGACGGAGGGACGGGGGCAGGATCAGGCCGGGGCAGGGCGCTGGGGCTGCCTGTGGTGGCGGGGAGGTGCCCCCGGGCTCTGGTGATGGCGCAGACCCCACTGAGATGGTCAGCACAGGCTGCGCTGCACCGAGAGCAAGTGCCCAAAGCCCTCCTTGTGCAATGCACATGTGCCCAGAGCCCTCCCTGTGCAACACACGTGTGCCCAGAGCGCTCCCCGGGTGATGTCCACGCACCTGGGCCCCACCTTGTGCAAGGCACGCACACCAAAACCCTGCCTCATGCAACACACGTGTGCCCAGAGCCCTCCCTGTGCAACACACGTGTGCCCAGAGCACGCCCTGTGCAACACACGTGCGCCCAGAGCCCTCCCTGTGCAACCAGGCACCCCTGGAGCCCCCCCCCACCCCGTGCAAGGCACACGTGCCCCGAGCAGCAACGCGCACGTGCGCCGTGCAACACACGGGCGCACACCCAGGCGCACGCCCCGCCGCCTACCCAGCGTGTTGGCGATCCCCGTCTTGACGCTGGAGGTGCTGACGTGGCTGATGCGGTTCTCGTGCTCCGGCTTCACCAGCACCACGACCTTGATGTTCCACAGGGACTGCATGGCCACCTGGGGGCCGCGGGCCGTGAGGACCCCGCGGGGAGGGGCCCCGTCCCCGAGCCGTGACCGCAGCGTGCGCCGGGCACCAACACAACCACCCCCGGCAGCACCCGTGCAAGGGGTGCGCACGCTGCCAGCAGCTCCCTCCACCGCCTCCTGCACCCAAAGGCGAGCTCCTGCCACGCGGCAGACGAGCGGTGGCAGCGGACGGCCGCGGCGCCGGGGACCGCGACAGCTCCGAGCGCCCCGGCACTGCGCACGCCCGCCCCGAAGCACCCGGTGCCGGCAGAGCCAGGATATCCCCAGCTCCCCGGAGGGGCCCGGGGCTCCTACCGGGCGGTACTCGATCTCCGTGAAGTCCTTGAGCACGGCGCGGAGGAAATCCACCCACTCCTTGTCCCCCATGGAGTTCTCCTGCGTGCCGAAGACGTAGATGTCGTGGGGGATGCTGACCGTCACCTCGTCCAGCGTCTTGCCCAGCCCCTTGGAGGTGAACCAGGAGGTGATGCTCTTGGGCGGGGGAACGCTGCCTGCGGGGGGGTGGGGGGGCACAGTCAGGGGGGGCTGCCCGCGCTCAGCCCTTGCAGCCCCCCCAGCACGGGAGCCGTGGCCCCGCTCACCCATGTTCCAGGTGCCGATGAAGATGGAGATCATGTCGGGCTCGTCCTGGTGCGAGTGCTTGTTCTTCATCAGCTGCAGCAGCTGGCAGAAAGCCTCCCGCTTCTGGGGGGGCGGGCGGTGAGCCCCCCTGCACCCCACGCTGCGGCGAGCAGCCCCCAGCCCCGCAGGGACCAGCGATGCCCCCCCCACCCCGTGCCCACCCCCTCTGAATACCACGCACCCGGGCGCTGACGAAGATGAAGTCCTTGCGCTGCGTCTTGTCCTTCTCCTTCTCGAAGACGATGCCCAGCTTGTTCTGCACCCGCTGCGACTTGATCAGCTGCCGGACTTGGGGGGCAGGGGGGAATCAGAGAGGTGCCGAGCTCCTGGGGGGGCTCGGACCACTGCGGGGTGCCGAGGACCCCCCCCAACCGCCACCATGCAGTGCCGCCCAGGAGAGCTGGGTGCAGCCGTGCCCGCGGGCCCCGCTCACTCTTGTCGTGGGTGAAGGTGTTCCAGTCCTCCTGCGAGTCCTTCTGCTTCTTCAGCACCACCAGCTTGCCGCCCTCCACGTCCACGCTCAGCGTGTACTTCTGCGACTTGCCGATCTTGGTCAGGTCCCCCAGGGTGACGTCCAGCTTCACCTGCGGGCGGGCACGGGGCGCTGCAGCTGCCAGCCCGGGGAGGGGGCCGGGGACGTCCCCCCGGGTACCGCGCTCCCGGGACTCACCTCGAAGGTCTGCACGGGGATGCTCTTGGCTTTGCGGGAGAGGGGCTGCGCCGGCGGAGCCGGGGTGGCCGAGCTCATCTCCTGCAGAACTTTGAGCGCCTGGGGGAGAGCCGAGCGTGGCCGTCAGCTCCCAGCCCCCGCCCGGCCCCGCGGCACGGCCGCCCGCCCCGGCGCTCACCTTCTTCTCGATGCTGGAGAGGAAATCCTTCAGCACGGACAGCTTCAGCACCAGGCTCTCCAGCTCCTGCTCCCCGCTCTGCGTCGCCGTCTGGAAGCCCCCGGGGCGTCACGGCCCCGAGTGGGGCAGGATGGGGCCCCCCCAGCCCCGCTCCCAGACCCCGGCACCCACCACCCCAGCCCCCCGGGATGGGCGGGACGGGGAGGGCATCTCCCTGCCACCCAAGTGCGCGGCGCTGCGGGCACCAGGGGCACCTCAGCCTGCCCCAGGGGAGCCTGGAGAGCCACCACGGCCAGGGGACGTCACCGCCGCGTCCCCATGCCCTCGCCCCCTCACCTGCTGGAGGATTTTGGAGACCATGGGGGAGCTCTGCTGGTCGAACACCTTGGAGAGGATCTCCAGCCCCGCCAGCACCTTGTCCACCTCGCTGCGGGGAGAGGGCGGGCGTCAGCGGGCGGCACAACGTCCGTCCGTCCGTCCGTCCGTCCCCAGCACACGGCGCTCACCTGTGCAGCCGCTTGCAGGAGGTGACGAGGGTCTTGTTGAGGTGGGGCAGGCTGCTGGCCCCCGCCTTGACGGCCTCCAGGTCCAGCGTGTAGCTGCCCTTCAGGTACTCGTGGGAGATGCTGGTGAGGCCGTTGGTGCTGCGGAAGGAGCCGGGTGAGGGACGGGATGGGGACGGGCACGGCGATGCCGTGGGGACGCGGGGACAGGGGGACACGGCTCCTCACCTCTCCGCCGCCGCCTCGGGCACCACCGGCCCCGGGCTGCCGGGGCTGAGCCCCACGGAGGAACTCGAGAAGCTGCTGGAGCCGGAGCGCGGGGGCAGCGGGGGCTTCTCGTCCTCGCCATCTGCAAGGGAGCGGGGTGGGCGTCACGGCACCGGCGGGCACAGGGACCCCCGGCGGGGAGAGGGGACGCCCTGCGTACCCGAGTAGTCCCTGTCCTCCGCGCTCTCCTTCTCCTTCTCCCTCTCGACGGGGAAGAGCAGGGTGCAGACCAGCCCCTGGTTGGGCTGCAGGTACAGGGCGATCAGCTCGCTCAGCGTCTTGAAGCGCCTCACCTGCACGCCCTGCGACGTCTGCGGGGACACGGCCGCCGTCACCGCCCGCTTTCGGGGTGCCCGGGGCGCGCGGCGAGGCGGGGACGGGGACGCTGGCCGGGCCGGCTGGCACAGCACGGGGAGCACGCAGCCGGCGCCCGGCCGGCAGCCATCCCGCTGCCTCCTCCCTGCCGGGGGCGGCTCTTTCCTGTCTGCCCGCACGGCACAAAGGGGCTTCTGTTGCTCTAAAAATACGCGGCGGCGCGGGCCGGCCAAGAGCAGCACCGCGGAGGCGCCCGGCCGTGCCGCAGGGCCGCTCGCTCGTGGCGCAGGGACGAGCCCTGCACCCACCCCGCGGGGCAGGGAGCCTCCAGCCACAAAGAGCTGGAGCACACCGGGGTCCCCGCTCCGCCGAGCGCCCCCAGACCCCTTGGCGATGGCCAGCCCCCCCCCGGTGGGGTGTCCCCGCGTGTCCCCCGGGGTGGCCGCGCCGCCCACCTGCACGGCCAGGAAGTCCTCCTCGTCGGGCAGGATGCGGTACGTGTGGACGTGCTTCTGGAACCTGCGGGCAGGCGAGGAGCAGGCGTCAGGCGGGGGACACCCGCGGGGGCCGGCCGCTTGCGGGGTCCCCAAAGCCGGGGGGAGCAGGAGACCCCATCCTGCGGGCACCCCGTGCCATCACCAGCACCCACAGGGGGCCCCAAACACAGAGCTGGATGCACTCGCTCGGCTCCAGCACCACCACCGCCTCATGCAACGAGCTGCCCGGCCTCAGCCCGGCTCACGGGGGGGGCTCCTGCCCTCCCCCAGAGCTCGCCCCAAGGGGGGACGTGCGTCTGGCCCTCCCCTCGTCCCCCCGGGCGATGCCCCACGCCACGCAGCGCGGCCGCACGCGTCCCGAAGCGGGCAGGGAGCCGCTGGCAGCGGGCGGCCAGGAAGCAATCTGTTTTCCCCTGGAAGCGCGCAGGAACCGGGGACGCGATCCCGGGGCAGGGGGTGACGGGCGGCGATGAGAGACGGGGTGCCGGCGCCGCGGGGAGCGGGACCCCGCGCCCGCCATCCCCTGCCCGCCCGGGTGCTGCCCACCCGGGACGCTCGGCTGCGGTGCTGCGGGGGGTGACACTCCCCCCCCGCCGCCGGGGCACGCAGACCCCAGCTCCGCGTGGCCCCCCAAGGCGGCCGTCACGGTCGCTCCGTGCCACGGGGCCACGGGGGCGGACGCCACCGCCTCGCCCCACGCTCCCGGAAGGAAATCTAAAAATACAGCTGGCACCGAAACGCGGCACCAAAATAAACCCTGCGGGGACGGGGAGGGACGGGCCGGCCGAGGCCCACGGGCTGCAGTGGGACAAGGTGGGGGGGGGGGGGTGACCCACGTGCCAGGACCCCGGCACGGCCAGGACCCCCCCCCGGGGCTGCCGTTCGTGGCCGTCCCCAGGTGCCGGTGGCCGGGACGGTGGCTCCCGGGCTGGCCCCCGGCCACGGGACGCGCAGAGGTCACCGCGCGGCTGTCACCGCGCCAGGGCCACCTGTCAGCGGGACACAGCTCGGCCACAGGGCTGGGGGGGGGGGGGGGGGGCCACCGGGGCAGGATCTGTCCCCGCGGCACCGTCCCCGTGCCACCCGAGGGGGACATCCCGGGCGTCCCGGGGGCAGAGTTAGGGGAATTTGGGGCCACAGGGCAGCAGGGTGCCCCCGAGGCGCCCCCCATCCCCCTTGATGCCCCTCCAGTGCCACGGCGCAAGCACCCCCCCATAGTAAAAGTACCCCCCCATTCCTGCCCCATGCCATGGGCACAACCTGGCTGTGCCCCCCCCCCCCAACACAAGGCCCTCCCCGGGGTTATTCCACCGCCGGAGGCAGGAACGGCGCCAAGGTGTCGCAGTGCTGGGGGGGCCGCAGGAGCCGATGGTCCCAAACCAGCCCCCCCACACCTCTATCCACCCCCCGCACTGACACGGCCATGGGGAGCCCTGGCTGGGACACGGGGAACCCCCCCAGATTGGGGGTGGCGGGGGGTATCTGAATGGGAAACCCTGCTGGGGGGGCAAGGGGGGGGCATATGGGGAGCCCCAGCTGAGGGATCCTGGGCGGCTACAAAGGGGGGGACCCCAGCTGGGGGGGTGTGGGGGGGCACACGGGGAACCCCAAGCTGGGGTCAGGGGGCTCCACGCAGGAAATCCCGGGGGGGGGCACACAGAGAGCCCCAGCTGGGGGGTCACAAGGGGTCTCCGTGGGGAGCCCCAAGCTCAGGGTCTCCACACCAGGAGCCCCAGCTGGGGGTGGGGGGGGGGCACAGGGAGGTGTAGGGCAGCCCCCTCACAGGGGTCGGCGGGGGGGGTCCCGGGGGGGCTGCAGGGCAGGCCCCGTCCCGCGGCTCAGCCCCGCTCGTGGCTATTTCTGTGACTAATCCTGGCGGCCGGGGAGCCGCACAAAGGGCCTTTATGTGGGCGCGCGGCCGGACGCTGGGCCCCCCCCGACACCCTGCTGCAGCCCCCCCAACCCCTCCCCGAGCCGCGCTCACCCCTTCGCAGCCCCCAGCACCCAAGGGAGAGGTCGCACCCCCGGGGGGGGGGGTCCCCGCTCCGAGGGTCCCCGGTGCATTACTCGCCATCAGTCACCGGAGACGGGGCTCCAGCCTGGCCCCACCGCCCCGGGGGGACCCCCACGGGGACCCCGAGTGCCGGCGCCCGTCCCGCCAGCACCCGGCCACCGTCCCCAGCACCGGCACCGCCAGCTCCCGCGGCACCCGGCACGGGCAGGGCCGCGGCGGCCGGTGCCGGCGGGAGGGTTAAAGGAAGCCGGCGCTGCCGGGATCCCGGCGCGGTTCCCCTTCCTCCTCCTGCCCCCGCGGCTATTTTTAGGCCCCCGGCCGCTCTCCCCCGCGCCGATCCGGCCGGCTGGGGCCAAGCAGCCAGGGGGGGAGGCCCGGAGCCCCCCCCTGGGCTGGGGGCTCGGACTGGAGGAGCCTGGCCCGCGTGGGGGCCACTGCCAGGATGGAGGAGCGTGGGGATGGGGGGGGTGTCCGTGGGCAGGGGGCCGGCAGCACGGCGAGGACAGAAGGCACACGGCTCCTGCCTGAGCGTGGCCAGGCCAAGGCACGGGGGGGGGGGGGGGACACACCGCCAGCCCCGGGGGGACGCCGCAGCCCCACCGAGGGCAGGGCGAGGGGGCAGAACGAGCCCCCGGTTCCCCCCGCGCCAGGAGCCCGGGAAGCGGGGGCAGCGAGGCCCGTCCCACCGGGACGCAGCACCCCGCGCGCCACCCGGCTTCGTGGTGGCCACGTGGCCAGGAGCCGAGCTCGGGCAGGCCCCGGGGAGGGGACGCGTGCCGTGGCACCACGAGGTGCGCCCCCCCCGGCACCCGGCACGGCCCCGGGACAGGGCTGGCGGCGGCCTCACGCCGGCCCCGCTGGTTCTCCCTCGTTTGCCCTAAGGAGCGAGCGGCGGCCGTCGCCCACAGGCTCCTTTCAAGGTGCCCTCGCCGCCACGCGGCGCCGCCTGCCCCAAAACCACATCAAGGTGCCCGGCCCCGAGCACCCCGGTGCGCGCGGAGCCGCCCCGCGCGGCCGTGCCGCCACAGCCCCGGGCTGTGCCGAGGGTTTGGGGACGGCCTGGCCCGGTTCCACCACGCGGGGACCCCCGGGCTGCTGCCCCGAGGCCACCGGGCAGGGTGGTGGCACCGCGGGGACGTGCCGTGGCCACCAAAGGGACCCCCGGGCACGGCGCTCGCCCGGGGCCACCGAGCTCTGTGCGCCCGTCACGGGTGGCGCAACGTCCCCGCAGCCCGGGGAAGGGGACGATGCCGCAGGGCCCCCACGCTGGCGTCCCCGCACCCTGGTGGCCCCCTGGGGTGACACGGGGTGGCCCCGTGGGGTGACACGGGGTGGCCGGCCTGGCGGCCCCCGTGGCACTGCCCCAAGCCGGGTAGGCCTGTCCCAGCTGTCCCCACGCGTGGCCCTGCCTCAGTTTCCCCGCGCTGCAGTTCGGCTGCTCCCCACCCCAGGCGAGAAGGGGCTGGGGGAGACCCCCCCCCCCAAGACCCCAAAGGGACCCCAGGGTGCTGGGTTTGGAAACCGTCCGGTGCCCATCTGATCCCAACCAGGGGTGTCCGGGGGGCGCAGCCGCCCCAAAAGGCACAGAGAGACCCAGATGGGAGGGGGCAAAAGGGGGGGGGACAAGGGGTGCAGGGAAGTAACCCCCCCACACACACTGCCCAGGCTGGGACCTGCTCTGCCACCCACCCCCAAATCCGAGGACCCCCAGACCCACAGCCATGGGGCAGCACAGCCCCGTCCCCATCCCCAGGACCCCCAGCAGCCCCCTGGGACCCCCCCAGTCCCCGCTGCAGGCGCCTCCCCCCCCAGTGCCAGTGCCCCCCCCCCTGCTCTGCCGGACCCCAACCACAGCAGTGGGTGCCAGCCCCCCCCATGCCCATCACCCCCAGCCCCAAACGGTGCCCGTTCCCCCCCCCGGTGCCCGTTCCCCCCACAACACCAGCAGCCCCCACACCTCGTGCCCCCCCCATGCCCACTGTCCCACTGGGTGCCAGTGACCCCCCCAGCGCCCCCATGCTGCACCCCCAGCACCATTTCCTGCCCCCGTGCCCGGTGCCCCCCCAGGTACCGATGACCCCCCCAAGTACTCGGTGCCCCCCCAGTAATCCCTGGTGCCGTTCCCCCCCCCAGTGCCCATGGCCCCACTGGTGCCCCGGTGCCCCCCCGGTGCCATCTCCCCCCCCGTACCCCCAGGTGCCAGTAACCCACCTGTGTGGCCCCCCCAGATTCTCAGTGAGCCCCCGGGTGCCAGTAACCCCGCCCCCGTTCCCAGTGACCCCCTGGCACCCCACGGTGCCGTTGCCCCCCTCTGGGGCCGACCACCTCCCCGGGTCCCGATCACCCCCCCGGGGTCCTGGTCTTGGTCCCGGTCCCATTCTCCCCCCTGGGTCTCGTTGCCCCCCCAGGTCCCAGTCTCCCCCCCGTGCCCCGATCACCCCCCCAGGTCCAGATCCCAATCCCAGTCCCGTTCTCCCCTCCGGGTCTCATTACCCCCCCGGGTCCCATTTCCCCCCCCGGGTCCCGTTCTCCCCCCACTGCCTGTTCACCCCCCCAGGGTCCCGATCACCCCCCAGTCCCGGTCCCGGTCCCTTTTGCCCCCCCGGGTCCCGTTTGCCCCCCTGGTGCCCGATCACCCTCCCAGGTCCAGATCCTGGTCCCGGTCCCGTTTACCCCCCCTCCCCGGGTCTCATTACCCCCCTGGGTCCCATCGCCCCCCCGGGTCCCGTTCCACCCCCGGGTCCCATCGCCCCCCCGTGCCTCGTTTCCCCCGGTGCCCCATTCCCCCCCCCCGGTGCCCATCACCCCCCCGGCTCTCGGGTCCCATTACCCCCCCCCGACTCCCGTTCGCCCCCCGGGTCTTGTTCCCCTCGGTGCCCCATCCCCCCCTCGGTGCCCGTCGCCCCCCCCCGTCTCCCGATCACCCCCCTGGGTCCGGGTCCCGGTCCCCCCCTGATTCCCGTTGCCCCCCCCGGTGCCCCTTCCCCCTCGGGGTCCCGTTCCCCCCGGTGCCCCCCGGGTCCCATTCGGCCCCCGGTGCCCGTCGCCCCCCCGTGCCCCGTTACTCCCGATCCCCCCCCGGTGCCCGTCACCCCCCCGGCTCCCGGGTCCCGTTCCCCCCTCGGTGCCCGTTCCCCCCGGTGCCCCCCGACTCCCGTTCCCCCCCCGACTCCCGTTCCCCCCCCCGACTCCCGTTCCCCCCCGGGTCCCATCGCCCCCCCGGTGCCCGTTCCCCCCGGTGCCCCCCGACTCCCGTTCCCCCCCCGACTCCCGTTCCCCCCCCCGACTCCCGTTCCCCCCCGGGTCCCATCGCCCCCCCGGTGCCCGTTCCCCCCGGTGCCCCCCGACTCCCGTTCCCCCCCCGACTCCCGTTCCCCCTCCGGTGCCCGTTCCCCCCCCGGTGCCCGTTCCCCCCCCGGTGCCCGTTCCCCCCCGGGTCCCATCGCCCCCCCGGTGCCCGTTCCCCCCGGTGCCCCCCGGGTCCCGTTCCCCCCCCCGGGTCCCATCGCCCCCCCGGTGCCCGTTCCCCCCGTTCCCCCCCGGGTCCCATCGCCCCCCCGGTGCCCGTTCCCCCCGTTCCCCCCCGGGTCCCGTCCCCCCCCCCCCGTGCCCGCCCCCCCCGCACTCACAGCACACACAGCGCGTACGCCCCCGCCACGCTCTCGCTGTCCCGCACCAGGAAGCTGCCGTCGCGCCCGGCCCGGGCCAGCAGCTCCTCGGCGGCGGCCCGGCTCAGGTCCCGGTGGTACCAGGGCGGCGCCGGCCCCCCCGGGGCCCCCGCACCCGCCATGCTCCGCCGGGGCCGCGCTCCGCGCTGGGGACGGGCCGGGGGCGGGGGGGGGGGGGGGCGGGGGGGGGTGGACGAACGGCGGCGGGGGGGGGCGGGGGGAGCCGGGGGGGCGGGGAGGACCGGGGAGGGGCGGGGGCACCGGGAGGGGGCGGGGGGCGGGGAGCGGCGGGGGCTGGGCGGGGGGAGGGGCGGTTGGGGGGGGGGGACGGGGGGGGAGGGAGGGGCGGGGGGAGGGAGGGGCGGGGGGGGAGGGAGGGGCGGGGGGGGAGGGAGGGGCGGGGGGAGGCGGAGGGAGGGTGCGGGAGGGACGAAGGGCGCGGCGCGGCGCGGGGCGGCTCGGCACGGGGCGGCGCGGGGCAGGAGCGTTCAGCGTGGGTCGGCACGGTTCGGTTCGGCACGGCGCGGCTCAGAGCGATTCAGAACCGTTTAGCAGGGTTCGGCACGGTTCGGCACGGTTCAGAGCGATTCAGAACCGTTTAGCAGGGTTCGGCACGGTTCGGCACGGTTCAGAGCG
Source organism: Anser anser (assembly GCF_964211835.1). Taxonomy (NCBI): domain Eukaryota; kingdom Metazoa; phylum Chordata; class Aves; order Anseriformes; family Anatidae; genus Anser; species Anser anser. Next base: position 215,016,763 of record NC_139720.1, read on the forward strand.
ATTCAGAACCGTTTAGCACGGTTCGGCACGGTTCAGAGCGATTCAGAACCGTTTAGCACGGTTCAGAGCGATTCAGAACCGTTTAGCACGGTTCAGCACAGTTCGGCACGGTTCAGAGCGATTCAGAACAGTTTAGCACAGTTCAGAAGAATTTAGCACAGTTCGGCGTGGTTTGGCACGGTTCAGCACGGTTCAGAGCGATTCAGAACAGTTTAGCACGGTTCGGCATGGTTCAGCACGGTTCGGCACAGTTCAGCACAGTTCGGAACGATTCAGAACTGTTTAACACGGTTCGGCACAGTTCAGAAGAGTTTAGCACGGTTTGGCATGATTCGGCATGGTTCAGCGCGGTTCAGAGCTGTTTAGCACGGTACAGCACAGTTCAGCACTGTTCAGCACCATTCAGGACGATTCAGAACAGTTTAGCATGGTTCGGCATGGTTTGGCACAGTTCAGCACGGTTCAGAACAATTCAGAACAGTTTAGCACGGTCCAGCATGGTTCGGCACGGTTCAGGACAGTTTGGCACAGTTTAACGTGGTTCGGCATGGTTCAGAAAAATTCAGAACAGTTTAGCACGGTTCAGCATGGTTCAGAACTGTTTAGCACAGTTTGGCACGGTTCGGCACAGTTCGGCACAGTTCAGCATGGTTAAAACGATTCAAAACAGTTTAGCATGGTTCAGAACAGTTTTGCACGTTTCGGCATGGTTCGGCACAGTTCAGAACTGTTTAGCATGGTTCGGCACGGTTCACCACAGTTCAGCACCGCTCAGCACAGCACGGTCCACCACGGCACAGTACCATGCAGGATGACTCGGCACGGTTTGGCACGGTTCGGCACAGTTCAGCATGGTTCAGAACAGTTTAGCACGGTTCAGAACTGTTTAGCATGGTTCGGCATGGTTCAGCATGGTTCACCGCCATTCAGCACCGCTCAGCACAGCGCGGTCCAGCACGGCACAGCACCGTGCAGGATGGCTCAGCACGGTTCAGCATAGTTCAGCGTGGTTCAGAACAGTTTAGCACGGTTCAGGATGATTCAGAACTGTTTGGCACAGTTCAGCACGGTTCGGCATGGTTCACCATGGTTCAGCACTGCTCAGCTCAGCATGGTCCGGCACGGCACAGCACAGCACCGTGCAGGATGGCTCGGCACGGCTCGGCACGGCTCGGCACAGCGCAGCCCGGCATGGTTCAGCACGGCTCGGCCCTGCCCGCCCCGTGGGGCTGGGGGCCCCGCGTGCTGCTGCCCCTGCCTCGTGGGGGGGCAGGATCAGCCCCCACCCCCCGGCATGGGGGGAGCGCCCCGTGGGGCCCCCCCGGGCCAAAGCGGGGCACCCCAGGGAAACACCCCCGGGGTCGGAAGGCACGGGTGGGACACGGGGGTGACACTGGGGACATGGGGTGACACTGGGGGACATGGGGGGACGTGGGGACAAGGGGTGGGACATGGGGAGTGACATTGGGGACATGGGGGGGACGTGGGGACACAGGGTGACACTGGGGGATGTGGGGAGGGACATGGGGGGACGTGGGGGTGACATGGGGACATGGGGGGGACATGGGGACATGGGGTGACGCTGGGGGATGTGGGGGTGGCATGGGGATGTGGGGGGTACATGGGGACGTGGGGGTGACACTGGGACGTGGGGTGACGCTGGGGGACATGGGGGTGGCATGGGGACCTGGGGGTGACACTGGGACGTGGGGTGTGACGCTGGGGACCTGGGGCACCCTGAGCCCACGGGGCGCACGGGGAGAGCAAGCGCCTGTGCCCCCCGTGCCCCCCGCGCCCCCCGCCCACGGCAGCCCCATGGGGCCGGCAGAGCTGGCACCAGGCCCCAGTGACCCCACAGCTCCTGGACACACGGGGGGGGGGGACACCCCCACAACCCTCCCCCACCCCCCCCAGACAGACATCACCCCCCTCCCCATCCCCACAAACCCCAACAAAACCCCACTGGGGCGCAGCCTTTATTATTTCCCCCCCCCCGCCCAGTTTTTTTGGGGGGGGGACACCCCCACAGACACCAGCAGCTTTGGGGACATCCCGCGGCGGCGCCCCCCCAGCGGCGCCCGTTCGGGGTCACGGCCAGGCCGAGGGGGGGGCGGCCAGCAGGCCGAGGGGCAGCAGCAGGGGCAGCAGCGGCGGGGCGGGGGGCGCGGGGCGGGGGGCGCGGGCGGCGTAGAAGCGCGCCACCTCGGCGTTGGGGTTGCCCTGCGCGGGGTCGAACCACATCTGGATGCAGCGCCCGCCGCCGCGCCGCTCGGCCGTGTACTTGTAGGAGTTGGACCAGACCTTCTCGCACAGGTCGGCCGCCGTGGGGAAGACGTACTTGAACTTCTGGCACATGGCGCCCCGCGGGCACTGGTTGGTGCCTGGGGGGGGGCGGTACGAGAGGGGTTCGGGGGGGGATTTGGGGTCAGGGGGTGCAGGAGGCAGCGCTGCCGGGGTGCTGCTGGGAGCGCCCCTGGGGATGGGTGTGGGGGGGGGAACAGGCTGCCGCCGCCCCCCTCTGCCTCCCCCCCCTCCCCCCAAGCCCCACAGGGACCCCCAGCCCCACAAGGACCCCCAGCCGTATGGGACCCCCAGCCCCATGGGAACCCCCAGCCCCGTGGGGACCCCCAGCTCCACAGAGACCCCCAGCCCCCTTGGAGACCCCCAGCCCCACAGGGACCCCCAGCCCCCTTGGGGACCCCCAGCCCCACAGGGCCCCCAGCCCCACAGGGGCCCCCAGCCATATGGGGACCCCAACCCCATGGGGACCCCAGCCCCCCGGGGACCCCAACCCCATGGGAACCCCCAGCCCTGTGGGGACCCCCAGCTCCACAGAGACCCCCAGCCCCCTTGGGGACCCCCAGCCCCACAGGGACCCCAACCCCATGGGGACCCCCTGCCCCCTCAGGGACCTCCAGCCCAACAGGGACCCCCAAACCCACAGGGACCCCCAGTCCCACAGAGACCCCCAACACCACAGGAACCCCAGCCCCACAGGCGATGCCCAACCCCACGGGGACCCCCAACCCCATGGGAAACCCCAGCGCCATGGGGACCCCCAGCCCCACAGGGACCCCAGCCCCACAGAGATCCCCAGCCCCAAGGGGACACCAGCCCCACAGGGATCCCCAAACCCACAGGGACCCCCAGCCCCAAGGGGACCCCCAGCCCCATGGGGGACCCCAACTCCATGGGGACCCCAGCCCCACAGGGACCCCCAACCCCACGGGGACCCCCAGCCCCCTCAGGGACCACCAACCCCATGGGAACCCCCAGCCCCATGGGGACCCCCAGCTCCACAGAGACCCCCAGCCCCCTTTGGGACCCCCAACCCCACAGGGACCCCCAGCCCCACTCACAACCCCCGGGAGGACGCATGGACCCGACCCGTGGGGCTAAGGGCAGACCCCCGCGTGCTGGGGGGGAGGGGTCCGGACCCCAGCACCCCGACCCGGGGGGGGGTCTGGGGGGGGTCGGGGGGTCCCCCCGCTGACCTGTGGTCCAGTTCCAGCCCTTGTGCCAGTTGACCTTGCAGGTGAGGGCGTCCTGGCAGTCCTCCCACCACTGCTCGCAGTCCTCGCGGCACAGCGGCACGTGCAGGATGCGCTCCCGGCGCCAGCTCGAGTCCGCCTGCGGGGCCGGGGGCTGGCACGCCGACCCCGAGACCCCCCCAGATCCCCCCTCCCCAAATCCCCCTCCCCAAATCCCCCCTCCCCAAAATCCGCCCCCCCCCACCTGGTCGATCCAGGGCCCCAGGTTGGGCGAGCACTCGTAGAGGCAGGTGTCCTGGATGAAGTGGCGCTTGCAGCGGGCGGGCATGGCGCCGCAGTGGTCCCAGTTGAAGCCGTAGAGGTAGGACTGGTCGCGGTGGGCCTCCTCGCTGGTGTTGGCCGTGCAGCACGCGTTGTCCTTCCACAGCGCGCACTGCGGGGCGGGGGCGCTCAGCACCGCCGGGGGACGGCGGGCGGGCGGGGGGGGGGGGTGCCGGGCGCTCAGCACCCCCCTGGGATTGCACCCAGGGGGTCCGGGGAGGGGACCAAGGGGGGCCCGGGGGTGGTGCTGAGCGGCGGCGCTGAGCTCACCTGCCCGTAGAGCAGCCCCTCGGGGCCGGGGCTGCTCTTGTGGTGCGTGGCGTCCATGCAGACGTTGAGCAGCGAGTCCCGCGCCGCCGCCAGTGCCAGCAGCGCCAGCAGCGCCAGCAGCACCAGCGGGGCCCAGGGGGCCGCCATCGCCCTGCAGGGGGGGGGGGACGCAGGGACACCGGCGGGACGATGTCCCCGGGGAGACGCGGGGACGGCAGCGGGACGGTGTCCCCGTCCCCGTCCCAGCAGTGCCGGTGCGGGGACAAAGTCCCCGAGCCGCACGTGGCGGCGCCCCGGGTGCGCGGCGGTGGCACCGGGCACGGCGCGGCGCAACCCTTGGCCGCCGGTCGTGGGTCGGGCACGGGGGCAGCGGGGCGTGGGGGGCAGGATCTGGCCCCCGCCGGCCCCCCCGTGACCCCCCTCACCCCCGGGCCGTGCCGTGACCCCGGTGACCCCGTGGCCCTGCCACGCAGGTCCCTGCGGCTGGCAGTGGGGCAGGGGGGAGCCCTGGGGGGGTCCTGAGGGCCCCTGGGGGGGTCCCGGTGCATGGGGGGGTCCTGGTGTGTGTGGGGGGGTCCCGGTACGTGCGGGCATCCCAGTACCCGGGGGGGTCCTGGTGCCTGGGGGGGTCTTGAGGGGGGGGGGGTCCCAAGGGCCCCACTGGAGTCCTGGTGCATGGGGGGGTCCCGGTGCGGGGGGGGGGTCCCGGTGCATGGGGGGGTCCTGAGAGCCCCGGGGGGGTCCCAGTGTGTGTGGGGGGGGGTCCCCAGAGCCCCGGGGGTGTCCTGGTGTGTGGGGGGGGTCCCAGTGCATGGGGGGGTCCTGAGAGCCACATGGGGGGTCCTGCTGCATGGGGGGGTCCTGGTGCCTTGGGGGGGGGGTCCCGGTGCATGGGGGTTCAGGGTGCACAGGGGGTCCTGGTGCATGGGGGGGTCCCAACAGCCCCGGGGGGGTCCTGCTGCGTGAGGGGATCCCGGCGTACGGGGGGGGGGTCCTGGTTCCTGGGGGTTCCTGGTGCATGGGGAGCCCCCGAGAGGCCTGGGGAGGGGGGGGTCCCGGTGTGTGTGGGGGTCCTGATGTGTGTGGGGGTCCCAGTGCCTGGGGGGGTCCTGAGAGCCCCGGGGGGGGTCCCGGTGCCTGGGGGGGGTCCTGATGTGTGGGGGGGGGTCCTGGTGCCTGGGGGGGTCCTGAGAGCCCCGGGGGGGGTCCCGGTGCCTGGGGGGGGTCCTGGTGCCTGGAGGGGTCCCCGCCGCCCCCCGGCCCCCCCAGGGTGCTGTCAGATGCCCCCAGAGGTCCCCGCAGCCCCCCACAGCCCCTTCCCCCCCCCCCGTGGGTCGCGGACACCCGTGGGCACGGCCCCCCCCGCCCCGCGGGTCCCTGCGCCCCAGCTGTCAATCACGGATCGGCCACGCCCCCCGTCAAGACCACGCCCCCTGCGCGCAGGCCACGCCCCCTCACCCCCTTCTACCCCCCCCCGCGCCCCGTGGGCGTGGCCTCGCGGCGCTCACCCGTCCGCTGCGCGATGGCGCGCGGCGCTCTGCGCATGCTCAGTACCAGGGCGGGCTCTTCAGCCCCCTCCCCCTCCCCTCCCCCCCAAGTGCTTCCGGGTCGGGGCGGCACTTCCGGGCCGGCCGCTGGGAGGGCGGCGCCATGTCGACGCTGTTCCCCTCGCTGCTGCCGCGCCTGACGGAGCCGCTGTGGTTCAACCTGGACCGGCCGTGCGGGGACGAGGGGGAGCTGCAGCAGCAGGAGCAGCAGCACCAGGCCTGGGTGCGGGGCTCGGGAGGCTCCGGGGGAGCTCCCCCGCGGCTGCCGGGGCCTGCGGGGAGCTGCGCAGAGGCCGGAGCCGGGCTCTCGCCGGGGGTGCCCAGGGCCAGGAGCAGAGGCCCCGGGCCCAGCCTGGAGGCCGGGAGGTGCCCTCTGGGCCCCAGGCAGCGCTGCTGTGCCGGGCGGGTGCCGGAGCCCTGGCACAGGCTGCCCGGAGAGGGGCTGGGGGCTCCTCCGCGGGGTCTCCGGCAGCCGCCGGGACGTGGGGCTGGGCCAGCGGCTCCGGGACCCGCGAGCTGCCCCAGGGGCCTGCGTGTGTGGCAGAGCAATTTAGAACCAGGGCTGCCTTGTAGTTAATTAAACCCCCCAGAGGACAGGTGGCGACTCCTGCCGGTGGCCTGCGACTGCTCCACACTGTCAGCGCGGTGCCACAGCCCGTGGGAATAAGGGGAGAGCCGCCATTAAATTGATTAAAGCGAAGCAAGCGGCTCGGTGATTAAGTTCTCCTAATCAAATTAAATCACTTTAGTCAGTGTATAAAAAAAAACAAAGCACCTGGGAAATGCTCAGAGTCCCTCTGGCTCCGAGGTGCTGGGTGTTTTAATTGAGCTCTCATTATCCCCAGCAGTTGTGCCGGTCCTGCCGAGCAGAGGTCTCGTTAGGGACAGGAAAACTTCAGCCCTCGGATGCCAGCAGGGCACGGGGGTGCCCCCGGCCATCCCAGTCCCCCCGTGCTGGGCTGAGCACTGCGTCCAGCGGACACATCCCCAACGGCCTCACGCCTCCTGTGGCAGCCGTGAGCTGTCCCCAGCTGCCCTGTCACCTCCTGGGTCCCTCTGGCTGGGGACAGGGCAGGCTCCTTGCTGGGGTCCCGGCTGGGGACAGGGGCTGTGGGGACGGCCTGCCTTGTGCGTGTTTCATAGTGGGGGTGTCCCTCCCTTGCGCTGACCCCCCCCCTTTTCTCCCTCGTTAGCTGCAGAGCATCGCGGAGAAGGACAACAACCTGGTGCCCATCGGGAAGCCGGCCTCCGAGGTGGGCGCGGCCGCGCCGTGGGGCCGTTGTCACCCAGCGAGGGGAGGGCGGCGGGAGCCTGCGGTGGGCTCGGGGTGACCGCGGTGGGGGCTGGGCTGGGTGGGGGGCTGCGGGACGCGGGGTGCGTGTGATGGGATGTGGCACCGCAGCGCCCTGACCGCCCCGACGCCCGCAGCACTACGACGAGGAGGAGGAGGAGGACGATGAGGACGACGAGGACAGCGAGGAGGACTCGGAGGATGACGAGGACATGCAGGATATGGATGAGATGAACGACTACAACGAGTCCCCCGACGACGGGGAGATCAACGAGGTGAGCGGCCCTAACGCCTGCCCAATGCCCCCCCGTGGTCAAAGCCCCCAGCCCCCCCCAGCCTGGCCTTGGGCACCGCCAGGGCTGGGGCGCCCCCAGCTCCTCTGGGCAGCCTGGGCCAGGCCCTCAGCGCCCTCACAGGAAGGATTTCTTCCCAGGGAGCAGCTGCCCGGGTCCCTGCCCTGCCCCCAGTCCCTGCCGCGCTGTGCCCCATGTCTCCGACCTTTCCCTTCCCTCCCCAGGTGGACATGGAGGGGGCCGAGCAGGATCAAGACCAGTGGATGATCTGAAATTGCTGCGTCCTGACCCAACCGGAGAGACTGGGGGGGCTCCTGCCCTGGCGCCGGGAGGGCCCCGGGGGCCGGGGGCTGCTCCTGCTGTGGCTGCGTCCCGCAGGGGGCCGGGCACGGAGCCGCCCGCTGGGGCTGGGGACGCTGGTGGCACCGGGGGGCACGCGGCGCTGCTCGCGGCAGGGCGGGGGCACGACAGCGACGTGGCACTTTTGTAATAAACACTTTTTGGGTTGTTTTTTTTAAGGAAACAGACCCAAATCTTGTTCAGGTGCTTGCGGCCCCGGGCGCAACCCTTCCTGCCCAGGCTCCCGCTCTGACTGCGGCCCCGCAGCGCTTCGGGCTCTCCCGCGGGCCCTCCTCGGTGCCGGCTCAGCGCGCGCCGATGTAGCAGAGCTCGGCGACGCCGTCGGGGATGGCGCGGCAGTACTCGAGGCTGGCGCGGTGCACCCGGCAGCGGTACCTGCCGCAGCTCTTGGCGTACCGCAGGAAGCGCGGCGCCCCGGGGAAGACGACGTTGTCGGCCAGCACGGTGGCTCCCTCGGCCAGCAGCCCGTGCTCCTCCAGCAGCTGCAGGTCCCGCAGGTAGCAGCGCTTCCCGTGGTCCATGAAGACGAAGTCGGCTTTCGGCAGCCCGTGCCGCTCCCGCAGCCGCGGGATCACCTCTGCCGAGGGGCCCACGATCAGCTCCACCTGCCGGGGGGGGGAACCTCAGCTTCTGCGCCAGCCCCCCGGGGCGTGGGGGGTCTCTCCCCGCCCCGCCGCTCACCTTCTGCTCGTCGAAGCCCGCCAGGCGGATCACCTTCTCGGCCACGGCGGCGTGCCGGGGGTCGGGCTCCACGGTGTAGAGGCGGGCGCCGGGGGGCAGCGCCGCGGCCATCAGCACGGCGCTGTAGCCGCAGTAGGTGCCCAGCTCCAGCACGGCCCGCGGCGCCCGCTCGCGCAGCAGCCGCTCCACCAGCTTCCCTGCCGCGGCGCAGCCCTCAGCGCCCCCGCGGGCTGCAGGGGGGGGGCTCGCCGCGGCTGTGCCGGTGCTGCCACGGCTTCGCAATAGTGCCGTGGCTGTGCCGAAAGCGCCACGGCTGTGCCAAACGTGCCGTGGCTTTGAAATAGCACCGTGGCTGTGCCGGCAGTGCCATGGCTGTGCCAAACGTGCTGTGGCTCTGAAATAGTGCCACGGCTGTGCCAACTGTGCCATGGCTGTGCCAACAGTGCCATGGCTGTGCCAAACGTGCTGTGGCTGGGCCAACATTGCCACGGCTTTGCAATAGCACCGTGGCTGTGCCGAAAGCGCCACAGCTGTGCCGAATGCGCTGTGGCTTTGAAATAGTGCTATGGCTGTGCCAGCAGTGCTGTGGCTTTGCAGTAGCACTGTGGCTGTGCCGGCAGTGCCACAGCTCTGCCAGCAGTGCCATGGCTTGGCAGGCAGTGCCATGGCTGTGTTGGCAGTGCCACGGCTTTGCAGTAGCACCATGGCTGTGCCAGCAGTGCCATGGCTGTGCCAAACCTGCTGTGGCTCTGAAATAGTGCCACAGCTGTGCCGGCAGTGCCACGGCTTTGCAACAGCACCGTGGCTGTGCAGAAAGTGCCACGGCTGTGCCGAACGTGCTGTGGCTCTGACACAGTGCCGTGGCTGTGCCGGCAGTGCCCTGGTTGCGCTTGCAGCACCGTGGCTTTGCCCGCAGCGCCCCAGCCCTGCTGGCACCGACGTGGTTGTGCCGGGGGTGCCGAAGCCACGCCAGCCATGCCGTGGCCGTGCCGACGGCGCCGTGGCCGTGCCGAGCTCCCCGCGCGCGCTCGCCCTCACCTTTGTCCGGCCCCACGCAGCTGAGGTGCTCGCGGCGGTAGCTCCACTGGTCGAAGGTGCTGAGGATGTGGCGCGGGTCGCCGGGGACGGCGTGGGCCAGCAGGTAGCGGAAGGCGCGCTGCTCGCGGGACGCGCCGCCGAGGCGGTCGCGCAGCCAGGGCAGCAGCACGGCGCGCAGCAGCAGCAGCAGGTAGTGGCGGCAGCGCAGCAGCAGCGTCAGCAGCAGCGGCAGGAAGGCCAGCGCCACAGCCGGGGGCACCATGGCGGGGTGGGCGCCTGGCGAGGGGCACGGCCATCAGCCCTCGCCCACCTCCCCCCCACCCCCCCCCCGGGCCTTGGTTTGGGAACCCCCCCACCGGGAGCCACGTGGGGAGAGTGGGGGGGGGGGGTCGCAGGGCCAGGCTGTGCCCCGGGGTGCCCCGAGGGGGGGGGAGGTCCCAAGGGGGTGGTGGAGGGGGGGAGCGGGGCAGGGAGGGTTCTGCACCCTGGGGGTGCCGCCTGCTGCGGGGGGCATGGGAATGCCCCGGGGGGGCATGGGCAGACGGACGGACATGGACAGACGGACACGCACACACCGGCTCTGCTGACCCCTGTGCCCCAAAACCTGCGCCCCACATCCCGCACCCCATACCCTGCAACATGCAGCCCCCCACAAGCCCCTCCATGCACCCCACAACCACAACCCTGCACCCCACAGACCCCCCTATGCCCCCCACCCCCTGTACCCAACTTGGGGTCTCTCGGGGGCTCCCACAGCCCCAAACCTGCACCCCCCAACCCCCTCCATGCACCCCCCAAGCCCCCCACCCTCTGTACCCAACTCAGGGGATCTCGGGGGGCTCCCACAGCCCCAACCCCACACCCCCCAGCCCCTTCCATGCCCCCTGCTCCCTGTCCCCAACTTGGGGGCCCCCACAGCCCCAACCCCACACCCCACAACCCCCTCCATGCACCCCCCAGCCCCCTGCCCCCTGTACCCGACCCGGGGGCTCTCAGGGGCTCCCACAGCCCCAACCCAGGACCCCACAACTCCCTCCATGCACCCCCCAGCCCCCTGCCCCTCACCCCCAACCCCCTGTACCCAACTCGGGGTCCCTCGGGGGCTCCCACAGCCCCAACCCCACAGCCCCCTCCATGCCCCCCGCCCCCTGTCCCCAACTCGGGGGCTCTCGGGGGGCTCGCTGCCCGCAGCAGGGGGCTCCCACCTCTCCCGGCGCTCAGAGCTGCGCGGCCCCGAGCCCCCAGCCCCCAGCCCCCTGCCGGGCGCTGCTCCCCACTCAATTATTGATGGCGGCGGCGTCTCGCCGCGGCCGGCACCGGCTCGGGTTACCGGGCCCAGCACGGATGGGTTACGGGATGGGTTACGGGATGGGTTACGGTTACGGGACGGGGGCGAGCCGGGGGGGCTGCTCCGGGGGCTGCGGGACGGGTGCCAGGACTGGGATCCCGGTTCCGGAGCTGGGGCACCGGTACCGGAGCTGGGGGAGGTGCTGGAGGCACGGGGTGGACGCTGGGTTTTGGGGTTGGATGCAGGATTTTGGGGATGGACGCTGGGTTTTGGGGGTGGATGCTGGGTTTTGGGGGTGGACGCTGGATTTTGGGGACGGATGTTGGATTTTGGGGGTGGATGCTGGGTTTTGGGGGTGGATGCTGGGTTTTGGGGGATGGATGCTGGGTTTTGGGGGTGGATGTTGGATTTTGGGGGATGGACGCTGGGTTTTGGGGAGGGACGCTGGGTTTTGGGGTTGGATGCAGGATTTTGGGGGTGGACGCTGGGTTTTGGTGGATGGACGCTGGATTTTGGGGTGGACGCTGGATCTGTGGGTCTGTGGGGTCGGACAGCCGGACAGCCGGACGTCGCCCCGTGGTGCGCAGCGGTTCCACCTGCCCCCGGGTCCCCGCGGGGCCACCGGTGCCCAGGGTGTCTGCGCCCACCTCTCCTGGACGCGCCCTGCCCCAAACTGGGGCTGTTTAACCCCAAAACGCGGTGCAGCAGCCCAGCCCCTACCCCCACGTCAGGGCGGGCAGGCCCCCCGGGCTGGGGGGCACCTGGCGCTCCCCGCAGCCCCGCGCCGAGCAGGACCTGGCCACGGGGGGGCCTTGGGGGAGGCTGGGGGGGCTCAGAGGGTTTGGGGGGGCTCAGAGAGTTGGGGGGCTCGGAGAGTTTGGGGGGCTCAGAGGGTTGGGGGTCCCCGAGGACTGGGCCCGACGGGGGGCAGGGCTGGGGCAGCCCCGCAGCGCGCTCCCTGTCCCTGGGGGGGGAGTGGGGGAACTGGGGATACTGGGAGTACTGGTGGTACAGAGAGCAATGGAGGGCACTGGGTGTTACTGGGGTTGCTGGGGGCGCTGGGAGTGCTGGGGGCACTGGGGGTTACTGGGAGCACTGGGGACACCAGGGTAACTGAGGATACTGTGGGCAGCTGGGGATACTGGGGGCACTGGGAGTGCTGGGAGCGCTGGGGGAACTGGGGGCACTGGGGATACTGGGGACAGCTGGGGTTACTGGGGATACCGGGAGCGCTGGGATGGGGGCACTGGGGGTTACTGGGAGCACTGGGGACACTGGGGGCATTGAGACAACTGGGGGCACCAGGGGCACTGGGGATACTGGGGGCACTGGGGATACTGGGGGCACTGGGAGCAGTGGGGGGCACTGGGGGAGCTGGGGATACTGGGAACACTGGGGGCATTGAGAGAACTGGGGGCAATGGGGTAACTGGGAGTACTGGGGCAAAGGGAGAGCTGGGAGCAATGGGGGCACTGGGAGCACTGGGATGGGAGCACTGGGGGCACTGGGAGCACTGGGAGCCCGGTAGCCCCGCCCCCCCGCGCTCCCCCCTCACGAAGCCCCGCCCCCACCCCCGCCGCCACGTGACCGAGCCCTCACGCCCCCTCCCCCCCCCAGCCGGTGGGGGCGGCTCCACCTCCCGCTCTCTGATTGGCTCCCCCTCACGTGACGGCACCGCCCCGAGTCTCGGCGGGGAGGGGAGGGGCTTCCAATTCCCCTCTCCCCATTGGCTCTGCCCGGCCCACGTGACGGCGGGGCGGAATGCTGGGTCACGGGACCGGAAGCGGCGGCAGCAGTGGCGGCGGCGGGCGGGGCGCGGGCGGGCGGGGCCTGCTGCGGCTCGCCATGGGCTGCTGCTACAGCAGCGAGGCCGAGGCCTCCGACCAGGTGCGGGGGGGCCGGGGGGGCACCGGGAAGGGACCGGAGGGCACCGGGGGGGAGGCCGGGGGCCGGCTTCGGGCCCCACCGCCCGCCCCTCACCGGGCCCCGGGGGCTCCGCCCGTGGGTCAGGGCCTGTGGGGGGGGGGTCAGGCCCGAACCGGGCCGCGGGGCCCCCCCCCGGTGCCCCCCCGGTGCTCGCCGCCCCCGCCCCGGTTGGCTTTGGGCCCCCCCGCCCCGGCCCTGTCCCCCACCCCCCGTCACCGCCTTGCCGCCCCCACCCTTGTTCCGGACACCCCCGGGGGCCCGGAGCCGCTGTCCTGTCCGGGGGGGGGGGGGGGGCTGCAGGCCCCCGATCCCGCCCCCCCCGGGGAGGCGCCGGCCGTGCCCGGGGTGCTGCAGGGAGCCGGGGGGGGCCTGGGGGCGCTTTGCTCCGTGCTGAGCCTCTTCACACCCCCCCCCCTTCCAGCCCCGTGGGGAGCCCGGCGTCTGCCGTTCGGCTGTGAGAAGCGAAGGATCGGCGTTAGGGAGCGTGGCCGGTGCCTCACCGGGACCAGGGCACGGCAAAACGCGAGCCGCGGGCTGCCGGAGCTGATCCCCGCTCTTGCCTTCCCCCCTCCCCCCCCCCAGGAAGAAGAGACGAAGCGGCTGCTGGAGCCGGCGGCCAGCCCTCCCAACAAGGCGCTGAATGGAGCGGAGCAGAGCTACCACAGCCTGCCGTCAGCGCGCACCGACGAGCAGGCCATGCTGTCCTCCATCCTCGCCAAAACGGCCATGTAAGCCCCGAGCCGCGCCGCTGCTGCGGCTTGGCTGCCCGGCTCACGGGGCCCAGCGCGGAGGGGGAGCCCCTCGAGCTGCTCCTGCGATGGGATCCTGCGGGGTCAGCTCGCCTGAAGCGAGCCGGCAGTGTGCCCGGGTGGCCCAGAGGGCCGACAGCATCTGGCTTGTGTCAGGAGTAGTGCAGCCAGCAGGAGCAGGGAGGTGCTCGTCCCCCTGGGCTCTGCTCTGGTGAGGCCGCACCTCGAGTGCCGGGTTCAGCTTTGGGCCCCTCGCTACCAGAAGGACATCGAGGCCCTGGAGCGTGTCCAGAGAAGGGCTCCGAAGCTGGCGAGGGGTTGGGAAACTGTGAGGAGGTGCCGGTCCCTTATCTCAGGTGATAGGACACGAGGCAACGCCCTCAGGTTGCGCCAGGGGAGGTTTGGACTGGTCACGAGGAACAATTTCTGGTGCCCAAGCGCTGGGACGGGCAGCCCGGGGCAGTGGGGGCGTCCCCATCCCTGGAGGCGTTGAGGAGCAGCGGGGACGTGGCCTTGTGATGGGACTCGGCCGGCTGGGTGGTTGGACCTGGTGATCGGCAGAGGATCAACAAATGGTTTGGGTTGGAAGGGGCCCTAAGGACCCCCCTGCCCCCAGCCCAGGCTGCCCCCAGCCCCCACACAGCCTGGCATTGAGCTGGGGCACCCCCAGCCCCTCTGGGCAGCCTGGGCCAGGGCCTCAGCGCCCTCAGAGGGAAGAATTTCTTCCCAACGCCTCCCCGAAGCCTCCCCCCTGCCAGGCTCCAGCCGCTGCCCCCCCTCCTGCCTCAGAGGGCTTCTCCAGCCTCACTGATTCAGGGGCCAGGGCTGTGTGCCTTCGCTGGCAGCAGCAAACCCCGCAGCATCTCTTTATTTCCTGGCGTTTACCTGTGGGTTTGCAGCCCGGACAGAGAGAAATCCAGGGGCAGCCCCCGCTGTGGGGCCCGGAGCCCCAGCTCTGCTTGTGGTCTGGGGCCAGCGGTGGGCAAAACGTCCCTTGGCGCTCCCTCGGGGCAGGCAGCTGCTCCTGGCGCGCTTCTGTCTGCGGCTGGCTCAGGAGTTCGGCCCCGTAACGGCCCCGAGCCGTTCCCCTCGCGCCGTGTCCCCGGTGCTGGGGGTGCTGCTGGCACCTGGGGGGGCTTGGGGCGAGCGCTCGCTGTCCCGTGTCTCCGCAGCAACATCATCGACGTGTCGGCGGCGGACTCCCAGGGCATGGAGCAGCATGAGTACATGGACAGGGCCAGGCAGTACAGGTGAGACCCTGCCCCGTGCCCCCGGGGGGGCGGCTGAAGCCCCTCGGGGTGCTCAGCACCGCTCCCCGCCTCCCTCCTGGCGCTGCCGCTGCCGACGGGCGGCAGAGCCCGGTCCTGGGGGCGGCGGCCGCGTGTGCCCCAAACCCTGCTGGCCCCCCCACGAAGGGGGGGCTGGGGGCAGGCAGCGGGCACCTGGATGCGGTTGCTCCCCCTTGAAAGGTGCCCGCGGGGGAGGGAAGGGGGGCGAGCGCCCACCCCAGCCCTGCTCACCATCAACTGCGGGGCTTCAAATCCGCGTGCCGAGGGGGGGGATGTGTGCGTGTGAGCCCCTCGCCGCCCGCAGCACGCGCCTGGCCATGCTGAGCAACAACCTGACGCACTGGAAGAAGCTCCCGCTGCTGCCCTCGCTGACCAACCAGCCCCACCAAGTGCTCGCCAGCGACCCCGTCCCCTTCGCAGACCTGCAGCAGGTGAGGGGGCCGTGGGGAAGCCCCGCTGGTGGGCGCTGGGCGGGCGGCACGGAGCCCTCGGGCGCTGTCCTCCCTCGGGTGGGAGCCGTCCGCGGAGCACGGCGCGGGGTCACGGGGTTGATCCCAGGACATCCAGCAGCCGCCGGGGGCCTGCCGCCTTCTGCACGCGCTGCTGGGGCGTGTTGAGGAAGGAGCGGTGCGGGAGGAAGGCTTCTGGCAGCCCCCGGCTGGCCGAGGAGCTGCCGGAGGTCTGCGGGCTCCTCACAAATCGCCCGAGCCCTCCTCCTTGGGGGGGGAGCAGGAGCCGGGTGGGCGCTGTGCGGGGGCGCGGGTCCTGCCGCAGCTCTCGGGGCCGCCCCTTCTCCGAGGAGAGGCACCCGCGTCCTGCAGGGCCCCGGCCTCCGCGCCCCCCCGGCACCCTGAGGCTGCAGCCCCGCTCGGAGCAGCGCGGCCGTGCCGGGGCTCGTTAGCACCAACAGCTAACGAAGCTCGGTCCCAGCTCCCCCGGCGGCCGTGCGGCTGGTGGCTCCGGGACACCTCCAGCTGGCACCGGCGCCTTGCTGCGCTCCCCGGGAGCTCTGCGGCCGTGCAGACGCCGCTGCCAGCCCCGCAGCTCGCTGCGAGCCGCCCCGTGCCCAGCGGCTCCTGCTGGGGCGGCGGCGGGGCTGGGGCTTCCTTCTCCGTTTTTTTTATTATTATTATTATTTTTCCCCTTCCCCCCCCAGGTGTCCCGGATAGCCGCCTACGCCTTCAGCGCGCTCTCACAGATCCGCGTCGACGCGAAAGAAGAACTGGTTGTACAGTTTGGCATCCCCTGAGCCCGCCCCGCGACAGCACGGCTTCACCGCTTTGGGGCTTTGGTTTGGTTTTTTGGTTTGTTTTTTTTTTTTTCCGTTTTTTCCCCCCCTTTTTTGTCTTTATTTCCTTCCCCGCGGCACCTCGCCTCGACAGAACTTGTACAGACACCCGGTTTCCCACTGATCGCCGCCACCGCCGCGGCCCCCAGGGCTTTGTCCCCGCTGGGTGCGAGTGCGTGGGGGGCGGCGGGGAGGGGGCTGCGTCTCGCCGCAGCCCCGTTGCACCGGGGGGGGCCCACGGCGGGGGTCCTGGTGCTGCTCAGCACCCCGGCCCCGGCCGCTCCCCCCCCCCCCCAGTGGGGGGAGGGTGGGCTGCAGCCGGGCTCCTGCGGGACCCGGTGGCTTCTGGCACCCTTCCCTCATTTTTACATGTTTGGGGGTCTTTTTTTTTTTTAATTATTATTCTTTTGCCACCATAGATAAACACGTTCATCCGGGGCCTGCCTCCTTGTCTGTTCCCTGCGAGCCGCAGGAGAGCCGAGCGCGTGGCGGCGCGGTGCTGAGCCCTGCTGTCCCTGCTGTGCCTGCTGGGCTTTGTGTATATATATATATATATTTTTTTTTCCCTCCTCCACGCCCTGCTGCCGCAGTTCCCCTTCGCCCCCGGCGTGAGGCTGTGCCCTGCCAGCCCCGTGGCGCAGCCGCGGAGGGGAAGCCCTGCCCCACGCGGGCGCGGGACGCTTGGGAGGGGCCGGCTCTGCGTGGGGGCAGCCCCTCCGCCCCCAAAATTTTGGGGTCTCCCCCTTGGAGACAGGGCTGGGGGTGGGGGGAGGCTTCCCCTGCTCCGCGTGGCTGGAGGTGACGACTCGGAGGGGTGGCTGTGCCCCGCCGTGTGTGAGGACGGCCCCTTCCCTTGTGCCCCCGTTTTGGGGTTTGCTCTGCGCCTACACCCTGCCCAGTGCTCCCAGTAGGCAGCACCAGTCCCACTGGGGCTCCTGCCCAGCTGCTGCCCCTTTCTGCCCCCACCCAACCAAGGCTCGGGGCTGGTGGGTGCCGTCCCCGCACCACTGCTGGGGTGGGGGCTGCTGCTCTCGTCCAAATGCCCTCGCAGTCAGTCGCCACCGCTCTGCAGGGGGGGAAGAAAGTGTATTGGGGGCACAAGGGGGGTATTGAGGGGTGGGGGGGCACGGGGGGGGCGATGGCACACCCCTGCAGGTCGCTCTGGGATGCCGTGAGGCCCTGGAGACGTCAGGAGCCTGCTGGGTGCTGCCCCCCTGTTTCAGGGTGAGCCCAGCGCAGCCGCGGTGCTGAGCTCCTCGGGGGCGGGGGGCTGCGGGCCCCGTTCCTGCCTGTGCCCCCTCCCCACCTTGTCCCACCTCATGGCACAGCCGTGCTGGGGCCGGGTGCTGGGCGCTGGGCTGGCTGCATGCGGCCGCCTCGCCGCGCTCCTGCCGGGTGACAGCGCCGAAGGCCGGGGAGCTGAGCCGGGGCGGCAGGGCCAGCACGTAGCGCCCGCAGGCGGGGGGCTCAGCGGGACGGCTGATTTTTTTGGGGGGGGGGGTCCTCAGCCCTATCTGCCCCCCCCCAGGTACCTGTAGCCCTGCTCCTCCTCCATGGGGTTCCCGCGCAGCGTAGGGCGGCGCAGGGCCCCCAGCTTGTCTGCCCCGTCCAGGCGGCACCCGGCGTTCCCGTGCGGGCTCTGCAGCCCCTCCAGCGCGGCCAGCACCTTCCCGGGGGGGGGGCACGGGTCGGGGTCTGTCCCCGCAGCCCCCCAAGGGGGAAGCTGGGAGGTTTTTTCACCCCCCCCCCCCCCCCCAGGCTGCACAGCCCCGCGTGGGCCAGGCGCAGCGCTCAGCTGGGCGAGGGGCTGCCCGCGGGCTGCAGCTCGGGGGGGTGAGGGGGGTGAGGGGGTGCCCCCTGCCCATACCTGTACCCATAGCCCTGTCTGTACCCCTGCCCCTACCCGTAGCCCTGCCCCTGCCCCTACCTGTACTCGTACCCGTACTCCATGCCTGTACCCGTACCTGTACCCATACACATACCCCTTCCCCTGCCCCTACCCGTACCTGTGCCCATACCCCTGCCTGTACCTGTATTTGTACCCGTACCCCATACCTGTACCTGTACCCCTGCCCGTACCTGTACCCATACGCATACCCCTTCCACTGCCTGTACCCATACCCGTCTGTACCCCTGCCCGTACCTGTACCTCTACCCCTTCCTGTGCCCATACTCATGTCCATACCTGTACCCAATACCTGTAACTATACCCATACACTTGTCTGTACCCCTGCCCGTATCCTTGCTTGTACCCATACCCCTGCCCCTAACCGTACCTCTATCTGTACCCATACCCGTACCTGCACCCATACGCATACCCCTTCCCCTGCCTGTACCCATACCCGTACCCTTGCCCGTACCTGTACCCATACAAATACCCCTACTCGTACCCATACCTGTACCCGTACCCCTGCCCGTACCCTTGCTTGTACCCATGCCCCATGCCTGTACCCCTGCCCCTGCCCATACCTGTACCCATACCTGTCTGTACCCCTGCCCGTACCTGTACCTATACCCCTTCCTGCGCCCATACCCCTGACCATACCCGTACCTGTACCCATACCCGTACCCATACCCCTCTCTATACCCATACCCGTACCCGTACCCCTCCCTGTACCCAATACCTGTACCCGTACCCCTTCCCACACCCGTACCCCTTCCCGTACCCCGTACCCCCACCCACCATCCAGGCAGCACAGCGGGTGGAAGGAGAAGTCCAGCGGGGGCGTGAGCTCGGGGGGCGGGGGGGGCACGGCACGGCTGTGGGGACCCCGGCCCGGTACCTGTGGGGCACGGGGGTGGTCGCTGCACCCCACGCCCACCCTACAGTGCCCCCCCCGGAGCTCCCCACCCCGAGGGTCGCCCCTTTGCCCCCCCCTCAGAGCCCACAAGCCCTGTGTCCCCACGCCCCGCCTGGAGCCCGTGCACCCTCACAGCCCCACGGGTGCCCCCCCCCCCCCGGCAGCCCCTGCTCCTGCCCCACGCGTGGCCGTGTACCCCAAGGGACCCCCCCCGGCACCCCCAAATGTCCCCTTGGGACCCCACAAGAGCCCCCCCACGACTCCACGCATAGTCCCTGTGCCCCAAACATGTGTCCCCATGTCCCCCCCGTGCCCCAAATGTCCCCCCACGGCCCCACGCGTGTCCCCGTGCCCCAAATGTCCCCCCATGACTCCACGCGTGTCTCTGTGCCCCAAGCTTGTCCCCCCATGGCCCCACGCGTGTCCCCGTCCCCCCCCCCCGGTGCCCACCGGCGCCCCCCACGCGCGCCCCCTCCCCGCGGCCCCTCCCCGCCCTCCTCCGTCTCCCTGGCAACCGCCCCCGCCCCCCCTCCCGCGCAGCGCTCCCCGCAACTCTCGCGAGACCTTAGCCCCGCTGCGAGACTTGCGATCTCCCCCATCCCCGCGGCGCGCCGCCCGCCCACGTGACGCGGCGCCGGCGGCGGCGGCAGCCAATGGCGGCGCGAGGCGGGGCGGGAGCGGCGGTTTGAATCGGGGAGGCGGTGAGGGGCGGCGGGGCCTAGGGGGCGGGGCCTAGAGGGGCGGGCGGGGCCTGGGGGGGCGGGGCCTATAGGGGCGGGGTGGAGGGGGAGGGGAGGGGGGGCCTCGCTCTGTGCAGCTCCCTGAGGGAGGGGTGGGGAGCTGGGGGTCGGCCTCTGCTCGCAGGTAACCGTGATAGGGCCCGAGGGAACGGCCTCGGGGGGGGCCAGGTGGGACATGAGGAGACGTTTCTGCTCAGAGAGGGCCGTCAGGCGTTGGGACGGGTTGCCCAGGGAGGTGGGGGAGTCCCCGTCCCTGGGGGTGTTCGAGGCAAGGTTGGACGTGGTGCTTGGGGACATGGTTTGGTGGGTGACATTGGTGGTAGGGGGTGGTTGGGCCAGGTGGTCCTGGGGGGCTTTAACAACCCTCACATGGCTCCGGGTTACAAGCCCGTGGGCCAGGTGGGATCCCACAGAAGCGCTGGGGGAGCTGCGAGCGTCCCCGCAGGGCCGCACTCCGTCGTCCTGGCCCGACTGGGGCAGGCGGGACAGGCCCCCGAGGGCTGGGGGGAAGCAGAAGCCGGGCCTGCCCTCGGGAAGGGCCAGAAGGCCCCAGGGGCTCCAGGCGGCCGCCTCGCCTCCGTCCCAGCGCAGGAAGGAGGCGGCAATCGGGAGGAGGAGAAACCGGCCTGGGTTCACCCAGGGGAACCCACCCCGAGCAGCCCCCCAAGCTGCTCTGATAAAGTCCTGGGCCCGGTGTTGGGGGAGCCGTGGGTGCCGTGCTGCTGGGCGCAGGCGGGCCGTTATCTCCATCCCCCGAGACCACGGAACCCCCTCAGGGCGCAGTTCGGGCTGGGAGGGACCTCGGGGATCAGCCGGTGCCAACCCCCGGGGACACCTCCCACCGGACCGGGTTGCTCCGGCCTTGCCATTGCCCACAGGGAGGCCGTGGTGGTGCGGGCCGGGTGGGCCCGCGGCGAGGTGGGGGCTGGTGGTGAGCCCGAAGCGCCGAGCGGTGCCGTGGGGGCCGGCTGCAGGCCGGGGGCGCAGCCCCGGGGGGGGGTCGGATCCTGTTCAACGTCTTCATAAACGCAGCGGTGGCGGGGCAGGGAGCACCCCGCGGGTGGCACAGAGCTGGCTGCGGCACCACGGGGCTGTGGTGGCCTCCTGAGGGACGTGGCCGGGCTGGGGAGGGGCTGCAGGAGCCTGGGGGGGGGAGGCCCTGCCCCGGGGGAGCTCCCCCGCGGCTGCCGGGGCCTGCGGGGAGCTGCGCAGAGGCCGGAGCCGGGCTCTCGCCGGGGGTGCCCAGGGCCAGGAGCAGAGGCCCCGGGCCCAGCCTGGAGGCCGGGAGGTGCCCTCTGGGCCCCAGGCAGCGCTGCTGTGCCGGGCGGGTGCCGGAGCCCTGGCACAGGCTGCCCGGAGAGGGGCTGGGGGCTCCTCCGCGGGGTCTCCGGCAGCCGCCGGGACGTGGGGCTGGGCCAGCAGCTCCGGGGCCCCAGGGTCCGGGGGATCGCAGGGCCGTGGGGGTGCCTGCAGCTCACCGTGTCCCAGCACTCAGCACGGCGCAGGGCTGCTGCGGGCTCACACCTTTCGCTTTCCACCGCTGCTTCTCTCCGCAGCCCCCCCGCTGCACCCCTGGGATGGATTTAGAGGAGAGGCTTCGGCTCGGGTCCCCGGGGGGCTGCGGAGCCCCCGGCCGGGTTCAGGCGGCTCTCAGGATGGTGCTTTACACCGTGACGTTCCCCTTGGCTGGCTGCTGTCCGGCGACTGCCCACGTCCTCAAGCCTGTGGCTCCGGGGTCGGGGACGTTTCCAAACGGAGCGAGGAGGCAGGGGAAGGCGAGGCGCTGCTTCGCTCAGCGCAGAAAATCACTTTTACCCATTTCCGTGCTTTAAACCCCAAACCGCCAGGTCTCGAGGCTGCCGCGGGGCCCCGGCACCCTCTCGCCGAGGGTCCCCACGCACCCCCAGGGCCGGTCCCCCCACGCCGCCCCCATCCCACGGCCCCACGGGGAGGCCCCCCCGATGGGCGGGGGGCTTCCCTTTGCCCCCCTTCCCTCGCCGCACGGAGCCGGCGGCTTTTTGTGCCGTGCGCCTTTAACGAGCGCAGCCCTGCCGTGACGTGGGGTGGCCGCGGGCCAGGAAGGGGAACCATCTCCTGCCAGCCCCGGCCGAAACCCAACACAACTTTTTCTTTTGTGCAGGGCCGCTCGCCGCCCCGGCCTCCGAGGGGTTTCGGGGGGGGGGGCCGCACACGGATGGCGGAGTGACGACGAGGCACGGGTGGCGGCCGTAGCGCTCCGGTAAGGCCCGAACAAAGACTTTGTCCGGCTTCCGTGCTTGTTCCGAACGGGGCTGGGGGGGGGGGGGGGGAAGGAGGAGGAGGAGGAGGAGGAAGAGGAGGAGGAGGCGGTGGCGGGGGGCAGCCCGTGGCTCCCGGCCCGGTGCAGCCCCCCCCCCGGACCCCCGCCCTCGGCACCGCCGCGTCCCCGAGGTGCGAACGCGGGGCCGGGGCGCGCGGCCAAGTTGCGCTCGCCAACATCCGGGAGCTCGGCCGCCTGCGCGGGGCGGCTCTGCCCGCGTCCCCCCCCCTGCTACCAGCCCCCCGTGTCCGTGGGGCCGTCCGGCGTGGGGCTGGGGGCGACACCAGGCGCTTTCTGTGGGGCGGGGGGCTCAGGGTGCGCGTCCCCCCCCCTCCCCGGCCCTACGCGCGCGGCTCCTTGGCTGGCTGCGAAGCCCGGAGGAAGGCGCCCGCTTGCGTAACGCCGTGTTTTGACTGGAGCGGGCGCTGGGGGGGGGGGACGACAGCAGGGGACGACGCCGTGGGGACGTCCCCGTGCCCCCGCCGGGGCTCAGCACCCCCCAGCCCCTTGGGTTTCCCCCCCCCCGTCTGGTCCCCGGGGCAGGGAAGGAGCCGTGCAGCCTTCGCGTTCGCGCTCCTCAGCCCCGCGGTCGTTCCCCCCCCGCTGCCTTCATGCGGAGCGTGACGTCTTCCTGCAGTGGGTCCGCGTTCACGGGGGGCTCTGTGCTGCCGTCGGAGGGGTCCAGAGGGGGAAGGGGGTCGAGGAAGGGGGTCGAGGGTGGAAGAGCCCCGGTAGCTGTGCCCGTGGAGCCGCCCCGCTCCTGGCATGCTGGAGCTGGGGGGCGAGCGGCTCGGGGGCTGCGTTCGCGCTCGGCAAGAGGAATTTTGGATGGTGCCAGGGCCAGACCCTGCCCCGGGAGCGCTGATGCTCCCCGGGGCTGCTGGGATGGAGAAAGCCTGCCGTGCCCCCGCTGTCCGTCCGTCCGTGCGCAGGGGAGGTGCGTGCCTCAGCCGCGGGGACGAGCTGTTTTTAGCCCAGCTCCCGCGCCTGGAGCCGGGGGGGCTCCTTCCTCCCCAGCGCCCGGAGCTCCGGCCAAGCCCGGGCGGGCTGCAGGTGCTTCGTGTCTCCGAGCAGCCCGAGCCGCGGCGCCTGGGCTGCCTTAAAACATCCGCGGCGGCTGAAGCTTCCGGGGATGGTCGGGGCTGGATCTGGGCTCCCGGCGGCATGACCCCGCAGATTTCTGCGGGGATTTGGTGCCTGGATGAGCCTCCGGACCGGCTGGTGGGGGGTCAGGGTGCCGTAGGGAGCACCCCCGGGGCAGCAGCACCGGCAGGGACACGGCGGTGGTGAAGAACCGGGGCACGGAGAAGGCCCTGGAGCACCGGGCGCCGTGCTGCCCGGGCACGGCCGCTCGCCCTGCCCCTCCTTCCAGGCTCCGATATCCTGGTGGATATCCCCAGGTGGGCTTTTTTTGGGTTATTTCTGGCCCTGCTCAGCCCCCACCGGCACCCCGCAGCAGGGTTCTCGGGGGTGGCACCAGGGACGGCAGAGGCAAAGGTCGCCGCGGGGGGAGCTGGCAGCGCTCCCGCGTCCCTGCCGCCGGCCCTCCGCACGTCGGCACCGCCGCAGCCGCGGGGACGTCCCGGCTGGCGGCCTCCCCGCGCTCCTTCCAGCCCCTGCTGCCGTCCCACGGGACCGGGGGCAGCCCTGTGCCCTCCCCGCCTCCGGCAAGGAGCTCGGGACCGGGCACAGCGGAGGAATTCCTGATGTGAAACGAGAGACGGGCGTCCCCAGGTCGCATCCTGCCCAGCCGAGCCTCGGCCTTGCCGCTCGCCTGGGGAGCAGGGAGCCCCGTGGAGCCTGGCGGGGACGCCTGGGGGCTGCCAGCATGGCCCCGGGGTCCTGGCACCGCAGCCGGGTGCTGCCGGCCCGGGGGCACGGGGACGGGGACGGGGAGAGCAGAGTCCACGTGCTGCTGGCACTGGCGCGGCCCGGCAGGAGCGGGGAGGACAACGGTGCTTGGGGAGCTCGCAGCGGGCCGGGCAGCAACCCGCGGCACCTCGGCACCGTCCCGAAGGCAGGGCTGGCTCTGAGCCCCGCCAGCCCGGTGGGTTCGCTCTTTTTGCGTGTTTTTTTTTTCCCCCTTTTCCTTCCCCGTTGCGCCTACGGAAGCTCTGCTCTCCCCGCCTCCGGGACAGCCGTGCCTCCCGGTGCTGTGCCGGCCTCTCCCCGAGCGCGGGTAGCTTCCCAGCCCTGAGCCGTGCCGTTTTCCTCTGGCGCTGAGACCTGGGTTTCCTGCAGGGAGCCGGAGCCGGCCTGGGATGCTGGGGCTCCCCGATAGATGCTATCTCCGCGAGGGCAGCACCGGCCGTGGCGAGGAGGCTGCTGCAGCGCCGAGATAGCCCCCGCTGCCGCGGGCAGGGACGGGCAGCGCCCAGGACCCCGGGGGGGACGGAGCCGTGACTGGGCTGATTTACGCCACCGGGGCGAGACCTGCAAGACAGGCCGGGCTGGAGGGCGGCTTCCTGCGGCAGGGAGCGGGGCTGGGGCAGCGCGGCCGCGGCGCAAGGCGAGGGCGCCGGGGGACGTGCTGGCGGTGGCACCGCCGTCACCGGCAGGTTTTGGCTCGGGAGCCGAAGCAGCCTTCCCCAGGGGCTGCGCAGGCCCCGGTGCTGCACGGCAAATGTTCAATTTCTCCTGAAAAGCTGGCGGTGAGCCGGGGCGGGGGGGGAAGGAGGGTGTGGAAGGAGGTGCTGGAAAGGTTGGGAGGTGCGGGAGGGCCGGGGCACCCGGACGGGCTCTCGCCCGGCACACCAGACCCGCCGCGCTCGGCAGAGGCCCCGCGGCTCGCCGCCGGGTTTCTCCCTCGTCGGAGCCCCTGGGAGGCGGAGCGGCCCCGTGCCTGCGGCGGGGACGGGTCCTGGGATCCTGCCACAGCGAGGGCGGCGGCGGCAGAGCCGGGGCTCCGGGTGCAGCCTCTCGCCGGCCTCCCGAGCTCGGGAAGTTCGCGGGAAGGCTCCGTGCTCCCCAGCGGCGGGCTCCTAGAGGAGGAGGAAACGACGGAGCCTCCGTGCGAACGTCCCCAAATCTCAGCGGGGAGACCCGGGCGGCCACAGCCGCCGGTGCCGTTCCCCCTCCTCGTGTCCCGTCCCCAGCACGCCGAGCGGAGACGAGGGCGCCCGGGCAGCGCTGTGACCGGCACCGGGCTCCTGGCCGCACCTGGGCGCTGCCCCGCGGAGGCGCCGCGTCGCTCTCCCGGCCGTGCGTTCCCCGGGGAATTTGGGTCACCCGACTACAATTGCTGCTCTGTGCTGTCGCTTGGCTTGGCCGCCGGCTGCTCCCCCCCCGCGCCCCCTCCGCCGCCGTCCCCTCGCGACGTGAGGCTGGAAGCGTCCCTCCCGGCCTGCCTCGGGGACGCTCGTGCTCGAGCGGGCGCTCCGACCCGCGGGGGGGGACAGCCGGGGACAGGGAGCCCGGAGCCCCGCTGTTTCTCCAGCCCCGCTGTTCCTTGCTTCTCCGGACCGAAAATGAGGACGCCGGCCGCTGCCCCCGGTAACCCAGCGCGTCGGGCAGAGGGCAGGTCCTGCTCCGACAGGCACCGGTGCCCGGCGTCACGTGCGGGCTGTACAGGAATGTAATTGCTACGTTTGGCCTTTAATTGCATATTTTTTTTGTTTTTTTTCCTCCTCCGTTGGCATTCCTAGGTCCGGGCAGCGATCCGGCAGCCTCGCAGAGATGCCTCTCCACGCCACGAGAGCCGCGGCTCTCCTCACTTGGGTAAGGCGTCGCCGCGCCCCGGAGCGGCTCTGCGGCTGGCGGCGGTGCTGGGGGGGCTCGGCTGCTGCCCCTGCGGGCGCTGCCGCCCGGGCTGGGGACCCTCCGTCGGCAGCTCGACGCCGGGGCTGGTCACGGTGGGGTTTGTAGGAGGGGGCTTGCTCCTGCCGAGCAGCCCGAAGCGCTGGGAGGGCTCGGTCCTGCCTTGGAAACCAGCCCGGAGGGCACGGCCGGCGTGGAAGGCGGGAGGAGCTGGGCCAAAAACGTCCTGCGGGTCCTGCCTCGTAAATCGCAGGATGGTTTGGGTGGGAAGGGACCTTAAAGAGCATCCACGGACGGGGACAGAGCTGTGCCGTGCCTGGGCGAAGCATCACCGTGACGAGTGGGCTGCGTGCCAGCCTGTCCCGATGGGGGCTGCCCAGGGGCCGGGTGCGGGCATTGCCTCCGTTCGTCCCGGCGGGGCGCTGGGAAGGGGGGGGGGTCCCTGCGCCACCAGCACTGGTCCCACTGGTGGGGGAGGCGGGGGTGCTGTGGCGCAGCTGCCGGGCTGCTGCCTGCTCACCGTCCCGTCCCCTCCCCAGGTGAACAGCACCAAGGTGTGCGCAGATCCCCTCGGGGACCTCTCGCAGCTCCAGGACTGCCGCGTTTTCATCCAGATCATCAACGAAATGTGAGTCCCGGGGGCTCTCCTGGCCGCGCGCGTGTGCGTGGAACTTTATGCGGTTCCTCTGCTGCTTGGGCGAGGAAACAGCCGGCGAGTTGTCCTGAGCCTCAGCCTGGGGGGTCCCGAGGAAGCTCAGGGTCTGTGCAGCAGCTTAAGGAGCGGCAGCTCTGCCCCGTGGCGCTGTCCCGATGGCTCTCGGGGAACGGGGGGCCGCTCCCGAGCACGAGGTGCGGGGCCGTGCTCGGGGCAGGGATGGAGGAACTCCAGTCCCAGGAGCTGCGCTTGTCCCCTGTGAGCGGGGCTGACTGAAAGCCGTAAACCGCAGCGGGCGCTGCAGCTAGGACGGGGCACGCGCTTAATTAGCGACCCGGCGGGGCGCTGGGGGGGGGGCGGCTGCGAGGCTGCGCCCCGGCCGAGCACCGCTCGGAGCCTGCCTGCTATAATTAACTGCAGTGCGGCGTAACGAGAGCCTGCTCCGAGCGGGGCGCTGAGGGCGCTGGGCGGGCAGGAGGGAGCTGGGATATATTTAGCCGGACCTGCTCAACCTCCCCGGCCCGAGCTGTGGCTGGGATTAGCAGGGATCACCGGGGTGTGCTCAGCAGGCAGCCGGCCCGGCCCGACCCGACCGCGGCTTGGGAAGGGGGTGGTGGCAGGGAGGGCGTCGCAGGGGCTGCCCCGAGGGCGAGCTGCCTTTGGTCGGAGGGGGCCGGGAGATCCCACGGCACCAGGGAACGGGAAATCCTCGTGCCTGCACCTTCCCCGGCAAGTCCCCGCGTCTGGCGGTCTGAGAGCAGCCGAGGGTTCGGATGCAATCCCAGCGGAGCGCAGGCCGGCGCGGGTCTTAGGCACGTGGCCACCGTTTGTGTCGGCTGCCGCTGAGCAAAAGCCTGGTCTTGGACCAGAGCCATGGCAGAGGCAGCCTCAGTTCCCCCCCTTAAATCCGGCGCGGGCTCCAGGGCGGGGGGCAGAGGCGTGTGGGGCTCACTCGCCCACACGGTTCTGGCGCGATGGGGGATTGCTCGCTTCGCTACCGAGGTGGCCCCGGGAAAGCCCCTGCTTGCAAGGAGCTGCCTCTCCGTGAAGGCAGCCTTTGTTCAGCCTCTCCGTAAAGCTCTGACGCGGCCGCCTGCGCTCTCTTGCAGCCACAAGACCGAGGAGGGGCAGTCTGCCCTGGAGCAGCCCCTGCCGGAGCGAGCAGCCTTCATCCGCAGCTTTCTGCAGAGTAAGAGCCTGCGCCGAGGGGCGCAGCAGCCCCGTGCCCACCTCTGCCAGGGCTCGGTGCTGTGCCTGCGCACACCACGGGCAGCGGGTGACCCCGGCCACACCGCCAGCTCTGCTCGGTGCAGGCAGGGCTGCCCAGAACCCAATCTGGGAAGTCCTTGCTGGCCAAATCCAGCTGGGGAGTACTCACCGCAGCAGGGGCGCTGGGCGCGGAGGTGCCGTGTCCCACCTCGCAGCGCAGCAGCCGGGCTGGTGCCGCTGGCGGAGCAGCAAAAGGCACGGAGCGATCCCGAGGGTGGTCAGAGGGCTGAGGGCGAGGGGGAAAAAACCCAACCATGGGTAACACCAGGGGCTGTGCGCTGGTGGCTCAGCTCCGTGGCGCAGCCCCACTGGTGCCTCGCCGCCCGGGCCCCTTCTCCAAGGGCGAGCATCCACGGCGCCCCTCGGAGCGAGCCCCTGGCCTGGGGTGATGGACACCCGCCGAGGGGTGGTGGGTGACGTATCCCACCACGAAGCCGTTCCCATCACTCTGCCTCCCTCCTCCTCCCTCTGCTGCTCGTCCCCAGTCGGTGGCAGGGCCCCCGTGTGACTGGAGATCCCATTTGGTGTTGCAGAGCTCTGCAAGCACAAATCGACCACCGAGAACCTGGTGTCAGCGCAGAAGCTCCTGGAGGGAGAAGAGCTGGAGTTGGCCAAGGTACCGCCGTGCCTAAGGGGTCCTCTGTCCCGGATCGAGTCCCTGCTGCCACGTACCAAGCGTGGGGTCTGGAAGAGACAGCCGTGTCCCGGGGGCCCCGAGATGGGGGGGGCTGCACCCCAGGGTGCTGAGCGGCTCGGGGGCCAAACCCGCGCATGGCTGGTGCTGCCCGGCTCCTCTCCTGATGCTCTGCCTCGTTGCAGGTGGCCGTGCTGCTGCTGTACCACAGCTCCATGAGCAGCAAGAGCTCTGGGAACTGGAACGAGTTCGACTACCAGACCCAGGTACTGCCCTGGTGCCAGCCAGGGGCCGGGTGGGCGCCCGCCCGCGTCCCCCGCAGCCAGCACCGGCCCCTCGGTCCCAGAGCTGCCGCAGGGCAGTGGCTAAGCCCCGGCTCCTCTGGCGCAGGTCGAGCTGGCAAACATCCTCAAGTTCGTGCTGGACAACGAGGAGAGCCTGACTGAGAACCTGGAGGCGTTTCTGCAGAGGAGAGGTGAGCGCGGTGCCCGGCGCGGTGCCCACCCCGCGAGCCTGTGCTGCGGGCACCGATGGGCTGGCGTTAGATGAACCTTGTGCAGGCAGAGCAGGCTGTCAGACGTGGGTTTTCCCTAGCTGGCATCTGTGCAGCACCTTGTTAACAATGAAAGGTTGTTTGTCTTTGTTGTGGCAATGTCCAGACGCCAGCAGGGGGGCACAGAGACAGGCCCTCACTTCTGCAGCAGGGTGAGATGTTCCAAGTGCTGCGCGCTGCCCGGCTCCCGTGCTGCTAGCATCTGAGCAGCGCAGGTGGCTTTTTTCCAGAGCATAAAAACTGCTGGTTTTTCCCCCGTTTGCACTGCTCCAGCTGCCAACCAGCCCAAGGCCCCGGGCTGCTGCCTGTCGCACTGAGCACCACAAAAGCGTCCCGTAAGGGGACAAAGGACAGGACAAAGCACAGCCTCGTCTCCCCTGAGAACAGGCCCTTGGGGACGGAGCTGGGGGGCCGGGCGCATTCCCGCTGTGTGGGTGGAGGGGGGCAGGAGGGATGTGAGGCCTGTTCCAGCTTTTTGGCCAGGCTGACCCGTCCCGGAGGGAGCCTGCGGTCACCTGGGCGTTCAGAGCTGAGGCTCCACCTCTGCAAACCCTCCCGGTGTGAGCCCGAGGCCCGTGGCCTGCCCCTCACCTGCCCCTCGCTCCCGTGTTCCAGCAGCGCAGCCCTCGCCCGGCGCGTGCAGCAGCGGCTCGGAGGAGCGCTCGCCGGGGCTCCCCCACCCGCAGGCGCGCGAGGTGCGCTTCCTGGAGCTGCAGAAGGTCGCCTCCTCCTCCAGCGTCAACAGGTACGTACCGGGGGGGGAGAACGGACGATGGGACCCACAAGTGTCCTTGGGGTGCACCCACACACCCCTAGGAGGGCCCCTGCTTGCCACGGTGCTCTCCTGGTGCAGGCACCTTGGGCTCGGCGTTGTGATGTATGGTTGTGAGCTGCGGCCAGGCTGCTCTGTGCTGCTTTCACCCCAGTTATTTTTTGGCTCTGCAGCTAGCACAGACACTTCCCGGAGCAGGTCGTGGTCCCCTCCTGTCCTGGGGTGGCTTGAGGAGGGCCAGGCTTGCATCACTGCTGCCATTCTGGCAGCAAGCGTTAAACCTCCACCTCTGGAGCACGCTGACTGCTCTGCGACAGGCTCTGGCAGCGGTGGAAGGGGGAAGGACGCTCTGTCCCGGAGCTGGCTTCGTACCTGCGGGCTAGAGGCTGGCGCTGGGCTGGGACAGGGGGATTCCTGCTCGGGTGGTGGCATCGCAGCGGGTCTGGGAGCACCGGGAGCTCCTCCCTGCCCCTCCGGATAACCGAGCGAGGCGTTGTGGTCCCGCAGCATCCTGCCCGGCCCGCCGGCCTCGCCCGTGGGGGACGTCATGCAGACCCCCCAGTTCCAGCTGAGGCGGCTGAAGAAGCAGCTGGCTGTGGAGAGGGACAACCGGGACGAGCTGGAGCTGGAGCTGGCAGAGAACCGCAAGCTCATCACGGAAAAGGGTCGGTAGCTGGCGGGGCGTCCTGGGGTGCAGGGGGGGGGGTCTCTGGGACTGAGACCTCCTGTGGGTTCTGGGACTTGCTGTAACAGCTCTGACCCCCCTGCGCCCTGTGCTCGGGCACGGTCTGTCCTGCTGGACCCCAGGTGAGCGCAGCCTGCGGTTTTGGGGCTTTTCTGCCGTCCCGAGCAGCCCGGGCACCTTGGGGCTGGCCGTGCCTCTGTGGGGCCACGGCTGCACCAAGGAGCCTTGCCTGTTAGCCTGGAACAAAACGTGCTGCAGAGAGCAGTGCTGGGGGGAGCCAAGGCAGCTCCAGCGCTGTCATAACAACTCCGAGCAGGCAGATCTTGGAGGTTGCTGTTAGTCCTGCTGCCAAACGGCTGGGAACAGGCTGGCAGGCGTAGCAGCCTTCCCACCCACGTCTCGAACGCTCTCTGCGCCGGGGATTTCCCGTGGCGCGTACGGACGGCGGGTTCCTCCTTCCCTCTTACGTCCCCTTGTATATCCTGAGCAACAGAAGGCACCTGGAGCTGTGCTGGTGCCCCACGGCGGCGCTGCCAGCCTGGCTCCTGGGTCCTCGCTCAGTGTTTTCTGAGAGCTGGGGGGAGGACAGAGCTCCCGCCCTGCTGCCGGGGCCGTGCAGCAGGAGATGGTGACGCGCCCGTTTCCACCTCCCTTCTCTCGCCGCAGAGGCGCAGATCACCATGATGCAGCACCGGATCGACCGCTTGACTCTGCTCAACGAGAGGCAGGCTGCCGACCAGCTGGAGCCCAAGGAGATGGAGGAGCTGAGGGAGAAGAACGAGAGGTAACGCCCCCGGGGGCTTCTGCTGCCCGCCTGCTGGGCCGCTCCTCGGCACTCACACGTCCTTCGGCTCCGTGCTGTCCGTCTTTTCCCTGGTAATGCACAAGCCAGGGCTGAGAGCATATCATTCTGCTGCTCTCGGCCACTTCTGCACGTCAGCAGCCAGCTCCTTTATGGGAAAAGGGCACGCTGCCCCAAATGTAGCCCCCCAGAAGAGGCTACAGCCTACGGGGAGGCTTTCCCAGCTCTGGGACAGGCTCTGTGTCCCTGAAAGCTTTCGGGGAGATATTGGATGCTGTTTCCCAAAGGTTTGCATTGCTGGAGCCCAGCCGTTGTGTTTGGTGCAGGAATCTTCAGCACAGGCCACCCAGCTCATGACGGGCTGCAGCTAAGTGAGCCCAGAACTGCTTTTGGCCTGAAACTCTGAGGCTGATGGCAGCGGATGGAGCTCTCGACCCTTTCCCCTTCCCGAGCTGCTCGCCCACGAGTTTGATCAGATCTGATCTGGGCTTGAAAGTCGCCTGCTGTGCTGTCCCAGTCCCTGCCCTGTCCCTTTCCCAGTGGTGTGTTTGCTTGGGAAGGACGCCCAGCTCCAGCCTGGGGGGGTGATTCTTTGATGTGTTTTACACTGCAGAGGGCCAGCTGCCTCTCCCTTCGGCTCAGGGTGCTCAGGGCCCTGCAGAACACAACCACCTGCCCCGGCCCTGCTCTACCCGGCAGCGCCAGGGCCCAGCTTTGGGCTGGGTTTGTTACGGTGCCCTCTCACTGCCACACAGTACACCGGGTACCTTCCCCAGCAGTACCCCGCAGCGTCAGCCCAGCGGTGCCCTCACCTGTCCTGCTCTCCTCTCCCGCAGCCTGCTGGTGCGCTTGCACGAGGCCCTGAAGCAGTGCCAGGACCTGAAGACCGAGAAAGGCCAGATGGATCGGAAGATCAACCAGCTCTCCGAGGAGAACGGGGACCTTTCCTTCAAGGTACGGAGGAGCGCTGTCCCCAGATTTGTACCCCTGCACCCCTCAGACCAAGGGCAACATCGGCCTTAAAAATTCAGGCTGTGTTCGCTGTGCTTCCCACGGCTCACCGGGCACCAGCTACATTTTGGCTTTGGCCTCCCCAGTCTCTAAGGGACGTTGCCCGCGTTCGGTGCCTTGGATGCAGGGTGGCTGACGAGGCCCCGCGAGCACCCAGGATTTGGGATGGCCCCGGCTGTTTCCGTGCGGGGTGAGCTCAGACTGACTGCTGCCTGCCCTGCTTCCCTCCGCAGCTGCGGGAGATCGCCAGCCACCTGGTGCAGCTGCAGGACGCCCTGAACGAGCTCTCCGAGGAGCACAACGCCGCCCTGACGCAGTCCCAGGAAAAGCAGGCGCAGCTGGAGGGCGAGCTGCGGGCTGCCCTGCAGGAGAAGGTGAGGCTCTGGGGCTGCTCCAGCGACCAGCGGCGAGGCTGCGGCCGTCACGCCGGTGACAAAGCACGAGACGAGGCTGTCAGAAAGCTCGCAGAAAAAAGCTCGGTGACTGCCCCTGGCTGCCCTGCCTTCTGCCCTGCTCCATCACCCGTCTCTGTCCCCAGAAATGCCTGGAGGAGAAGATCGAGATTCTCCAGGGGAAGATCTCCCTGCTGGAGGACCAGCTGGCCAAGCTGGGGGACCGCAGCACGCAGGAGAAGGGCGAGGTCATGGGCGACATCCTGAAGGTACAGACAGATCTCCAGTGAGGAGAGCCGGCCCAAAACTCCTCTGGCTGTGGAGCAGTGCCCAGCAAAGCCTGCCCCGGCGTGGGGAGGGGGCGGTCAGGGGGCAGAGGGGACAGAGCTGGGTGCTGTCTGTGGGTGCCGTGGGGCTGAGCGCCCCGTGCACGCAGTGTTTGGGAACAGCTCCCCGCATTGCTGCCGGCCGCCCCAGCCCCAGTAGCGCAGGGCAGCTGGGGACGGAGCTGCATTTGTGCGTGGTGTGCACAAATGCGTGGTGGAATAAGGAGTTTGCTCTCAGAAATGGCCCAAGGCGTTTGAAGGCAGGGCTCGTGGGGGTGCGGGGGGCTCAGGGAGGGAGGGAGGGAGCGTGCCCGGCTGCTCCCGCTGGCGTGAAGCTCTTGTGAAACTGTTGGGTGCCGCTTGAGTAACGTCTGGGGATGTTTTTGTTTTCTTTTTTTTCCTCCTTCCTCTTCCCTCTGCCAGCTGGAAGAGCTAAAGCAGGAGGTGTCCAGCCTCACTGCCCAAGTGATCGAGCTCCAGGCCTCCATCCTGCGCCTGGAGGAGGAGAAGAGCCAGCGGGAGGCAGCCCTGCAGGCCGAGCGCAGCCGCTTCGAGGAGGAGAAGCTCCAGCTCGGCGGGCTCATCGCCAGCCTCCAGGGCTCCCTCGCCGAGCTGCGCCTGGCCAAGGAGCAGCTGGAGCAGGACCTGCGGGCGCAGGAGGCGCGCCTGACGGCCCAGGTGGACGCGCTGACGGCCGAGGTGGAGAAGCTGAACGGCTTCCTGCTGCAGAGGGAGCAGGAGGCGGCCGGGCTGCAGCAGCAGGTGGAGCAGGAGCGGGCGCAGGCGGAGGACCTGCGGCGCCGGGAGCAAGCCTCGCAGGAGGCCGTCGCCGGGCTGAGCCGCCGCGTGGAGCAGCTGAGCGGCAGCCTGAAGCACAGCGAGGAGAAGCTGGCGCGGGTCACGCAGGAGATGGAAGGGGAAGCCAGGCAGCTGGCCGCCCTCGGCGCCGAGTGCGAGAAAGCCGCCCAGGAGAGGGACGCGGCCCTGCAGGAGCTGCAGCGCTTCCAGCAGGCCAAGGAGGCGCAGCTGGTAGCCCTGAGCGGCCAGCTGCAGAGCCTGGAGAAAGCCCGAGAGGCCTGCCAAGCCTCGTCCCTGGAAATGCAGCAGGAGAAGGCTGAGCTGAGCCAGAAGGTCCGCGAGCTGGAAGGCCGCGTCCTGGAGCTCACCGCCCAGTGCCAGCAGAGCACGGCCCAGGTGGGGACGGCTGAGGCGCTGAAAGCCCAGCTGCGAGAGCTGGAGGGCAGGCTGAAGGAGAGCCAGCAGAAGCTGGCCGACCGGGAGAAGGTGGCCAAGGAGAACGCGCGCCTGCAGGAGCGGCTGCTCTTCCTGGAGGAGTCGGTGCGAAACACCGAGGGCATCCTGGAGGACGAGAAGAGGAGGGCGGCCGAGAGCCTGGAGGGGAACCTGGCCAGGATAGCGGAGCTGGAGTCGGAGAGGCAGCAGCTCGCGCAGCGCCGCGACCAGGCGCTGCAGGAGAGGGGCGAGGAGCTGGCGAGGAGGCAGGCGCTGGAGGCGCAGCTGCAGCAGCTGGGCGAGGAGTGCAGGGAGAAGACGGCGGCGCTGCAGCGGCAGCTGGCAGAGGCGTCCTCGGCTGCCAAGGGGGAGGAAGGAGAGCGCGGGAGGCTGGAGGAGAGGGTGAGGGCGCTGAGCAGGGAGCACGGCCAGGCCTGCCAGCAGCTGCAGGCCGAGCAGGAGAAGGTGGAAGAGCTGGAGGCCCAAGCGAAGCGCCTGGCCAGCGAGCACCAGGACCGGCTGGCCGCGCTCCAGGCCGACTTGTCCAGCGCCTGGGCGCAGGCGAAGGAGAAGGAGGGCGAGGGGCAGAAGCTGAGGGCCGACGTCTCCGCCCTGCAGGAGAAGGTGGCGGCCTCCGAGCGAGCGGCGGCCGAGCGCGTGGCTCAGCTGGAGGCGGAGGTGCGGCGGGCGGCCGAGGCGCTCGAGGGCGTCTCCAAGGAGTTGTCCGAGGAGAAGCTCAAGCGCAAGGAGCTCGAAGCCACGGCCAGGCACCGCGGGGAGCAGGAGAGTGAGAGGCTGCGGGAGCGGGAGCGCGAGGCGGAGCGGCTGGCCGGCGAGGTGGCGCGGCTGAGCGCGGGGCTGGAGGAGGCGCTGCAGAAGCACGGGCAGGACCTGGCGCGCCGGGACGAGGAGGCGAAGCGCCTGCAGAAGGAGCTGGAGCAAGCCAAGGCGGACTGCGCCGCCGAGAAAGCCCGCAAGGCAGAGCTGGAGGTGCAGCTGCAGAACTCCATCAACGAGCAGAGGGTGGAGCGGTCGGCGCACCAGGAGGAGCTGGCCCGCTCCCTGGAGCTCATCGAGGAGAAGGAGGGCGAGCTGGATGAGCTGCGGCTGAAGAACGTCTCGCGGGGCGAGGAGCTGAGGGACCTGCAGAAGACGGTCAGCAAGCTGAAGGGCGAGCTCGCCTCGGTGGAGGCGGTGAAGGAGCGGGCTTCCAAGGTGGACAACGAGCTGCAGGGCTTCCTGGGGGCTGCCAGGGCCCGCGACGCCGAGATGGACAGCATCAAGGCAGTGTACTCAAAGGAGGTGTCCCTCAAAAGCCTGGAGGAGAAGATTCGCCACAGAGAGCAGGAATCCAGCTCAAGTCAAGACCTGTACCAGGAGAAGCTGAAAGAGGCTCAGACGCTGAGTTTGGAGGTGGAGAGGCTGGAGCAGAGGTGCCGGGACCAGCAGGACACCATCGCTGCGCTGGAGAGGGCGGCGGCCGAGGCCCGGGCTGCTGCGTCCCAGCACCAGCAAGCGGAGCTGGAGGCCTCGAGGAGGGAGGCGGCTCAGCACAAGGAGAAGGCCTCGGAGCTGCAGAAGCTGCTGGAGGCCGCGCGATCAGCCCAAGCTCTGCAGGACGGCGCCGTGGAGACGCTGAGGAAAGAGCTGCAGGACAAGGGCAAAGAGCTGTCCCAGAGCAGGAACGCCATCGCCGCGGCGGAGAAGGAGCTGGCGTCCCTCCGCGCCTCGGCTCAGGAGAAGGGCAGGTCGGAGGAGAGCTGGAAGGAGCAGATCTCCCAGTGCATCCAGGAGATGGAGAGGAAGAACAGCCTGATCGGCAGCCTGGAGCACGAGGTGTCCATCCTGCACCGGCAGGTCACCGAGAAGGAGGGGGAGAGCAAGGAGCTGAAGCGCCTGATCGTGGCCGAGTCGGAGAAGAGCAAGAAGCTGGAAGAGCGGCTGCGGGTGCTGCAGGCGGAGATGGCCACCGCCGCCTCGCGGGCGGCCGAGAGGTGCTCGCTGATGAAGGTGGAGGTGCAGCGGTGCCAGGAGGAGCTGGAGAAGCAGCGGCTGACCATCGAGGCCCTGAAGAGGGACCGCCACTGCCAAAGCGAACGCGAGGAAGAGCTCCGGCAGGAGGTGAAGGTCTGCCAGGACAAGTACTTCCAGAAGGAGCAGCTCCTCTCCTCCCTGCAGCAGGAGCTCAGCAGCGCCCAGGCGCTGGCCGGCGAGCTGGTGCCGCTCAAGCACCTCTGCCAGCAGCTGCAGGCTGAGCGAGCCTCCCTGGAGAGCAAGCACCGCGACGACCTGGAGCAGAGGGCGAAAGCCGCCGGCGTGCTGCAGGCAGAGCTGGCCCGGAGCAAGCTGGAGGCGGCCGAGGTGCCGGCCCTGCGGGAGCGGGCGGCGGAGCAGGAGCGGGCGCTGCAGCGGCTGCAGAAGGAGGCGGCGAGCTACGCCGAGCGGCTGGCGGGGCTGCAGCAGGCCAACGCCAGGCTGGCCGAGGAGAACCGGGGGCTGAGCGAGACCTCGAGCCGCGGGCAGCAGCGGCTGGACGCGGAGCTGGGCCAGGCGAGGGAGAAGCACGCGCGGGAGCTGGAGCGGCTGCGGCTGGAGTCGGAGAAGCTCGTGGCGGGCAGCCGGCAGGAGGTCGAGGAGGTGGCGAAGAAGCTGGAGGCGATGAGCAATAAGTACGAGAACGCCAAGGTGAAGGTGCTGGAGGAGAGGCAGAAGTTCCAGGAGGAGAGGCAGAAGCTGATGTCTCAGGTAAGGGGCTCGCGGACCTCCCCGCTCGGGTGCCCGACGCGGGCTGGGGGAGCGCAGGCAGAGCCTGGTGGGGAAGGCGCTCATCTGGCCCCCCTCAGTCTCGCTTTCCCTGGCCGTGAGGCTGCTCTGGGCAGCTCTGTCCCGCTGAGGGAACACGTCAGCTCCTCCAGAGCCTTGCCCCTCACTTACTGGCAGGGCTCTGGTGGCTTCCAGCCACGTTGGTTGCCCGAGAACTTGCTCGCCAAAAGCCACTGCCCTCCGCAGCCAGGGCTCTGCTCCCACACCACCCCTTTTGTTCCTAAGCCGGGGGGGGGGGGGGGGGTTCTTAGGGCCCAAATTCACAAAGGTACGTGGGGAATGAAGTGTCAGCAGGGCTTGGATCTCCTACAGACCTGAGTCCTCCTTAGCCTGGGCCGCTTGGCGTGGGAGCTGGGGGGGTCTGGCCCCGCGAGGGGCAGCGTGCCCTGCGCCCGCGATGTGCTCACGTCTGCCTTTTGTGCTCGCCCCGCGACAGGTGGAGCAGCTAGAGGTATTTCAGAAAGAGCAAGCTAAGCAGGTAACGCATGCGAAGTGCCGGCTGCTTAAACGGTGACGGTGCGTGGCCCCGGCCGCTTCCCAGCAGAGCCGCCTCCTTGTGAACTGTTTGCAGCGGGGACCCTGCTGCGGGGTGTCCCCGGAGCGCGTGCCGCAGGCGCTGCTTTGCTCCAGGTCTCTGGGCTCGCGCATCCGCCCCTGGGGAGTAGGAACGGGGGCCCACGAGTCCTCAGCTCGGAGCTGCCTTGTCCTCAGAGAGGAGGTGCTGGCGAGCTGGGAACACCCCTTTTTTCCCACCCTCTTTAACCGAGGGGGGCAGGCTGACGCTGGGAGGAGAGCGCCGAGGTTGCACAAAACGTAGACTTGGCTGGAGATGCCTTTTTATTATTATTATTTTTTAAGCAGCGCCCATCTCGGAGCCAGCACTTGGGAACCGCTGCTGCTCGAGCAGATGTGGCCGATGCCCGCTCCAGAGGCTGCCCCCAGCCCCTGCCCCACATGTGGCCAGGAGCCTGTGGGGCCAAGAGGGGCCATCGGCTTGTGGGAGGGACAAAGCATCCCCATCCTCACCCCCAGCCCCCGGTGCTGCCGCAGGACGCCCGGCCTGGCTGCGCACGGGGCGAGCTGGAGGCAGCCGCCCCGGTCCCTCAGGGGGACGCCTTGTGCCAGGGGTGGCAACAGCCCCTTGGAGCCCCGTGCTGAAATTTGGCACGGAGCAGCCCCGCGGGGCTGGGCCTCCTGCTGCTTTATCCCGCAGCAAACCGTTGGCAGCGGAGGCGGTTCCTCCAGCTGAGGGCGCGGGGGGGACGCGGTGCCGCGTGCCGTGCTGCGCCCCATCTCCTCTCGTCCTCCCCGCTGAGGGGTCTCGGTTTGCTTCTAGTGCCTGGCGGCTCTGTGCTTGTAGAGCAAAGCTCTTCTCTTCCCCGCAGGGACTAACACGGGGCAGCCCTAAGCTGCCTGCCTCGGGTCTGCTAACCGACACGCGGGGTGCTGGGTGCGGGGTGCTGGGAGCCGTCCTGCGCACCGGGGCCGTGGGAGGGAGGAATTCACAACCGGGGCTGGTTGTGGCAGGGGGGAGTTTGCGGCCGGGAGCCCTGTGCCCGGGGCTGGTGTAACAAATCCGTGCCCTTCCAGGTGGAGGAGCTGAATAAAAAGCTGACCCAGCACGAGAAGGCCACCCGCACCCAGCAGCAGCGAGTTAAGGTGAGTCGACAGGGACCTGAAGCTGTGTCCTGAGCCGGGCTGTCTCCGGCGAGCCCCGTGGCTCTTGGTGGCCTCTTCGGCTCCCCGAGAGCTGTGGCTGTGCTGCTCGGGTGGCACAGGGATGGGGGCGGCTCTGACTCGCTGCCTTCCCTCCCCACGAGCAGGTGCTGGAAGGCGAGCTGCAGACCGAGGCCACCCGCCAGCAGGAGAAGGTGGCCGAGCTGCAGGAGCAGCTGGCCCAGAAGGAGCAGGCAGCCGAGCACTACAAAGCCCAGGTAGGCTGCGAGCCGCCAGCCCCAGCCCTGCCCTGTGGGAGGCTCGATGGGCTGCAGGTTTTCTTCCTTCCGCTTCTTCCTAGATGGAGAAGGCGAAAACTCACTACGACGCAAAGAAGCAGCAGAACCAGGACCTGGCGGAGAAGCTGAAGGCGATGGAGCAGCTGCAGAAGGAGAACGCGGAGCTCAGGACGGAGTCGGAGAGGCTGGCCAAGGAGCTGCAGCAGAGCGTCCTGCAGGCCAAGGAGTCAGAGCTGAACTGCAGGAACCTCACCAGCCAGGTCCGCAGCCTGGAGGCTCAGGTGGGCACGGCGCGGCGGGGCTCTGCCTTCCTCCTCCTCCTCCTCCTCGCCTCGCAGGGCCTGCCTCTCACTGCTCCTCTCCCAGGTGGAGTTTGCCGATCGGCAGCTGCGGGAGCTCGGCAAGTTCCAGGTGACGGCGGACACGCTGAAGAGCCGGGAAGGCTTCCGTGAAAAGCCCGCCGACCTCAGCACCGACAGCCTCGACCTCAGCCTCGACGAGCTGCAGCCGCTCAACTCCACCAGGTAACGCTGTCCGCGGCTCGGGGGGCCCGGTTCTGCTGCCAGCATCACAAACTCTGGCTCCTGGTGGCGAACCCTCGCGTCGCCCTCCCCCCTGTCCCGCAGGAAGGCTGCCCGCTCGCAGTCGGAGGCCTCGGCCGTGCCAGACAGCGCGGAGTCGCGGGCGTCCCAGCGGCTGCCCCGCAAGGTGGAGTCCCTGGAGAGCCTCTACTTCACGCCCATCCCCAGCCGCACGCAGTCCAAGCTGGAGGGCAGCGCCAGCTCCCTGGGCGACCTCTCCCTCGACTCGGGCTGCAGGACCCGCTCGGCGCGGCGCCGCACCACGCAGATCATCAACATCACCATGACGAAAGTGAGGGCACGGCACGACGCAGCGCGGCCCGGGGGCTCGCCGCGGGCTCTGACCCTGGTTTTTTTTCCCTCTCCCAGAAAGAGCCCAAGACGGAGGAACCGCTCAGCGCAGACACGTCCTTCTGCAGCGTCCGCTCGGAGCAGCCCCAAAAAGCCGCCCCGGGCAAGGGCCGGCTGCGCTCGGCCACCTCTGCCCGCTCCCTCGCCAGCTTCCCCTCGCAGGAATCCCTCGCCAAGCCCGAGACCTCCTCCCCGCAGGAGACCCCCGGCCACTCGGCGCTGCTCAGCCTCCCCGGCTACCGGCCGGCCACGCGCAGCTCCCTGAGGCGCTCGCAGGCGGGCAGCAGCTCCAGCCTGGGTGAGTCGGGGCAGGGGGATGCTGCTGGGGGGGGGGGGGGGGCTGGGGGCTGCGCCTTGCTGCCCCCCCAGCCCTCACCGCTTCGGTTTTAGGCCGGAGCAGCATCTACCTGGGGACGTGCCAGGACGAGCCG
Organism: Anser anser; assembly: GCF_964211835.1. NCBI lineage: Eukaryota > Metazoa > Chordata > Aves > Anseriformes > Anatidae > Anser > Anser anser. The sequence goes on from NC_139720.1 coordinate 215,056,664, forward strand.
GAGCAGCTGGACGACTGGAACCGCATCGCCGAGCTGCAGCAGCGCAACCGCGCCTGCCCGCCCCACCTGAAGACCTGCTACCCGCTGGAGAGCCGGGTAAGGGGGCAGTTTTTGGGGCTGCCCCTGCCCCGTCCCCGTCCCCGCTGTGCCCGGAGGCCGGTGCTGGAGCGCGGCTGGCCCCCAGGGCAGCCCCCTCAGCATCGCCCCCTCCTCAGCCCTCCAACTCACTGGGCACCATCACGGACGAGGAGATGAAGACGGGCGACCCCAAGGAGACGCTGCGGCGCGCCAGCATGCAGCCCGCGCAGATTGCCGCGAGCACGGCCGCCCGCCGCAGCACCCTGAGCGCGGGCTGGGCCGGGGGCATCACCACCCGGCAGCAGCGCAAGCGGCTCTCGGATGAGTCCCACCAGGGCCCCGAGACCCCCGAGGTGAGCAGAGCCCCTGGGCCCACCGCAGGCACCCCCAGGAGCCGGAGGAGTTGGGGGGGTGCTGCCAGGGACCTGGTTATGGCTGCGCATGGGGACCCCTGGGGCCAGTGCCTCCTGTGGGACAGGGCTGGCGCACTGGGGGGGGACAGCTCCGAGCTCTTCTGCCTCCCCCAGCACCCCCCCAGGCTCTGCTGCAGTCACTCCCCTCCTCGCTGTGTGCTCCCGGGGATGTGGTCCCACGGGCCTGGCCCCCAGCTGAGGTCCCCCCCCCCTTGTCCCCTCTCTTCCAGTCCAAAAAGCCCGTCAGCTGCTTCCCGCGTCCCCAGACCCCCCGGGACCGCGGCGAGCGGCGCAGCTCCCAGGTCAGCCGGCGGAGCGAGCAGCAGGCACCCAGCAAGCAGGCGAGTGGGGCCGTGGGGGCTGGAGAGCAGAGGAGGGGGGCCGGGACCCCTCTGGGACCCCCCTGGGACCCCCCCCGTCCTGCCCAGAGCTCCTCACAGCCCCACGTCCTCCCCCGCAGGCCGAGAGGCGCCAGTCGATGGCGTTCAGCATCCTCAACACCCCGAAGAAGCTGGGGAACAGCCTCCTGCGCCGGGCCGCCAGCCGCAAAGCCACCCCCAAGAACTCGCCCCACGGCACCACGCGCCGCTCGCCCCGCATCGCCTCCGCCAAGTCCCCCAAGGGCAAGGTGGGCAAAGGGGGGGGTCGTCCCTGAGCCCCCCCCCCCTCCCGGGGCGTGGGGAGGGGAAGCACAAGCTCACCCCACGCCCCCGCTATGGGGCACGTGAGCTGGAGAGCAGATGGCTGTGAGGCACGGCCTCATCCCCCGCCCCATTTCCGTGGGGCAGCGGGACCGGGTCCTGCTGTCGGGGTGGGGTGGCCGTCCCCGCCGCGCCGCCGAGGCCGTGGGTGCAGGCACAGCTGCCTCCACTGCCCCCCACCCCGGGGTGACCCCCCCCCAACCCTCTGCTCTCTCTTCCAGGCCAGTCGCAGGGCGCTCAAGGACACCAAGTTCTGAGGGTCCCCAGCCCCGCGCCGCCAGCTCTGCCCGGACCCAGCCGCTGCCCCTCGCCTCTCCCTGCCAGCCCCAGCAGCACCGGGACCGGGAGCAGTGCCAGGGGTGCTTGGGGCCATCGCGCCCCCCCCCCGACATTGCTCTGCGTGTCCCAGTAACACCCCTGAGCTGTGTGGGGCGTGTTTGCTCCCCCGGGCCACCTCCGTGCCCCTGTCCCGGCTCTGCTTTGCCCCAGGGCCGCCCCAGTCTCTGTGCGGGGCCAAATCCTGCCCTGCCACAGGGGTTTGAACCCTCCCAGGGCTGGGGGGGGAAGCGGGGGGGGGCTGGCCCAGCATCAGACTGGGGCAGAGCTGCCAGGGGTTTGGGAGCCCCTGGGGACCAGGGCGAGGGGAAGGGGACAGCCAGGCTGGGCAGGGCCACACACCCCCGGCGAGAACCTGGTTCCCTGCTGCCTGCTCTCACCCTGCGGCACTCCTGGGGCAAGAGGAGACATTTTTAAAGTGTTTCTACTTGTAAATAAATTGTATTTTTCTCCTGCTGAGTCCTAGACTTGGTGTGTCCCAGCCCCGCTGCAGGGCCCGCTCTTTATGTGCGGCTGTGCTGGGTGGGTGCCCGGGGCAGGGGGGGGGTTGTACAGCTGCAGCATCCTCACCACCCCCTGGGGCTGGATCCAGATGTCCTGGGACCAGTACGCAGTTGTACTGGTCCAATTTTCAGGAAAAAAATGGGTGAACTCCTCCTCCTCCCTGTGCCCGCCTGCCGTGCTGCATTCCCTCCAGGCAGCGCTCGCCTGGGGCCTCGCTGTTGTGCCCAAGCAGACGCAGAGGGGTTTTTGTTTTTTTTAGCTCTTTTTATTCTCCAACAGCTCCCCTCGCAGCCTGCCCTTAAACCTCAACGCACGAGCCTCCCGTGACAGCGTTTGCACAGCTGAGCCCCCCCCAATTCTCCCTGGTGCCGGGCTGGAAGCGACCTCCCCGCCTGCTGCCGGGGCGCCTCGGCCGGCGGCTCCTGCCCTGCTCCGGTGTCTCGGGGTGCCTGGCGAGACGAGGGGCGGGCAGGATGCGCCCCCCCTGCCCTCCCCACCAACGTGGCTTCGGCCTCTTGGGCACTGCAGCAGCTCCTCTCCTCCCCCCGTCTGCGGTGGGACCCCCGCCGAAGGGGGTCGGTCTGCGCGACCGCCGCTACCCGCAGCTCCCCCTGGTCCCCCCCAGCACAGCGAGGGCTCTGTGGGGGTCGGGGGGGGGCTCCGAGCCTGCTGCACAGCAGCCGTCGGGGGCACCCGCGGCCCCTGCCCTCACTCCCCGCAGGTGCTGGCGTGCCGCTGCACCTCGGCCGGGCTGAACCGGAGCTCGCAGATGGGGCAGGGCACCCGGGCGCCGGGGGAGGACGGGTGCTCCACGTCGGAGTCGGAGTCGTCCTCGCCGCAGCGGGAGGCGTGCGCGGGCAGGAGCGCCACGCTGAAGCAGCCTGCGGGAAGGGGAGGTGAGGGGGCTGTCCCCAAACCTCCGCCGAGCCCCTCCTCAGGGCATCCCCGACCCCTGGGGACGGAGCCCCGGGCTGAGGCCGAAGGCACCTCCGCCGAGCGCTCACCCGAGCAGATGGGGCACAGCCCCACCTCCTCCCCTCCGCCGCTCTCCCCTCCGCCGCCGCCTGCCCTTGCCTGTCCCTCGCTGTGGCCGCGGGCTCGGGCTCTCCCTCCTGCGCTGGGCTTCCCCGCGGGAGCTGGCAGAGCCCTGCGGAGGTGCTGCAAGCTTAGGGCTCGCTGTGCTGTGCACTGTCCCCCCCCTGAAGTGGGAAGGACCAGCCAGAAACCGGGGGGGAGCTGCTGGATCCGGCAAGGCACCACGCACGGCCGACCCCCGGGTGCGGGGAAGGAGCCGGCTTGGAGGCTCAGAGCAGCAAAATCACCGGGCTTGGGCAGGAGAAACACGGTGATGTGGGGGGTTAATTACCTGCCTGCGGGGCCGTGAGCCCTCTGCCTGCTGCCCGGCTGCCTGCGGACCCTCTTTGGGGGTGCAGGGGCGTCCTGCGTGGACCCTGGAGAGCAACAGCCGGTGAGCCTTCCTCCCGCCGCAGCGCCAGGGGCCACAAGCACAGCACCCGCGGGTAGGTGAACACCGGCGTGACACGGACCAGCCAGGGGCACAGTGCAGCCGTGTGCCAGGCTCTGCTGGCCCCCAGGAGCGTAGGAACCTGGTTGTTGGTCCCTGCAGGAGCATGGGGCAGAGGGGCTGGGCATCGCAGGGGATTTAACGCCCCTGAGGGTCCGAGGAGCCAGGGCTCTGAGCGCCAGCCCTGCCGTGGGGCAGCGTGGGGTCACCCGGACGGGAAATCCTGCCCGGCACAGGGCTCGCGGGACTCCCGTGAGCAGTGGGACTCACGGCCACGCTTCTCTCGGCCCAGCAAGGAGGGTGGCGCGTCCTCCCCCCGCCAAGGCAAACCGCGGGATGCCCCCCCCAGGGCATGGGATCACCCCGGAGCCGCGGATCCCGGCATGGGATCCCTCCGGCCACGGGCAGGACGGGGTCCCCCGGGGCAGTTTTGGGGGCGCGTGCTGCCTGTGCTGATGTCCCTGCTCACCCGGTGCTGCGGGGCCTCCCCGGTCCTCAGCCGGCAGCTCGGGGCCGCTCCCTGGGGCTCCGGTGCTGGCTCGGGGCTTCATGGCCCGGCTCCGCGCCGCCGACAGCACCATCCTGGCCGGGCGGCTGAGGCGGGCCGGGCTCCAGGCGTGGGATGCGGTGCCCGGCTCCAGCTGCTGCAGGCGGCTCCTGAGCTGCTCCTCCTCCCTCGAGCTCCTGGGCATGGACAGCCACCGCTCAGCCCCCGCGCTCCCCAGCCGGGGGGGTGCTCAGGGTGCCAGGCACCGCGGCTGGGAGACGTCTCCCGGGGGGCTCCAGGCCTGGCCCCGCAGGGAGAGGAGGGACTCGGGAGGGCTCCGAGCTGACCCAGGTGGGCCGCAGAATCACAGAATATCCCTGGGGACAGGGGGCCGGGTCCCTCCCCTGCTCCCTGCGGGGTCCTTGGGCTCTCGGCTGCCCTAGGGACCAGCGTCACCCAGCGGAGCAGACCCCCAGGCTCACCGAGCCCCAGGCAGCACAGCCCAGGCTCCGTGCCCACCCCAGCCCAGGCCCCGTGCCCACCCCAGCCCCCTGCTCCGCGACCCCAGCCCGGGCTACTCACGAGCGTGGCTCTGGGGACAGAGTCCTGCAGAAGGCAGGGCTGCAGCGCCAGGGGCTGTCGGCGAGCTCGGCGCCCTCCTGCAGGACAAGGCGACGCCGGGGAGATGCCGAGAGCCTCGCGCCCACCCCAGACCACAAGGAGAAGCCCCGGCACCCCCCCCACCCTGACGTGGGTCCCCCGACAGCACCTACCGGTGCCGGGCGCGGGTCCGGCTCGGGGTCGGTCGGGGTGTGCAGGCGGAGGAAGGAGAGCCCGAACTGCCCGCGCCTGCAGAAGGGCTGGCTGCAGGTGAGCCGCAGCCGGTCCCACTTCTGCCCCACCGCCAGCGCCAGAAAATCTGCTGCGGGGGGTATGGGGGGGGAGGGACGGGGGCTTCAGGGGCGGCCCCAACCCCTCCGCCCCTTGTTTGTTTTTTTTTTTTTTTTGACGGGCCGCCCCTCACCTTCTTTGAACATCCGGACCCCGCAGCGGTTCTCGCCCGTCCTCGACTCGGCCGGCGTCATCAGCGTGACGCTGGGCACCAGGGGGACGTAGGGCTGGCCGAGGGGCCACGAGGAGCGCCCCACCTCCACCTGCACGAAGGCGCAGCCGCAGTTACCTGCATTTTTTTTTTTGGGGGGGGGGGAGGGAACGGGGGAGGCTCAGGGCTCGCGGGGCACCCGCGCTGCTCCTGCCCGGGGCTCGCGCGCAGCCCAGCAGGAGCCGCTCCGAGCCGCGGGGAGGTGCAGGGACCCTGCTGGGGGGTGGGGGGGGGCCAGGGGCCGAGCCCCCCGCCCTTACCGACGTCCACGTAGCCGATGGCGCTGGCTCTCTCCAGCTGCAGCTCCGCTCTCAGCTGCCGGCTGCGGTCCTGGGGGCAGCTGAGCCACGGCCGCCGGCCGTCACCACGCAGCAGGTTCTCCACCGGGTACCGGGGGTCCTGCGGAGGGCACCGCGGCACCGTCAGCCCCCCCCCCCGGCATGCACCCGCCCCGTTCTCGCTGCTTCTCGCCCCCACGGGGCCGCGGGGGCAGCCCCGAGCCCCCCCCGCCGGGACCTGCGAGGAGAAGGACACCACGAAGCTGATGCGCACCGGGGCCATGGCGGGCGCCTGCGGGCGGCTCCGACACCCGCACCTGGGGGGGGGGGGGGACAGGCACTGGGGGGGGCGCGCACGGACCCCATCCTGCCCCCAGCCCCATTGCCCCATCCCAAGCCGCCCCCCCCTTCACCCCCAGCCCCTCTGAGCCGCCCCAGCCCCATCACCCCAACCTGGAGCCACCCCCCCGTTCTGCCCCCCCACCCCCATTTCCCCATCCCAGAGCTGCCCCCCCCCCGCCCCCCCAGCCCTGGGTACCCCCCCAGCCCCCCCACTCCGCCCCCAGCCCCATTTCCCCCTCCCAGAGCCTCCCCCCGGTTCTGCCCCCCCCCCACTTGCCCCCCCCAGCCCCCCGTGCTCCCCCCAGCCCCATTTCCCCATCCCAGAGCTGCCTCCCCCACCAGGTCTGTCGCCCCCCGTGCCCCCCCAGCCCTGGGTACCCCCCCAGCCCCCCGTGCTCCCCCCAGCCCCATTTCCCCATCCCAGAGCCACCCCCCTCGTCCTGCCCCCTTGTGCCCCCCCAACCCCTGCCCCCCCACACCCTTCGCCCCCCCCCAGCCCTCGGTGCCCCCCCCAGCTGCCCTATCCCACAGCTGCCCCCCCCATCCTGTCCCCCCCCGCCCCCCCACTCCACCCCCAGCCCCATTGTCCCATCCCAGAGCCCCCCCCCCCAGCCCTGTCCCCCCCCCCGGCCCCCAGTGCCCCCCCCCATCCCCACTGCCCCATCCCAGAACTGCCCCCCCCGTTCTGCCCCCCCAGCCCCATTTGCCCCCCCCCGCCCCGCACCGGCCCCGCCGCCGACGCCGCCCGAATTCTCCCGCCCAAACCGCGTGGCCCCGCCCCCTCCCCCATTGGCCCCGCCCCTCGGCCCCCCGGCCCCGCCCCTCTCCCCCCGGCCCCGCCCCTCTCCCCCCCGCCCCGCCGCGGTGGCTGACGGGACTCGTAGTCCTGCGGCGGCGCCGCGTCACCGCGCCGGGCGCTAAGGGAGCGTCTGCCGTGAGCCGCCCCCGTACGGAGGCGGGAGGGAGGCGCGGGATTGGCCGCGCGCTGCGCGGGATCGGAAATGTGCGACGGTCCCTTAGCGGACAGCCCGCCCCTTCCTCCTCCTGACTGGCCGCGGGGGCAGCGCCGCGCGTGGCGATTGGCCGAGGGGGCGGCGGCGCGGCCGCTGGTTGGCTGGGCGGCGGCGGAAGGAGCTGGCTGCCGGCGGAGGGGAGGGGGGAGCCTACAGGAGCAGGGGTGGGGGGGGGCAAGATGGCGGCGGTGCTGGAGGTGGAGGTCGGCGGCCCCGGCGAGCGCGACGGGGAGGAGGTGGGGGGGGGGCACGGGGGGGGCGTTGGGGGGGAAATCCTTCCCGCTGGGGGCCTGGCCCGGGCTGCCCGGAGGGGCTGGGGGCGCCCCAGCCCTGGCAGTGCCCAAGGCCGGGCTGGGGGGGGGCTGGGGGCAGCCTGGGCTGGGGGCGGGGGGGGGGTTGGGGGGGGAGTTTGGGGGGCTTCAGGGCTTTGGGGGAGCTTTGGGGGGCTTTGGGGGGGGTTTGGGGGGCTGTAGGCGGGCTGTGGGGGTTTGGGGGGCTGTGGGGGGTCTTTAGGGGCTTGGGGGGTCTTTGGGGAGGCTTTGGGGGGGCTGTGGGAGGGCTTTGGGGGGGTTTGGGGGCTGAGGAGGCTGTGGGGGGGCTTTGGGGGGGCTGTGGGGGGATTTTGGGGGGGGGTTGGGGGCTGAGGGGGGGCTGTGGTGGGGTTTGGGGGGGCTCAGCGCCGTGCTGAGGCTCCCCTCTTGCTGGCCCCGTGGCACCGGGCTCTGCTCGTGCGGCGCCAGCTGGGCGGGGGGTGAGGGGGGGGCTCACTGCCCCCCCCCGACACTCACAGACCCCCACCCCCCCCCCCCCCCGTCCCCCAGCAGCGGGGCAGCGCGCGGGGAGCCGTTGGGGGGCAGCCGGGAGCGAGGTGCCCGCAGCCGGGGGGGTTCCCGCACAGCCCGCAGGGGGGTGTCCCTGCCCCGGCCTCGCTCCCCGGCGCACCCCGAGCCCCGGCTCTGCCCGTGCTGGCTGCCCGCCTCGCTTCGCCGTGAAGCTCTTGTGCCTGGCAAGGGGGGGGCAGGCAGGCGTGGAGCACCAGGAGCCCAGCGCCCGGCCTGTGCTGCTGCCCAAGGGGGACCCAGCCTCAAATTCGGCGCCCTCGCAGCGTGCGGCAGCCCCTCTGCGGCGCTGCCCGCTGCGTTTTCCAGGTGCTTGCCGGTGGCTCTCGGCCGTGCTCGTACAGCGGGGGCCGGGTGCTCCCAGAGCCTCGGTGAGCTGCTGGGGGCTGGGGGCTGCCCGCGCAAAGGGGAGGTCTGCCGGGGGCTGCGGTCCTCAGAAGCGGGGCTCCTGGATTTTGGCCTGGCAGGAAGGGCTCGGGGAGGCAGCGCGGAGGGCAGAGAGTGCCGGGGGACGGCGCCGGGTTCTGCCGGAGGCGCCGCGGGGCGCGGGCGGCCGATAAGGAGGCGCCCGCAGGGAGGCACGCCGAGGGCTGCGCCCGTCCCTTTGCTCCCGCCCGCAAAGTCCACGTCCGCGGGTGGTGCCGAGCCCGGGGTGCTGGGGTGAGCCGGGGCCATGACGGCAGCGCCTGCCCCGTCCGTTGTCCAAGCGCTCCTCGAGGTCCCGCGGCGCGGCGCCGAGCCGCAGAAGCTCAGGGAGTGTTTGGACACCGCTCTCAGACGCAGGGGCTGGTTTTGGGGGGTCCTTTTGGGGACCTTTTGGGGTGAAGGCTGTGCCGTTCTCGGCGTGCCGTTAGCCCTCCCAGTCTCGTGGTGGTTTTGGGCGGCAGTTAGCCCCCGCTGGAAGCCTGGAACGGCGTGGGGCTCTTCCCAGGGCCGTGCTGCTGCACCTGAGGGCATCAGCTCCAGGTTCCTTCCAGCCGCCACCCGGAGAGCTTCGGGGATCGCGGGGCGGACGGAGGGACGCATCGGAACGCGTCCTGGCTGTAAGCGGAACGCGTTGGCCCCCACCTTTCTCAAAGCAGCGGGAGGAGCTCGGGCTGGCCGCTCCCGCGGGACCCGCGGACGTCGCCCACCCGAGGGGCCGGTGCTGGGGACCCGGAGCAGCTCGTCGGCCGCTTTGGTCCTCTTGGTGCTGACGGGGACGCGACGGGATCCGGGCGCTGAAAGGAGGCACACGCAGGCCGGAGGCGGCGGGCGCGTGTAAGGATCGCGGCTGGATTTGCCGGCGCTGCACAGGGCTGGAGCCGAGCCTGGGTTTCCGTGGTCAGAGCGGATGCTGCGGGGCAGGGCAGCGGCCTGAGGCCCCTCGGTTCCCGCAGGGACAAATAATTCGGCGTACGCGCGGCGGCACCGGGCCGACGCTGCTCTGGGAGGCAGCGCCTGGGCCGAGCCGCTCCCCGTGCCCAGACTGCAGCTCGCTGCTGTTGCAGGTTTTGGTTTTAAGAAGTTCCCAAATCGCCCCTTTTTCGCAAGAACCAAAGCCCCAGCGTGGTCTGAGAGCGATGCAGGGCGGCGCTGAGCCAGGGGGCTGCAGGAAGATTCGGGGGTCCTGGTGTTCGGTCTCGGCTTCTGTCCCTGCGTTCCCCTCCCGCCTTGCCCTGTCCCCTCCCGGGGCGTTAAAGGACGGGCAGTGACCGAAGCTGCTGGTTTGCGGCGGCCGCTTTGGGACCCGCTGCGCTGCCACGCTGCTCCCGGCCGGCGCCACGTCACCACCACAGGCCGGGGAGCTCGAGTCGGGCTTCCTGCGGATCCAAATTTCTCACCTGCCCGAGCCCCTCAGCGCCCTTGGGGGCCACACCTCCTGCAGGTGCTGCTCGGGGGCGAAGCGCGGCCGCACCGCTGGGGCCGTGCTTTTCCTGCCTCCCTCTCCCCGGGTTGCAATGAGGGTGCTGGGGGGGGGGGGAGCGGGGCAGCAGCCGCCAGCCAAGCAGCACGCCTCCGCCGGGGCCGGCGGGGTGAAGTCGGAGCTGTGGGTTTCTGTTTGCTCCGCGCTCACGTTAAGGCTAGGATGCGTGCCGTGCGGCCAGGAAGCCTCCCCGGAGGCCCGATGCCTCCGAGCTCTCCGGGTGGAGATCTGCAGCCCCGGGGGGAGAGCCGAGGGGCCCCCCGCCTTCCGCAGCGGCGTGGTCGTGCCTCTCGCTGGGGGAAATGCGGGAGCCTCCGTCCCTGGGCGAGGTGTGGGCGCTGCAGCCGGGAGCCTCGTGCAGGGCACGCGCCTCGGGGGGCTCCGCATCGCCTCGTCTCCTTGCTCCTGGCCCCGGGGCACGGCTGCCGCCAGCACCCTGCGTCCAGCCCCACAGTTCCAGGCTGTGCCAGCCCTTCGGCTCCCGTCCCCGGTGACGGCGCCGCCCGCCTCAGGCTGGTGGTGCCGAGCCTCTCCTGTCTGATAAGGCAAAAGTTGCCTGCGGCGCTCGGGAGGAGCTTTCAGCAGCGGCAGCGAAGCTAAACCTTTCTTTTCCCCCGGCTGCTTCCAAAAAAGCCTGGCAGTGGCTTTGCCGCAGGCGGTGCTGGCTGCTGGGGCTTTGGGCCCCCGTCCCCCTTTGGTCCTGGCACGTGCTGGGGTTTTCCCTCTGTGCCCAGAGGCTCCCGGGCGGGCTGTGAATGGGGCAGGACAAGGGGCAGTGGCCACAAAATGGAGCCCGGGAAGTTCTGCACCAACATGCGAAAGAACTTCTTCCCGGTGAGGGAGACGGAGCACTGGGACAGGCTGCCCAGGGAGGTTGTGGGGTCTCCTTCTCTGGAGATATTCAAGGCCCACATGGACGCCTGTCTGGGCAGCCTGCTCTAGGGAACCTGCTTTGGCAGGGGGGTTGGACCCGGTGATCTCCTGACGTCCCTTCCAATCCCTACAATTCGGTGATTCTGCGACCCGAAGCGATTCCTGCGCTGCCTCAGTGGTCGCCCCGAGGGTTGGCGGCTTATGGCCGCCTCTCGCTGCTGGGCTTTCCCTCGTAAAGGTCTGGTTTTTGGGAAACACCCCTGGGGGCTCGAGGACGGGCCGTGCCGTAGCGGGCACGAAGCTGCCGCTCTGCTGCTGGGGGGAATGAGGCAGGGGGGGTTCGAGGCTGGGGTTGCTGCTCCTGGACTTCAGCAGCTGATCTTTACCTTTTTTTTTGTCTCCTTAGGTTGACCTGTCGCACTTGTCCCCAGAAGAGAGATGGAGGTGAGTTGGTGTTGTAAGGAGGGCCTGTGCCGAGTGCTGCTGCCGAGAGCTGCTGCTCCTGCCTGGAGCTGTCAGCAGCAGAGCCCCCGGTCACCGGCCTCAGAGCCGTGGCCAGCCTTCCCCGCGGGGGCAGCGCGTTTTGCTAGGGGGGAGTAAGAACCTGCTTTAAAGGCGGTACCGATGGCTCTCCTCCAAACAGGTTGCTAGCTATTCTTCTGCCTTTTCTTGTGGCCGAACCCGTTTCGGTCAGCCTCGTGCTGCAGAGCCCACAAGTCTGGTCTTCCCTCAGCGTCGGTTTACTGAAGGCTTCTTAAGATCAGAGAATTTGCCGTATTTGTTGGGTTTGGATTTTTTTTCTAACTCTTTCTTTTATATAAGTTTGGATTTTCTTTTTCTGACTTGGACTTAGCTTTCAGCTTTAAGCTTCGGCTTAACTTTCAGCTTGTGAGACTTAAGACTTGGTTAGCTTTCTCACTCGAGCTTAACTTTCAGCCTGAGACCACGCTGTGAGGATGTAGTTGTGCCTCGCAGCCAGACAGCAGCGCTGAAAGCAAAGGAACCGCAGGGGTCAGCAGAGTGCCGGGCTGCGGCAGGCGCTCTGCTGGGATGCAACGAGAGCTGGGATCGCCCGGGGCAGAGGGAGGAAGCCACGGGCTGGGGTTTGAGCAGGACCGAGGGAGGTTTTGGCTCCGTCACAGTGACAGCGCGCACGCTGCTGCTGCTGCATGGGGTGGGTTGTGCCACACACACACACACACACACACACACACTCAGCCTCGTTCACACCAGGGTGAGCTGGGTGCCCCTCTGGGCTGTCGTGGTGTAAAAGAGCTGGTTTTAGGGACATCTTTCTCTTTCTTTCTCCCCGGGATGGCAACGCAGCACCCGTCCCCCTGCGTTCCTTAACGCTGCCCTCCAGTGCGGTCCTCCTGGCTCTCCCGCACCAGGCGCTTGTCAGCCCTGCCGTGCCGTGCCACACGTGGCCCGCGCCTGCGTGCCCCTCAGTTGCCTTCTCGCTCTTGTTGCAGGGTGGAACACGCGCGGATGCATGCCAAGCACCGCGGGCACGAGGCTATGCATGCCGAAATGGTCCTCATCCTGATCGCCACGCTGGTGGTGGCGCAGCTCCTGCTGGTTCAGTGGAAACAGAGGCACCCCCGCTCCTACAACGTAAGTGTCTCCAAAATACCCGTTTTATCTCTGTCCTTCAGCCGATGGGAAGCGCGTCCGTGCTTTCCTCCTGTTGTCTGGTGGTGCAATGCCCTCGTCTTCCCAGCAGCACACAGGGATTCCAGCTAGGGGATGGGGGTGAATGCAGCTGGAGGCCTGAAGCCGCTGTTGTGAGTGCCGTCAGTGACACGGCACGGTGATACCGGGTAAAGGAGCTAGCAGACCTCACATCCTGTCTTAACAGCAGCGCAGGCAGGAGCTGCGTTTTGTCGAGGCTTCCCCACGAGAGGCACAGCCTGCTTGCTGAGGGCACCCCGGGTTTGAAGCTCCTGGGCTGCTCCTGGGCTTGGCAGGCAGTGCTGTCTGCTGAGCAGCCCTGCCGTTTCCGATGCCGTTGCCCTGTGTCAGCTTGCCAGAAAGGCTCCGGGGCTGGACCGGGAAACGAACCTCACCTGATTTTCTTACCGTAATGAACGTTTCCAGGCAATACTTGTAATCCTCTGTGAAACCGAAACCAGACCCGTTTGCCTGTTCCCTCCCCAAGTCCCCCAGGAGCCCAGCTGCACAGCAGCGGGTCTGGTTTGGGAGTATTTGGTGGGGCAGAGGCAAGCCCGAAACTCGGTGCTGTGCCAGTCTCCTTGTTTAATACTTGCCTAAGGGGGCTGCGGTTAAAATGCTGGGAAGCCTGAAGAGGCAAAGGTTCGCGTAGCCTTCCGACAAGATCTGGTCAGGCAGATCAGCTCCCCGTGCCTCTTTCCTTAGCGGTGCTCCTTCCGTGTTCTTCCTCCAGCTCTAGCCCTGTGCTGTCACAGGTACCTTACTGCCAGCCGGCTGTTGCTGCTGGCTCCCTTCCGTCAGGCTCTGAGCCTGTTCCCTGGGTGCTGGCGGCCACCAGCCAAAATTCCTGCGCTCCCTGTCACTCTTCAGTGCCCTTTGATGCCGGCAAGAGCGAGGCTGCCAGAACCACGGGGGTGCTTCCGATGCCTGGTGAGCAGCGAGCCAGCGTAACGCGCCTTTCCTCCGTTTTTGCAGATGGTGACCCTGTTCCAGATGTGGGTGGTGCCCCTGTACTTCACGGTGAAGCTGTACTGGTGGCGCTTCTTGGTCATCTGGGTGCTCTTCTCAGCCGTCACAGCTTTCGTCACCTTCAGGGCAACCCGAAAACCTCTGGTACAGACGACGCCCAGGTTCGTACGAGCATTTCTGGGAAACGTCCTCAGCCTGAGGGAAGCGTTAAAGAGTCCTTCCACGTTTCGCTGCCACAAACCACGGCCTCAAACTCTGCAGTGCGCCCTGTTCAGCAGCACTTCAGGGGCTTTTACTCACGGCGTGAGTTACCCTGCTGGAAGCTCTCCGTGGAGCTGCCATCCCCCACAAGCCAGACCCATGTCTCGTCGGAGCGGGCGGTGGGAAGGCAGCCCCCACGACGCTCCAGGGGCACTGGCAGTCTCACCGAGCGCACTCCTGCTGTGACACTCACTTGCTAGAGGCCATCGGGGATCCTGAGGTTTCTCGTTTGGAGGTCAAGACCGTGAGCTGCCATGGTGGCAGCAGATCTGTAGCCTGAGTTGGAACTTTAAGCCTCTGTTTGCCCACGGGTGTGGGTGGTTGAAACATCCGACGTGGAAAAGTGAAACTCTTGAGGTGCTCGATGCAGCTCCGTTCGGGGGAAACAAAGCCGTCTAATTCTTGTTTTGCGTTTTTGCAGGCTGGTTTATAAATGGTTTCTACTAATATACAAGATCAGCTACGCCACTGGAATCGTCGGGTACATGGCTGTGATGTTTACGCTTTTTGGTCTTAACTTATTATTCAGGTGAGTGAATCCTCGGGGCCCGGTTCCCGGGGCAGGGGGTGTGACAGACCGTGGGGAACGAGGCGTTGTCTGGGATTCCAGAGAAATCTTAGCTGTTTTGACTGAGGTGGCAGGAGGCCAAAGAGACTTTTAGGGTGTCCTCTCCCTGCTGGTAGGATCCTGGTTGTGATGCTGAGGCTGCTCAAGAGCCCTGCTTCCAGCAGGGATGCTTCCCCTGGCTCTGTGCCTGTGCAGCCTGGGGCAGCAGCGGGATGTTCCTGATAACCGGGTGCCTGCAGCAAGCAGCCAGCCCCGATGTGGTAGCAGAGGACCTTACCCCGAGCCGTCCTCCATTTCGGAGAGGTTAATTTCTTCTGGAACGATGCGGGGGCCTGGCAGCTGCCTGCAGGGCTGTGGAGGTGTTAACTGGGGGCTTATCTGGGGCCGATCTGGTGCGTGTTAGAGCTGGGGAGATGGCTGCAGTTGCTCATTTCAGGGGCAGGTGAGGGAGACGGGCAGCAGATAGGAGCTGGGGTACGGCCCCCTCAGCATGCTGGGGACGAAGCGGATGAAGTGCCCCAAGGGCAGGGGCTGGCACTGTGCCTGGAGGCACGCAGACGCCCGCTGCGGGGGACTGGTGGCGGTGACACGTGCTCACCGCCTGTGACTGCTCCTGCGGTGGGGCCACGTGTGCCCCAGCACTGCTGGGCTCCTCTGGCGCGCTGGCCGTGCGCCCCTGCGGCTGCAGGAAAGCCCTCGATGTCGTTTGGACTCTTCTGTTGTAGAATCAAACCAGAAGATGCAATGGACTTCGGCATCTCCCTCCTCTTCTACGGTCTTTACTACGGGGTCCTGGAGCGGGACTTTGCCGAGATGTGTGCAGATTACATGGCCTCGACGATCGGGGTGAGTTAAGGCTGTGCTGTCCTCCTGGCCGCAGTCCTGCCTGTGAGCAGGAGGGCCTGCAGCAGGCTGGTTGCAGCTGCAGCTTTTGCCTCCCCGAAACGGGGAGGTGCAGGGAGCTCTGCCCCGGGAAGGGCTCGCTGAGGCAGGTGCCTCGCTCGCTGCGCGCTCTCTGGGCCCGCGGCCAAGGTGCCTGCGTCAGGAGGTTTCTGACATGAGTCATGCTGGGATCCTAAGAGATCCTGCTTCCCCAAGGACCAAGTCTGTCCCATCCCCAGGGGCACAAGAGGGGAAGGATCTGCTTAGTCCCTCCAGACTCCTGACGAATATTTGTCTGAGGCTTTAAAATCTCCCACTGCCGAGGAGTGCTGGTGTTTCTGGGACCGTGTCGCAGGCGCACCAGCTCTTCTTTGTAGCCACGAGGGAAAGCTTCACTCCACAGACGTCTCTGTGGCTCGTACCCACCGCAGCCCGGGCTGTCCCTGCGGGCAGAGCGGGTGTTCCCACCTGCCCGTAGTGATGGCCTGAAGTCTGCGGCCCGCTCACCTAGTGCCAAAGAACAAAGTGAACCACAACACCCGTGGGGTGGATCGTGTTCCCACGTGGCTCTGCTCACCTTCCCCTTCCTCTCACTGTGAATTCTGCTGTAACCCAGCCTCCTGGGTAGATCTGCAGCCGTTTGGCTCTTCCCTGAACTCCCAGCGCTCACCCCTGCCTTTAGCTCGTCCTGCCCGGCCACCGTGCAGTCCTGGCCGCTGTCCCCTGGTGTGCTGCGGCACGCTGCCACCCAGAGAGCTGCGAGGGCCAGCTGGGCTCTGTTCAGCTGTCTCGGGTCAAACCCACGACCTGCAGCTTGGGGGGATTCCCCCAGCACGGGGGGTTTGCAGAGACGGGGCCGCGGCAAGTGGGGGGCTGCAGGGGGCTGGGGCAGGAAGGGCTGCGCAGCGACTGAGCAGCGCCGTGTCCTGTTGCAGTTCTTTCCCACAGCTGGACCTGTAACAAGGTTTTTAAGCCCAAAAGGCTGAGGCTGGATGCCTGGAGCGCTGGCCTAGCCCTCCCTAAAGCTTAGCTGCGCCAAGGGGGTGTGGGATGCGTGCCCCCCCCTGTGACCAGCTCTCTCCCTCTGCCCTCGCTCAGTTCTACAGCGCCTCGGGGATGCCCACCAAGCACCTCTCCGACAGCGTCTGCGCCGTCTGCGGCCAGCAGATCTTCGTGGATGTCAACGAGGAGGGGATCATCGAGAACACGTATCGCCTCTCCTGCAATCACGTGTATCCTTCTGCTCCGGAGCCGGCTTCCTGCCACCGCTCGTCCCAGCCCCTGCCCGGCACCAAGGGGCGCGCGTGCGGGACGCCGGGCGGTTCTGCTGCGGCGGCAAAGGATCCTCACGGGGGCGGTAGCTGACCTGGCACGGAGAGGCAGTGTCCTGCGTGTCCCTGTGGTTGTTGCCTTGCTGCCTCCTTGTGCGTTGCAGGCTTTGCTTCCGCTTCTCCCTCTGCCCAGCTCCAGCAGTCCTGGCGTGGAGCTGGACCTCGCTGTGCCCCGAACGGAGCTGACGCGTCTCCGGCAGGGCTCCGCGGGCTGCGTGTCGCCCTGGCCCCGTGTCCGGCCCCCCCTTGGAGGGGACGTGTTGGGAGAAATCGGCAGCCCCCGGCCTTGTGCTGGCAGGGCTCTGGCGCCGTGCTTGGCCAAGCTCCAGCAGCATCCTGCCCGCTTCCTCCGTCCCCACAACTCCTCCAGCAGCGCCGCGTGCGGGGCTCCCGGCGCCCTGGCAGCCGATGGAGGTGAAGTCAGTTGCAAAAGTGGAAGCCCTGACAGCTCACAGAGCCCTGGCTGGGGGCAGGTCAGGGGCTTTTTCCAGCCGTGACTCAGTGGTGGAGCCGGGATGTTCTCTGGTACTGCCTCCCTGACTCAGAGCGAGGTGGTTTCCAAACGGCCTGAGCAAAGGTCACGGCGCTTGTTGCCTCACGTCGGGCGCTGCAGGCAGTTGGGAAATGCCTGCGGCCCCAGCAGCTGTGCGGTAGCCGTGCGGGCGGGTTTATGGCCGCAGGAGGACGCGGGGCAGAGGCTTCTGCTGCGGGGGCTGGCGAGGGAGCGGCTCCTGCGCTGTGCTCTGCTGTTGGCCCTGCTGGTGCTGCCGGGGGGATCTGCTCGGCCGGTGGCAGCCTCGTCCACGCGGGCGTCCCTGTTCGGGGGAACCGGCCTCGCCTTGCCACGCGGCTCCGGTTACAGCCGCGTCGCGTCTCCCTGTGGCTTCTCGGAGTTGTGCTTGGGCTGGGCAGGGCCCTGCTACCTCTGCTGCTGTGACAGCGCAACGGACAGCTGGCGGTCGGGTGGCAGGGGAATGCTACGGACAGCGGTGAGCCATCGCGGCTTGGTGTGTGCAGCGTTCGCAGAGCAGCCGCTCCCCTGGCTGTGGGTGCCCGGAGGTTTCCCCGCGTGTCCCCGCTGCGGGCTCCTGCCCTCCTCTGGCTGCCAGGCCCCGGCAGGGCGCAGCTTCCCCGCAGCCCACCCCTCACGACGCCTCCTCCGGCCCCGCGCTGCGAGCCCCTTCCTGGGAGGCGAAGGGTCTTCTAGGAAAGCTCTGCATTGGGCAACGCTGCCGTCCTCGCACCGCGTGGGTGCTTCCTGTGCCCTGCGTGTGATGTGGGGGTGATTCCTTCAAGCGTGACGGAGGCCCCGTTTCCTCCATGCTCGGTCATGGTCCCCCGTCCCCAGGCAGTTCCCTTAACGTGCCGCCCCCAGGTTTCATGAGTTCTGCATCCGCGGCTGGTGCATCGTCGGGAAGAAGCAGACGTGTCCGTACTGCAAAGAGAAGGTGGATCTCAAGAGGATGTTCAGTAACCCGTATCCTTTCTCCACGGGGGAGCCGGTTCCCTGGCTTCTGCCCCGGAGCTGGGCAAGGCACCGAGCCACGGGAGCATCGGGGGAGCTGGGAGGGCGCGGGTTTGGGTGAGCTGCTGCTGCTGCTCCCTTGGGTGGGAGGCGGGAGCCTCCCTCCTGACGGTGTGTGGCAGCTCCTGCTCGGGCTGCGCTCCCCTCGTGCCTCCCCAAGGCTCTTTAACTCCGTTCCACGCAGCTGGGAGAGGCCGCACGTCATGTATGGGCAGCTGCTGGACTGGCTGCGCTACCTGGTGGCCTGGCAGCCGGTCATCATCGGACTGGTCCAGGGCATCAACTACATCCTGGGCCTGGAGTAAGGGAAGGCGGCGGGCAGCCGTGGAGCCACGCGAGGCCGCGGGCCGGGGGCAGAGGACAGCAGCCGGCCGGATCCGTCGCATCTCGGCCACCCCCGAGCACCGCAGCACCGAGGACTCGTCCCCGGGGCGACCCCCAGTTGAGCAGCTCCCGCTAGGACCCCGGGGGTGCCCGGTTTTTTAAAAGCAATTATTTTAATGAGCGTATTTAAAACTTTCTATCGCAGACGAAGAGACAGCTTGTCCCGTTTCCCAGCCCTGGGGCTGTGGCCTGCTCCTGTAGGAGGGAGGCCGTGCTGCCGGCTCTCGGCTCGGGGCCGTTCGTCTCCCTTCGCTGCCGCGCTGCTGTGGCGGGGCAGCGGGAGCAGCCCAGGCTCTGCTGGCTCTGCACGGATCCGTGCTGCGGGCGAGGAAGGGCCAGGGACGCGCATCGAGGCGCGGGGCTCGTCTCCCTGCCAGCCGCCCTCCTGCTTCTGCGGCAGGGGAAGGCTGGGCCCGTGCACTGTGTGGCGGGGAGGCTGGCACCCCGGGGAGGCGCAGGACGCAGGGACACCACGCAGGACAGAGGGACACCACGCAGGACAGAAGGACACACGGCTGCCCAGGTGCCGTGGGCTGGGCTCTTCCCCACCAGCTCCCCGCCGCGGGTGTGCGGGGAGAGAAGGAGCCGCTCCTGCACCTCGCTCTGAGCGTGGTCTCGGCCGGTGCCCCCCAGCCTCTCCCTGCCTCACCCTTTTGTACGCTCCCCTCTTTTCTATGTCCCCCCGCGCGTCCCCGTGCCCCGCCAGGGCTGGTGCTGTCCTCAGCCGGCCGGGATGTGGGCTGGGGGGGGCCCTTCTCCCCCTGCACCCCGTTGGTAGCGGTACGCGGAGCGGGTGAGGGCCCCCGAGCTGGTGTGCGGTGACGCGGGTAGGGCTGGTGACAGCGGCGCGCGGTCACGCTGGCAGAGCGAGGCCTCCCCCGGCCCCGTGGGTTTGGCACGGGGTCTTCCTCGTGCTGCAGGGATTGGGGAAGTGGCTGGTGCTGCGGGGGCTGCCCGCGGGCCCTGCTGAGTCCTGGGTTTGCATAGGGCAAAACTGCCCCGCGATGTGCCAAACACACACGCACGCGGTCCTGGGAGCTGATGTGGCACGGGGATTTTCTCCCTCGTCCCGCCTGTGCCGCGGCCAGGTCGCGTTTCCTCCTCCCTCCCCTGCGCTGTCTGGACGCAGCGGTGGCTTCTGCAGCCTGCTCCCGGGTGTTGCCCCCGTTGGGCAGCCCCAGCACCCTGCCCAGCACCCTGCCCAGCACCCCGCAAGCGGTGGGAGCGGGCTGGGCAGCGCCGAGGGTGCTGGGCTGCAGCCCCGGCGCCCACAAGCACCGCAGGGAGGACGCGGCCGCTGGGCCGACCGCGGGGGAGAGGCGGGATGCGTGGCGCTTGGCAGGCTCTGGAAGGAGCCCGGCGCTGCGGCCTGTCACCGCGCCAGCACTGCCCTTGCGGGAGTTGTTAATAAAAAATGCCAGAAAACTCACTGCGTTTTTCGGGGCTTTTTTCGACACCTGTCGTTCCTCCGCCTGGAGCAGGCGGCTGCCCTGGCTTGAGGGTTTGGGTCCCTGCCCCAGACACGGGGCCGTGCCTGGGGATGTGCGGGGGGCAGAGGCCCAGGGGCTTCCCCCCCTCCCGCTTGTCCCCGTGCCTGTGAGCGGGGTCCCCCCCAGCCCCAGCCCTGCTGCCGTCAGCGCCGGGCTCGGAGCGCTCTGTGCTTTGCCGGGGGCTTTGCTCCTGGCTCCTTGCGGGCAGAGGGGCTGCGCCGAGCCGTGTCCTGGCCTCCGCTGTCCCCTGGGGCTCAGTGGTCACCTTCCTCCTCCTCCTCTGTCCCCCCGTGGCGGGAGGGACGAGTGCCAGCATGCAGCTGTGGAAGCCACCTCCAACCTCTGTCTCCCTGGGAAGCGCCAGGGTTCAGGGCATCCCCTCCTCCTCCTCCTCCTCCTCCCCCTCCTCCTCTTCCTCTTCCCTGAGCGAGGAAGAGCCTGGCCCCCAGGGACCCACTGGGATGGGCTTCCCCTGGCGCAGGTGTCCACGCATCCCCACCCCGCTGCCTCCTGCCCTCCCCGAGCCTGGGGGGGCTGCAGCCAGGGTGCAGGATCTTCCCCCCCCCCCCCCCCGGGGTGGGGAAGCCCCCCCCTGCTCCCTGACCCCTTCCGTGGGGCATCGGGGCCATCTGTGGGGTCAGTGGCCTTGGCACCGCTTTAAACGGTGCCAGCGCTGGGGTGGGGACGCTCCCTGGTCCCTTTCACTCTCGTTTACGGGAAAGGGAGAGGGACAGCGGGAAGGAGGGCAGGCCCGGGCCGTGAACCAGGCGAAAGGGCAGGGGGACACGGCCCCGGCCGGGACTCTGCGTCCCCCGGGCTTTGCCCACCTCCCTCTGCCCCCGCGCGGCTCAGCCCAGGCCCTTCCTTGCCCCAAAGTCCCCAGCTCAACCCAGGGGGCTCAGGGCTGGGGTGGGAGCTGGGGTCTCGCTGTGCCGGGCTGAGAGCGGCTGCGTGCAGGTTGCTGCCTGCGAGGGACCCCCGAGGGACCCCCGAGGGGCGCACAGTGGGAGATGGTGCCCGGGGCTGCCCAACTCCCCCGGGTGGTGAGGGCACAGTGTGGGGACCGGCCTGGAGCCCCCCGACACCACCGCGAGGCTCGGCCCCATGAGGCGGGCAGGGGCACGGGGCAGGGGGCACAGGGCACGGCCAGGGTGGTCGGGGGGCAGCTGGGGACAATGGGGGGGACGCGGGGCATGGGGGACATGGGGACATTGGGCACGGGACGGGCATGGGGCATGGGGGACACGGGGATATTGGGCACAGGGACACTGGGCACAGGACGGGTGTGGGGCATGGGGGACACAGGGACATTGGGCACGGGATGGGCATGGGGGACACGGGGACATTGGGCATGGGGACATGGGGGACATGAGGACATTGGGCACGGGGACATTGGGCGTGGGACGGGCATGGGGCATTAGGGACACAGGGACACTGGGCACGGGGCGGGCATGGGGGACACGGGGACATTGGGCATGGGGACACCGGGCACGGGATAGGCATGGGGCATGGGGGACACGGGGACATTTGGGACGGGGACATTGGGCACGGGGCGGGCGCGGGGTCCCGGTAAAGGAGGGGCGCGGGGATGCGGGGCCCGTGGGGCTCAGGGATGCGGGGCCTGGGGATGCCCAGCCCGGTGCGGGCGCGGCCGGGGGCGGCTCCCGGTGAGTCACGGCCGCTGCCCCATAAAGCGCCCGCGCCCGGAGCTGCCGCACGATGGCTCCGTGCCCCCGCTCCGACGGTGCGGCCGCTGCGGGACCGGGCGGGCACCGGGGCGGGGGGAGCCGGGGCGGGGGGAGCGCGCCGGTGCCCGGGAGGAGCTGCGGGGGCTCGGGGATGCCGCCCGGTGCCGTGCCCGGCTGGGGGGGCGCATCCCGGCGAGCCCACCCCGGTGCCGGGCGCTGAGCCCCGTTTCTGCCCGCAGGCCCCCCCGGGCCCCGTGCCCTCCTCCTGCTGCCGCTGCTCTGCTGGGCCTTGGCCTCCCGCAGCACAGGTAAGCGGGGCCGCGGGGGTGGGGGGCCGGGACCGGCCCCTGCCTCTGTGTCCCCCCCCCCGGAGGCCGGGGAGCAGCCGTGTCCCTGCCCCCCCGTGGGACCCTCCCCTCCGTCCCGCCCTGGGAACCGGGTCTGGGGGCAGCTCCTGTCCCTCACCCCGCTCCACTCCCCCAGCTGCCATGGCCCTGCAGCCCCCCCGCATCACCACCCTGCGGATGCCGGCAGAGCACCCCCGCCTGGGTAAGTGACCCCCGCGGGGACAGCCTGGGGACAGGGGCTGCGGGGAGCCCATGCTGAGCTGGGGCTGCGCCCCCCCATCCTTGGGAGGGGAGGGGGGGTCAGCTCCTGCACCCCTGCAGCTGGGGCTTGGGGAGCCCAGGAAGGCTCTGCGGGGGCTTTTGGGGTGTGGGTGAGGTAGGGGCTGTTCCCACGGGGACCCCCGGGGATGGCACGGGGGGGCTGCACAGCAGGATCACTGCCACCCCCCCGCTCCCAGCCCATCTCTCCCCATGCGCAGGCTGCAGTGTGAAGATCTCCTGCGAGGCCGTGAGCAGCCTCCCCGACCTCACGCTGCTCTACTGGCTGGGGAACGGCTCCTTCATCGAGAAGCTGCACCCGGACGGGGCCGTGCACGAGGGGATGCTGCTGTGAGTACAGGGGGTCCCAGGGCTGCGGGGGCACCTGTGGGCAGCAGCGGGGGGCTCGTGGCAAGGAGCAGCTCCGGCCCTGCTGGGGGCCCGGGGGCTGGGGGTGCCCGGGGGTGGGTGCTGATGGGGCCCTTGCTGCTCACCCCGCAGAGAGGAGCCGAGGGGCTCGGGGGTGGTCCTGCGCCGCGACCTGCTCTTCAGCTCCTTCAGCGCCCGGGACCTGCGCACCAACTTCACCTGCGTGGTGCTGAGCCCCGTTGGCCTTGACACCAGGGAGGTGCGATGGGGCCCCCCGGAGCCGGCCCCCACCGAGAGCAGGGGACCGGGCTGAGACCGGGCAGCAGCTCGTGACGGGTGAGAGCCCCACGGTGCGGGGCAAGGGCTGCCCCGGCCGCATGGGAAGGGATGCTCCGTGGGACCGGCGTGGGGGGAAACCCTCCTGCCCCTGCCCGGAGCTGCCCCCAGCGCGGCCCTTGCCGGACCCCGGCTGGCCGCGGTGCGGTGGGCTCTCACCCTGCCCACCCCCAGCTCAGGAGGCTGCTGTGGGGGCTCTTTGCCCAGCCCCAGGGCTTCGGCCCTGCTCTGATGGACACAGCCCCGCTGCGGGTCTCCTGGTGTCCCTCGCCCCCTCGTCCCCCGGGACCTGCCCGCAGCAGGTTGTGGGGCAGCAGGGATTCATTAAAGTGCATTGAGGCTGCCTGGTGTCACCTGTGTGCTGGGGGTGCAGGGGACACCCGTGGGGAGAGGAGGAAGGCGAGGTGCCCACGGTGCCGGCAGAGCTGAGTGAGTGCCGTGCGCTGCTCCATGGGGCAGCCCCCGTCCGTCCCCTCTGCAGAGCCCGCTCCTGGGCACTGGGGGCTGAGGCGGTCGGTGCCAGCCAAATCCCTGCTCCTGAGCCACTGGGGGGGCTTCCCAGAGAGGGGAGGAGCCCCCAGTGCTCCCCATGCCCCCTGGCAGGACTGGGCACTGGGGGCTGAGGCGGTCGGTGCCAGCCAAATCCCTGCTCCTGAGCCACTGGGGGGGCTTCCCAGAGAGGGGAGGAGCCCCCAGTGCTCCCCATGCCCCCTGGCAGGACCCGGGGCAGCACTGTCCGGGATGCTCTGGATGCAGGAGGGTTGGCGAGGGAGCTGGAGAAGACCCCTGGCCGCCGCCCATGCAAAATGCCCCCAGTGTGGGGAGCCACAGGAATCCTCCTCGATGCCTCCATCCTACAGCAATGCTTTTATTTCTCTGGAAAAGCCAGGAAAAGGCTTCCTCCAGCCTCTGCTGGTGTTCTAGGGCCACCGGAGCATCCTGGGGCTGGTGGCACCGCTCCTGCTGGAGCAGAAAGCATCCGGAAGAGGAAAGCGTAATCCCACAGTTTCCATTAAATGTGTTTTCACGTTTCTGCCCCATTTTCCTTGTGGAGGTGCAGCACCAGCATAGTTGGGTTAGAGGCCTCCCACGGCTGCCAGGGCTGTGGCTGCCAAGAGGAGACTCCAGAGGTGTGGGGGTTCCCTGGGACTGCTCCTGCCTGGGGCGGGGGGAACAGGGAGTTAATGACCGCCGGAGGGTGCACGCACGGTGCTGGCCGTGGGAAGGGGCTGGGGGCTCGCCTCTTACCTGCGCTGAAAACACACGGCTGCTCCTTGCACCTTTCCTCTGTCAAAGAGACCAACAAAATCTGTGCACCGCCCCGCTCTGTGCCCCTCGCCCCGACCTGGCCATGCCACAGAGGGCCCCCACTGCAAACCCCAAGGCAGAGCATCTGGGAGTGCGCAGGGATGCGCAGGGAAGATCTGGTCTGAAGGCGAGCTCCCCAAGCTCCCTCCCCAAGCTCCTGAAGCTCCCCGAGCTCCCCACACGGAGCTCTTGCCTTCACCACAAGGCTCCCCTTCCCCTCACAGAGCCGGTGGCACGGGGCCCCCGCTCTCCTGTGGCCAAGGCTGGAGGAGTGCGGGGAGCGCGGCGCCTGCCCAGGGCTGTGCCCCAGCCCCAGCCCCATCTCCCGGTGGCACCCACCCTGCTGGCTGCCCTTACCTTTCAGCAGCGCACAGTTGTAGGTGCTGCACGCAGCCTGGGAGCGGAGATGGATGAAGGTTCCGTTTGTGTCACGGGTGACGTTGGTGACCTTGAAGACCTCAAAGGGTGGGATGAGGACTTCTTCCTCACCAGGGAACGTTGAGAGGTCCTTGATGGGGACACCGTAGCAGGTGTACACAAAGAAGAAGGTGTCCTGGCCAAAGGTCTCGGCAACCTCCTTCTTGAGGGAGGTGGAAGCGAACTGGCCAAAGCGGACGGT
Source organism: Anser anser (assembly GCF_964211835.1). NCBI lineage: Eukaryota > Metazoa > Chordata > Aves > Anseriformes > Anatidae > Anser > Anser anser. Next base: position 215,081,067 of record NC_139720.1, read on the forward strand.
CTGGTGGAGCTGGGCCGTGAAGCGGATGTCCCTGACGCCGCGGTAGACGGTGTGGCAGTCCTGAACATCCTGGGCCTCCTGCAGGGTGCGCAGCGCCTCGGTCAGGAGGAAGTGCAGCGTCTTGAAGGGGAAGGACTGGAGGTCGTGCTCGCGGGAGCACCCGCCCTCACGCACGGCCGCGTTGAACTGTTTGTACAGGTCCCCCTCGGCAGTGTACGCCAGCACGGCCACCGCCTGCTCCTGCCGCAGCACCTGCGGCTGGTTTGAGTTGCCCCATAGACTCTGCCACTTCTCAACTGCTCTTCCCCAGGTGTCCGCATAGGTCTTGTTTTGGAACTCGGTGCGGTTCACCTCCTTCAGCTTCTCCTCCATCTTGTATCTGCAGCCCCAGTACTGGTCATCAAAGGAGTTCTGGGCCATGTCCATCACCTCCTCCGTGATGGCACTGAGGTCCTGCTTGCTGCCAGTGACTGAGGTGCCAGCCAAGGTGCCGGCCAGCAGCACCCAGCCCAGGGCGAGGTGCTCCATGTGCGGAAGGACCCCGGTGCCCAGCTGCAGACCCACAGGACCCTCCCCGACCCGGTCCCAGCAGCCCTGGAGCTGCAGCGAGTTGTTACCTCTGCTCCGCTCGGTGCGCAGGACGCGTGGAGCTGTGTTGTTTTCCAACCCCTGCCTGCGTCCCATGGGTTACTTATATGCAGCCCTCCCATGTGGCGTCGGGGCCACCTGTGGGCACCGTGCCAGTGGCCCCGGCACCGCTTCAAATGGTGCTAGTGCTGGGGTGGGGACGCTCCCTGGTCCCTTTTGTTCTCATTTACGGGAAAGGGAGAGGGATATTGGGAAGGAAGGCAGCCATGGAAGGAAGAGGGCAGGCCCAGGCAAAAAAACGGAAGAGAAAAAAAGGGTGTGAGAAGAAAAGTTTTGTTCTTGCAGTAGAACACAATTTGAAGTAAAATGTTTTTTTGCAGTAGAAAACTAACCTGGTCCTGAACGTCTCCTTCATCGAGAAGCTGCACCCGGATGGGGCCGTGCACGAGGGGATGCCTCTGTGAGTACAGGGCAGCCCCAGGGCTGCAAGGGCACCTGCGGGCAGCAGCAGCAGCAGCAGCAGAGGGGCTCATGGCAAGGGGCAGCTCCAGCCCAGGGTCCCCCTGGCCCTGCTGGGTGTCTGGAGGCTGGGGGTGCCCGGGGGTGGGTGCTGTGAGAAATAAAGTTGTGTTTTTGCAGTGGAAAATTCCTCTAACCTTGCATTTTCAAAAGTGATTGTGCAGGCAGGACAGTAGCGTAGCAGTGGGGAGTATGGTAAGCAGATAAGGGGAAGGTCCCACTGTCCCAAAATAAGGAGGATCCCTAAGAAAAACGGGACGAAAAGTGCGAAATCGGTAAAAACAAAAATCACGGGCCCTCTAGTCATGAGAGAAGGAAAAAAAAAAAAAAAGGAAAAGGAGAAATTAACAGTTGGTCAAACAAAATTGTACATCTATGGTATAGAAGTGCGTCGAGTAGGCTGAGACCCTGTAGTTCTCAGCCCATGAGGAAACAGGGGAGAAATCAGGTGTCAGGTCATAGGGAATGTAAGGTTAGGATAAACTTTTACTGGGCGCTCGTGCTTGCAGGACGCCCGCCATTGCGATCGCAAATAAAAATGCTACTTCACCGAGATCCTTGCCTGAGCCTGTGTTCTTGGCTGCAGAGTGTTTCTCACACATCCTTAGCAGCGCTGGTGTGATCCCGAGCCCAGTTAAAGCAGTGTCCCAAGCAGCCAGATGCTGGCACATTTCTCCAGATCTCAGAATAGCTGACAAGGGTGGCTCCCTCAGGGAATTTGCACCTGAGAGTCGACACGAGGCACAGCTTCTGCTCTTCATATCTTTGCTGCTCTTTTCTGCTCCTTTGTGTTTTGTGTTCAAGGAAAGGCCAGAGCCCAGCACAACAGCAGCTCCAGTCTACAAAAACTTCATTTTCCCACAAAAAGGACAATGCCTATGTTAAATGCCTCTCTAAAGCCTGCCAAGCAGGAACGTTCCTTACAAGAACTCTGTAGATCTTTGGACAGGCAGTAAGGGAGACCGTTAATATTAAACTTCATATTTCAAATGCTTCGATTCGTGGCTACATTTTTTTTCTTATGCTCTTAATGAGAGCTTTAAATTATTCTGAAGAGTAGTTTTCTGCCATCAGAGCAAGCAGGCTGTTTCTTTATATGGCACCCTGAATCTCATAAAGCAGTTTCACACAAAACGGTGACAGCCATGCCCGCACGCTACGTTATCAGTGCCCAGCTTCCTAGCCACAATTAAAAGCAGGATTTGACCTTAATCGCTGATACTTAAATAGGAGAATTATCAGTCCTTCAGTTATTGGTGATCCTCCACGGTTATTTCCCTGAAGAAAGATAAAGCAGCCTCATAGAAGATAAGAGTCTTTGTTATTTGTTTTGCGGGCATAACCACACTGTTGAGGGGTTGAAACTTCTCTGCAGGATCTCCTGTGCTGGGAGCTGCCAGCGCCAGCAGGGACCGTGGTGGGGCTCAGCCGGAAGGAATGACTTCATCCTAGCCAAAACACACATCTACATGTGCGTATGTGCAGCTCTGTGTGTGTGTGTTTTCAGGGAAAGGCATTGCTCCCCGTGCTGCTCTGAAACTCAGAGTGCCCCCATATTGCATAACTGCAGCTACGGAACAGCAGATAACTGCCCGTGCCCCCAAAATGAGAGCCTTCTTTTAACGCAGACAAAATAATGCAAGTTAAAAGAGACTTGCTGATAACACACAGCTCCTGTTTGGGGTTTGCATTTACGCAGTGCAGGGGTAAAGACGGTTAAATGTACCCGTCAGCCCAGCAGGGCTGGGTCTGCAGCGTCTCAGTAGCGTACCCCCGAACAATGGTGCGCGTATTTCGCTCCTACCAATGCGTTCAGTGCTTTTCAGCTGAAGAATGGCTGAGCACAGGGCGATGTCACTGCAAAGCAGAAATAAAAACCATCTATACAGTCGTGTTAGCATCCTCAGTGACCTGGTACCGCGCCGACCATCCTGGGACCCCCATGCCAGCCCTGGCACAAGCCGTGCTCCGGGTGTGAGAGGAGGATAAACACCGTGGAGGTGGAGAAAAACAGAGCACAAATCCACCCGGAGGAGGAGGATTTCATCCCGGTGAGACATGGGGTTAGAAACTAGAGAGCGATTGATTAAGAATGAATATGTAGGCAACGCTCACTGCTTAATATGTGCCACATTTGCGATGTCCTGTGCCTGTGCTGCACTTAGGCCTCCAGATAAGAGGAGCCCCTGGGACCCTGAGAACTGGATCAAACCAACCTTAGGGCTCGGACTGTGACCAAGGGCTCAGAGAGCATGCGCAAGGAGACGAGGTGAAAAGTTCAACCCTGATGAAGACATCTTACTTCATCCTCACGACCCTCAGCGCCCACCACCAGAAGGCACTGCGCAAGCACAGATGGGAGGAGTTTATCGAAATGACTTCTCGGAGCTAATTTTAATACAAACGGAGCTAGGTTGTGCATATGTATAGGCGTATTGGTAAACTTCATGCATGTGTAACTCCTTACTGCATATAACCAAAGCAAGTTGCCGCGTTAGGGTGCGCACGACTTTGGTGGGACTACCCCCCGTGCCGCCCAGCACTGAATGAACATACCTGCTTTACAATCCTACTGATTGCGGAGTCCGTTTTCAGCAAGTCACCAGCTGTGCCCACCCGGTCTGCTTCCCCTGAGTTATTTGCAGATAAAGGGCTTATTTCCCTTTCCCAACACTGTAACCACAAGGCAAACACGGCGAAGCCTCTCGAGCCCCCTCCTGCCTGGGCCGGGCACCCGGTGCCGAGGGACAGCAGTGGCATTTGCTCCGGCAGAAACCCTTCCTGCACCACGTGCCCAGCCCAGAAATGGCAACCGCCCCCAAAACGCAGCCCACCAGGGACCCCCCAAAACCCTTCATCGGGTTTCGTGCCCAGAGCAGGGCTGAAGGCATGGGAAATCCCAAATTCCCGGGTGCCGAGGTTGCTGGCCCTCCCCAAAATGCTGTGGTTTGGGTCAGGGTTTGGCGGCGCGGGCGTGGGTGCAGGTGCCGCAGCAGTGTTTGAGTGCAGGAGGAAGGTGCCCTAGGGGCCAGCCGGTCTGGCAGCAATTAGACATTAATTAAGCCATAATAAGCAGATTAAGATGTCCGAGGGACCGCTCCGGGCGCCGGGGCTGGGTGGCTGGTGCTGCCCCACGCCGGCCCTGGCAGGCAGCCTGTTGGGAAGGACGGGGACATTCGGCCCTCCTGGCCACCGGCCACCCCGTGGGCCAGCCCCAAACCCGGCTGCTTCAACTGCGGGGATGAAGCCAAGGAGCCCAGGAGGGCCCGAGTCCATCCCCTTCCCGTTTGCCACTACGCGCTTGCCCCTTGGAAAACACATTTGGGAGCTGCGGTACAAAAGGCCAAAGCTACAGCTGGCAGCACCCCACAGGAAGGAAGCAGGAAAAGCTCGGGCATCATCGGCCAGAGCCCGGCCGGACCCTCGGGGGCGCGCGAAGCCGGGTGCCTCCGGCCGGGCTCGCAGCGTGCGCCCGAGGCTGGAGCGATGCTGGCCGGCCGGGGAGAAAGCGTCTTGGGTGTGGGATCGGGCTGCGGTGCCAAATCACCCCGCAAGTCCCATCACAAAGCAATTTTGGCCGCCGCAGAGCCATCGAGGGGCACCAGGAGCACCACGCTCGGAGAAGAAGCAGACGCAAACCCTCGGGAACCGGCATGTCCTTTAACTCCCCGCCAGCGAAGGGTGGCCCAACACCGTTCTAAAATGACAGCTTTTAGCACCAGGAAAACCTGCAAGCCCACGTCACTAAGCTCCTGGCACCCCACAGCACGCTTTGGAGGGTGATGCTGGCCAGTCTGAGCGGGGAAGAGGCAATTTTTCCTCCTTTACAGCCCCTGCCAAACTCAGCAGGGCATGGGAATGGTGGGAAAGGAGCCGCCTCTGCCTTCCCCGTGTCCCCATGTCCCCAGCCGGGATGGCTCTGCAACGCCGGGACCTGCCTGCGGGTCGTGCCAGGCACAAGGAGCCCAGCTCCTGCCCCGCACCGGGGGGGTTCAGCACCCCTTGGACACCACGGGGCTTTGCAGGCGGCATCGGGGCCAGGCTCAGATCATGGAGACCCTGTTCTTGATGTAGACGTGGTACGGGTCGCTGCGCTTGTCCACCTTGCGGGAGCGGGTGTAGCCCAAGATGAGGCTGCCCACGGTGGCGGCGAAGAGCGTCATGACGAAGAGGATGTACATGTAGGCGTTGTTGTCCCGGCCGGCGCGGGCGCTGGCGTTGCGTGGGGTGGCAGGGCGCAGGATGGCCCCGTGCAGCGTCTGGTTCAAGGCATCCAGCATCGCTTGGAGGCTCCGGTGCCACGGCTCCGTCTGGTTGTCAACCTCCATCTCCTCGCCGAGCCTGAGCGAGGGGGTGCTGTCAGCTCCCGCGGTGGGGATGTCCTGGGATGGGGCCGGGGATGGCCCCAGGGGTGAGCCCCAAAATGGTCCTTGAAGTGCAAGGAGCAGGGGACCAGGAATATTTTGCTGGAGGAAAAAAAAACAAACAAATCCAGCCCCGTCCCCATCGGCAGGGCCCTGGTGCAGAGCTGGCACCCACGGGAGCTGGGGGCACCCAGCACACCTCCAGCTCAGGTCCACCCGTGCCCTCCCAAGACTTAAAGCAGTGTTAATTCGGTGCTGCTCCCTTCATCGAGTTAAATCCCCCCAAAATCTGAGTAACGGCATCTAATGCTTTTGAAGAAAGCCACTTGAAGGCAATCTGGATTGAGCACCCGGTGATGTGCACAGATGCCTGTCAGACATCCTCTGATGGACAGACAGACGGACGAGACCCAGCCAGGCACTTCCCCTGCAGAAATAGGTCCCGACCCCAGGGACCTCCCTGGGCTGGTGTCACCTTTGTGCCCAAGGGATGCCTGGGGGTCCCGCTGGCCCCAGCTGCAGCCCCTGCCAGGACCTGACCGGGGTCCCCCGCCCTAAACAACAGCTCTGGGACTGATCCTGCCACACACCGACCCCAATCACCCCAACCAGCCCTAGCCAGGGGGGCACAGATCCCTGCATGCCCCCATGGACCCATCCCGAGGGGTTGCTGCCCCAAATCCCTTGCAATTTCCATCCCTACACACAGGCTGTGTCCCAGATCCCCTCCAGCCCCCCCAGGACACAGGGCCCCTCTTCCAGTACACCCCCATGTGCCCTCTGCCTGCACAGGCAGATAACCCCCCCAAAAAAAAAGGGGTCCCCCGAACGTGAGGTGCATCCCCTCGGCCAGCTGTGAGGAAGGGGAAGGTGCTGGGGGGCACCCTTGGACCCCATTGTCATTGCAAACACCTGTAAATCAGGGGAGAGCCTGAATTTGGGGGATTTTGCTGCCTTCTCACACGCAGAGCCCCGCAGCAGGGTGCAGCACTGGGCGTCCCCACATTACGGGGGGTGTACGGGTGGGAAGCAGGGGGGGGTCGCACTCACCGGGTGCTCTTGGTGCCTGCATGGCTGCCAGGCTGAGCCGGGACTGGAGCATCTGTGCTGGGTCTGGCTGGGACGGAGTTATGTCCCTGCAGCAGCCCATGCAGCGCTGTGCTCTGCACGTGTAGCTAGAGCAGCCCTGGTACCACAGCGGTGCTGTGCCTGCTGCTGAGCAGTGCTGGCACCGCACCGGGACTCCTCCAACCCCCAGAGCCAGCAGGCTGGGGGTGGGCAGGGGGTGGGCAGGGGCCGTCACCAGGCGGCTGACCTAAACCCACCAGAGGGATATCCCATGCCGTGAGTGTCACGCTCAGCAACAAAAGGTGGGAAAGGGGAAAGGGGGCTGTGGGGGGGCAGCTCTCGTTATGAAGACGTCTGTCCTCCCAAACAGCTGCTATGAGCATCGAGGCCCTGATTCCCAGGACATGGCTGTGAGAAACAAAGTTGTGTTTTTGCAGTAGAGAACTCATTTTCTGTATTCCAAGGTAGTTGTGTAGTCGTAACAAGGAGAAATGCTGAGTAGATAAGTGGACAGCAGAAGGCCTCACTCTTCCAAAAGAAGGTAGAAGCTTGAGAAAAACAGGATGAGCCATGTGAGAACGGTAAAACAAAGATCACAGGTTCTCAAAACATAAGAAAGGAGAAAAAAGAAAAAAAAAGAAAAAAGGAAAAAGGAGAAATTGAAGGGTTGAAGGAAAAAAAAAGTACATATATGGTATAGAGGAGCATCGAGTAGCTTGTGAACCTGTGGTACTCAGCCAACGAGGAAACAGGGGAGGAGATCAGGCGTCGGGTAGTAGGGAATAAAAGGTTAGGATGTGTTTACTAAAACGCGCTCCTAATTGGCAGGACGCCCACCATTGCAGTCGCGAATGAAATAGCTTCACGGAAGATCCTGTCTGAAGAAAATTGAGATTTTTCTCACAGTGGCCGAACATCGCTTGTTGATGGGAAGTTGAGAGTAACTTTTTTTCCTCTCTCTGTGCTTCTGCATGGCCGTTGCTTTTTTTTTTTTTCCCCTCTCCCTTTTCCCTTTAATTAAATCATCCTTACCTCAAACCTTGAGCTCTTTGTGTCGTATTTTCTCCCTCTTCCTCTTTGAGGAAGGAGACTGAGAGAGCAGCCGTGGTGGAACTCGGCTGCCCACCTGAGTAAAACCACCACAGGGACCCGTGCTGGAGCAGTTTGCTCCTGGGGGATGGACCCCGTGGGACGGAGCCGTGTGGGAGCAGTTCTTGAGGAGCTGCTGCCTGTGGGCAGCCCCCGCAGGCTCAGTTCGGGAAGGACGGCATCCCGTGGGAGGGACCCCACGGGGAGCAGGTGGGGATGAAATGTTATGGCCTGACCGCAGCCCCCATTCCCCGCTCCCCTGAGCTGCTAGGGGGGAGGAGGTGGAAGACGGTGGATGGGGGGGGAAGGTGTTTTTGGTTTGCTTTTAGTTTCTCACTGCTCTAGCTTGTTAGTAATAGGCAATAAATCTTACTGTCTCCCTACTCTGAGTCTGTTTTGCCCGTAACGATAAGTGTCGAGTGATCTCCCCGTCCTTATTTCAAACCTTGAGCTCTTTGTGTCGTATTTTCTCCTCCTTTCTCTTTGAGGAGGGGTAGTGAGAGAGCGGCTGAGGCGGAACTCTGCTGCCCACCCCAGTAAAACCACTCCAGCATCGCGGCCACCAGCCGGCTGGGAGTGCCGCAGCCTCCTCCCCTTCCCGGGGCAGAGCCACCTGCCAAAGCCACCCAGCCCCGACAGGGCCACCAGCCTGTCCCCAGCCCCTCAGGTCCCGCCGTGGCCTCCGAGCCCAGATGCAAGAGGTTTTATGGGGCCGGGAGAGCCACCCAGCCGGATCCCGCGCTTCCCTCCCCGCACGCTGCCGGTCACGCTTTCCTGTCCCTCCTCCGGACATCCCTGCTGTCCCCGAGCCCTCACAGCGGGCACCGAGCCTGCCCGGGATGCTCCCGTCCCTGTGAGAAAAATCTCAATAATTTTCTCAGACAGGGTCTTCTGTGAAGCTCTTTTATTCGCGATCGCAATGGCGGGCGTCCTGCAAGCACGAGCGCCCAGTAAAAGTTTATCCTAACCTTACATTCCCTATGACCTGACACCTGATTTCTCCCCTGTTTCCTCATGGGCTGAGAACTACAGGGTCACAGCCTACTCGACGCACTTCTATACCATAGATGTACAATTTTGTTTGACCAACTGTTAATTTCTCCTTTTCCTTTTTTTTTTTTTTTTCCTTCTCTCATGACTAGAGGGCCCGTGATTTTTGTTTTTACCAATTTCGCACTTTTCTTCCTGTTTTTCTTAGGGATCCTCCTTATTTTGGAACAGTGGGACCTTCCCCTTATCTGCTTACCATACTCCCCGCTGCTACGCTACTGTCCTGCCTGCACAATCACTTTTGAAAATGCAAGGTTAGAGCAATTTTCCACTGCAAAAACACCTTCTCTTGCAGAAACACAACTTTGTTTCTCACATCCCTGCTCACTGGAGCTCAGCCGACTGCTGTGAAATGGTGTTTTCCTCCCTGCTGCCCTTACGCTGGGGCCCTTCCAGCCCCACTGCGTCTTTCTTTCCACACAAAACCCTTGCTGTGCCCCTTGGAGGTGGTGCGGTGAGCCCATGGGTGGCTCATGGGTGGCTCTTGGGGAGATGCTGTCGAGTCAGAAACTGGGGGCACCCCTGGGTGCTGCTGCTCGCCCCCTGCCCCAGCAGGGCCCCGCAGAGCCCCTCGCCCAGCCCCACGTCCCGGCGGCTGCCGGAGACCCCGCGGAGGAGCCCCCAGCCCCTCTCCGGGCAGCCTGTGCCAGGGCTCCGGCACCCGCCCGGCACAGCAGCGCTGCCTGGGGCCCAGAGGGCACCTCCCGGCCTCCAGGCTGGGCCCGGGGCCTCTGCTCCTGGCCCTGGGCACCCCCGGCGAGAGCCCGGCTCCGGCCTCTGCGCAGCTCCCCGCAGGCCCCGGCAGCCGCGGGGGAGCTCCCCCGGAGCCTCCTCCTCTCCGGGCCGAGCGGCCCCAGCTCTCGCAGCCTCTCCTCACGGCAGAGGTGCTCCAGGCCCTCCCGCACCTCGGGGCCCCGCGCTGGGCTCTCGCCACCAGCTCCAGGCCTCTCTGGCCCCGGGAGCACCCCAGGGGTGGCCTCCCCAGCGCAGAGTAGAGGGGCAGGATCCCCTCCCTGTGAAAGCCACATCCAACCTCTGTCTCACAGGGAAGAGCCAGGTCTCATGGCATCCCTTCCTCTTCCTCCTCCTCCTCCTCCTCCCTGGTGAGACAGGGAACAAGATGGTGTGGTTAGAAAGTGAGTGGTTAGAAAGCTGCCTGGCAGAGAAGGACCTGGGAGTATTGGTTGATAGTCGGCTGAATATGAGCCAGCAGTGTGCTCAGGTGGCCAAGAAGGCCAACAACATCCTGGCCTGTATCAGAACCAGTGTGGCCAGCAGGGCTAGGGAGGTGATTGTCCCCCTGTACTTGGCTCTGGTGAGGCCGCACCTCGAGTACTGTGTTCAGTTTTGGGCCCCTCACTACAAGAAGGACGTTGAGGTGCTCGAACGAGTCCAGAGGAGGGTAGCGAAGCTGGTGAGGGGTCTGGAGAACAAGTCTGTTGTGGTTTAACCAGGAAGAAAAAAGGCAATCGGTGTAATTGTTAATAGTTTCCAAGATACGGTTTCCAAAGTATAGAGTCAACGACAGTGCTGAGTACAAATACCACGTTAGTCTCATGACCAGAGATCTTAAACCAGGGCCCGGAAAGGATAAACAGCACGATAGGGAACACATACAGTAAGTAACGTGCTGTATAACTCAAGTTGGAAAGCAGGCACAGCAGACTTGAGATTAAAGCAATCAACATTGGGATTAGCAACTATTAAGCAGGTCTAATACTTACACCAAGCAGCCCTTGCTGCTCGCCCCACAGAGAGGAGCCGAGGTGCTCAGGGGTGGTCATGCGCCGCGACCTGCTCTTCAGCTCCTTCAGCGCCCAGGACCTGTGCACCAACTTCACCTGCGTGGTGCTTGTCCTCGTGGGGGACTTCAACTTCCCGGACATATCCTGGAAACACAACACGGCACGGAGAAAGCAGTCTAGGAGGTTTCTGGAGAGCATGGGAGATAGCTTCCTGACGCAGCTGGTCAGTGAACCTACCAGGGGTGGTGCCCCGCTAGACCTTCTCTTCACAAACAGAGAAGGACTGGTGGGAGATGTGGTGGTCGGAAGCTGTCTTGGGCAGAGTGACCACGAAATGGTTCAGTTCTCTATTCTTGGCGAGGCCAGGAAGGGGACCAGTAAAACCGCTGTATTGGACTTCCGGAGGGCTGACTTTGAGCTGCTCAGGACGCTGGTTGGCCGAGTCCCTTGGGAGGCGGTTCTGAAGGGCAGAGGAGTCCAGGAAGGCTGGGTGCTCCTCAAGAAGGAAATCGTGATGGCACAGGAGCGGTCCGTCCCCACGTGCCCAAAGACGAGCCGGCGTGGAAGAAGACCGGCCTGGCTCAACAGAGAGTTGCGGCTTGTGCTTAGCAGAAAAAAGAGGGTTTATAATCTTTGGGAAAAAGGGCGGGCCACTGAGGAGGACTACAAGGATGTAGCGAGGCTGTGCAGGGAGAAAATTAGAAAGGCCAAAGCTCATCTGGAGCTCAACCTGGCTACTGCCGTTAAAGACAACAAAAAATCCTTTTACAAATATATCAACGCGAAACGGAGGACTAAGGAGAATCTCCATCCTTTACTGGATGCGAGGGGAAACCTAGTTACTCAGGATGAGGAAAAGGCTGAGGTGCTTAATGCCGCCTTTGCCTCAGTCTTTAGCGGCAATACCGGTTGTTCTCTGGATACCCAGTGCCCTGAGCTGGTGGAAGGGGATGGGGAGCAGGATGTGGCCTTCGCTATCCATGAGGAAATGGTTGGTGACCTGCTACGGAGCTTGGATGTGCGCAAGTCGATGGAGCCGGATAGGATGCACCCGAGAGTACTGAAAGAACTGGCGGAGGAGCTGGCCGAGCCGCTTTCCATCATTTATCGGCAGTCCCGGCTATCGGGGGAGGTCCCAGTTGACTGGCGGCTAGCCAATGTGACGCCCATCTATAAGAAGGGCCGGAGGGCAGACCCGGGGAACTATAGGCCTGTCAGTTTGACCTCAGTGCCAGGAAAGCTCATGGAGCAGATTATCTTGAGGGTCATCACGCGGCACTTGCAGGGCAAGCAGGCGATCGGGCCCAGTCAGCATGGGTTTATGAAAGGCAGGTCCTGCTTGACGAACCTGATCTCCTTCTATGACGAAGTGACGCGCTTGGTGGATGAGGGAAAGGCTGTGGATGTGGTTTACCTTGACCTCAGTAAGGCTTTTGACACAGTTCCCCACAACATTCTCCTCAAGAAACTGGCTGCTCGGGGCTTGGACTGGCGTACGCTTCGCTGGGTTAGAAACTGGCTGGATAGCCGGGCCCAGAGAGTTGTGGTGAATGGAGTCAAATCTGGTTGGAGGCCGGTCACTAGTGGTGTCCCCCAGGGCTCGGTACTGGGGCCGGTCCTCTTTAATATCTTTATTGATGATCTGGATGAGGGCGTCCAGTGCACCCTCAGTAAGTTTGCAGATGACACCAAGCTAAGTGCGTGTGTCGATCTGCTCGAGGGCAGGAAGGCTCTGCAGGAGGATCTGGATAGGCTGGAGCGATGGGCTGAGGTCAACTGTATGAAGTTCAACAAGGCCAAGTGCCGGGTCCTGCACCTGGGGCGCAACAACCCCAAGCAGAGCTACAGGCTGGGAGATGAGTGGCTGGAAAGCTGCCTGGCCGAGAAGGACCTGGGAGTATTGGTTGATAGTCGGCTGAATATGAGCCAGCAGTGTGCCCAGGTGGCCAAGAAGGCCAACAGCATCCTGGCCTGTATAAGAAGCAGTGTGGCCAGCAGGTCTAGGGAAGTGATTGTGCCCCTGTACTCGGCTCTGGTGAGACCGCACCTTGAGTACTGTGTTCAGTTTTGGGCCCCTCGCTACAGGAAGGACATGGACGTGCTCGAGCGAGTCCAGAGAAGGGCGACCAAGCTGGTGAGGGGTCTGGAGAACAAGTCTTACGAGGAGCGGCTGAGGGAGCTGGGCTTGTTCAGCCTGGAGAAGAGGAGGCTCAGGGGCGACCTTATCGCTCTCTACAGTTACCTTAAAGGAGTCTGTCGAGAGGTGGGGGTTGGTCTGTTCTCCTACGTGCCTGGTGACAGGACGAGGGGGAATGGGCGAAAGTTGCGACAGGGGAGTTTTAGGTTGGATGTTAGGAAGTACTTCTTTACCGAAAGGGTTATTAAGCATTGGAACGGGCTGCCCAGGGAGGTGGTGGAGTCACCATCCCTGGAGGTCTTTAAAAGACGTTTAGATGTAGAGCTTAGCGATATGGTTTAGTGGAGTACTTAGTGTTAGGTCGGAGGTTGGACTCGATGACCTTGAGGTCTCTTCCAACCTAGAAATCTGTGATACTGTGATACTGTGCTGAGCACCGTTGGCCTTGACACCAGGGAGGTGCGATGGGGCCCCCCGGAACCGGCCCCCACCGAGAGCAGGGGACCGGGCTGAGACCGGGCAGCAGCTCGTGACAGGTGAGAGCCCCACGGTGCGGGGCAAGGGCTGCCCCGGCCGCATGGGAAGGGATGCTCCTTGGGACCGGCGTGGGGGGAAACCCTCCTGCCCCTGCCCGGAGCTGCCCCCAGCGCAGCCCTTGCCGGACCCCGGCTGGCCGCGGTGCGGTGGGCTCTCACCCTGCCCACCCCCAGCTCAGGAGGCTGCTGTGGGGGCTCTTTGCCCAGCCCCAGAGCTTCGGCCCTGCTCTGGTGGACACAGCCCCGCTGCGGGGCTCCTGGTGCCCCTCGCCCCCTCGCCCCCCGGGACCTGCCCGCAGCAGGTTGTGGGGCAGCAGGGATTCATTAAAGTGCATTGAGGCTGCCTGGTGTCACCTGTGTGCTGGGGGTGCAGGGGACACCCGTGGGGAGAGGAGGAAGGCGAGGTGCCCACGGTGCCGGCAGAGCTGAGTGAGTGCTGTGCGCTGCTCCATGGGGCAGCCCCCGTCCGTCCCCTCTGCAGAGCCCGATCCTGGGCACTGGGGGCTGAGGCAGTCGGTGCCAGCCAAATCCCTGCTCCTCAGCCACTGGGGGGGCTTCCCAGAGAGGGGAGGAGCCCCCAGTGCTCCCCATGCCCCCTGGCAGGACCCGGGGCAGCACTGTCCGGGATACTCTGGATGCAGGAGGGTTGGCGAGGGAGCTGGAGAAGACCCCTGGCCACCGCCCATGCAAAATGCCCCCAGTGTGGGGAGCCACAGGAACCCTCCTTGATGCCTCCATCCTACAGCAATGCTTTTATTTCTCTGGAAAAGCCAGGAAAAGGCTTCCTCCAGCCTCTGCTGGTGTTCTAGGGCCACCGGAGCATCCTGGGGCTGGTGGCACCGCTCCTGCTGGAGCAGAAAGCATCCGGAAGAGGAAAGCGTAATCCCACAGTTTCCATTAAATGTGTTTTCACGTTTCTGCCCCATTTTCCTTGCGGAGGTGCAGCACCAGCATAGTTGGGTTAGAGGCCTCCCACGGCTGCCAGGGCTGTGGCTGCCAAGAGGAGACTCCAGAGGTGTGGGGGTTCCCTGGGACTGCTCCTGCCTGGGGCGGGGGGAACAGGGAGTTAATGACCGCCGGAGGGTGCACGCACGGTGCTAGCCGTGGGAAGGGGCTGGGGGCTCGCCTCTTACCTGCGCTGAAAACACACGGCTGCTCCTTGCACCTTTTCTCTGCCAAAGAGACCAGCAAAATCTGTGCACCGCCCCGCTCTGTGCCCCTCGCCCCGACCTGGCCATGCCACAGAGGGCCCCCACTGCAAACCCCAAGGCAGAGCAGCTGGGAGTGCGCAGGGATGCGCAGGGAAGACCTGGTCTGAAGGCGAGCTCCCCAAGCCCCCTGAGCTCCTGAAGCTCCCCACACGGAGCTGTTGCCTTCACCACAAGGCTCCCCTTCCCCTCACAGAGCCGGTGGCACGGGGCCCCCCGCTCTCCTGCGGCCAAGGCTGGAGGAGTGCGGGGAGCGCGGCGCCTGCCCAGGGCTGTGCCCCAGCCCCAGCCATCTCCCGGTGGCACCCACCCTGCTGGCTGCCCTTACCCTTCACAAACTCGCAGTTGTAGGTGCTGCGCGCAGCCTGGGAGCGGAGATGGATGAAGTTTCCGTCTCTGTCACGGGTGAAGTTGGTGACCTTGAAGACCTCAAAGGGTGGGATAAGGACTTCATCCTCACCAGGGTAGAAGGAGAAGTTCTGGATGGGGACACTGTAGCAGGTATCCAAGAAGAAGAAGGTGTCCTGGCCAAAGGATTGAGCAACCTTCTTCTGGAGGGAGGCAGAGGTGAACTGGCCGAAGCGGACGGTCTGGTGGAGCTGGGCTGTGAAGCGCGTGCCTTTGACGCCGCGGTAGACGCGGTGGCAGTTCTGGCCCTGGGCATCCCGCAGGGTGTGCAGGGCCTTGGTCAGGAGGAAGTGCAGCGTCTTGAAGGGGAAGGACTGGAGGTAGTGCTCGCGGGAGCGCCCGCCCTCGCGCACGGCCGCGTTGAACTGTCGGTACAGGTCCCCCTCGGCAGTGTATGCCAGCACAGCCACCGCCTGCTCCTGCCGCAGCACCAGCGGGCGGGCGGCACGGCCCCATCGATTCCGCCACTCCGTCACTGCACCTCTCCAGCCCTCTGTGTAGGCAGGGCTGGCGAACTCGGTGCGGTTCAGCTCCTCCAGCTCCTTCTCCATCATGCGGCTGCAGCCCTGGTACTGGTCATCAAAGGAGCTGAGGACCATGTCCATCGCCACCTCCTTGATGGCGTTGAGGTCTCGCTTGCTGCCAGTGGCTGAGGTGCCGAACAGGCTGCTGGCCAGCAGCACCCAGCCCAGGGCGAGGTGCTCCATGTGCAGAAGGACCCCGGTGCCTGGCTGCGGACCCACAGGTCCCCCCCGGCCCAGTCCCAGCAGCCTTGGAGCTGCAGCGAGTTGTTACCTCTGCTCCGCTCGGTGCGCAGGACACGTGGAGCTGCCTGCTGTGGCTTTTTATAGCAACCCCTGCCTGCGTCCCGTGGGCTATTTATATGCTGGCCCCCCCGACCGCCCAGAATAGCCGCTGCTGCCCAGTTGTTGCAAGTGTCTGCAGGGACACCGTCAGGAAATTCCACTTTAGCAGTTCCCCTTGCTTTAGTGTTAGTGCGGGTCCCAGTCCCACGGGTGTTTGTGGTGGTCTTGCCCTGATGGACAGCTAAACGCCACCGCAACCGCTCTCACGAATGGCTTTGCCTTTTCCCAAGGCAGGAGCAATCCACCTGCCTTCCCCAGCCACTTCCCTCCATGCACAACGGGGACTTCCCACAGTGTGCAGGGGCTTTGAGCAGGACCTGGATGGCTGTCAGATCCTCTGGTATTAAGTAGCCAAGTGGCTTCTGCTAAATTTGCATCCCAGTGTTTCCATGCCCAGCACCCAGTGCCTGTAACACAGGCTTTTAACGGTCCCTTACACCTTCCAACCTCTCCAGGGGCTCGTGGGTGACAGGGGATGTAATACACCCAGTCAATGCCGTGCCTCTTGGCCTAAGGGTTACAAGGTTATTTCAGAGGTGACTCCCATTGCAGGGCTCGATTCTCTCGGGTGTACCATGACGCCATAGACCTTGTCTTTCCAGGCCCCAGATGGTGTTTGGGGCAGTGGCATCGTTTACCAGGTATGTTTCCAGCCACCCAGTAGTTGCTGCTACCATGGTGAGTATGTAGTGCTTGCCTTGGAGGGTTGGTAGTAATGGTCCACTTGCTCAGGTGACTTTCTTGGAGGGATGCCTTCCCTTCACACCCAACAGGAGTTGCCTCCAAAGGCTTTGTCAGTGCCCCCTTCCCAAGAGAGGGATCCCAGCTGCTTGGTTCCCTGCCCTCTAACTCCAGGCTATTGGCACCATTATACCAGCATTGGAGAAGCCAGGAGACAATCACAGAATCACGGAATTGTAGGGGTTGGAGGTGGCCTCAGGAGATCATCGGGTCCAACCCCCCTGCCAAAGCAGGTTCCCTAGAGCAGGCTGCCCAGACAGGCGTCCATGTGGGCCTTGAATATCTCCAGAGAAGGAGACTCCACAACCTCCCTGGGCAGCCTGTCCCAGTGCTCCGTCACCCTCACTGGGAAGAAGTTCTTTCGCATGCTGGTGCAGAACTTCCTGGGCTCCATTTTGTGGCCATTGCCCCTTGTCCTGTCCCCACAAACCACTGAAAGAGGTTGGCCAAATCCCTCTGTCTCCCACACCTCAGGTATTTATAAACATTGCTAAGATCCCCTCTCAGTCTTCTCTTCTCCAGGCTGAACAGACCCAGGTCTCTCAGCCTTTCCTCACAGGGGAGCTGCTCCAGGCCCCGTATCATCTTTGTGGCCCTCCGCTGGACTCTTTCCAGGAGATCCCTGTCTTCTTTGTACCGGAAAGCCCAGAGCTGGACACAGTACTGCAGGTGAGGCCTGACCAGGGCAGAGTAGAGGGGAGGATCACCTCCCTTGACCTGCTGGCCCACTCAGACGCTCCCGAACCACCACTCCCTCAGCAACCAGGGGGGAGATCTCCACTTCCCAGACTCTTTCTCCTCCCTCCAGGGTCCAGGAGCCCCGTGGGAGAAGTCTTTGAAGCAAAGACCGAAGCAAAGAAGGCATTCAGTATCTCCGCCTTCTTAGCGTTCCCCGTTACCAGGATACCCCCGTCGTTCAACAGGGGACCCACATTATCTCCAGTCTTTCTTTTACTGTTTACATATTTAAAAAAAAATCTTATTATTATCCTTTATCTCTTTTGCAAGCTTCACCTCCAGGTGGGCTTTAGCCTTCTTCGTCGCGTCCCTGCAGGCCCTGACAACACTCCTATACTCCTCCCAAGAGGACAGGCCCGTTTTCCACACTTCATAGACCTTCCTCTTCCTTTTGATCTTGTCGATGAGCTCCTTGCTCATCCACGCAGGTCTCCTGCCCCCCCCTTCCCCGATTTCCTACTCTCCGGGATGCACCGATCCTGAGCTTGGAAGAAGTGCTGTTTAACATTTAATGTTGCCCAGCTCTCACAAGCACCCTTGCCTTCTAGCAACCTAGGCCATGAGATACCCCCAAGCAGGTCCCGGAAGAGATCAAAGTTGGCTCTCCGAAAATCCAGGGTAGCAATCCTGCTTTTAGCCTTACTTCTTCCACCAAGTTCCATCTTGAACTCCACCATCTCATGGTCGCTGCATCCCAACCTGCACCCAACAATGTGCTCACCTGTACAACGGCTGAAATCCCTTCATACACCTTGCAGCTCGCCCAGGAATAGGGATCAGGTGATCCTGACTTGTTTATGATTTCTGTCTCTTCTTCCTCCTCTTTTTTTTTTTTTTCTTTGTGATGTCCCTGCTGTAGATTAGCCTGTCGCTTCTATTTCTGCTTCTCCCTACCAGAACCTCTTTGGAGGAGCTTCTTCCCTTAGTAAAGGAGCTGACTTCCTCTTCGATTGTTTCATCTTGACTAAAGGGGTGACTGCTACCGTTGAGAGCTGGCCCTGTGGTTTAGCTACCATGTCTGTTATCGGGTCATCAGACCCAGAGCCCTCCTGCTCCCCTTGAGGGTGCTGGGCAGCGCCAACCACCCTTTGGTAGGGCAGGCCAGGCCCCAGCACACTGCAGCCAGCCGGAGGGAGTTCTCCAGCATTGCCGGGGCAGGGAATACGTCTTCCAAAATTTCTTTCAGTTGTTTAGGATTTCACCCTTGTTCAGGGATGAAGTTCAAAACCATCGGAGGAGACAGCTGTGACAGGTACCTGCCCATATCGTCCCACACACCCTGCCACCTGCCAACACACTGCCTAGGGGCAGATTCCTGGTTGGTATTCGTAACTATTTGTTTAACCCTAGGAAAAAACAGAAACCTGCTCTGGACACCTAGCTATAGGATTATGTTGGTTTCCCACAGACATGCAAAGTACTCAAAAGCTACTGCAATTAGCCTATAGGGACAGGAGGAGGAGGTACCATTCCCTATATCCTCCACCAATTGACGTCCAGAAGAGATAAAAAGAGAGAGAAGTTGTTGATGTTCTCCAGGAGATAGTTCCCAAGGTACAGAGGTGACCGCAATGCAGGGCCTGAATACCAGATGTAGTGCAAGGCCAGTGCGTTAGTGGTGGTTTTACCCTGCTGGGCGGCTGAGCGCCACCACAGCTGCTACTCTACTCCTCTTCAAAGGGAAAGGGGGAGAAAATACTATAAAAAGGGTTCAAGGGTTGAGATAAGGATGGGGAGATCACTCAACTGTTATTGTCATGGGCAAAACGGAATCGGAACAGGGAGATTAATAAAATTTATTACTGACAAGATAGAGCAAACAAACAAAAACTCCAGCACCGTCCCCTCATCCACCTCTTCCACCTCCTCCCCCCGAGCAGTGCAGGGGAACGGGGACTGGGGGCTGCGGTCAGTCCCTGACTCTTCGTCTCCGCCACTCCCTCACGGTCCCTCTCTGCCCCTGCTCCCCGTGGGGTCCCTCCCACGGGATGCCGTCCTTCCCGAACTGAGCCTGCGGGGGCTGCCCACAGGCAGCAGCTCCTCAAGAACTGCTCCCACACGGCTCCGTCCCACGGGGTCCATCCCCCAGGAGCAAACTGCTCCAGCACGGGTCCCCCATGGGCGGCAGCTCCCCCCAGACCCCTGCTCCTGCGGGGGCTCCTCTCCATGGCTGCAGCTCCGGCCCGGGGCCTGCTCCTGCGGGGGCTCTCCATGGGCCGCAGCCTCCTCCAGGCCACATCCACCTGCTCCACCGGGGGCTCCTCCACGGGCTGCAGCGTGGAGATCTGCTCCGTGTGGGACCCGTGGGTGCAGGGGGACAGCCTGCTCCACCAGGGGCCTCTCCTTTTCCCTTTCTTCGGTCTTGTGCCCAGAGGCACAAGCAGCGTCGCTCATGGCCTGGCTCTGGGCAGCAGCAGGTCCCTTTGGAGCCGGCTGAACCCGGCCCTTACCTGACATGGGGCAGGTGCTGGGCTCTTCTCACAGAGGCCACCCCAGCAGGCCCCCACTACCAAGACCTTGCCAATAAAGATTTACAGAACAGCAAACTGAAAAAAAACCACAAACATGCACAGCTTTTAACAAGCCCTCAGATATGATAAATAGCAAAAGAGAGAACACGGCACAGGATCACACAGGATCGCACAGAAAGATATTAAGAGCAAAGCAGACAGCATTGTGGCCAGCAAATCAACAAGTATGTTCGACAAATATGATCATTGTAAGCTCCCTCTAAAGCACTCTGGTCAAATTTCTTGTTATCTCCACCCCCTGAGCCTCACACTGGGTGCCGAAAGGCTGCGGTGGTTTCACATCGATGTCTAACTAAAAACCACAGCTGCTCTCTCATTGCTCCTCAGAGACAGAGGGGAGGAAGAAAGGATGACCCAAAAGCAAAAGGCTAACGGGTTGAGAGAAGGATAATTTAAATGCAAAAGAAAAAGGAAAAAAATAAAAAAGCCAATCCACACGGAAGCAAAGAGAAAACAATTATTCTCTACTGCCCATCAGCAAGCAATGTTCAGCCACATCTTGGGAAGCAGGGCCTCAATACACATATGTGTTGTTTGGGAGGAAATACCTCTCTCAATTACTTTTCAGTGGTCTTGGGAATCTAGAGAGATCCCAGTCTATTGGAAGATGGCAAATGTGGTTCCAGTTTTCAGGAAGGGCGAGAAAGAAGACCCTGGTTATTACAGACCTGTCAGTCTCATTTCAGTGCCTGGTAAAATCGTGGAGAAAATTATTCCAGGAGTTATTGAAAAGCACCTGAGGGACAACGCAGTCACTGGTCATAGCAAACAGCGGGTTCCTGAGGGGAAGGCCCTGCTTAACAAACTAAACTTCCTTTTATGACAAGGTTACCCACAGAGTTGACCAAGGGATGGCAGCTGATGTAATCTTTTTGTATTTCAGCAAAGCGTTTGATACGGTTTCTCAAAGTATCCCTCAGGACTAAATGTCCAGCACACAGCTAGACAAGTACCTAATGGGATGGGTGAACAACTGGCTGGTGGGTCAGGCTCAAAGGGTGCTAGTAAATGGGGTTACATCAGGCTGACGGCCAGTCACTAGTGGGGTTCCCCAGGGCTCTGCTTTGGGGCCAGTTCTCATCAATGTTTTCATAAACGGCCTGGAGGTAGCACTTGAAGGCATACTAAGTAAGTTTTTGGATGACACTAAATCGGGAGGAGCTGCAATTGCTCAGGGACAGGCTGGGCATTGGTCAGCGGGTGGTGAGCAATTGTTTTGTGCATCACTTTCTTCAGTTTTCTGGCTTGCTTATTTTCTCTCTTTCTTTCTCATGAAACTGTCTTTCTCTCACCCAGCCGGTCTGTGCACTTTTACCCTTGTCAGCTCTCTCCCCATCTCCTGGTGGGAGGGAGACCAAAGGGTTGTGCAGTGCTGAGGTGCTGAGCTCTCTGCTGCATTACACCTTTAAAGACCTCCAGGGATGGTGACTCCACCACCTCCCTGGGCAGCCCATCCCAATGCCTAACAGCCCTTTCGGTAAAGAAGTTTTTCCTAATATCCAACCTAAACCTCCCTTGGTGCAACTTTAGCCCATTCCCCCTCGTCCTGTCACCGGGCACGTGGGAGAATAGACCAACCCCCACCTCGCTACAGCCTCCTTTAAGGAACCTATAGTCTCATTGTTTAAGGTATCTATAGTCTCATCCTTTAAGGTACTTATAGTCTCATCTCTTTAAGATACCTATTAGTCTCATGACCAGTAATTTTATCATATCGTAAACCAGTGTTATATAGTACAGCAGAAAACTAACCTTAAACCAGCCCCCCAAAGCAATAAACAGCATGACAGGGAACACCTATAGTAAGTAATGTGCTCCATAACTCAATTCAGAAAACAGGCACAGCAGACCTCAGACCAAAAAAAAAACAGCACTGTGATTAGCAAATATTAAACTGATCTAATGGTTATAACAATATTGTTTTAACATGCTCTCATCACAAATTATAAACCAATTTGTCCTGTCTAGCATTCTGTGGTCAGGTCTGTTGATCTCTCACGGTATCTCAGGTACCTCCTGGCCCCACACTGGGTGCTAAAAGCACTGCTGTGGTGTAATGCAGCAGAGAGCTCAGCACCTCAGCACTGCACAACCCTTTGGTCACCCTCCCACCAGGGGATGGGGAGAGAGCTGACAAGGGTAAAAGTGCACAGACCGGCTGGGTGAGAGAAAGACAGTTTCATGAGAAAGAAAGAGAGAAAATAAGCAAGCAAGGCAACGAAAGAAAGTGATGCACAAAACAATTGCTCACCGCCCGCTGACCAATGCCCAGCCTGTCCCTGAGCAACGGCGGCCCCTCAGCCAGCCCCCCCCCCCCCCCCCAGTCTTATTTTTCCACATGATACCACATGATATGGGATATCCCTTTGGCCAGTTGGGGCCATCTGTCCTGGTTCTGTCCCCTCCCAGCTCCTTGTACACCCTCAGCCTGCCCGCTGGCAGGGCAGCGTGAGAAGCACAGAAGTCCTTGGCTCTGTGTCAGCACTGCTCAGCAACATCTAAACCATCGGTGTGTTATCAGCACTATGCTCATCCTAAAACCAAACCGCCACACCGCACCAGCTACTGTGATGGAAAGTAACTCTATCCCAGCCAAAACCAGGACAAGCAGTGTCAGCTCCTGCGGGAGCCTCTCTGCACTGAGGGCTGCAGAGCCAGCACCGCACCTCTCAGCACCCATGGGACTGGGACCCACACACGCACTAGAGCATGGGCGACTGATGAGAGGAGATTTCCTGTTGGTTTCCCTGCAGCCATTTGCAACAACCCAGCAGCAACTCGGTGGTCATGGGGGGCTGGAACATAAACTGTCTGGGGGTTGCTATAAAAAGGCAGAGCAGCCAGCTCCACGCACCCCGCAGCAGCGCCGAGCCGTGGGTCCTGCAGCAGCGCCGAGCCGTGGGTCCTGCATGCAACAGAGCAGAGGTAACATCTCACTGCAGCACCCGGGCTACTCCTGGCACAAATGCTGCGGCCTCAGAGGATGTCGGGGCTGCACGGGGGAACCCATGTGTCTGTGGTGTTTGATGCAAGTCATTGGGCTGGAGTCTGGGCCGGTATCAGGGTGGGGAAGAACCAGGTGGCCCTTGCTGGGGACACACACTGCAGGTGCTTGCCTCTGATGCCAGGGTGGGCATGGGCGGCTTTCGAGGTGACCCCGATGCATCTGCTCCGCTTCTCCCTGCAGCCTCCTCCGACCCTCCGCTTGCCCCCTAGCAGACGCCTGTGCCCCATCCTGTTGCATTCAGCGGCTGAGCTCAGCTGGTTGCAGAGGACCGGGTCCTCCGCTGCCTGGGGCATCCCCGCTCGTGGCTGGACACCCGGAGCTTCCCGCACATGGAGCAGCTTGGCCTGGTCTGGGTGCTGCTGGCCGGCACCTTGGCTGGCACCTTGGCTGCCAGCAGCACCCGTGAGCAAGACCTCGGCCCCATCAAGAAGGTGGCGATGGACATGGCCCAGAACTCCTTTGATGACCAGTACTGGGGCTGCAGATACAAGATGGAGGAGAAGCTGAAGGAGGTGAACCGCACCGAGTTCCAAAACAAGACCTATGCAGACACCTGGGGAAGAGCAGTCAAGAAGTGGCAGAGTCTATGGGGCAACTCAAACCAGCCGCAGGTGCTGCGGCAGGAGCAGGCGGTGGCCGTGCTGGCGTACACTGCTAGGGAAGGCCTGTACAAGCAGTTCAACGCGGCCGTGCGCAAGGGCGGGCGCTCCTGCAAGTACTACCTGCAATCCTTCCCCTTCAAGACGCTGCACTTCCTCCTGACCCAGGCCCTGCGCACCCTGAGGGATGCCCAGGGCCACAGATGCTACCACGTCTACCGTGGCATCAAGGGCATCCGCTTTACGGCCCACCTCCAGCAGACCGTCCGCTTCGGCCAGTTCACCTCCACCTCCCTCCAGAAGAAGGTTGCTCAGTCCTTTGGCCAGGACACCTTCTTCTTTGTGTACACCTGCTACGGTGTCCCCATCAAGCCATTCTCCTTCTACCCTGCTGAGAACGAAGTCCTCATCCCACCCTTTGAGGTCTTCAAGGTCACCAATGTTACCCGTTACACAAACGGAAACGTCATCCATCTCCGCTCCCATGCCGCGTGCAGCACCTACAACTGTGCGCTGCTGAAGGGTAAGGGCAGCCAGCAGGGTGGGTGCCACCGGGAGATGGCTGGGGCTGGGGCACAGCCCTGGGCAGGCGCCGCGCTCCCCGCACTCCTCCAGCCTTGGCCGCAGGAGAGCGGGGGGCCCCGTGCCACCGGCTCTGTGAGGGGAAGGGGAGCCTTGTGGTGAAGGCAACAGCTCCGTGTGGGGAGCTCGGGGAACTTCAGGAGCTTGGGGAGGGAGCTTGGGGAGCTTGAAAAAATGTGCAGCTGTGTGGAGGCATGGGGGTGCGTACAGAAGGAGGAGCAGGAGGACCAAAGAGGGGTTTGGTTTGCGGTATAAAAGGGCCGGTCACACGTAAAAGAGGGATGGTCAGTGTTTGTCTGGCCAAGCCCTGCAGTCTGTCCTATCGTCTTATTTCTCTCATTAAAGCTTTTCTCTTTGCACGTTCACCCTCTTTGCCATGTGTACGCGTGCTGAGGGGACTACGTGCCAGCTCCTGGCGAGGCCTCTGTGTGTGTGAGTGAGCTTAGTGCCAGCTCCTGCAGCCAGATACATTTTCCATTCTCTCCCCAGTCCTGCTGGGGAGTGGGTGAGCGACCGGCTGTGCGGTGCTGAGCTGCCTGTAGGTTAAACCATAGCAGGCCTTTTGGTGCCCAGTGTGAGGCCCGAAGGGTTGAGGTAACGACAGACCCAACGGGAGCGTGCCAGAGAGAACAGCCCTGCGTGGATCAGCCCACAACATGGCGCTGCCGCCGGCACTGGGCCTAGGGCCGGCTGCGGGACTGGTGGCAACAGCGCACGGAGGGGCCAGGGGCAGTGGCAGCCCCAGAGGAAGGAGAGGTGACCCTGGGTTTGTTTAGAAGTGGCGACACGATGTCTGGGGTGACCTGGCCCCTGGCAGCTCCCTGTCCTCAGCTTCCCCAAGCTGCTGGGGAGGGAAAGGAGCAGCTCCGAGCCAAGAAGACACCCCGAGAACATCCCCTGCCATCTTGACTACAGGGACAGAACAGAGAAAAGTGCAAAACCAGGGCAGCTCAGAGCCAGTGCCCTGCTCTGCACCTCAGGGCTGCCTAGCTCCCTGTGGGGGATGAGCCCTCACCCAGGGGGAGCCACCACAGCGCTGTGGCACCGGTGAAGTCCCTGCAGCGCTGGGGACATGGCAGGGAGCAGGGGCTGTGTGGTGGTTTTACCGTGCTAGGCAGCTGAACTCCACCACAACCGCTCTCTCACTCCCCCTCCTCAGAAGAGGAGGAGAAGAAGTAAAGGAAAGAACAACTCTTGGGTTGAGATAAGGATAATTTAATTAAAGGGAAAACTAATTATTAAGGAAAGATTATTATTAATTAAACAATTTAACTAAAGGGAAAAAAGGGAAAGTGGAAAAGGGGAAAAAGGGGAAAAAAACACAACAAAACAAGTAAAGGTTGTGTGGCAGTGCAGAGGAAAATAATTGCTCTCTACTTCCCACAAAGTGAGCGATGCTTGACCACATCCTTGAAGCAGGGCCTCAACGCACGTAGCCGGTGTTCAGGAGGACAGACCTTTTCGCAACGAGAGCCCACCCCTCCCCTCTTCTTCCTTTTTTCAGCTTTTATTGCTCAGTGTGACATCATATGATAAGGAATATCCCTTTGGTGTGTTTAGGTCAGATGCCCTGGTGATGTTCCTTTCTCACTTTTTGCCCACCCCCTAGGAGGGTTAGAGAGAGTCCTGATGCTGGGCCAACTCTACTCAGCAGCAGACACAGCACTGGTGTGATACAGAATCACAGAATTACAGAATTGTAAGGGTTGGAAGAGACCTCATCATGTCCAACCCCCCCTGCCAAAGTAGGTTCCCTAGAGCAGGCTGCCCAGACAGGCGTCCATGTGGGCCTTGAATATCTCCAGAGAAGGAGACTCCACAACCTCCCTGGGCAGCCTGTCCCAGTGCTCCGTCACCCTCACCGGGAAGAAGTTCTTTCGCATGCTGGTGCGGAACTTCCTGGGCTCCATTTTGTGGCCATTGCCCCTTGTCCTGTCCCCACAAATCACTGAAAGAGGTTGGCCAAATCCCTCTGTCTCCCACGCTTCAGGTATTTATAAACATTGCTAAGATCCCCTCTCAGTCTTCTCTTCTCCAGGCTGAACAGACCCAGGTCTCTCAGCCTTTCCTCACAGGGGAGCTGCTCCAGGCCCCGTATCATCTTTGTGGCCCTCCGCTGGACTCTTTCCAGGAGATCCCTGTCTTCTTTGTACCGGAAAGCCCAGAGCTGGACACAGTACTCCAGGTGAGGCCTGACCAGGGCAGAGTAGAGGGGCGGATCACCTCCCTTGACCTGCTGGCCACTCTCCTTTTAATGCACGCCAGGATCCCATTGGCCTTCTTGGCCACCAGGGCACACTGCTGGCTCGTGGTCAACCTGTCGTCCACCAGGACCCCCAGGTCCTTCTCTGCAGAGCTCTCTCCAGCAGGTCATCTCCCAGCCTGTACTGATACATGCGGTTGTTCCTTCCCAGGTGCAGGACTCTACATTGCTTTTGTTAAACCTCATTTGGTTTCTTCCTGCCCAGCTCTCCAGCCTTTCCAGGTCTCGCTGAATGGCAGCACAGCCTTCTGGCATGTCGGCCACTCCTCCCAGCTTTGTATCATCAGTGTACTTGCTGAGGGTGGACACTATTCCCTCATCAAGGTCATCGATGAAGGTGTTGAACGAGACCGGACCCAGTCCAGACCCCTGGGGAACACCGCTAGTCACACGTCTCCAACCAGACTCTGCGCCGCCGATCACCACACTCTGAGCTCGGCCAGTCAGCCAGTTCTCAACCCAACTTATTGTCCACTCGTCTATCCCACGCTTTCTCAGCTTTGTTACCAGAATGTCATGGGAGACAGTATCAAAAGCCTTGCCGAAGTCAAAGTAGATGACAACCACTGCTCTCCCCCAATCTACCCAGCTGGTGATGCCATCATAGAAGGCAACGAGGTTGGTCGAGCACGACTTCCCCTTGAGGAATGCATGCTGACTACTCCTCGTAACATTCTTCTCTTCCAATTGCTTGGAGATGGCATCCAGAACAAGCTGTTCCATACCAGTGCTGTTCTAGCTCCAAGTGCAGAGCACAGCACTCTATGGGCTGCCGCAGGGAACGTTAACATCCCACCTAGACCCAGTACAGGCTGGCAGCAGGGAACAAGACAGAGCTGCCAGCCTCGTGTGGTCCAGAGCCAAGGGCAGCGTCTCCCCTCCATGGCCTCGGTGCCTGGTGCAGTCGCAGGGGTCGGATGGTCCCTGTGTCCTGTGATCTCTGCACCAGGGCCGGTGTCCCACCAGAAGGTGGACGAGGGGAGCTTGGCCATGCCCTGTGGCTCGGTGGCTGGGGCTGCTGTCCCCATGTCCCTGCAGAAGAAGTGGCACCGTGGAGGTGACCACTGCAGGAAGTCCAAGCAAAGACATCCTCAGCCTTTGGAGGGTGCAAGCAGTGCAAGCTGTGGTGAAGTGCCCAGGAAGAAAAGTAAGATAAGATAGGAAGATAAGTAACATTTATTGCCTATTACTAACAACCTAGAGAAGTGAGAAACAGAGGAAAGAAATCAAAAACACCTTCCCCCCATCCACCCTCTTCCACTTCCTCCCCCTGATCGGTGCAGGGGAATGCGGACTGGGGTCTGCGGTCAGTCCCTGATCTTCGTCTCCACCGCTCCCTCACGGTCCCTCTCTGCCCCTGCTCCCCGTGGGGTCCCTCCCAGGGGATGCCGTCCTTCCCGAACTGAGCCTGCGGGGGCTGCCCACAGGCAGCAGCTCCTCAAGAACTGCTCCCACACGGCTCCGTCCCACGGAGAAAAGTGCAAAACCAGGGCAGCTCAGAGCCAGTGCCCTGCTCTGCACCTCAGGGCTGCCCAGCTCCCTGTGGGGGATGAGCCCTCACCCAGGGGGAGCCACCACAGCGCTGGGGCACCGGTGAAGTCCCTGCAGCGCTGGGGACATGGCAGGGAGCAGGGGCTGGAAGCAGGGGACAAGACAGAGCTGCCAGCCTCGTGTGGTCCAGAGCCAAGGGCAGCGTCTCCCCTCCATGGCCTTGGTGCCTGGTGCAGCCATGGGGGCGGGGATGGTCCCTGTGTCCCGTGAGCTCTGCACCAGGGCCGGTGTCCCACCAGAAGGTGGACGAGGGGAGCTTGGCCATGCCCCATGGCTCGGTGGCTGGGGCTGCTGTCCCCGTGTCCCTGCAGAAGAAGTGGCACCGTGGAGGTGACCACTGCAGGAAGTCCAAGCAAAGACATCCTCAGCCTTTGGAGGGTGCAAGCAGTGCAAGCTGTGGTGAAGTGCCCAGGCTGGGGCTGATGGAACGTCACAACGGAGGTGTCCATCCCACCCGAGGGGCTCCGTTAGCAGTGGATGAATCGTGGCTGTGGTGGTTTTACTCGGGTAGGCAGCTGAGCTCCACCTCAGCTGCTCTCTCACTCCTCCTCAAAGGGGAAGGGGGAGGAAATACAATGGAAAGGACTCAAGGGTTGAGATAGGGACAAGGAGATCACTCAACAATCATCATGACGGGCAAAACAGACTCAGAGTAGGAAGATAAGTAATATTTATTGCCTATTACTAACAACCCAGAGCAGTGAGAAACTAAAAGCAAACCACAAACACCTTCCCCCCATCCACCCTCTTCCACCTCCTCCCCCCGAGCGGTGCAGGGGAACGGGGACTGGGGGCTGCGGTCAGTCCCTGACGCTTCGTCTCCGCCGCTCCCTCACGGTCCCTCTCTGCCCCTGCTCCCCGTGGGGTCCCTCCCACGGGATGCCGTCCTTCCCGAACTGAGCCTGCGGGGGCTGCCCACAGGCAGCAGCTCCTCAAGAACTGCTCCCACACGGCTCCGTCCCACGGGGTCCATCCCCCAGGAGCAAACTGCTCCAGCACGGGTCCCCCACGGGCGGCAGCTCCCCCCAGACCCCTGCTCCTGCGTGGGCTCCTCTCCACGGGCTGCAGCTCCGGCCCGGGGCCTGCTCCTGCGGGGGCTCTCCATGGGCCGCAGCCTCCTCCAGGCCACATCCACCTGCTCCACCGGGGGCTCCTCCACGGGCTGCAGCGTGGAGATCTGCTCCGTGTGGGACCCGTGGGTGCAGGGGGACAGCCTGCTCCACCAGGGGCCTCTCCCCAGGCCGCAGGGGAACTGCTGCTGCCTGCCTGGAGCACCTCCTGCCTCCTGCTGCACTGACCTTGGGGGCTGCAGGGCTGGTTCTCTCTCCCAGCTGCTGTTCCCCAGGAGGTTGTGGTTTTTTTTTTCTTGTTTTCGTTTTTGTTTTGTTTTGGTTTGTTTGTTTGTTTTTTGTTTTTTTTCCTTTTCTTAAGTATGCTCTCACAGAGGCACAAACAACATCGCTTATTGGACTGGCTCTGGCCAGCAGTTGGGCCTTTATCTAATGTGGGGCAGCTTCTGGATTCTACTCACAGAAGCCACCCCTATGCCCCCCCACTACCAAAACTTTGCCACGTAAATCCACTACAAGTGGTCAAATTCCTGCCTGGGTCTGAGTGTTCATTGCCAGCAGTTCGTGAGACGTGGAACCACCTGTGGAGGTTGGCTGGGTCCAGGTGAGGGTGCAAGCCTTTTCTGGCTGAGAAGTTGCTAAAAATTTTGAAGCTGGAGAAACGTGAAATAATGGGGAAGTGGTAGAAACCTTCCCCTGTCCTGGGGGCTGGGTGCTGCTTGGTGCCGGGTGCTGCCGAGCCCTGCTGTGAGCACGTTCCGGGGTGAGCCCCAGCAGACCAGCCCTGGCACCAGTGACACTGGGCCCAAAGGTGCGTGAGGTGGTGGTGAGACGAGGAGGAGCCTCCAGTGCGAGGCCTTGGCCAGACACTGTCCTCCCCACGCAGAGCAGCAGCATCCCCCGGCCAACAAGGGGGCACTGCTGCTGTCCCCACGATGTCACGGCACGGCACGGCATGGCACAGCACAGGCAGCGTGCCGGGCGGCTCTGCCCCAGGGTCTAGCTGGACTCCACACACCGCTTGTGCGCTGCTCCGGGTTGCTCTGCCACAGACCGCGGGTGAGGCGTCCTCTGCATGGCCGATGGCTTTTCTCCTCGGGGCCGCCAGCTGGGCACTGCCCTTCACAGCTCCTCTCTGTGCCTGGGACCAGCTGCAGAGGGATGGGTTGGTCAGCCGCTCGCTGGCTCAGCCCCGCAGCAGCGGCACGGGCACTGCCTGTGGCTGTGGGGTCTGCAACGACCCCATTGAGGCTGAGCCCCTTCCCCTGCACAGAGACCCCGAAATGCGGTTAGAGGTCTAAACAGGCTCCCAGCAGGCAGCCCTGCAGTTAGCTGCTCCTAACGGACGCGCTGTGTTGGTGGGTAGCCCTCGCACAGAGGGCACGCTTGCCCACATTGCCCAGCCGTCCCCAGAGCTGTGCCGTGCGTGACACGAGCCAGCAGTGTGTGCCTGCGGCCCAGAAAGGCAACTGCATCCTGGGCTGTATTGCTAGAGGGGTGGCAGCAGGGGAGGGAGGAGATTGTGCCCCTCTGCTCTGCCCTCATGAGGCCCCATCTGGAGCCCTGCGTCCACATCTGGGGTCCCAGCACAAGAAGGACGTGGGGCTGTTAGAGCAGGTCCAGCCATGACAATGATCAGAGGCTGAAGCACCTCCCCTATGGAGAAAGGCTGAGAGAGCTGGGGATGTTCAGCCTGGAGAAAAGAAGGCTCTGGGAAGAGCTCGTAGCATCCTTTCAGTATTTAAAGGGAGCTTATAAAAAAGATGGAGAAGGACTCTTTACTCAGGTAGATAAGGGCCAGGACAAGGGGGAATGGCTTAAAAACTAAAAGAGTGGAGATTTAGGTTAGAGGTTAGGAGGAAATTCTTCACTCAGAGGGTGGTGAGGCAGTGGCACAGGTTGCCCAGAGAAACTGTGGATGCCCCATCCCTGGAGGTGTTCAAGGTCGGGCTGGATGAGGCCCTGGGCAACCTGATGTAGTGGGAGGTGTCCCTGCCTATGGCAGGGGAGTTGGAACTGGATGATCCTTGAGGTCCCTTCCAACCTGAGCTGTTCTGGGATACCACAATTCTATGACACCTGTGGGGGTTCCTACCTGTGCTGCCCCTGCACTCCGGGCTCTTCTCGTCTGGGGGGAAAGCAGAAGGTCTGGCATCAGTCCCGGCCCCGGCAGCCCCGGCCGCACAGCACCGGGACGATGCCACAGGAGCAGCTGGGGGTGCCCGAGCCCCTTACTCACACCCCAGGAAGGCGCAGTTGAAGTGGCTGCAGGTCCTGTTGGCGCTCCGCAGGACAAAGCGGTGACTGCCCTCGTCCGGGAAGACCCAGAAGATCTCATGGCCAGGGATCAGCACCTCCTCCTCCTCCGTGTACAGGGAGAAGGCGTGGATGGGGACCCCAAAGCAGCTGCGGATGCTGAGGAACGTGTCCTGCCCAAAGCTCTCTGCCTGCTCCCTCCTGAAGGAGGAGGAGGCGAAGGAGCCGAACCTGAAGGGGCTGGCGCCCTGCAGCTGGTAGCGGGTGTGGGCGATGCCCCGGTACACCGGTGTCCTGTAGGTGGCCTCGCAGGGCCCCCGCAGCAGCTGCATGGCTCTGGTCAGGTAGAAGTGCAGCGCCTTGAAGGGGAAGCTGGCGTTGTAGGTGGCCCGCGACCGCCCGGCCGCCCTCATGGCCGTGTTGAAGAAGTAGTGCAGGCTGTTGTCCGTGTACGCGATCACGGCCTGGCCGTACTCATCCTTGAAGCCGGGGGGCAGGCGGGCGGCCAGCGAGCCCTTCACCTGCTGCCACCGCTCCCCGGCGCGTGCCCAGACCCTGCCAAAGAGCCTGGACCTGCCCCGTGCCTGCTCCTGCTCCAGCAGCGCCGGCCCTGCTGCCTCCATCGCCTCCGTGCACCCCTCGTACTGGTCATCAAAGGCGTCGCGGCTCATGTCCATCAGGAACTGGGGGGTCCCCGCCTGTGCGAGGGAGCGGGGCTGGGGGGTGCATGCTGGATGCTGGAGCCCCCTCCCCAGGTGCCGCTTGTCATGTACCGGGTTAGAAGTGCCCGTGCATCCTCGTGGCATTCCCCTGCCCTGCCGTGGGTCTCTGCCCCTCCCCGAGCCGGAGCACTGTGCCCCTTGGGGCTCCCCAGGCACTGGGGGCGATGCAAGAAAGTACCTTTGCAGCGGCAAGCAGCGGGAGGGCGAGCAGCACCTGCATGGCTCAGGGCAGAAACCCTTCCTTCGCCTGCGAGGCCGAGGAGATACCCACCCCACAGCAAGCCCTGGCACGGGGACAGCGGTGGCAAAGCGCAGAAGTAAAAGTGAAAGCAGCAGGCTGGCAAGGAACCGGCACCAAAGGCAGCGGGATGGGGGTGCTGCACTGCAGGGCCCCCACTCACCCAGGGGGCTGCCAGCAGGGCCCCGAGGCACAGCCATGTCCAGCGCAGCCGTGGGATCGTCCTCAGGCCCATTGCACCCCCGGCTTTGTGGGGACGGGTGTTGGTGAAGCCTCGGGAGGAGCCTCAGAGTGCTGCACAAGGAAGAGCCTGGGACGTGCCCGTGTGGGGCCGTTCACCATCAGGGACAAGGGCAGCCATCAGATGCAAAAAAAAAAATCCATAAAGGGTCACCCCGCATCCCCCTGGCTCAGGAAGGACAGAGGCTTTGCCAGGCAGGGAGTAGCCCCCGAGGTGATGAGGGGCGCCCCGGGGATGCCAGCTGCCCCCATCCTGCAGCTCCCTCCCAGCCCTTCTATAGCTGAGGCCGTGCATATGTTTGTCAGCGCACTTGAGCAGCACGTGTCCATCTGTCCGGCACAGGCACGAGGCGAGTGCTCAGCCCACACATCCCCGGGACCCACCATGGCCTGACCCCAACATTTTGTGCATTCATGGCCGGGACGGGGAGAACATCACCTGGAGGGGCCGATCCCAGGGCTGCCGATGCAGGCAGGGCCTGGCCGGATCCTGGCACCCAGCCCCACGCTGCTGCTGCTCCCTCGAGGCTGGCAGCAGCGGGACCAGGGCTCGCCGCCCCCTTTCCTTCCCTGTGCAGGCACCGGGGCCAGAGCTGCCGGAGGGAAACAGCCTGGGATGGCTCCTGACCGCTGCTCGTCCCCTGCTCAGCCCTGCCTGCAGCACAGGGATGGGGCCCCCTGCCAGCCCCAGGGCTGCACCCCACAGGGGGACCCCCCAGTCCCGTGGGGTCCCGCAGAGCTGCCCTCGCTCCCCACCAGCCGGGCAGGCAGCAGCCCCCAGGCTCCCGTCCCGGTGCCCCCGGAGGTGTCCCCATACCGGTGGTGTCCCTGTACCGGTGGTGTCCCTGTACTGGCGGTGTCCCTGTACCAGTGGTGTCCCTGTACTGGTGGCATTCCCAGCGGTGATGTCCCTGCGGGTGGGTGCCCCTGTCCACGGGTGTCCCTGCGGGTGGGTGTCCCAGCCCAGCAGGCCCTGGGAGCCCTGTGCAGGGCCAGGACTGAAACCGGAGCTGCAAAAGAGAAAACAGGAAAGGGGCAGACCCGGAGCCTCCGCTCGCTCGCTTGCTTTCATTTTCTGCACGCCGGGGTGCCTGCGGCCTGGCCCTGCCCAGCTGCCATCGCCCTGCTTCTCTGTGCAGGAACCAAACCCCAGGGAAGGGAAATTCCAGCAGCTGCAGGACAAGCCCGGGGCCCGGCCACCCCACAGCCCAGGAGGGCTTAGGGGGGAGACCAGCCAGGCGGGGGGGACATGGGGTGGGTTCCTGCTGGACCCCGCGTTCGGCATCGAGAGGCTCCCATTGACATCAAAGCTCCGTTCGGGGCCACTGGCTGGAAGGAGGGAGAAGAACTGCGTGGTGTCACAAAGGGGGGGTGCGTGTGTGCCGCGCCGTGCCCCAAAGGGGGCCCTGCAGGAGTGGGAGCGGGCAGTGGGCATCGCGGTCTGGCACCATCTCGGTGGGCTCCAGCTCGCGGGGGGGTCCGGGGTGCTTGGTAAGGCTGGCCGGGGAGGGGCAGCCCTGCAGAAGTGGGGTCACCTTGCATGGGCCATGGGCAGAGCAGGCTGCGCCCCTCCTGTGGCACCCCAGCACCCGTGGGCAGCATCCCCCATCCGTGTGCAGGGCCCCGGCACAGAGGGGGGGCTCACGGGGCGGGGGGGTCAAGCCCCAGGGGATGCTGTGGGTGCTGGTGGTGTCGTCCCCGTGCTGGGGGCTCCTCTCCCAGCCGCTGGCGTTGGTGCTGAGCCCTTCTCGTGGCTCACGAAATTCGGGGCTCTGTGTCACAGGCCTGTGCCCGCCACCTGGGGACCTGCAGCATCGCCGGAGCTGGTGCCATGGGGGGCCCTGGCCTCCCCCCCCCATCCGAGCTGCTCCCGCTGCTGCTGCTGCTGCTGCGGCTGAGCGTGGTGTCCGCGGTGCTGCGGGTCCGGCGGCTGCGGGTAGGTGACAGAGCTGTGGGGCAGGGGGTGCGGGGGCTGCCCCCCCCCTCACCCATCTACCTGGGGCTCCTGCAGAGGAACTGGCGGAGGCTGAGGAAGCAGAGGCCGGCGAGAGCCCAGCGCGAGGAGCGGAGCGGTGAGTGGCCCCCCCGCCGGCACTGGGCACCCCAAGGGCTGGCACCCCCGGCGGGGGGCTGAGCGGGGGGGCTCCCGGCCGCTCACCCGCTCTGGCCCCGGCAGCTTCTCTGCGGATGGAGGCAGCAGCGGGGACGGCCTCGCCGGGACGGGAGATGGGGTGAGTGCTGCCCGGGCTGACCCCGGCCCCCCAGGGGCTGCAGGGCCCGGGGCTGGGCTCCGGGGCTCTGCCCGGGGACGGGGCCGCCCCCAGGTCCCCCCCCCCAAGGGCAGGGGGGCAGCGGGGGCTCCTCCATCTCCATCTCCTCCCGCAGGACGAGCCTGGCACCGAAGGGCGCGGAGCCTCCCCAGGCACCGCTGGCCTCCCTGGCGTCCCTGGCGTCCCTGGTGTCCCTGGCCTCCTCCTCCTCCTCCCGGTGCTCCCTCTACTCCTTCCCGGAGCCCTGGCCGGGCGCACTGGCCGAGCTGGCCGCCCTCGTCCCCCCGGGACCCCCGGAGCCGCCTCGGCCGCCACCTCCCCCCCTGCAGGGCTCCGACCCCCGCCGCCCCCCGGGGCCGTGCCTCCAGCGCCTCCCCGGGGACGGGGCGCGGAGCCCCGCGGGCTCGGAGCCGCCCCGGCCCCGTTCGCCCCCCGTCGGCCCCGGGGGGGCGGCCCCGGCGGAGCCCGTCCTGGCGCTGCTGCGCGCCGCCCGCCGCTCCCGGGCCGCCACCGAGCGCCGCTGCCGGCTGCTGCGGGCGGTGCTGGAGCGGCGGCGGGGGGCGGCGGGGGACGGCCGGCAGGGACCCCCCCGGCGGCGGAGAGAGCGCCGGGAGCCCCCCCGGGAGCCCCCCCGGCCCCCCGTGACGGTGCGCGTCCGGCTGGAGCTCCTCGACACCGGGGGGTGGCAGTGGTGCCTCGGGACAGAGGTGCCGCGGGGGGGCACGGACACGGAGACCGGCACGGACACGGGCACGGGCACGGACACGGACACGGACACGGACACGGACACGGACACGGACACGGACACGGACAGGAGCCTCCTGCTGCAGCCGGACGGGAGCATCCCAGGGGATCCCCGCAGGAGCATCCCAAAGGAACCGGACCGGAGCATCCCGGGGGATCCCCGCAGGAGCAGCCCCCTGGGGCCGTGCTGGGTGCCCACGGGTGGGGTCCGGCCCCGAGTGGCCGTGGGGCTCTGCCGGGCCGGGCAGTGCCTGCAGGAGACCTGCGCCAGGCTGTGGCAGTGGGTGAAGGCCCGCTGGAGGCAGCGCTGCCGCTCGCTGCCCTTCTGGGAGCGCTGGTCCTACAGGGTCGGTGGGCTCCTCTGGCCCCGGGCAGGGGGCCAAGCACCAGGAGAGGCTCGCAGTGCTCCTTCGGGCTCAGCCCATTAAAGGGTTTCTCCTTCACGGGGTGTGGGTGTTCGTTTCCCCGTCCCCGGGGGTCAAACACAGCAAGGATGGGCTGGCGCTGGCCACAACTGGTGGTCACGAAACGAGCTGGTATCTCACAGGGTTGTGCTGGCCTCCAGAGGGACGTGGCCGGGCTGGGAAAGGGGCTGCGGGAGCCTGGGGGGGGGGGGGAGGGGGCTCACGCATGACCATGACCCACCTCAAGTCTCTCAATTCGTGTTCTGGATTCCTCTTCAGCCGCGTTTCTCCCTGCCATGCCAGCCTGGCTGCACGCGCACCCTGCACCAGCAGCATGCTGGTGGCACTGGGAGCCATCACTGGTGCCCCCACTCACCTGCACTTGGCTGTGCTGCCCCCCCCCACCCCCCGCCCCCCCACCCCCTTTCTCCAGAAGCCCCTGAGGCTGAGCTCAGCAGTGAATGGGCTCCCCTGGAGCAAATCCCTGGTGCTCCAGCACCCTGCAAAGTGCAGCCCTGGGCTTATGAGAAGAGGGAGTGGGGGGGTTGAGGGGTTTTGGGGGAGATGTGGGCTGCACCGATAGCAGTGCCCTGCCTGCCCAGGTATACCTATATGTATACATCCACACCCACGCACGCAGCCCCCCCGGGAAAGGCTCTGCCCACCCCAGGCAGGAGGCAGAAGCCAGGAGACGCACGCTGCAGGGTTTATTCCCACTTTGATTTCTGCACCTGGGTCCGTGGGGCACGGTGCATCGAGCACCAGCGGGGACAGGGGCTCACCCCAGCCAGGACCCCCAGGCTCAGCCCCCCGGCATGGGGGGGGGGGGCTCCCAACACCTCCCCAGCACTTCTGGAGCCCCCGTCTGTCACCACTGTCCCTGCTGTGCCTGCTCCGGAGCCCCCGACCATACCAGGGAAGAGCCACCCACGGGACACCCGGGGCGGTGTGTGTGGTGGTGCCGTCAGGCGGCTTTGCCGATGACCAGCACGCTCATGAGGAAGACCATGATGAAGAAGACCCACATGAAGAAGCGATCCATCACCTTGGCCACCTTCTTCCACTCCCCGGCGCGGCGCTGGGCGGCTCGGTGGCGTCGGAAGCAGCCGGCGATGTAGCCCACGCTGCTCAGCAGCACGTGGTGGTGGCAGAGGCAGTGGCTGCGGGGACACGGCCCCGGCTGGGCGCCCACCCCAGGGTGCTCCTGCGGCCCCATTCCGCCCGTGCCCGCCTGCCGGGGGCTGCTGCAGCTCTCGCCAACCTCGCAGACGCAGAGGGCGCGGGCCAGGTGGTGCAGGATGAGGCGCCGTGCCCACGGCGGCACCGGCCTGGCCCCCGGCCCGCAGTGGTGGACGTTCATGATGAAGATGGTCAGCGCGGTGGAGGCGGCGATCATGGTCATGGTGGCGATGTAGTACTTCCCTGCAAGGCGGGCGGTGGTGCTGAGGGGCAGGGGCAGGGACCCCCCCTCGCCACGAGGGCCCCGTCCCCAGCACCCCCTGGCCCCTCGAGGGCTCACCGATGAGCGGCACGCTCTCCGACGGCGGCATGCTCTCCGCCACCAGCAGCTGGAAGACGGTGAGGGCCAGCAGCACCGTCACCCCCAGCGAGACCTTCTCCCCCGAGTCGGCCGGGAGGTAGAAGCCCAGGGGCGCCAGGAAGGAGATCATGACGCAGGGCAGGAGCAGGTTGAAGATGTAGAAGGAGGCGCGCCGCTTGAGCAGCAGCGTGTAGGTGACGTCGGGGTAGGGCTCTGAGCAGCACCCATAGGTGACGACGTTCCTCGTGGCCGGCATGCCCAGCACCTCCCACTCCACGTTCTCCACGAAGTCCGTCAGGTCGCCCGCGTCCAGCCGGTTGCGGAGGTCGATCTGGTTCCCGTTGTAGGTCCAGGAGCCGAAGGTGAGGCGGCACTGCTGCCCGTCGAAGGGGAAGTAGGAGACGTCCACCTTGCAGGAGCTCTTGGTGATGGCGGGCGAGTCCCACATGATGTGCCCGTCGGAGCGCAGCACCACGTTGGTCTCCATCGAGCCGCTGAACCGGTCGTCGGCGCTGGGGCAGGGGTGGCCGTGGGGCAGCTGCCGTGGTGCTGAGCCCCAGCAGGGCGCGGGGCTGGGGGCTGGGGCTGGTGCGCGACCCCCACACTGCACCCCCCCAGCATCCCCCTGCCCTCCCGGGGTGAGCTTGTCCCTTGGTGTGGTCCCACACCTGCTGATGGCCCCTCAGTCCCCCCAGCCCAGCAAGGATGACGGCCTCAAGCCCACTGGGACCCCTTCCTCCAGCCCCAAGTTTGCGATGCCCCCCTGCAGCCCCCCCAGGTCGGGGAGCAGCAGGGGCGAGCGCGACCCACTTGTTGTAGAGGACGATGTCCGGCCTCCAGACGTAGCTGCTGGGGATGCGGATGCTGTCGATGCCGCCGTAGGCGTCCTTGTCCCAGGTGAGGTGGGCGTCCAGCCAGGCCTGGCGGACCCACAGGTAGGAGGTGAGGACCTGGTTCCTCTCGTCCTGCGAGGGCAGAGGGTGCCAGCACCGCCTGCAGCCCCCCCGTGTCCACAAGGGCTTTGAGGGGCTGAGATGGTGTCCAGGGGGTTGTGCTGAGGTTGTAGGGTTTGAGCTGGTTTGGCGGGGATATGAACTGGTTTCAAGAGGTTTGAGCTGATTTTGGGAGCTGCTGGACTGGCTTTGAGGGGTCTGGACTGGTCTGGGGTGTCTGGGATGGTTTTGAGGCATCGGAGCTGGTTTTGAGAGGTCTGAGCTGTTTCCCAGCTGTCTGAGCTGATTTGGGGGCATCTGGACCACTTTGAGGGGTCTGAGCTGGCTTCAGATGGTCTGAGCTGATTTTGGTGTGGCTGAGCTGATTTCAAGAGGTCTGAACTGATTTTGGGGCAGCAGGGCTGGCTTTGTGGGGCCTGAGCTGCTTTGTGGGGCTGAGCATCATCTTGGGGGTCGGGCAGGACCCACCGTTAGAGCAGAGCCCAGGCGCGCGGTGCCAGGAGCGTGATGGGGACAGAGGCGTGCCGGTGCCGGGGACAGAGGCGTGCTGGTGCCGGCCGGGTGCCGGTGCTCACCATGTCGATGATCTGGGACAGGGTGACCTGCAGGGTGACGTTGAGCGCCCGGTCCGTGTCCTCCGCGGGGCGCAGGGCGCTGGAGTAGTTGGCGAAGAGGTCGTGGAGCAGCTTGTGGGCGAGCCTGCCCTGCGCGCCCCCGCAGCCTGCGGGACCCGACACGGGGTGAAGAGGTGCGACGGCAAGCGTGGGGACACCGCCCCCCTCCCCACGGCTGGGACCCCACCAGATCCTGCCCAGCGCTGCTGCTGGGACCCCCATGCCCTCCGGTCCAGTCCCCACCTTTGCCTTCCCTCGCCACCCTCCAGGGATGCCCAAGCTGAGCCGAAGCCCCTGCCTGTGACAGCCCCGTGCACTGGCTCCCCCATTCCCCATCCCATATTTCTGGCAGTCCAACCCCAGAATTTGTTTTTTTTTCATATAATCACAGAATCAAAGAATCTCAGAATCTCCCCAGCTGGAAGGGACCCACAAGGATCGAGTCCGACTCCTGTCTCCACACAGGAGCACCCAAAAATCAGACCCTATGTCTGAGAGCGTTGTTCAAACACTTAGAATCATAGAACCATGGAATCTCCCCAGTTGGAAGGGACCCATGGGGATCATCGAGTCCAACTCGGTGCCGTGCCCACTGCCCTGGGGAGCCTGTCCCAGTGCCCGACCACCTCTCCGTGAAGAACCTTTTCCTAACACCCAGCCTGACTCCTGTTACAGCTCCATGCCGTTGAACAAATCTTTCTCCTATTTGCCAAATATTTCTACTGTTTTCTATGATTCCTGTTATTTCTATTATTTCTGTTCCTGGTCCCACCAAAGCCAGGAGGAGCTCTGGTTCCTGGGGGGAGGAAGCACCCCAGAACAGGGGTGGGAAGAAGGGATCTGTTCCCCCCGCTCCAGCCCCTCTTTAGGGCCATTTCTTGGCTAATGAGAGCCCCCAGGCCAGTGCAGCAGCCGGCGCCTGTCCTGTCTTTGCTGGAAGCTGGACGAGCTGGATTGCGTTTCATGGGCGGCAGGCACCGGGCGAGATGCGCTTACAGAGCCGGGCATCGCCGCCAGCAGTGCCGGAACCCGGGCTGCTCCGTGCAGGCGGTGGATCTGCAGCACAGCCCGCGGTGAGTCCCCGCTCCCCAGAGCCCCCGGGGCTGGGACCGGGCAGTGGGGGCCCAGGGCAGACCCTGCCCGCTGGCTGCAGCTCCCAGGGGGTTTGCTCCGCTCACCCAGTTTATTGAACCGGGGCCCTGCTGGTCCCAGTTCAGGCTGGCAGGCGGCAGCCCCGGCACCGACACCTTCCCCAGGCACTTACCTGGGGCCAGGACGGTGCTGGCGAGGCCGAGCGCCAGCAGCCACCCGGGCAGGCGAGCGCCCGGCTCCATCCTCGTGCTCCCGGGGCCGTCAGGTGCCGGGCGCTGGGGACATCGTGGGTGTCACCTGCTGTCTGTGCGGGATGTGCCCGCCAGCCCCTCCTCGCGCAGCATCTCCCAGGAGCCGGGGAGGGTTTCGGTGCAGCATTTAAGGGCTCGGCGCTGGCTGACGTCAGGGCTGGGGACGGAGGCTGCCCCGACGTGGGCACGTGAGAAAGGCAAACGGCCAAAACCGATGGGCGAGAGATGCCCCGAAAGGCTTTGTATGGGGAAATAGGTGCGATAAGCCCGAACCGGGCACAGCCTCTGCCCCAGGGAGGCCAGCAATGGCCTCCAGTGAGGGAGGAGGAGGAGAAGGAGGAGGAGGAGGAGGAAAGGTTGAGCTGCACCCTGGCTGGGTCCCCTGGAGGCCACAAAGGGTGGTGTTGGAGGTGATGGAGGCAGTGGTGGGTGGGTGCAGACCCTGTGGGTGGAACCACCTCTGGGGAGTCTGTGCCAGCGTTTGGCCGCCCTCATGGTAAAGAAATTTTTCCCAATGTCCGTTCCGACCCCCCCGGTGCGGCTTTGTGCCATTCCCAGTGTTCTGCCACCGGTTACAAGGGAGCAGAGACCGGCACCTCCCTCCGCGCTTCCCCTCCTCAGGAAGCTGCAGAGAGCGCTGCGGCTGCCTCTTGGGCTCCGTCCTCCACACGGGACAAACCGAAGTGCTGGGGGATTTTGGATACAGGAGGCAAAGCAGCGGGTGGCAGCGGGGTCCCTGTGTCGCTCATCTCCTCCCGGTCCCGCGGCACCCCCTTGGCACCCTTCCTATGCTAATCCCCGGCAGCAGATGCCAAGCAGAGCCCGATCGGTTTTAAGGCTGGAGGTTTTGTTTCCAGGCGGTGAATTATTCATCCCCCGCCTGCAGGCCCGGCCACACTGCTCCCCGGGGCCCGCCGCGAGCGCCAGGGCAGCAGCTGGGCTCGCAGAGAGGCAATTACCGTAATGGAAGGAGGTGAAGGCGGCGCGACCCGGCTTCCTGCGTGCCCGCGGCCTCGCCGTGGGTGTCACCTTTACAAGAGCTGGCCCCAGCCAGCCCGAGTGTGGCCGCTGCCACCCGTGTCTGGGACAAGGGACTCGGGGCACCCGACTCCAGCCCCAGCCCTGGGGGCTGCTGCCCCCAGCACGGGGCAATGGGGGGAGACCCCCGGTCCTTCGGTCCCTTGTTGAAGCCGTTCCAGCTTCCGTGCAGCACAGAAAGGCACGTCCTTCTGCTCGCCCTGAGCTCTACCTGGGCTTCTGCCTCACCTCCCTTCGGCAATCCCAAGGACTTTCCCTCAGTACCGCTTCTGGTCACACCACGCTGGCGGGCTGAACGCTGGCACTGCCGGTGTCGGCACCACACCACCGCAGGTTTGTTTGCTCCTTGTCCATCCCCTTCCCGACTGCAGGTGAGCACTGAACTTTTGTTAAAAAAAATGACCCACAAGTCCAAAACTTCAGCCCAAGGTGGAGGGGCCTGCTCAGGGGCCAGCGCTCCCACCCGTCAGAGCTGCAGGTGGCCGGGATCCCCGGAGACCGCCTCGTCCGAACCTTCTCCGTTGCCTTTCTGGGGACAGAGGAGAGGCTGCCCGGCTCCCCTGCTTGAAGGCAGAGACGGGCTCTTGCTCACCTCTGAGGCTCCGCAGGAAGCTCCCCGTGGCCAGGGCCTTTCACAGGTATGGGGGTGGCCGCTGCCGCAGGCCAGCTCCCTCAGGGCTTACGGGGGCACCCGGTCAGGTCCCAGTTTGAGCACTCCTCAACCTCGCCCACCAGAGGCCCTTGTCCCAGCCTTTCCCCGTCTCAGGGAGCTGGGGCTGCTGAAGACCAGCCTCACCCATACTGATGGGGATGAGGCCATCCAGCACCTTTCCCAGGTCTGTTGTTATCCCATCCCCATCCCACAGTGCACCCACGTTTCTCCTAGGCTAACTGCTGCTGCTGACGTACTGGAAAAGTCTGTTCTTGTTGCTCTTCACATCCCCCAAAAGATTCAGCTAGGGGGGCTTTGGTGTTCCTCATGCCACCCCCGCATGCTCAGAGCCTCTCCATTCCTCTGAGGTCACCCATCCCTTCTTCCAGCCCTTGTGTTTGCCTCGTGTGAGAAAGTTGTGTTTTTGCAATAGAAAAATCCTCTAACCTGGCGCATCCACATGTGATTGTGCAGGCATGGCAGCGGCATAGCGGGGGAGTACGTTAAGCAGATAAGGGGAAGGTCCTCCCGCTGTCCCAAAATAAGGGGGATCCTTAAGAAAAACAGGATGAGCAGTGCGAAATCAGTAAAAACTAAAATCAGAGGCCCTCTAGTCACAAGAAAAGAAGGGGAAAAAAGGGAAAGGAGAAATTAACGGTTGGTGAAATAAAATTGTACACCTATGGCATAGAAGTGCGTCAAGGGGGTTGTGAACCCATAGTACTCAGTCAGTGAGGAAACGGGAGAAATCAGGTGTTGGGTAACAGGGAGTATAAGGTTAGGATGTGTTTTTGCTGGGCACTCCGGCTTGCAGGATGCCCGCCACTGCAATTGCAAATAAAACAGCTTCAAAGAAGTTCCTGTCTGAGAAAATTATTGAGATTTCTCTCACACTCGTTCCCGTCTCTCAGAATCCAGCCAAGGATCCGACCTTCCTAAAGAGCCGGCACCTGCCCACCACCAAGCCCAAATCACTCAGGTGAGACGAACCCCAGGACACACGCCTGTGGAACTGAAGTCTTATTAAAAAGCAAAGAAAACGGTGGGAATACTATAAACATTTTATTTATTGTTTTCAAAAAGACAGGAAAATAATCTAGATCATTTTATTTATAACTTTTAATAAAAACCTTTACATAATCCTCATGCATAAAGACCTTCAACGAGCCAATGCAAAGCAGCACCGAGCAGGCTCGAGGCCACTGCCACCAGCGGCTGGCTAGCTGTGGCAGGAGGCGGTGCTGCGGTAACCCTGAAATCAGAGCAGACCAATAGACAGCTTTTTTTCTTCCAAAAATAGTCGGTTTCTAAACACAGTAACAGTGAAGACTGTACACACTAGAGCAAATTGACATTGCCAGCTGTTCGCTCGCGGGATGTTCTTATGCTGACGGCGGCTCCACTCGATGTAACCCAGCTACGCAGCAAGCACAGAGATGACGGCAGGCTCCCGGCTACGCGCGTCGGTCGGAGGGGCTGCGCGGGCACCGTGCCCCTCGGGCAGCCTGGCTCCGGCAAGCACCGCGCCGGTGTGCATGGCAGAGCGCTGTGGTGCTCGTCTACACGGGCACCTGCCTCACGCGTGGCTGTGAAGAGGCAGCCCGGAGCTCCCGGGCTGCTTGCTCCGTGGGCACGCGTGACCGACCTTTTGGCATAACTTGTGCAGAATTTGCCCCCTCCGATCAGAAGCGCCTGGCCTGGGGCCCTGAAGCACGGCGGGTACTGGGACAAGCTCCTGTGTTTTACTGCATGGTGACAACACACTGCGTGTGGGGCCCAGATGTCTGTCTTCAGAGGCGCGGACAGCACAGAGCACACCGTAAGGCACACACGTAGGTGTCAGCTCCCCCCCTGAGGCAGAGAAGCAGCTTTCTTGGGTTTTGGAGATGGAGGATGGAGAAACGAGAAACACCACACTTGCAGGTCTCCAACTTAGCAAGAGAACGCAGGCAAAGACAAGTCTTCTGAAGTTAGTTTCTTCTCCCACCCCCCACCCACAGAGCAAACGTTTAACATAAAGCCCCAGTTAAAGCTTATCCTTGGTCAGTTCAGGTACCAAAGGCTCGGCAGTAACAGGCGCAGTCCCGCCGCAGCGGGCACGCCCAAGACAAACTGTCCCAGAACTTGCTTCACCATCCTCTGTGCCGCAACCAAGGAGTAAAACGGATCTGCCAGGAGATGAAGCCCCCTCTGTACCCCCTCCACAGGCACAACCTCACCTGCAGTCAGGTTCTACAAGAGGGATTTTATTAATTCTTGGAAAGTGTCATGTAGTTGAGGGTGCCAGCCAGCAAGGCCCAACGGGGTCTCGCTGGTCCCCCGGGTTACAAAAATTCCTGCCATAGCCCATGTACTAAAGCCACTTTAATACCTCTATGGAAAAACCGGTGTGGCTGGAGGCTGCTGCCAAGGGAATGCTTACCCTTAGAGCAGGGAAAGGGTGAGCAAATGGTAAAAACCTGTCTGTCCGTGAAGAGATTCGTCCTCACTGAGTCACTACCGTCAGCTCCCGTAAGTAAGACTGGGTGAGACTACGCAGCTCCTCCAAGGCATAGTCCTCTGGCATCGGCAGCCGTCCAATGTGGGGAGCAAGCAGGCGAAGGGGGACGCGCTGCACAGCAGGGGTGGAGTCGGAGATGGGCTCTGGGGTGCGCTGCAGGCTGAGGACCACCCTGAACAGGTTAGCGATGCGCTTGGCCATGTCTGGGAAGAGCAGGACGGTCAGTGTTTATGCGCACCCCATACCACACTCCACAACGGGAGCTAGCATGCGAACACCTGTGAGCTTACACCTTGTTGAGGAACGCACTTAACTACAACTCAAGAGAATTCTTGAGCAAAGGCA
Source organism: Anser anser (assembly GCF_964211835.1). Classification (NCBI taxonomy): domain Eukaryota; kingdom Metazoa; phylum Chordata; class Aves; order Anseriformes; family Anatidae; genus Anser; species Anser anser. The sequence continues at coordinate 215,125,586 of NC_139720.1, forward strand.
TTTGGCTGGGTTGGTAAACCTATGCCCTGCTACGACTTCGTCTTTTCTCAGCTCCAGCAGTGAATCTCAACTCCAAACAGACTTCCTCCCTGAGCATAATCAACATTTGGCCTTATTCTTCAGAGCAGATGTTTTTCTGCAGGTAAGCTCACGTTTTATCTGGCACTGTAACACTAAGTAAGGACAGGACACTTCACTGCTTAACCAGAGACGGCTTTAAGAGACGAGGCACTGGAAGCCCAATTAGCCAGGTAACAAAAACTGCCTGAAACAAAGACAGTTTGTTACAAAGAAACAGTAGCTGCATGTACGGGAACCATTAAAGCAAAACACAGCTCACTTCACCAGCTACAGGCCTCCTTTTCTGCACAGGCAAAGAAACAGACACCGGCAGCCTGGGCGACAGCCAGTGCTAGCTGGATCAGGTTTTAAACTGGCTTTCCCAGCAGGGTGCTCGATATTGGTGGTACCGTACCTGACTGAGCCAGCCGGTCCTTGGCGTTGTGGCACTGTATCTGCTCTATCCTGTTGCACAGCGACATCACTTTGGTATGCAAATGCTCCAGCTCGTATGCGGAACAATCCAGCTGAAAGCACACGTAAGAGTAGACAGTCAGCCTCAGTGCATCCAAAGCCTTCTACAAGAATCACTGCCTGAGTTCATTCCAAGCTGAATCTGTCCGACAGAAGACAACGTGTTACAGCCCGTTTGAATTCAACGCCTTAAGCAGGGAAACAAGAAGTCTGGAACTGAATTAAATGGGCCTGACACACAGACTCCCGGTTAATTAGCTAACTGCTAGCTTTGTTCCTCCTCTTGCGCTTATCTCACTGCCATGCCACGTAACAGCAGGTTTTCAGGGCAGAGACCACATCTTATTTTCACATTACCACCATCTCTCTCTATATTTTCAGATGCATGAAATTCTGCCTGCTAGTGTCTGTAACAGAAACACTAAGTTAGCAATGAACACTGAGGAAAAGGTTTCTCTAAAAACGAGACTCTGTATAAGCTTCCAAATGGTAACAAAGAAAAGAGGCAGGAAAGAAAAAAACTGTTTCAGTTTGTTACCTGTTGAATCCTATCAACCATCTCGATAACATGAATGTAATCTAGATAGACCAGCCCTGCCACCTCCCAGTCCTGGATGAGCACGCTGCGTTCGGGAGCGGAGAGGTCTTCCAGGAATCCTTTTAGGTACTTGTAGTTCTCATTAATAATAGCATCTAAAGAGAGCAAACGTAAGTAACTGAGCAACGGGGTTTCTTATCAAGTCAGTGATATTGATCATTAAAGAAAACAGCTGTCTGCTGCACTGTCAGTTTCCTAATTCCGTGACTATCAGCCACAACCACAAGTGTTTACCTGATTTATGACCTACAAAAGACAAGCCCAAGGCCATTCCATTTCCTAGAACAGGGACACCCATAGGATCAGCACTCCAGGAATGCTACTGCTGCCCTTGTTCCCCGAGGCACCTCTGGCACAGGAAGGTGAGCGTGCAGGAGGTTCAGCACTACTCTTCTCACATGTTTGCAGTGATGAATCATTGTGCCAGGTACCAAACGAGAGCTATTTTGAAACAGCCAGCCACTCTGTACTGCCCCTCTTGCTAGAAACAGTCCTACTGCTTCACATTATCGAAAACCCAACGACTTCCTTTCCAATTCTATTTGTGTGTACTGTTCAGAATGGAAAAAGAACAGGAATAGACTCACCTGAGGCTAAATGCCTGACAACAAGCTTGTGACACTGGTTCCAGTGCCCAGCCTTGAACAAGAAGAGGGCTTCTTTATGCTTGTCACCCTCCATCTTCGCTCGAACAGCCTTTGCTTCATGAATCCACTCGGCAGGGACGCAGAGCCTTTTTGTCAGGAAGGTCTCCTTGGCCCACGATTCGGGTGTCTCAGACAGAAGGCAGTGCCGATTTAAGAGTTCTCGCACTGCCTTTTCGCGTATGCTGGTGGGAAGAGAGAACAGGTCATCATTCCAACACGCAATCCTTCGTGTCCCACCACCAGAAGATGCGCCTCAACACAAGTAACTGACGGCTGAAAGCAGCAGCAGCGGACTCCATTGCACTTGGGCTACAGCAGAGGCACAGGCATTACAGGCGGTGAGCCAGCCCCGCCAGGCCTTTAGCTGTCTTACTTTAGATACTAAGAAAAGTTCTACGATCAACTCTGTTACTTCAACACACGTTGAACACTAAGAAAGAGGTCATCACTAGTGCTTTGCAACATCGTAAATGTTGTAGCTTAAGACTATTTTAATATGATTCATGACCCTAAAAGCAATATACAAGCTTTACTCGAAGTTACGGCTGGAAAAAAAGAACCTGATGCAATGTATTAATTGCAACTGTAAACACTAATAGCCTCATTTGGGGAAGGGTGTCTCTTGCTATTATTTACAAGTTTAAGACAAATTTTTGGTTCACTATATATTTCACAATAGAAGCAAAACATGTATTTTTGTGATTCACAAGGTTCCCCTTCAAACCACACTTGTTTCTGTTCAGCTCCAATTAGAATAGATGCAATATTTTGCATTCATCATGTTTTCAGGCAAAGTTCCTGAATGTAGTAAGCTTCCTGAGCCAGAGAAGATAAGCAGATCCCACTCATTTTGATATCCTGATCCGTTTCTATGGAACAGTGCAGGAGTCATAGTTGTTACAGCACAATGCTACTTAACATCTGACAAGACACGTAACTAAGCAGAATTATGCACACCACTGTGTAATCTGGCACACTTTCTACAGTTGGCACTGAGTTCTCTAGCCTGCAGCTCCAACATCATGAGAGAAGATATAGTAATTACGGTATACATGCCATGTCTATAAAGCAGAACAATTTATGGGCTTTTTTCGGCATTGTAAATAATAAAGAAAAGCTTTCACTCACTGAGTATCAGGCTCGTGCAGCAGTACAAAAACAGCCCATTCCCAAAGGCCTTCGCTTTCAAGCTGGGCAGCATAGCTAGCATTCAGCACTCCCTGCCCCTGCTTCACGAGGTGGGTGTAGTTCAGGGCTCTGAGCACCTCCCACAGGTGCCAGCTGAGACGACAGTCTACAGGGTCGGATGTTATACTTCTTGGATCCAGCAGCTGGTCAAGGTCATAGTGCCTGTAGAGAAAAATATTTGCAACATAAATAGCTAACTGTCTCCAAACAAAATCAAAAATACTGATGCCATTTAGTTCCTCTCCTTCCCCGACCTCCAATTATTATGCAAGTTGTGTGGATTTATTATTTTTTTTTTTTTTTAAAGATGAGAGCAACTGTTAAAATCCTTTTGCTCTTTGAGTCTGCATCCAGACTGTCACCACCTTTTATTCTGTACATGCTCCTCCTGCAGACTTCTCAACGCCTTCAAGTAAGACAACTACAATGAAGGCAAGATTATTGCAGAAAGTTGCAGAAAGCACGTAAGAAAAATGCAAACATGTTCCTAAACTTGAGTTCAATCATCTACTCCACCAGCAGTGACAGCAGCAGCACATTCTGTGATTCTGTACGCTCAAGGCAGATTTTTGACTATTTCAAAGTGGTTCAGTGAACACTGGAGTTGATTTCATATCGCTAGTTTAGGAACCCCATTAGTCACTGCCTTCACAAGGTTTTTCTGAATAGTTTTGAACCATTTACCCACATACCTGTCACTGTAGAGCTTTAACAAATGGAAACAGACATCTCTCAGAGGTCTTCCTGCATTATCGTCGTCTTCGATTCCACAACCAGAACCTTCTAGGTAAGGAGGCAGGGGGCAGCAGGCGTATTTTTCAGACTCTAGTGTGTTCTAAACAAAAAGTTTAAAGACAATACTTTGAACACAACACATTCTGAATTCCACAGAGCTCCGCAGACTGATGAGCAGGCTTTCTGCTCCAGAGCAGAAGGTGCACCCTTGTCCACCTGCACTTAAAGACTACATAGGAGTTACATACTAACACAACACTACGAAGAAAAAACTAAATGCAAAGTGCTTTTGGAGGTTTAACTGCATCTCACACTGCACTTTTAAAAGCCACTGTGTGGAGAGACACTCAGTTCTCACACATACCACCCATATTCCTCAACAGTTTTAGAGCTGGAAAACCACATAAGCCTTGATCAAATGAAAGACGGTGCATCTCTGCAAGACTTCTCTCTCTCTGAAGCAGAGTTTTGACAGCTACGTGGCACCACTGGACGCAGACAGTTGGCAAGAGCCATTTTACTGGGCACTGGAAACCACCCCCGAATTCTAACCTAGTAGCATTATCTTAAGTTCAAGCCATGGTAAAACCGAAACTTGTTCTTTCCAGTGTACAGCAATAAACAAAGGTTGCATAACATGCAGCCACACGCTGCCTGTAGGACAGCTTCCACATTTACTGCAGGGACAACAAGCGTAACAGAGGGCGGGTGGTTTGGCAATGACTATTTTAGCAGGCAGCCGTATATTTATCACCTCATAGGGAAAACTGACTGGCTATACCTAGTCCAGTGGTCTAGTGTGGTTGCTCCACACTGTTCTAATTTTGTCAAGCTGCCAAACAGCAGGAAACACTGAAAACAAGTGGGAGGTATGCTTGAAATAAGTCACTAACGCAACAACCTAAAGAGCAGGTCCTAAGCTTCAAGACTGTGACTCGAACTACCAACACGTCCAGCCCCAGGGGTTTATTTCCATCACACAGAGGGGAAAAGGAAGATCCTTATCAAAGAGAACTGCTGCAGAAACTCATCACCAAGAGGGGTGAAGGAATCTGATGCTGTGACAACCGAAGTAACAAATCCATACTCAGCACCTCAGCAGCACTACTTGACTGCTCACAGAAGTCTCTGCGCAGCACCGGACAGTCAGCGGTACCGAGTGAAATCTCCTTTTACCCAGGCATGTTGACCTACCTGAAATGCTGACTCGTACATGGCAAGGGCCTGGGAAATAGAAGCTGTTGGAGGAAGCAGGTACCAGAGATGGACGGCCATGCAACGCTTCCAGTCCAGCTGCGAGCACACGTTGATACTTATTCTCTCAGAGAGCTGCCACACCTAAAGAAATAAATTCCTAACTTAAGTCAAACTTACCACACAATGGTTGGTACGTACTAGACCAAAAGGGAGCAAACCGCAACAGTAAGAGATGCCATTAGTAAAACAAGCAAAAAACCCAGCAGGTCAACACCTTGTACTTCTTTCCTACAGCACATGCCAGGGTTGACTCTTACAACCTGAACTTACTGCTGTCGGGACGTGGAAGTCAAGTTAATGACAGAACAACGGTGTAGCAGAACTTACGGGTTTCCCTGCAAGCAGTGCAAAGATGCGCAGTCTCTCTTCCTGGATGAAGCAGTCTGTCTGCAGCCTGTGCCAGTCCACCAGCTGCATGGTGAGGAGGTCGCGGAGGGGCTGGCTGCCTGCTAGCTGGGAGAGGAGCAGAGCAAGCCGGTGGTCACCTGGAACAGGAGACAACAGCACATTGCTGACACGTCTGTGCCACAGCTGCTTGTTTCTGAGCCCTTTGCTCAGCTTACAGCTGCACAATTATCTAGTCCCTTGTGAATTAAGCCACTCCATAAACACCTAATAAAACGGGAAGGGAGGAAGACAAAGAAATAGGAAGGACAGACTTCCCAGACAAGGCCAAATGAATGGAAAAGTTTTGAGATTTGAGCTGACATAAGAGACCAAGAAGAAACTAGATATTAAGGTCTGAAAATATGCATTTTTTAAACACACACAACTAGCTTAACACAAGCTCAATTAAAAATAAAGAACATTCAGAGAATATGCTATGAAAAAAATAGTTCCAAATGCAATACAGCATCACTTTCCAACTCTAAGAGAACCAACAAGAAAGCCTCCATGAACACAACCCAATCTGTGTGCAGTAGATAAGCCAGACTCTACCTTAATCAACATCTCACATGGAAAACTCAGTATTCAGAGTGACTAGTTACTCACTAGGAGCTCCCGAAGTTTAAGTTTTCTTTGTATCTTTACCTCCCCACTTCAACCCTGAAAAAGCAAGACTCAAGCATCTTACCTGACTGCTGTGCCAGTCTGCAAGCCTCGCCAATTCTCCTCCCAGTAAGGAAGCTGAACACGGCCTCTACGTGGTTATCATGTCGGGACAGAGAGACCTCCTCATCAATTCGTCCCGCAGCAGTCTGTGACAGCCAGCGAGAGAAGGCTCTCCTGCGTTCCAGGGCTAGGTTGTATTCACTGGGTTCCTCCAGGATGGCTTCCAACTCCTTCAAGTTCCCCCAGATTGCTTCACATAACGTCCATGTCAAGCACCAGTGCTTCACAACGGCTGTGAGTACAGAGTTATCCAGTCATAAGGAGTAAAACCAGAAGAATATTTAGAAAAGAGTCACAATGTTTTTAGCGTAATCTAATAAGATATCACGTTACAAGTCAATGCAGGAAGTCAATTAGCCACCCAAATGCAAACACACACGTTTATGCTTTCAGAAAAAACACTGAGGTAAAGTCAGTTTTTGTTTTATTGACATTCAACTGCTCTGATGTAACTTGAAATTAACCTGAACTGGACAGTTCTCCAGATTTACTGCCATCACTGTGAAAAGAATTATTCAACACTCACTTTCTGTCACAGCAGGATCCTCAGATGCCTTTCTAACCCAGTCAGCATAGTCATGGATAACAGAAACTCCTGGATTGGGTGCTAGAAGAGGACACTGCTCATCCATATGGACAGTGCTGTGTTTCAGCTGTATCTCCAGAGGGATGAGATACAACTGTTTGTCTCTGTCCATCTTCCTTTGCTCTAAGCTCACTTTCTCCACATGAACCTTGAAGGAAGATTCTGAGAACCTGGAGAAGAAAGAAGAAACACAGGTAGCAATGTTCTGAATTATTTTCCCTATGAGCCAACTCCTACCACGGAGCAGTTGCATTATGCAGCTTGTCCTAATTTTAACGTAATGACAACATGACATATGATCCAAAGTCAACAGCTATATACAAAGAACCTGGTTACACAGCCTGGGATTCAGAACCAGACTTTGGCAAATAAATCTCACTGAACTGAGTTCAATGCAGTCAGAAGGCATTAGCACACCTCACCACAACTCGGTGCGTTTTGTGAGAGCACCTCATTCCGTCAGCAAATCAGATATGCTGGAGAACCTCAACTGAACAAGCCATTTTGGAAGTCCTGAATAGCAGAACACTTCCTGGACATCAGTTTTGAACTTTGTCTTTAAACCTTTATTGGATGACAGTGCTGTTTGTATGTTAAAAAATAACTACTCTTTATTACGATATTTCAGTTTTTTAAAACAAATTTTTGTGAAGCAGCAACATAAAAGATCCCCCTGGCCAACATGATCTTCCATCTTGCACCCATTCTATATATCAGGAAGAGTATTACACTGAATTTCAGGAAGATGCTGACTTAAAATCAGGACTATTTCTAACATTAAGAGAGTATGGAAGAACCACCCCGAAGGAAAATACTACTTACAATTTGGGAGCAACTGGAGCAGGCAGGAATCCATATTCCACAGACTCACACTGAGTATCTTCCATTTCGCTTGATCTACTTAACTGATCTCCACAATTGACGAGTGTCCAGTTGGGTCCCCAGCCAACACGAAACGAGCGCCCCATGAAGAGCGCCATGTCCATCAGCAGCTTCCCCTTTCTGTGGGTGATGGACTTACCCAGAGGTACTAGCCCCTGCTGTCTGCGGACACCCACTGTTTTCACCTGTACCTCTGGGACCGACGGAGGAACGGCGAACGCAGATGCTAGCGGAGAAGCTGCCGACCAAAGGGCAGCAGAGGGGGAACTGCTTGAAGTCCTCAGGCCCTTGAAGTCTTGCACAGCAGCGCCAGCAGATTGGAAAATTACATTAGCAAATTTTGATTGCAGCAGCCCACCAACTAGAAGGAAGAAGAGGGAGGAATATTTAACTGAAAGGATGCTCACTCTTCAGCTGCACATTTCTGGTGTTTTAAAGGTATTTCAATACTTCGTAACCAGCCAGTGAAAACATTCACCGTGATTTGTGATGGTAACGCACAGCTAAGCATAATTACTTGCAGCATTGAGAACCAGGAAACCCACTGCACACAGCCTAACTCGTGTTATCCAAGCTAAAGTACACGGCAGCACACCAAAAACAGTACATACATAAGTCCCACCACAAAATCTGGGATTTTCAAAGAAAACGCTAATTTAACCAATATTGTTATAGTTAGACCATGAGAACAGGAACACCTCAGAAAAAGAACACATTGGTTCCTACTAAAAGGAACAGGGCTGGACCCATACCCACAGGTGCATTTCAGGTCTGCCCATTCAATTCAGGGACAGGGAAAGGGCAGGGGATGATGTTTAAGAAAGCACTTCATTATTTGTTTTCCCCCTCACTACCCAAATCTATTTTATCTGGCAATAAAGTAGTTTTACTCAAGTCAAAAAAGCCTGTTATGCCTGCAACAGTAACTGATAAGCAATTTTCCTGTCTTTATCTCAACTCGTGAGCTTTTTCCATTCAGTTTTCTCCCCCATCCTGTTGAGGAACAGGAGCAAGAGAGCATCTGGGTGGGCATCTTGCTGCTGGCCACAGCTAACCCACCACTGCACACAACTGTTCTGCCAGGTATTCAGCCAGTGATAGGACTTGGCCTATTAATGTTAGAATTACACTCGTTCTTCATGCAGCATGTGGTTTCCCACAATACCTGAGCATCTTTTCTGTCCTTGTGCTTTTGAAATAGGGAGCCTTGGAGAACAGATCTCTTGAGAAGTATCCATTTTTATAGGTTGCTTCCCAGGATAATGATCCAGGATCAAATCTAGGTCATCTTCATCAGCAAGCAAGGAAGCTTTCATAATCTAAGAAGGTGAAAAGTCAAGCCTGCATGTTAGCAATCCTTCTATTAACATCTCATCAGCTCCTTTCCCAATAAAGGTAACTTCTGCACATCGCATACAACCAGTACGCTCATGCCACAAGTGTTTTAAGTAAAAGCACACAGTTGAGGAGAAATGGAAGCAAGTTGCCAGTTGATGATAAACATTTACAAATGACTAGTTAAGCCACTCTCACAGTACTTGGTAGGATGGCACGAAGACTTCTGATAATGTTTTCTCAGATCTTAGCTCTGTTTACTTCTATTTCAGCTTAAGTAATAGTTGAGAAGCCCAAGACTATTTCTTCCTTACAAATTAAAAAAAAAAAGTAGAAGCCCAGAAGCGTTCAAGGTATTATCCTCTCATCCAAAACCAAAACCACCACAACAAAATAAAAAAAAAAACAACAAAAAAACAACACACCAAATCAAGAACAGCTATCCTTTTACCTTCTTTTCTTCAAACTAGGCTTGAGGCAATCCTAGCTAGATAGTAGCTTATCACTTCAGAACTTTGAAATCTGAATTCTAGCCTTCAGATGCTTTGCATGTCGGCTTTCAACTTTTTGTATCTATAAACATGTCCCCCAGACACAGAAGCCTAGCATGCAAGATGCAATCACACTACAGATGCAGCGCACAGTTTATTACAGGCTGGTATATAACTAGCCTTGGGGGGCAAACTGAGAAGTTACTGACAGATACTACAAAGTCCTCTCTGTTTTGGGGGGAGTACAAGACACTCACCTGTAAGACGTGGGGGTTAATACCCAGTGTTGATGCAATATGGGTTGAAGCAGGCACTGCCTCCTGCTCTTCCATCATGTTATCTTCCAGAACGGACTCCTGGGGAAGCTCCTGGGTGATGTCTGCCATGTCACTGTCCAGCTCCACAACCCTGCCCAGCTGCTCCACTTCTGGGGTCTGCAGACACATGCAGAGGCCACGTCAGACAACAACAGAGTTCAACAGTTTGCTGAGAAAGAGCACTTAATAGCTTCAACAATCACCTGCAAACGAAGCGGAGTACTCCCTTGCTTGTGTCAAAACTCCAAACTAAGTTTAGGGAGGAATATATAACCTGTTCCCATTTTCTTCACAGTTGTAACAGTGTAAGTTAAAGTGAAGAAGTTTAAAGTGAAGAAGTCACAGTTTAGTTGTGTCCTTCTGAAGTTTACCATTTTCTGGTATTCAGTGTAAGAAACTGCTCTTCAGCTTTCCATTTTCACGTGACCAAAAAACGGAATGAAATGACCAAAAAACAGAATGGGGCTTGTGCATCCTGCCTTCCTTCCCCTCTCTCTCACAATGATATCACATGAAGAAAAGTTTTCTGGGCCCGAGTTTAACTTGGGACATTTTAGATGACTGAGCAGCCAGTTTAAAAACAGTGATTCTCTGCATTAATTTGTGGAACCAGTGGTAGCTGATGAGGAACAGGTGAGTTCTGTAACACTGCTGTGTTTCCCCAACTGTGACATTGTACAATATTGAGTTTATATTCCACCAAAAACCTTCACAGAAGTTTTAGATATACACAGTCTCCTTCATGATCACATAATACTGGGTCATGGAGTGTGTTTGTGTGCATGTATATTTACTTTTATTTTAAACCAGGGCAGAACTGTTACTGGACTGGAAAATTGTGAAAGTTGTTTTCTTTTTTTTTCCTAATAGTATGCTGCTGTTCATCAGCAGTTCAGAAGTTAAATACAGTAGTTTTCTTTCAGTCTGCAGCTAAGTTTCTCTTGTCTGCGCCTAGTCCAAGGCAGGAGGACGAATTCATTTTGTGATTTTACTGAAGGCAATTGCATGGCATCATCTTCGCGATGAGCCTGAAGTGACCTCTACGCATCTCCCATTGCTTATGAGAACTCAGCCTCAAAGTGCAGGCAGGGCCAGGAGAAGTTCATCCCGTCCGACTGATAAGCAGACATCAGAAATGAACCTTGAGCACTGCCCTCAGCTCTAGCTGGAAGCAGTGCGCACAGCTCGCTTGCTGTGGTGACAGCCAGGTCTGCTGGCAGCGTATCGCAGCGATCCGCTGAGCCCCTCCTCTACCAGGTGTGGAACACAACAGTGCTACGAGCACTTCAACTGCTCTTCAGCTTTGCTACAAGGAACTGTTCGATAGCACAAACCCCCTGGAGGATGCCATTCGGTGCTGGGACTGTGCAGCCAACAGGTCGGGCTGAAAGAAGCACCTGCACCACGATAACTGCCTTCCAGGCTCTAGCTGGGTGACCGACCTCCTGCACGCTGCCTTTGCTTCAGCCTAACCCTCCCTGTCCCTTGCTGAGGAGCGCCCTGAGGAAGATCCATGTGTACAGCTTACACGGGCTCCAGATGCAGCCACGTACAGAGCGGTGGAAGCAATGCATATATATGAGCAAGGAAACCATGCTAAGGAACCTAAGAGCATATTCAAGTGGACTGCTACTTAGCTCATTAAGAACAGCTAGTAAGTATGACGACGGTTATCAGATGAGGCAGGTAAAGTCAGACTAGGGGGTCTGTAAAGATAGAACTCGATGGCAGACGCAGAAGCAGCATTAGTGAGTGGTATTTGAGTATGCCTGCAGCATGCAGAACAGATTTACAAGTCAAAACATGGTTATAAACAGAAGTTTCACTACTCCCTTCATTGTGCTTTAATGCAGCAAGGCCCCTGGTGTAGCTGTTTCCTGTGGGCCTTGCAACATTAACAAAATCATGAATATTCAAGTTAGTGAAGGAAGAAACCCCCAAAACTAATTCCTAAAAGCTTCCCACAGACTAGAGAATATTATTTTCAGATGCTCTACACACCAAGAATCTGCCGAGTTTTCAAGACATGCTATGCAGTTCCTCAGAGGTTTGGGGAACTGACCTAGATGTTCTTCTTATTTTCACAAACAAAAACCTTCGCTAATGGTATACAAGTCAAAGAGGTTAATTAACAACCAAGATAAGTTTTTGCTAAGTATTCTTGAATCTACACGACAGGTCTGAATAAATCACACATACTCCCAAGTATTTTTGACTGCTTAAAACATCAGCTCTGGTCCCAATTAACACGAATAAGAAACAAATAGGAAGACTAAAAGGTGTCACACAGAGGCAAGTCTGCTAGACAACCCTGTGTTCATCTCTTAAATAAAATGTAAAGTAGATTCCTTAAGTATTTGCAAGAGCAGGATGAACTAGCAGGTTTTAATTATCCAGTGAGCCAGGTGTGACAATGCAGCAGCTGTTAACTACTTCCGGATTCTTCTGGACCCACAAAAGGTGACAGTTCACTTAATTTGTCACTACAAAAGTATGCTCTGCTCAACAAATGGACTGTGCTGTTGCTGGCCTCCTGTTCATAAGGTGATCAGGACTCTGCCACGGGGATTCCTGAAGTGCACCAGTGCTGGCTTTACTGAAAAGCACTTACGTTAACTGCTGCCAACAGACCTGTATGTCCAGACCCCTGCAACCCGCATGGAAACCTAAGGCGGTGTTGCAGAAACACATAAGCCTTTGCAGCAGAGGTTGAGATTAGACCGCAGACTATATAACATTAAAAGCAATTCCAGGTTGGTTTAATGAGAATTCCTACCACAAAAGTAACAAAATTATTCTTTTGTGCAAGCAGTGACGAAGTATGGTTTTCTGTTTCTCATGAAGCAGTGAGTAGACCCTTGTACCCAAGGGCTCTAAGCTACCCAAAGCCATTGGCAATTGCAGAGATGCTGCTCAAATGGTTTCAAAAGGACAAGACCCAGTACAGAAAAATGGGTGTTCAAGCTATTTGACTCATGCTGTTCTTCCTCCTTTGACTTCAGAGGTACAGAAAAAAACCTCTCCTCCTTTGCTCCCCATGATCTAAAGGGGTCAGGAACACCGGCCGCATGCCAAGCAGCACTTTGGCACATGATCTATGCCTCAGCGAGCTGCAAGCGTGGAGATCTCCTTTCACTGCTGTCACAGATTACTGAAGGGTAAAAACAAAGCCTGTTGCTGTGCCTGAGCAGAAGTCCTCCCCAGCTGCTAGACACCTTTCTGCTCAGTCTTACTGCATATCCTAACTGCTAGGGTTTATTTTTCCCCCAGCTAGGTAACCAAGAGCCTAGTTTCAGTCTCCTGCTCTCTGCACTTGCATGCTGTTCTATGACAAGTTACTTCAAAAAAACCAACAAAAAACCCTACAGGTAGTTCAGAAACATTTGCCATTACCACCTCACATAAAGAGCACATCCTGTCCCATCAATGCCAGGATGCCTTCCAAAGAAGCTGTTTTTCATCCACCATGAAGCAGATTCTAGTTTAGCTTGACAATATCCATACTAGCTATATTTGGAAAGTGTAAGAGTATCAGTCTAATTAGTCTAACCTTTAAACCCAGGAGATCTTGGTTTGAATGAAGGTAACACTAGACCATAAGGGGTTACCAACGAACTGGATAAAATGTTACCTTCCCTACGTAAGGCACACAGGCATACCACTGAATATACATCACAAAAATTTAGAAGCAATCCTATCCAATTCCAATACACTTCAAACTCCAGTGCATAACCAGCCTTAAAAAGTAGCTTTTAATAAAAATAGAGCACGTTCTTAAAATATAAAGCATACAGTCTTGCATACTAAATGATGGTCAAGTCAAATTAATGCACAATGTCATTCTCAATGCAGGCATCACAAGGCATTATAATTATATAGAATATAATCAATATTCACAAAAACAAGTTGTTCTTCCATAGGTGGCAACTATGCCAGATTAAATCTAGACCAGAATCTAAACAAGAAACAAGAGTTTAACACCTTCCCACCCCCCCCCATCCTCAGAAGGGATTGTCAAGTATCTTAAAAAAACACACAAACACTCAAAGAGGTCAGAAGAGTTTGTGCAAGTTCGTGTATGGTTTTGCTGTTTGCTTTCCAGGCTAACTGTAACATCAGCAACCCCTCCCCAGGGGCCAGCTATTCTTCAAATATTTTCTGAATTCCCGTTTAGTCATTGTCCTCCTTCTACCTGAGATGGAGGCGTGGGCTTGCCATTTAGGGTCATTTGCTGAGGTGGCAGATGCCCTGGAGGTGGCACAGGCGTGGTTTTTAACTTCTTTGTGTCCACTTTTAAAGGATGCTCTTCCTCTTCCTCGTCTGAATCTTGCAAGCCGTACTTGGAAAAGTGTGCCACCTGCGTAATGAGAAGAACAAGCGTGTCTCACCTCAGAAACAAGATTTCAGACACTTACTTCCAAAAGGCCCGAACAATGAGCTGGCGTAACTGTCAGCTTTACAGAGCAGTTGTGACAGCTGGAACAAATCCAGCTTCTGTACAGAAGAACACTTGCTGTACACCTGCCTTCAGGGGATCGCAGAATGGGTGAGGTTGGAAGGGACCAGCGGAGGTGACCCGGCCCAACCCCTTGCTCCAGCAGGGCTACCCAGAGCCGCCCATCCAGCGCCACGTCCAGGCAACTTTCAAATATCTCCAACGCTGGAGACTCCTCCACCCCTCTGGGCAACCCGCGCCAGCGCCGCGTCACCCACAAAGTAAAGTGCTTCCACTGAAAGCCTCCAGCTCTTCAGAGAAGTTTTTACTGGTTTGGTTGGGAAAACAAAAACATTACCTTAAACACCCAAGATCCGGTCTCCGGGCGGTATTCCTTGAATCGAGCGCCCTGCTTCCGAGATACAGACTCCAGTCTACCTTCATAATTCATCTCTGCAAGTCGCTCAGGGCTTTTTATCAAGCAACGAGATGTTTTATCTGTAGGCCAAACTCCATCTAATGTAACTTCAGCTCGTCTGTTAAAGATGGAAAAGTGCATGAGAGACTACAAGGTAGTGATGCAAAGCTATTAAGGTACACACAGGAGATGAAAATTGACCATGTTGACTCAAAACAGCTTTTAAACCAGGTTTTGGGTTGAGAAACTTTAAGATGTCCAGCAACTGTACAATGCTGCAACCTGAGTGCACACTTCAGATTTAGATTCCTTGGTAGCTGCCTGCAAACACAGTATGCTGTCAACGTTATAAAAACATCCTTGCTCGCTATTAAGTACATTTGTAAAAAAAATTACCTATTTAAACCTTCGCCAATAGGTGGTTTTCTTTCATCGTCAGGGTAAACAATCACTTCTTTCCTACGGATATGTACAATGTCATCCAGATTTAAGTTAGTTAGATTTACTTCTCCTTCAAAGTAAATTGATCCATAACCTGTAAAGCAGAACAAAAGGTGACCAAACATCACTCTTTGCTCATGAAAATAATCTTATGACAGACAGCCTAAGTTCCTGCCGTACTCCTCCTTTCCCCAGCTTACCACCTACCTTTGTGACGTCTCCAGAACAGAGTACGAGTGCCTCCACTTCCCAGTGTGAAAATGCTGAAGATGTTAGCAACTTTTTTAAGTCAACACTTGCACAGAAAGCTTTTTGTATCGATACTGCCCACACAAGTACGAAGCATACCCTTGGCTTTATAGCACATTTAGAAAAGTGTTCTAAAAATACCATACGTTATGATTTTATTTTTAAATAAAAGCAATAAGGAATATAGTTCAGGCTGAAGGCTCTTCACTACAGCTCAGTTACTGCCTACATTTGAGCTTACTGAGATGGAAACAGTGATGCGACATGCAGCCTGCTCCAGCAAGTTTGCTGCAGGTGCTTTTTTCATTTTCACATTCACTTTTTTCAAATCATCCCATAACACGGGTTGTTAGCACTACCAACCTGAAAGATTTCTAGTCTTTGGTGTAAGCTGTTCACAATGCAGGAGCACTGCTTATAATAAAGCTGAAGGTACGGAATTCAGATTCACGTTCCATAGCTTTAAAAAAACCTCACTAGTTCAACTTTAAGTAACTAGAAAAGCTGTGTGTGCTTACCTTTACGGCCTATGGTGAAGTCGGTCACAATACATTCATTCCTGTCGTTGGTAAATCTAGCAAGCTCCTCCATAGACGGGATGGTGTAGTAGCCAGCTCTTGTTAGAACAATTCCTACAATAGAAAAAAGTCAATGAGAACTGGGCTAACAAACAGCAAGATCACCAACTTTACCATTTCAAGAATTTCAGTTGTCCAGGCTCGCAAAAGAAATGGAATGAAGGTTGCAAACAAACTGAGAATCAGTACAACAAAAGCAAACAGAGAAATGCCTTAATTTCAGAGCCTTCATAGCAAGTTTAAGACAACTGCTACGCCAAGTTTTTCCAGACACAAACAGCAGTACTTGACAGAAACACTCTTCTAGCTTTAATGATTTGGGAGCAGAGGTATCTGCTGACCAAGGTAAGCATCTTCTGCATTTAACAGTCTCCAATGCTCTTTTTGCTATTGATTTGTCTAATGATCTTTAAAACCTACATAAGCTTTTATATCCACAACTTCTTGCCATTGTGGCTTCTGAAAACATTTATTCTCAACACATCACCTGTTGCTTTTATTAGACATACGTATAAACTGATAAACTGAAAAGGAGGAACAAATCTTTTCTTCTTCACCTTTTCCAGACCACTCACATTTAACAAAACTAACAACCCCCCACCTCTTCACCTATAAAGCTATATATAAGCTATGAAGTCTTCGTTAATTGAAAGCTACTCAAGACCTCTCAGGGTCCCCCCCCCCAACACTTCTCCACATTCTCTAGTTTTAGTACCACACCCTGAGACCAGAACTGAAAGTACCAAAACAGAGCTGCTAGAAAGGTCCATGGAGACACAACCATATTCCATGGCCCCCTCCTTTCTCGGCAACTTCTAAAGTCTGCACGCTGGTATTTACTAAGCATTTAAATAGATTTATAACCAAGATCTTTTGCCTGAACTGTAGTCAGCTCTGTCTGCTATGTAGAACAACTACAGATTGGGTCCTCTTCCTCCCTTTCATGAAATCAAACTACATCAGTCTAACATAAAATCGGGCAATGAAATTTAACTGCTTAGTGACTCAGCAGAAAAAGATTCAGCATTAGATAAGACAACGAAAAACATGATTTGTATCTGGAAGAAAGCAGGAGGGACAGAAACAAAAAGCTGAGGATCTGGAACAGCAGAAGAGAACTTTAAAGAAGCATGCATGAAGTGCTGTCAGGAACTGTCTGTCTATAAAGGAATTGCTGCTGCCCACCCACAATCTAACCTGCAGGATGCACATGATGCATGGTTTCAGTCTCCTCTTCACGTTCATCTTGAAGGGAATCGTCATGAAACGAGGCATCTTCACTGCTGCCTTCCAGACCATTTCGCAAGGCCGCCCGCATGTTCAGAGCCACAATGGTATCGTCCACGTTGTTCTGGTGTTTGTGCACGGTGTTCTCGGGAGTCTGGGGGATGGGCTTGGCAATGGGGTTAGTGTAAAACCTGGTCACTTCATGGTGATCCTCCTCTTCCTCTCGCTCACCATCTTGTCTGTGGTTTTCATCAGAAGGTACTGACAAAAAGAACCTAAAGAAATGAAAAACAAATCGCATTGTTTAGCTTTAACAAGCTCAGCACTAAAATTCTCGTGTCTTTTCATACAAAAAGCAAACACTACCACCCGATGAACGGCAGAAACAGCAGATTGAGTAAAGCATTTAATACTTTTTAGGACTGAGGTGGTTATACAAGCAAGTTTCCCCACTCCTGTAATCAGTTTTTACTTCTAGTAGCTTTTCTAGTAGCTTTCAATGAATTCAAAGTGTTGAGCTGGTCAGGAATCTTTCCAGTCTCTGATAAAAAAGGGAGTTCATCTGAAACATGCCCAGAGACTTTGAGGAAGTCAGTGTACTGACTGGGGCAGGACAGCCTAGAGTTTTCCTCATTTTTATTTTTCAACAACTCAGGTTAGAAGGGGTCTTCAAGATCATCCAGTTCCAACCCCCTGCCATAGGCAGGGACACCACCCACCAGATCAGGTTGCCCAGGGCCTCATCCAGCCCGACCTTGAACACCTCCAGGGATGGGGCATCCACAGCTTCTCTGGGCAGCCTGTGCCACTGCCTCACCACCCTCTGAGTGAAGAATTTCCTCCCAACCTCTCATCTAAATCTGCCCTTTTTTTTAGTTTAAAGCCATTCCCCCTTGTCCTATCATTATCTGCCTAAGTAAAAAGTCACTTCCCATCTTTTTTTTATAAGCCCCCTTTAAGTACTGAAAGGCTGCCAGGAGGTCTCCCCTGAGCCTTTTCTTCTCCAGGCTGAACAGCCCCAGTTCTCTCAGCCTTTCTCCATAGGAGAGGTGCTCCAGCCCTCTCACCTTCATGGCCTCCTCTGGTCCCACTCTAACAGCCCCACATCCTTCTTGTGCTGGGGGCGCCAGAACAGAGGGGGACAAATTTAATACGCAAAAACAATCTTAGTAATATGATACATTCAGATTAGCGAAGTTTCCTTGGAATTCCACCTTACTGAGGAGGACTAAACAAAAGAAAAGGTTTCTCTCACTTCAGGGTCAGGTTTAGCACTCAAGTGGCCTAGTCTCTCCCTACAGGGAATGAGGAGAACCATATCCAGAAAAGTCATCCCTCTTTGAACTCCTGAGTTTGGGTGGAATGAAGTGGGAATGAAGTGGCACGTGACTATACAGGAAGAACAGATGACTAGGTTAAGAATAAACGAATCTCACAGTACGTCAACTGACTTCCAGTGAACAGCTAAGATGGCATCCCTCAAAATAACTACCTACATTATTAACAATAATTTAGAGACAGGCATAACAAGTTTGCATTTCTTGCGAGCAGAAACACCTGCATCGCCCATCAACATACCGGTCTCCATTCTCTGGATATTCTGACGGAGAAGCCAGGTCTTCATTTTCACGATTGACAGGTGAGAACAGACTGCTGTTGTTGAGATTCTTCAAAACCAACTTTTTGATGCTCTTCCTAAGAAAGGACAAAAAAAAAAAAACAAAGGGAAATTAGGATATATCCACTGCATAAATATATACTTCATGCTTCATTTGAGTGTTCCAGGGACCAGAAGCCAGTTGTGTAAGACCTGCTTCCACACTTTTTATACACAAAGCCTTCTGTAAGAGCACTGCAGTAGCTGAGTTACTAAGTTTTTTTTGTTTGGTTCGTGTTTTTTTTTTTTTTTTGAATTTCGTTCAAGGCTTTGGTTTGTGAATAACTATAAAAAAACACAAGTCATTGAAAGCTTCAAAACCCAAGTTCAGTAAACCACAGCATTATCCGTTTTTACAAAATGGTGCCTTTCCACCAGAAGCACATAACCCTGCACAGAATGTCTGTCCCACAGGTGCAGGCTTTAGCACAGGGACACTTTAGGAGCAAATCAATGGCCATGCTAGGACTCACTGCCTGCAGCGTGAGAAGTCACTGAAGACCAACACCAATTACACCTGCAAGAAGAGTTTAAGCATCTGTTTTGTCCTGATTTTTTTGTTCATTTGGTGTTTTTCAGTAAAACACTGAGAATTTCATACTCTGCTCTCTCCCTGGAAAGTGAGCAGATGTTTCAGGCTAAATTAAAGAGAAACTAAGCTCATAAAGATTACAAAATGTTATTTTTAAAGTGTGTGTTTAGAGGGACTTTCAGTGACTGATTCATCTTTCTCTGAAGTATTTGTTTGTTTTAAGTAAAAACAAAAGCTTTCTAAAGCCCTTTTCAATTTGATTGCCGCTGGTATTCTTAAAGACCGAAACCAAAAGCTTCATGACAATAGATCCACAGCACTGCTATTCACTTCTCACAGAAACAGCTATGAATCTGAAAGAGAACCAGCATTAGGCTGTGAAATCATCATAAATCCTCCTTCAGACTGGTGGCATTAACAAGCCTAACGACTCTTCTATTTCAGATGCAGGAAGCTGCAAGCTATACTAACTTTTGTTATAACAACTTCTGATTTCATAGACTCTTCATTCCACTCATCGCCACATTTTACAGCTTATTTGCAGCTAGCAGTTTAAGCTGATGATTGTCATCTCCTCCACAGAAAATATTTCTCTCCAAATTATACACAAGTTCTGTTATTGCTACTCGTATTTGAGCCAGGCCACAAGTGATGGGATTTACAACACTACAAAGGACTTAACCTGATCAGAAGAACTGGAGTGATACTACAGTTATTCTTGTACCGCTTGCTCCCTCTAACATACACAAAATAAACACTCACTTGGGCATGAATGCGCCATTGGATAGGGATGGCTCATCATCATCGAGACCATCAAAGAGCTGCGATTTAGCAGAGCCAGCTGACTGCAAAGCTTTTGGTCGCACTCTGGTCGCTGGACGCGGAGTCAATTTGTAGTGGGTGGGTGTCGTTAAGGCCTTCTGAGCTGCTGGGTTTGTCGGTTTCAGCCTCTGAAACACAAGGAAGTAGCATCAGAGTTTCCATACCGTGTACCATAAGGTTAGCTAGCCAAGGACTTATAAAAGCAAAGAGCATAATAAGTAAATGGGGAACCAATAAACCAGGACAGACACAAAAGCTGGCTGATGACAGGTAGTGCAAACAATGTTGAAGACCAAAATTCCCCAGTCACGCATTGATGGGCCACCAAGAAGCCACAAGCACAGCTTTCAGAGAGGGCCAACCTGGACTTCAAGAGTTAGGGCGGAGAAACAGGAAGAACAGAAGGATTTGGGATATTCCAGGAGGTCTGGGGAACCACCTAAAACTTCAGGAATGCTTAGAGGAAGGGAATGGGGGAGGTGCAACGGAGGGGGACAGAGAGAACGAGTATAAAACAGGCTGGTTGTGTGTAAACCAGTCAGTACACTTCTGACTTAAGCCCCACGCCTGATCACAGCTCTCTCCCCCATCTTCTTATTAAAACCTTTCTTAACCATCTTTGTGTTATCTCACCCTAACCTGTGTGTGAAAACACAACTGGAGACAGGCATGAGGGAATTTGGGGCAAGCAACTGCAGTTGTCCTGGCAAGGATATCAGACAGGCAGGGGAGCGGTGCTGATACTGAGGAAACCACAAGCACAGGGTGCGTGTGAAGTGAGCGGAGTGCCTGCACCTCTTTGCAGCAAGCCGGACTAGGCAGCAGGTAGGAGAGCTGCAGAGCAGGTGGGAGGGCTCAGGGCTTGGGCAGGGGGACTGGGCAGACAGAGGGGCAACGCGTGCTCGGGGGATCCCCGAGCGTACAGGCGAATCACTGTGAGCCCGGGCACTTCCGCTGCAGACCTTCAGCCCTTATCACCAAAGGAGGAAGCGCCTTGGCTGTCTACGCTCACATTTTATGCGAGTCCTCGCAGCGTTACATGTGGGTGCTGAAGGCAGTGCCCGGCCCGTGGCTGTGCCAGCTGCCTCAGTGTACCGTGTGTACGCGCACACGGACACGCGCATGTCTGGGATACGAACCCGGCCTCCCAAATGGCCGGGCCTGCAAACGGAAAGCAGCAGCCACATCCACCAGCCTGGGAAGGAGCCCCCTGGGTCCAGGGGAGCACTGTGCTGGGCTCCGGAGCTGGGCTGGAGGAATCCCCAGCCTCTGGAACTTGTCAGGGCAGCGGCCATTTATAACATCCCTTAACACTTGAGTCTGAGAAGTGTGCTTTGTTGGTTTTTAAAACAAACCAACAGCTCAAGACTGTCATAAGCCATGCTCAAGCTAAGTACTAAAAATATTCCAAGCATAGACAGCTACCCGTCTTTATTCTCAACTAGTAGCAGTGAGCATAACAAACTCCCAAGTCAAGGCTCTGATGTACCAGAAGCAGTAAATAAAGCACCAGCATAAGCTTGTCCTGGATAGCATTAAAAAACAAAACAAAAAAAAGCCTGGCACCACAGAGTACAGGGATGGTAGGTCACTACATTACTCACTGTTCATCTTAAGCAAAGACATAACAGAGAGCACAATATATGAAGTCATTTCAAATGTTTCCCAGAAAATTAGTTTAATACACTCACCTCTTCTTTCTTCTTTGGATCTGACATGGGGTTTCTGAATAGCGGGGAATCTCCGAAGGGTGAGTAAGTCAAGCTATTGAGATGCTGCTGAAGGACCGCCTGCTGGGCAGCTGATGCATTAGGGTCTGTCAGCGCTATAAAAAGAACGTCTGTTTTTAGCACGCAACAGATTTATCAATAGAACCAAGGCAGACAGAAAAGGCAACCCCCAGAGGCTCTCCTCATAGGAGTTCAGATTTCTGTATTAACTTCAGCTTTCTTTTTCCCCTGCTCTTCAGTCCCCATTTCTACAGAACTCTGAAGGAAGAAGTCACATCCTGTTCCCTCATTAGTGTTTGGAACCCCGTTCACTAAGTTTTTATCTGGGAAAAGCTGAGGGCATGGAGTTACCCAACAGCAGAATGAGCCTGGCCTGCCAAAACCTTTAATTAATACATCTGATTTCTGAAGCATTAGTAAGTCAAAGCTGCTGCACTGATCTAACTTACAGCTCTCTGCAAAAAACGGCCTCTGAAACTTGTCCATTTCCTGACATCTACTTGTAGAATTTTAACAGGAACTAAAAAGTGTTCACACTATGAAACATTTAAGCAACATAAAGCACCCTAATTTTAATTCTAAAAAAACAGACTGAAACCATGCATTCCCAGAGATGACCAAAACCACTCTCGGAAACAACACCTTACTGTCAGACAAAGTCTGCGAGGAGCTCAAGAGGAGAGTGTGAGACAACTGGTTCTTACCAGACTGAAAGCTGTATGAACTGAGCAAACATTAACCCGTGAGACCTTTCCCTAAGCTGTGCCACTGAAGGCAATACCTACAGAAGTGAATACTCGGACCACCTGCTGACGTACATCAATGAAGGCTCAAGCTTAGAAAATACAGAAATACAATGGAAGCAAGACAAGTACATAAAACCTGACTGCAATATTGAGCTAGGCAATACACCTGCTATATTGAGCAGGTATTTTCTCCTGAGCTCCCTCCTCGGTCAAATCTTTCCTGTTACAAGTAGTACGCCAAGTAACTTTAACAGGTGTTCACAGCAGCCCAACATGGCTGAGGCTGGGGGCACCCCTGGGTGCCGCTGCTCACCCCCTACCCCAGCAGGGCCCCGTGAAGCCACTCGCCCAGCCCCACGTCCTGGCGGCTGCCGGAGACCCTGCGGAGGAGCCCCAGCCCCTCTCTTATCCTGCCGACTGTACAGGATAGCCTACTCGGAACATCCACTGCTCTCCCTTTGTCTACCAGACCAGTCATTTCATTACGGAAGCTTATAAGGTTGGTCCAACCTGATTTCCCCTTGGGGAATCCATACAGACTACTCCTGATGACTTTCTTGTTGCTCACGTGCCTGTAAATGGTTTCCAGGATTAGTTGCTCCACCACGATCCCAGGGACAGACCTGAGGCTGATGGGTCTGTCGTTCCCTGAGTCTTCCTTCCTGCCCTTCTTGATGGCAAGACTGATATTTTCTTTCTGCCAGTCCTCACCTTTTTTTTTTTTCCCTCCACTCCACACTTTACCATTTTTCATAATTACTCAACGTTTGAGAGTGGCCCTGCAATGACATTTGCCAGCTCCCCCAGCACTTCTGCACACATTCCCTCCAGGCCCACGGGCTTATACATGCCAGGTTTGCTCAAGTATTCCCTCACCTGATCCTCTTCCACCAAGGGTACATCTACCTGCCTCCACCCTTTCACCCTGGTTTCTGAGAACTGGCCTCACTGGTAAAAACTGCGGCAAAAAGGGCGCTCAGGACCCGAGCCTCTTCCTTGTCTTGTGTCACCAGGTCCCCAATCTCATCCAGCAACAGGCCCACATTTTACCCAGCCTTCCTTTTGCCACCCACACACGTACAGAAGCCCTCCTTGTAGCCTTTGACATCACTGGTCAAGTTCTGTATAGCTTTAACTTTCCTAACTTCATCCCCGGATACTCAGTGTCTCTGTATTCCCTGCAGGTCACCTGCCCTTGCTTCCACCTTCCACACGCTCCTTGTTCACCTGTGCAGGCCTCCCAGCATTTTGCCCGTTTTCCTGCTCGTTAGGATGGACCACTCCTGGGCTCACAGGAGTCCTTAAACATTAACCAGCTTTCCCACATGGTGCTGTGTACCACCCCCTCCTTCCACACCACCCAGTTTAAAAACATCTTCCCAAAATTGCCACCTCAGCGGGGCTGGAGCATCAGTTACGTATGCTGTTCATACGAAGCGCTCAGGTCTGCCAAACAAGATGAAGACCGCTGGAAGCGGTGCAGTTCTAATTTACAGAATGACAGGGAAGTGACTGAATATAAAGAGCAGTCATTTGACCGATGGTACACCATACTTACTTGTTAAGTCTCTCTAGCTCTCCTAGCTAGGATCACTGAAGAAGCTGATGCTACATTTCCCCCCCACCCTTTATTACATTGTAAAAAGCACCTACTGTTGCTGCCCCAAAATTGATTGATGAGAAACATCTTAGTAATACTGAAGAGAAAGCTTTAAAATAGCTGCAACTATTAATAATGTTAAGTAACTTTGAATTGCTTCTATTTTTTTTTGTATATACATACAAACACAAACAATTACCAGGAAAAAATGTCATGGTCTATTGAGAACAGAAGTGGCCCCAAATAGCTGCTCAAACATTCTTTTTCTCTCCATACCATTTCAGGGGGATGTATCTCTATATTTAGGAATGTTTGAAAGAAGGGAGGAAGCAGCACCTAAACTTGGGTTAATGCACACTTACCTACGGCAGGCTGAGGGGCTCCGAAGCCCAGAGTAGCAGTTGATGTATTGAATCCCGGTGCTCCAAATGCTCCTGTTCCCAGTGTTCCACCAAGTTTAGGCTGGGTATTTCCAAATAAAGAAGTCTGTCCTGCCCCAAGAGCTATGGCAGAAGAGGAATGTTATTCACTATAACACCGTGACAAATTTAGAAGCCAATTTATCCCACAAAGAATCAATTATTTGTTAAATTGCAAGAAAGATTTGACATGCCCATGTCAACTCAAGACTCATGTGGTCGGACCACCAGAGACTTCAGAGGGTGCCACCAGTTTTCTGAGCCACTGGCCACCACCATAAGCAATGCTGCTTGTAATCTCTAAAAGGTTACTGAGTACAGCGTTATCCTGCTCTGCTTTGTTCTGATTTGAGACAGAGATTCATGACTTCAAGGTAAAGCATCTAGGGCCAATACTACGTTAGGGTTAGCACGTAATACACATGGTGTTTTATTATCAAAGTTTGAGGACTATGCTTAAGCTGATAAACTGTTTACCTGTTCCAAACCCTGTCCCAATTCCAGTTCCCAGAGTCCCAGTTGCAGGCTTATTTCCAAATAAACTATTTCCAGCGGTGTTGGCACCAAAACCTTCAAGGACAGAAACAGTAACTCATTAATCTAAAGCTATGAAATTAAAAACATATTTAAATAAATAAGCATCACCGGCTCAAAGACAGCCCTACCATAGTTAAGGTCAAAATTCACGCACCATTTCCAGCCATGCATGTTAAACATGCAGCAAGAAGCGACTTAAGTGGTAAACAAAATATTTAAGTTACGAACATAGGACTGAAAACATCGCTATAGGAATTTACCAACTTGCTTTCTTAGGCTATTAAGTTTGTTACAGATTTAAAAATTCTATAAAGCCAGACAGGACATTACGATGCTGTATCAGGCAACAGAATGTAATATGAAGTTTCTTCAACTGCCTGGAAGAACAACCCCCTTTTTATACTGTTTATACCACACACACACACTTCTGATTCTTACTGACAAAGCAAGCAACAACTCAGGTTTGTAAGAGTGAACAACTTGAAGACATCTCTAACTGTAATCCAAATCTAGCATCCATTAGACAGGATAATTTTTAAATTGAAGATTGTGAAACCATAAAGCGTTGGTTAGTGTAAAGACAGAATTAAACTAGAAAACTACAGTCACAAACCAAAATCTGAAACACCCTAGAACCAAACTCCACTCTTCCTATAAACTGTACTAATGCAGGGAAACTAAAACAAACACTAGAATCAATATCATTCGCTAAACAGGGACTAATAAACAGTGTCAATGTGCTAACTAACGTGGCTATCTAGTTCTTAGAGAGCAGCAGAACAAGAAACTTGGAAGCAACTTCCACAAAAAACGTGATGATAATTTACCTAAGCTTGATTACCACAATCAACTATGCCCACTAAAGCGCTGCCCTGTCAGTCTAAGAGCTTGACAATTTCTTCCCGCTTTCTGGAAGGCCGGCATGGCAGAGTAATCATGTTTTACTTTTTTTTTTTCCAGATTAAAAAAAAAAGGAGGCACATCAGGATTTTGAACATCCTAAAACCATTCCTGCTTAGTTTTATGAGTACAGTTTTGTTGCTCTCAGCTTCAGGAAAAAAAGAGATTAAGAGAAATCCAATGAAGGAAGACTATCATTTACTTGAACTATCACTATACATTTCCCTATTTGATCACCCACTCATTCAACACCAAATATTTAACGGTGTCAGAGGCCAACATTAACGCAAGACCCAGTTCTTGGGACTTTGTTTTTCAATGTGAAGAATCAAAACCAGCTAAAACTGAAACCAAAACTGTTTCATTTTATCCTCGCTCCAGTGTATTTCGTTGTATCTGCCATCAAACTATAGATATCGCTATTTTCACCTTATTTTCCTTCAGCACTCCTTTGCAACCACAGAGGTTCAAGAGGCTATTAATACACTACGCTGTGTGAGTGCTTTGATTTTAAAAGTTTTAAGTTACAGGTTACGTCGTCTTAAGCACTAAATGAAATAGTGGCACTTTTACTTAACTATCTGCCTTATAAGTCAGGGAATACCACCAAGAAGAAAGGTACAAAACACCATCCAAGATGTTCCTCTGCAGCAAAATTCATCAGAAGCACAGCTTACCTGAGAATTCTAAATTCATAATCATTTAGTATGCGATATTCAGCAGCCAGGTATGTGGTATATGCAGTATATTTTTAAGTGACTGAATCCCACTTTTTTTTATATGTACCAAAATTGGAAGTGTTTGTATTGGTTCCTAAAGTCAGGGTTGGTTTGTTACCAAAGAGCCCGCCGCCAGTGGTTGTGCCAAACGAGGGAGCACTGGTCGTGGTGGTTCCAAATCCAGCAGGCTTGCTACCAAACAGGGTCTGAAAAGGAAGAAAATGGCAATTTGGAAACCTGACAGACTGAAATTAAAAGAAGTTGTATTAGCTTCACTTCAGGCAACAAAGCAGAATTAAAGCCAAGCATAACTTTGACCACACGACCCAGACTCCCAACAGCGGCGTTAGTTGCAAGCCACGTGCACTAGCATACAGCACCTTCTGGAAATAACTTTTCATTCTTTTACCCACCTCCATAGAGCGTAGATTTAAAGCCAAATAACTGAATTTCTAGAATCGAGTTCATTTTAAGTCAACATCTAAAGTTAAACACTTGTATTTTTAACGCCACTCTGAGGCACCCCAGCGATACAGAGTCACAGAATTCTGTGATTTGATATTGTGATATCAATCTGTGATTGATATCACAGAACTCTGTGATTCTGTATCAAAGGGCATACACAGGCAGTGTTCAGTCTCTCATCATCAGAGATGGCTAGTTCTATCATACATGTTTGTACATGTTGTACTGTACAAGATCCACACTATTTCTGCATCTTCAGTGCCTTAGCTTAGACAACACTACTTTGAGTGAGGTCAACACCCAGTAACAGGACTCGAGAAGCCATTTAAAAAAAAATTTTTTTATTTTTAGGGCATGGACATACCGAACCGCCAACACCAAATCCTGTGTTAGTTTGTCCAAAAAGACTAGTTCCCGTTCCAAATCCAGTACCAGCATTTGTATTGGCAGCTGTTCCAAAGAGGCCTCCAGGCTGCGAGGGCTGGGTTGCCCCGAAGAGACCCTACAGAGAAGAATTATGTTAAATTGTGTTAAGATAATGCTTCAGTGCGCTTATAATGGCAGAACAAATATAAGAAGTCAGTTAATAAAGTGATACTACAATATTTCACCTTTTGATAGGGGAAAAAGACAGCTGGAAAACATTTCAGAAGTTTTATTCATTCTCCAGGAAATTAGTTACATGTTCCCAGCTTAAAAGGATATTGGAATCTCCTCCCCACTTTGAATGACAGAGATGGGAAATAACCATTCCATCAGGTTTTCTGGGAGAAGTTACAACATATGCAGAAAGAATACAGCAAGAGGTTTTGGCTCCAGATGTACAATGCAACAAGTTACAGCTATGTAGCGCCTTTCTACCATAAGAGCCCAAAAATGCGCCTCTTTGGTCACCAGAAAGTACAGAATCCTTACTAACATTCAGTGGGAATTTATTTATATAATTCCATTCATTATTATTTGTTATCCGTGTGAACACGACTGGAAATACTTGAGTTGGTGAGAGGGTGGATTCTTTAAAGAGAATGGGAAATGTTACTTGTTAAAAGCTATGCTGCTGCCCACTTATTTTAATTGGCAAGAAGTTCCTAGATCAGACAGCAGCGTTCAGAGCTTTGCATCTTACTTTTAACAAAGCTGTATTACAATTTGAAGAAGATCCAAAGAACTACATAACTGTCTCCTCTGTCTAGCTGGAGGAGATATACCACAATTTAAAGCTTTATGGTTTCAAACAGTTTAGCTTACCATTGTGTTTGTGTTTGGCTGCCCTAGCGTGTTGGTATTCCCAAAGGAAAAGCCGGTGTTCTGCGTTGTTGTGGCTTGACCAAAAGGTTTGTTAAACAGGCTTGTAGTTTGAGGTTGCTGACCAAAAAGACCCCCTGTCGTTCCTGTTCCAAAGCCAGTCGTACCTACAACACAAACAAATCACAGATTTGTTGGCTTTGTTAAACCAAATGAATTGGTTTAAAAAAAACCACTCAATTTATCCAAACCCATGCTCAGTGCATTCAAGCAAGAAAAAGAAATGCCTCAACTCAACGGAACAGCAAAACAGAGTGTCAATACAGCACAGCATCTGCATTCAGATGGAAATAGTTTGTATCAGGTATTTCATCAGGTTCTCCTTGTCCTGAAGTCAGTGCGCGTGTACCACTCAACGATTACCAGAAAACTTAACCTGACAGGTAGATCTGACCAAAAATATGCCATTTTTGATATGGTCAGCTCGTCATCCATTCTAAAAGGAAAACTGTACCATTTGCACCTGAAAAGAGCTGACTGGGCAGGAGGTAGACAGAGTCCCCTGCTTTACCAAAACTGTTCTATAACCCACACAACTTTTACTACAGAAGCTTCCACCTGAACCTCAAACGCTCTCCCTTTTTTCCCCGACAAAAAAAAAAAGTCTGTTCACATGTGATGTGGTAAACACAGCATACACACGGACAAAAGCTTTTGTTCCTTCTCCCACAACTGTCATTGCTATCTCTGCAGAACTTTCTTCAGAGCTGACTGCACGAGAAATACATGAAGTCCAGCAAGATTGCTACGTTGGGCACTCTGGGTATTTTAGTACGGCCTCCTGTATGTGGGACCTGCTCAAGGACAGCAGCTTAGCTCAGCCCTGAAGGGCATCAAGCAAGCCTAAAGGACAGACAAAGTTCTAACCTCAGAAAGCAGCAGATAGAATTGCTTCTGTTTCTATCAGCTGTAGGATTTTGGCCTTCTGTTTGCATTTTAATTCCACAAATGCAAATATCTACTTACATTTAAGTTTACGGCTAGAAGCTAATTAGTTCACATAATAGAATTTGCATTCAAGCTTTTCGGCAGCATTTGCTTTACATTAAGTTCAAAAAGGTTCACCAGCTGATTAGTCCAACTGACCTGCAACTGCCAGATATGCAACACCTGGCTTTTATTTTCCATCCAAGAATAGTAAAAACAGCGTGAAACCAGGGTGGCACAACAAACGTGTCTAGACCCTAACCCTGAGGTACTGTGGAGAAGAGACCCAGGCAAAGTCTAATCAGGCTAATACATTAACAGGTCAATTTCAAAGGAATGTGTCTGCTCATTAGCAGAAGTAGAATCTTGACTTCACCTTTAACCACCTGATGCTAACACCCCGGTGCACAGAAACACCACCCTGGTGGTTCTACTTCAAATTGTTTTACTCTTCCACGTGAGCTAGCTGACGTTCTTGTAAAGACAGATGCTCAAACTGTTTACCGGCAGAACTCTGGGGATGCAGACAAAGCATACACACCCTGAAGAGCAAATCCGTAGATATTTCTATGGAAAAGAACCTGATTATCGAATGTTGATAATGCAACTAGTCAAATTCTGAGCTCACTCCAGTGCTTCCTCACCTTTTTTCGTGGGCGAATTTTATGCAGCTTAACAAAACGTTTGCATATTCAGTCACAGTAAAGACAGAGATTAGGCAGTACTTACTAGTTCCAAAAGCAGTTTTATTCTGTCCGTATGAAAAGCCTGTATTAGTAGTAGAAGAGCCAAAGAGTCCTGTAGCTGTACTTGACGTAGCCGTAGAAGACCCAAACAATCCTGCAGTTGCTCCTGCTCCTACAGGGTTTGAGGGGCCTTTCCTGTTTGCCTGGTAGTCTTCTAAACGGAGCTCCTAGTAAAGGAAAATCCAGTTCTTTTTACACAGAATAAGATGAGTGTTGTTACCATGTTTACACAGCTTTCAGGATGAACGTGTCACAAAAAGCTGGTAACACCTCTACATTTTTAGAAATAAGGGCAGCATAATCAGGACCTGAACTTATCACCGCAGTTCACATTTGGGCTTCAATTTTATTTTTATGGGCTTTTACAGATCTTTTGATTAGACCTGTTTTGAAGCATTAAGTAAGGCAACTTGAACAGAGAAACTTCGTGGTTAAATCCTTGGGAATGTTAGTTTATAACAAACAACGGAGTTTTGTCTGGCATTCTGCCATTTCATCAGCATAGGATTGCTCCCAGCAGGACCTCTTGCCCTCCTGGTACATGGCAAGATGGAATTTCAGCTCTTCAAAAGCTGTAATTTTAAGTATTTAATACCAACTAACATGATGTGTTTTACTTGATGATGCCTCTCTTTTGTGAGGGACACAAATTGAAAGCTGTACTCATTAATGAGCATGCACAATACTTACTATAGTCAAAAAAAACTCTGCTAGAAACAATATTAAATAACAGACAAAATAAACACATTTGAATATTATCGACTGACCTCGAGAGATTTGCTTTCATACTCCTTCATAGCAGTAATGCACTGGTGTTTGGTATTAATGTTAGTGCTAACTCCAGATTTTACCATAGTATCTGTACCTGTTGGTGGCTGCAAGAGAGGAGGTTAAGATATCAAAAATATATCCATATCCAGAGATATACCACATCCAGGTAGCTTGTCACTGATACCACTAGTTTCTGGGCAGACGCTGTAAAAAACTACACTTAGTAGGGGAACCGAAGCAGTACATCAGCATTATCTTACAGCTGGGGCCTCACCCAGCGGTGACGCATGTTCGGTGGCAATCAATAGTGGAATTTACCCCATTACCCTTAAAACAATGCAGTGAAATCATTTCTGCCTTCAACTGGGGAGGCCGAACAAAGTCTGTCCGTTAAATCAGTTTGTACAAGCATCATCCCTCTTCATTTCTAAACTGAACAGGTATTTGGAAAAAGAAAGCCTCTTTCGACAGGTATCAGTTACCCCATTTCCACGACATCTGCTCTTCCAAGCCTCCCTTCATTTTCAACTGCCACAGAACCTTCAGGATGGATTATTCTGCCCTTACTTAAAGGGAACTCATCCAGAAAACACACACAGGGAATCAGTCTTCAACTTTCAGTTAACATTTCCAAAGCCACGCTTATATAAGACTTATATAAGGGGATTACATTTATTTTGGCCCGCATTTGGAACGCTTTAACCCTTATTGCTGTTAACATTTAGCAGTGATCACCTTGAATTCTGTGACACCTCCTGCCTTCCTGAGAAGGCTCAAACTTAATAGCTGGTTTCTCTCTTCAACTTACATGTAGCAGTAAATCTAGTGAGTCTAGATAGGGCATTACTCCACAGTGCTTGGCAAATTCAGAATAAAAAAAAGTCTAGCTCTTTGGAGTTAAGTGTACGTACTATTTCCACTGCAACAGGGGATATTTTCAAGCTATTTCAGAATACCACATACTTGCACATGA
Organism: Anser anser; assembly: GCF_964211835.1. Classification (NCBI taxonomy): domain Eukaryota; kingdom Metazoa; phylum Chordata; class Aves; order Anseriformes; family Anatidae; genus Anser; species Anser anser. The sequence continues at coordinate 215,157,466 of NC_139720.1, forward strand.
ACTAATTTTTGATTTTTTTTAAAAAAAGAAAGCTCAGCAGCCAAGACAGTGCTCTACGCAAAGAACTGCACAACGTAACGTTTCCTATAGTAAACGGGCTGGATTAAGAAGGAAAAACAGAACTTACATTGAACTTAATGGTTGTGCCAGTTGGAGCAGCAGTGAAACTAGTTGGGCCAAAGAGAGAGCCAGATGTACTCCCAAAAGGATTGGAAGTGGTGTTGGTGGTTCCAAAGAGACCGCCACTGCTGGTACTTGTTCCAAAGTCTTTGTAAAAATAAAAACGAGAAGATCAGTACAAGAACAAACTTTAATTTTAAAACTGAAAGTCAAATACTCTATTCAAATTAGAAAGCAGTTTGGAAATGGAAGAAACTGCTAGAGAAAAAATTAGAGCAGTACTGGAGACCTGTAGCCTGTTAATGCACTAAGATCACCCAGATTACCCCCCAGCTCATCACCCCAGGAAACACTAGAATAACCACAGCAGCCAGTTTCATCCTCTTCCTGACAACACCACTACGAAAATGATGTGCACAAAGGGAATCAGTGAAGTTTCTTTTTCTCTTCTCAAAAGTGTCTGCAAATTGTTTCTGCTTCAGGGAATTACAGCAGAGTTTGAGAGGCATTTCGAACATTGTAGTGCCAGAAGCAGAATCAACCACAACTGCCCTACAAGAAGCGGAATAAAAAGCTAAGATCAAGCAGAGCCAAAGGACATTTGAGAGTGGAAAATGCCAGCTGACTACCATTTCAAATAGGCTACAAAATCTGTAGCTGTCATTTTAGCCATGAATTTTGAGCTAACCAGTTTCACATCTGGCTACTGTGGATCACAGTAATGTAACCACACCCTCTGGGAGAAAAGGAAGGGGAACTACACAAAAAAAACCACAAAAACACACACGCTGAAACCCCACATTATCACTTGGATCAGACCCCCACGTATACCCAACGTTCCGCACCTTTCAATCAAACTAAGCAAGCAGCACTTAAGAGACACAGCAGCTTTACTCACTTCCGAAGCCAGCAGGCTTGTTCTGCGCGAAGGCATTGCTTTGGGATGAGAAGAGCCCTCCACCGGTGCTGGTGGTGCCAAACAGGCTGTTCGACGTCCCAGTTGATGTCCCAAACCCAAAGCCAGTACTTGTGGAGGAGGTGGCTGGCTGATTGAACGTAGTCGAACCAAACAACCCTCCTGAAGACAGAAACAAGCTATTAGTCATTTGCAGTCATTAACTGCTTGGGGTTACTGCTTGCTATGTTTTGCTTTTGTTTTTAAATAACTTCCTTCTTTCAGGAGAGGACTGCACACTACAGCCGTAACGCTGCAATACCTGGCTTTGTCTGCGTGCTGCCGAAGAGGCCTCCAGTGTTGTTGTTCGACCCGAAGGCTGAGGTGCCAAACGCTCCTCCACTCGTAGTACCAAAGCCAGCATCTGAAACATCAGTGACAGTTTAGAGGAACGCATATTCTGAACGTGCAGTAAACGCTGTTACCGTCCTTTTCGCTTGCAAAAAGAAGCCTGTGCCTGACTGCACGCTAGTGAAGCGGCACGCTTAACGCTTGCACAGCTAGAGCAGCAACAGCCTAAAGCCTGGAGACAGCCACTGCGACGCGAGGCAAAGACAGCCAGCTCCGGGCCGCCCTGCAAGCTCTCCACCGCTTGTCACGGCACTCGGGAGCAGGTCGCGACATACCTTGGTTTGTGAGCAACACAAAAAAAGCCAGTAACAGAACTGGGGGGGTTAGACTCGATGATCTCTTGAGGTCCCTTCCAACCCCTCCAACTCTGTGACTCTGTGAACTGATGTGCTGTTTATTCCCCCCAACAACAGGGCAGGTGCGGTGATAAACAGCCTGCTTTAATGCCAAAACCACCTCGCAGTGGAAAACCAGACTCCGAGTTTAGACGTGACTTACTTTGTCCAAAAGTTGAAGTTGTCCCAAAGCCAGTGCTGCCTCCAAACGGAGTTCCGAAGGATTTGTTGAACATCTTCAGTAAGTATCAGAGTTTTCTTTATCTAAACCTAGAAAGAAGAATTCAGTTTTTAATTAACGCTTGACGCGAAAGCTCATTTTTCACCTTCCTTGCTACTGATGTAAGCAAACTAATTGGAATACTTAAGCCCCTAGACACACGAAGGCACGACTTCAGTCACACTACATTTAAAACGGTCAGAGCCCTAAGAGACACAAGCACTAATATTTCAGTAGCACGCTTCCCTCCATCCTTAACTACAGCTAGACTTCGTGCACATCTTACACCCTGAAGTAACATAAACAAAGCTACACTCCCCTGATCTCTGTCCTCTCAACAAAACCCTCCTGAACCTCTCTCAGGAACAGCAGTTCCCACATTTCCACTCTATCTGGTCTGCGCCAGGCAACTCGCACACGTTTTTGCTCAGTCACCTGCAGGCCCGGGAGCCCACCCCATCAAACTGCTTCTCTAAAACACACGTGGGGGCTTCACTGCACTGCGGGCGCTTCTCTAACAACCCCAAGGTTTCCCTAAGGAGTTTCCTTTTAAGCCCTACCTCCCAGCCCCTCCACTCACAACGCCAAATGGAAACGCACTGTACAAGAGCTACAGGAACACAGCTTCCCTCAGCTTCCCTTTTGTTGCTCACTGGGATGCACCGAGACTTTAACTCAAGTTTCTGAACATTTCTCTAAGGTTTTATGCACTCCAGGCAAGGCCCCGTCTTCCCGCACAGCACCTGCCATTTATTTATGGGTACGTTTGGTAACGCTACTCCGCTCCAATGTTTTCCACAAGTACAAACACGATGCCAGACCGTTTTCATCAAAAAAAACAGAGCTGAAATGAAATCACAACAGCTGTACCGCAGCCGAGAGAAATCTGTAGTCCCTTCCTGTACGGGGGTAACCGTGATTCCGTCGCTGATAATGCCACTATGACATAGCAGAGGAGTTCGGCAGGATCAGCTGGGAGGGGACAGCGCAGACCTAGCAGGTTTCCCCACAGAAAAGCGTAAGGCGCGGTGGGCACCAATCCTATTTACAAAGCGCTCCTACTCGTGCCGGGGTAACTCCAGCGCGTAACCACACGCTCGCTTTTAGCGCTACCTTTTTCAGGACTTTTAAGTTCCCCGAAAGCCCAACGCTTCTGCAGCAAACACCTAACGGGCGTGCTCCACGCACGGCAGCGCACCCGAGAGTTGCCAACACGCAGGGAGCCGGGCGTTCAGCGGCACTCAGCCTCGGAACAACCCCGAGGAAGGGCGATTTCCCAGGGGGTAAGGGAGGCACCACGGGATGCACCCCCCCGGCCTGGGGCTCCCCCGCGCCCCGCTGCCGCCTGCCCTCCGCTCGCCGCCCACCTTCGGGGGCCGCAGCCCCGCGCAGCCCCGACCCCCCCGGCCCGGCACAGCCCGGCAGGACCCGGCCCCGCACAGCCCCGACCCCCCCCGGGCCCGGCAGGACCCGGCAGGACCGGGCCGGGCGCTGCGAGCCCCGCACGCCCCCCCCCCCCCCCAATCCCACCGCCGACCCCCATCACGCAATTAACCACAGCTAATTAACCACCGCTCGTTAATTACAGCCAACCACAGCCGCCCGCAGCCCGGCAGCCCGGCAGCCCCGCGCCCCCCTCAGGCCCCCCCCGGGCCCTCCCCGGGCCCTCGCGGCCCAACGGCCCCACACCCCCCCCGCACCGCCCCGGCCGTGCCCGAGGCCCCGCCCGAGGCCCCGCCCGCCCCCCGGTGGCCGCCCCGAGCCGGGGGGGGACGCGGCGCTTACCGCCGGGAGCGGCCGGGCCCGGCCTGGCCTCGCCGCGCCGCCGCCGCCTGCCGGAGGAGGGAGGGCCGCGGGGAGGAAGCTGCGTCACAGCCCGCTCCGCGCGCGCCTCCCAGCAGCCTCCGCGCCGCCGCCCGCACGCCCCCCATTGGCCGGCCCCGCCCCCGCGCGCCCGCCGACGATTGGCCGCCGCGCTGCGAAAGCGAGGCGGCCCCCGGGGGAAAGGGGGAGGCGCTTGGATTCTATTGGCTGACGGGCAGCCGCGCGCCCGCCCCCGCCCGAGCGCCGGTTGGCTCGCGCCGCAGAAGGGCGGGGCCGGCGCCGCGGAAGGGTCCAGAACAACCCCCCCGCCGCGCTGCGCCACGGCCGGGGCGGAGGGGGCGGGGCTTCTGCCGGACCGACCAATCAGAGAGCGGCGGGGGCGGGGCCTGCCGAGGGGGCGGGGCCGGGCGCGGAGCGGAGCGGAGGGGGTGCGGGGCCGGTGCGTGGGGGCGGGGCGGGGCCGGGGGGGGCCGGGAACGGGGGGGGCTGGGGGGGGTCTGGCGGGGGGGGGGGCGGGGCACGGCGCGGGGCGGGGGCTGCGGGAACGGAGGGCCGGGAACGGGGATCCGGTAATGGGGAGCTGGGAATGGGGGGTGCGGTAACGGGGGTGTGGTAACGGGGAGCCGGTAACGGGGGGTACGGTAATGGGGGGGCGGTAAGGGGGGGGCTGGGAACGGGGGTACGGGAACGGGGGGCCAGGAACAGGGGGCTGGTAATGGGGGTGCAGTGACGGGGGGTGCGGGAGTGGGGGTCCGGTAAGCGGGGGGTTTGGTAATGGGGAGCGGGAACGGGGAACCGGTAATAGGGGGTCCGGAAACGGGGGCCAGTAACGGGGGTGCGGTGACAGGGGGCCGGGAATGGGGGTTGGGAACAGGGTGCAGTAACGGGGCCGGTAACCGGGGTACAGTAACGTGCCTGGTGTCTGCAGGCCCGGCAGCATGCTGCAGGTTCCGCTGCCCCTGGACCGTGACGGGATCCTGCTCCGGCTCCGTTTCACCACGCTGGCCGTGGGCACCGTGTGCTGCCCCCTGTTCGGGTTCCTCTTCTGCGTCACCTGGTCCCTGCTCTTCCACTTCCAGGAGACCACGGCCACCCACTGCGGGGTGAGTGGCACCGCACCGCACCGCACGGCTCGGGGGTGCCTGCGTGGCGCTGGGGGGCCGCGAGCCTCCGCCTCCACCTGAGGTGCGCCGGGACCTCAGGTGTACCTTAAGGTACCTTGTAGGTACCCTATAGGTGCCCTATAGGTCCTTAAGGTACCTTATAGGTACTCTATAGGTCCTTAAGGTACGTTATAGATACTATATAAGTCCTTAAGGTACCTTATAGGTACCCTATAGGTCCTTAAGATGCCTTATACATACCTTATAGGTGCCCTATAGGTCCTTAAGGTACCTTATGGATACCATATAAGTCCTTAAGGTGCCTTATAGGTACTCTATAGGTCCTTACGGTACCTTGTACGTACTCTATAGGTCCTTAAGGTATGTTATAGATACCATATAAGTTCTTAAGGTACCTTATAGGTACTCTATAGGTCCTTAAGGTATGTTATAGATACCATATAATTCTTAAGGTACCTTACAGGTACCCTATAGGTCCTTAAGGTACCTTATAGGTATGCTATAGGTCCTTAAGGTACCATATAGGTACCCTATAAGTCCTTAAGGTACCTTATAGGTACCCTATAGGTCCTTAAGATACCTTATACATACCTTATAGTGCCCTATAGGTCCTTAAGGTACCTTTTAAGTCCTCTGTAGGTCCTTATGGTACATTATAGATACTATATAAGTCCTTAAGGTACCCTATAGGCCCTTAAGGTACCTTATAGGTACCCTATAGGTCCGTAAGGTACCTTATAGATACCTTAAAGGAGGCTGTAGCGAGGTGGGGGTTGGTCTATTCTCCCACGTGCCCGGTGACAGGACGAGGGGGAATGGGCTAAAGTTGCGCCAGGGGAGGTTTGGGTTGGATATTAGGAAAAACTTCTTTACCGAAAGGGCTGTTAGGCATTGGGATGGGCTGCCCAGGGAAGTGGTTGAGTCACCATCCCTGGAGGTCTTTAAAAGACGTTCAGATGTAGAGCTTAGCGATATGGTTTAGTGGAGTACTGAGTGTTAGGACAGAGGTTGGACTGGGTGATCTGGGAGGTCTCTTCCCGCCCAGATGGTTCCGGGGTTCTGTGATCCTGCCACGCACGGCGGGGTGACGGAGGCGGGTGGTGGTGAGGAGGCCGTGGGGCAGCGCGGCCCCGGTGCAGATTTGGAGAAACGGGCAGAGTGGACGTGGGCGCTGCCCCCTCCTCACCGACCGGCCGTGGGTTCCTCAAGCAGAATGTAGTCGGCCTGGGGAGCGTCAGTCCCAGGGCTCTGTGGGTTGCTCTGGGCTCCAGGACAGACCGAGCAAGACCCAAAATGGTGACAGTGACAGCAGCAAGGGGACCCTCTTGGGGGGGGACCCTCAGGGAGGACCGGAGGTGCCCATTTCCCAACCTGACCTGCTCCCGAGAGAGGTGGGTGGCCACCAGAGGCCCGTATCAGGGATGTGCCAAGACACTGCCAAGCCTCGTACAGCCCACGGACCGCTAGCCCTGCCCCTCTTCCACGTGGGCACCAGTGAAGCTGTCAAGAGCAGTCAGAGGCGTATCGCGAAGGACCGCAGAGCCCAAGCCCAGAGCTTCTCTCCAGTCCTGCTGTCCAAGGAAAGGGCTTTGGGAGGACCGGTAAATCCAGCAGACCAGTGCGTGGTGGTGGGGCAGGTGTCGGAGCCAGGGGCTGGGCCTTTTGGGCCGTGGGACCCCGAGAAACCTGGTCTTTGTGGGGTCAGAAGGGGTCTGCCCCTCAGGGGAGGGGAAGAGCATCTTGGGCTGCAGGCTTGTTGAGCTGGTGCAGAGAGCGTTCAGCTGAGTCCCTGGGCAGGGGGAAGCTCAGACTCCTGGCAGTTGGATGCCAGCACCAGCAGTAGGTCCCAGAGCCAGGAGAAGGACCAGAGGCCAGCAGGAAAGCACCTGGAGAACAGCACGAAGGAATTCCATCCCCTTCATCCGACAGAACAACCTAATTAGGGATCCAGCTTAACCGCCTCTACGTGAGCGCGGCAGCGTGCGAAGTAACCGGGGGGAAGTGGAAGTTTTAGCTAGTTGGGCTTTGGCCCTTCTGGTGTTCCCACTGCACGGCGTGACCGGCCAGCTTGATGATCCTCAAAGTCTCTTCCAGCCCGGATGCTTCTGTGACTCTGTGATTCCCTGGAAGCGCGGTCCTGCCTGGGTTACCTCCTGTGCAGCAATCCCAGCTGGCTCGGGACAGCCCTGAGCCGTGCGCTTGTTGTGAGGTCGATGGGTTCCTGCTTTTCTCTTCCTCCCTGAACATCATCTTTGCTGCTGTCCCTATCAATTTCCTCCATTAGGGATGGGCAGCAAAGCCAACCCCCTTCTCCTCTCTCTCCAGCTGTGGGGATGGAGGAGTTTCAGCCCACCGCTGACCGAAGGGAAGGGGCGAGGGCTGGGCACGCGAAGCTGAGGAACCCGAGGGGGTCCCGGAGCTGCTCCCCTGGGGCAGAGCTGGGGCTGGGTGGCCCTGGGGGACGCACCGGGGCTGCTGCGTGCTGCCCTTCCAGGCTCCCCACGCCTCTCTAAGCTGCTGTATCCCATCAGGTCCCGAACTACCTGCCCTCCATCAGCGCGGCGATCGGCGGCGAGACCCCGCAGCGCTACGTCTGGCGCCTCTGCATCGGGCTGCACTCGGCGCCCCGCTTCCTGGTGGCCGTCGCCTACTGGAACCACTACCAGAGCTGCCACTGCTCCCACCCCCGCTACCCGCGCTTGTGCCACTTCAACCTGCTGCTCAACCTGCTCGAGAACTTCGCCCTCCTCGTGCTGACCTACGTGTCCTCGTCCGAGAACTATGGTAGGTGTCTCCTCCCGCGCCGGGCTCTGCGGAGCTCTGCGTCCCGAGGGCGCTTTGCAGGTGGGCAGCTCGGAGAAACGAAGGTGGTAAAACAAAGAGGTTCTGTGAACGTTGGGGTTTAGATGGGGAAGTTGCATCCAGCGTGCGGATAGCCCTGTTCTTCCTGGAACTCTTGGGGCTGATGAGTGGCTGAAACCATAGGCGGGGTTTTTGTGCCCGGCATTACTGCTTGGTTCCTCCCGTGCTGGGGCCGTGCTCGACGCCTCTCGTCGTGGCTGAGCAAAGAGAGACCAACGCCCGTTGCTGCTACCAGCACCGCCTCCACACCTGAACTTTGGCTCTGAGCCGGCTTCAGCCTGAAGTCTCTTGTAGCAGCATTTCAAGCACCCTCCCACAAAAATGTTTGGGCGAAACTCCCTGTGTCGGCCTCAGGGCAAAATCAGAATCTTTCAGGTTAAATCAGCACAAAACAGGATGGTGCTAGGCTAGGAAACACCGTTCAGGAAGGGAAAGGGAAGGGAAAGGAAAAGTCCTTTTTCCCACACGGTCTGATCAGAAACGAATCTGAAAGCTGGTGGCACCAGCAGCTGCTCGGTCCTGGGCTACGGAGGCGGTGCCGGGGTTGGTGCACGAGGACTCGCGTCGGGTCAGCAAGGTGGTGCTGTTGCAGAGGAAACCAAGCCACTTCTGGGACTTGCAGCAGCAGCAGCAGCGTGCTGTGCCCGCGTGCTGTGCCCGCGAGCTGTGTCGGCTGCTCTGCGCTCAGCTGGGTGACGAGGGTGAATAAATCCCGCGTCCAGCCGCGGGACCGCGCTCAGGGGTTGCAGTCACAGAGCGCTGCAGAGAGAAAGGCCGGAGCGGGTGGGTTTGGAGCAGGGCTGGTGAGGGGGAGCCGGCAGCAGAGGTTTGTCTGCTTGCAGGAAGGGGATGTGGGGCGCAGCTGATCTCGTGCTGGGGGGATCTGCCTGCTCACAGGGGTGAGGGAAGCTCCCTCCGAGGATGGGTGCGGTGGGTCAGGAAGCCCTTTGGTTGCCTTTCGAAATGGGCCCCCCCAGCACTGCCGTGACCGTGCCTGTGGGGCTGAGCAGGTCCAGGACCCAGGCTGCTCGTGCCCCACAGGGCCGTCGGGGCCCGGAACAGAGCCCTGCAGGTGCGTCCTGGTTTCTTGCCAGGTGGTTGTTCGGAGACGTTGCGTCCTGCACACCAGAAGGACGTGGTTCCACTGCTGTCGTGGAAAACCAACCGGCCGGTGCATGAAGCACAGCACTTCAGGCTGCTGAGACAGCTGGCAGCTCGGTGCCAGCTTGTTTCCCTGCTCGCAGATGCTGCCCTGTGTTTTGCAGCGCAGCGGTTGATTTCTCTGCTCCTCACCCGGCAGTCGTGCCCAGAGCAGCCCATCCTGGGGCTCTCACATGCTGGACGTCAGCCCCATAACGCCTCCCACCAGCCGGGCGCTCACTGGCTTAACCTGGGCCTTCCCCAGTCAGCCTGTGGCACTGGGGCCAGGAAAGGAGCCCAAGGACTTCCCCGGGATGCTCCAAGACTGCCCCGTCCGAGCCGCACGCTGCACCAGGGTTCGAGCAGACCCTTCCTCCAGTCCTGTTCACGGGCGTTCGCTCCCCGTGGGGAGCGCAGCACGGGGCTGGTGTGAGCTCGCCAACAGCTCCGCGTGCTGCGAATCCCGGTGCTCTGGGGATGGAAGCCTCTGGCAGACGGAGGTCTGTGGCCCTGGGGCTTTCTGCCCAGCTCCCTGCCCTCTTCCCCTGCCGCTGCCCCCTGCGAGGCATCCCGGCACCACCCTGCGCCTCGGGCAGCAGTGAGGAAGAGGAGGCTGTGGTGCAGCAGAGGAAGGGCAGAAGCCGCGCTGAAAGCTGAGGCCAGCCCAGCCTCGCAGCTCCTCATTGCAGCTCCTCAGGTCTGTAGGGAAAGCTTCGGAGCTGGAGGAGGAGGGCACGGGTTACCCCCCCCTGCAGGCGCTGCTCGCAGCCCCACCTCCGAGAGCTCCTTCCCACCGCTGCTCCCCTTCCTCTGCAGCTGGGATGAGAGGGAAGGGGGGGCGTGTTTTATGGCTGGGTGTCTTGGTTGTGAACTCAGCCTGTGGGCTCGGTTCCTGGAGAAAAGGCCGGGAAACTTTTATTTTATTTAGTTCCTGGAGAAAAGGCCAAGGAACTTGTTTCATTTATTTTTTTTTCATAGAAACACCCCTTTAAAAATCTCTCACCTGGGAGTGCTGGGGTCTGTGTGTGGCTTTGGGGGTCTGCGAGCTGCTTCAGTTCAGAGCTCCGGCCAGCTGCGTTTCCAGCCTGGCAAGTCGGTGTCAGCTCAGTGAGGCGGGGTGGCCTCGGTGCCGGTGACAGCAGTTAGCGGCCGGGTTGAATGCAGGAGGCCGGCTCCCTTTCCGGACCCCAGGCTGTCTCGCTGCACACCTCCCTCCGTGCCTCGGTTCCCCCGTCCCTCCCAGGAGCGCTAAAGGTGATGCTGAGCCGCTCCCCAGGACGCCTGCAGCTTGCAGCCACGCGCAGCTCGAGGCTCCTCGCCTCGGGGCTGAGCCCTCCTGCACACATGGTGCCTGCTGCGAGGCGCCCGTCCCACGCCTGCCCCGGGCTTAGAGGGAGCCACGAGGACAGATCCCTTTGCTGCCAGCTCTCCCTCCCCCTTCTCGGCACGGCTGCCGCGACGCTGTGCTGTCCTGCCGAGGCTCCTCGGCCGCTGCTCGCCCTTGGCACAGCATCCCCGGGGCACGGGGGCCGCCAGCAGGGCCGTGCCCAGCGGCCCTTTGCCCTCTCAAAGCCCTGTCCCTTCCCCCTGTGCTCTCAGCTCACTTCCGTGCCCAGATTTAACAGGAAACCTGTTGTCTCGTTGATTCAGCAATCCACGAAAATGCCTTCATCGTCTTTATCACGTCGGCTCTGGGCCACATGCTCCTGACGTGCATCCTCTGGAGGATGACTAAGAAACACACAGTAAGTCCCGAGGTACAGACGCTTTCCTTTCTTCTCTGCGCGCTGCGCTCGGGGCCGGGGCTCTCGGCTGGCGGTGGCAGGGCTTCACCTGTACCTCACTTTGAAATAACCCTAACCGGGTGGGAAAACCCTTAACGTGGGAGTGAAAGGGGCCGAAGGGAGGGCGGCCACCAAAACCCACGATTTGGTCCCATTTACTGAAACAAACCGGGGAGGGATGTCTTCATTTCCTACTCTCTCGTTTTCACACGGAGCTGACACCTGAAGTGCCACCCGGCCCGTGTCCCCCGGGGTCTGCCCTGCCTGAGGGTGCCCGTTTGGGGCCCTGCCGGGGCGCGGTGACCCTGCTGCTCCTGCCAGCGGGGGCGGCTGCGGCAGCGGGACGCAGGCACCGTGCAAGCCCTCTACTCCGGGGAGGAGCTGCCCCGAGTGCTCCTGTTGGTCCTGCCGCGCGGGATGGCCGTGGGTCTTGTTGTCCAGGGGGGCCGTGGGCTCGGGGGCCCCCCTGGCCAGGCAGAGAGCCAGGCTTCTGGCTCCATCACCTGGACGCGGCTCTAGCTGGCGCCCCATCGGTTCCGCAGCGTGCCACGAGCGGCAGCACAGGACGGGCGGCTCGGCGGTGCGAGCGCTCCGTCTGCCTGCACGCAGCTCTGCCTGGGGCCCCGGCTCTCTGCGCTTTCCCTCCCCGCCCTGCTGCCCCCGTCCTGCCCTCCCTGCCCCAGGTTCCAGCACCGCTGGGCAGCAGGTCCCCGGGCCGTGCCGCGCAGGGCCGGCGGTGGCCTCGCAAAGCAGAACTGGGTGAAGCCCCGCGGGACGTGCGCGCACCGCTTTGTCCTGGGGCTGGGGAGCTGGCGGGGGGTGGGAGCACACGGGGGAGCTGGCGGGGGGTGGGAGCACACGGGGGAGCTGGCGGGGGGTGGGAGCACACGTCTGCCAAGTGAGGGCATGCGGAGCAGGATGGGCGCTGTGCCTGGGGCTGGCACGGACAGTCGCAGAGCGTGCTTCAGTAGGGCTCCCGCTTCATCACATCCATTTGTCCTCCCCTTCCGACAGTTCACCGAGCCTGTGCGGCTGCTGGCTTGTTTTGGGCACCCGGGGAAGCAGCGTCCAGCGCTTGTGCTTGGCTGCAGGCTGCACCACGGAAGGGGCTTCTGAGGCTCCCAGGGCGCTGGGGCACGTGCGGGTCTCGGAGGTGGGCAGGGGACGGGGGTGCGCCTCGGATCTGCCCCAACGGGGTGGTGTTCGCGTGGTCAGCGGCGTCTGCCGACCGACCTCAGCGGGTCTGGGGGGCCGCACGCTGCTGCTGCCCGGGCTAAGAACAGGCAGAAGGCTGCGGCCGTTGCTCTGCGGCCGTGGCAGCGGTTTGCCAAGCCAGGTGGCTTCGCCGTGCTTGTGGTCTGGTGGCGGGACAGAGCGTGGGCGACAGGAGCCCCGGGGCAGCGCGCTGCAAAGGGAGCAGCGGGCGTGCGGAAATCACCCCTCGGCTTCCCAGTAGCTTCCTCTATTTATTCTTTTTTTGTTTGCTTTCCCTGTTTTTGCACCCCCTGCGCCTCTCCCTCGCAGTCCTGCAGCTCAGACGAGGGCTCCCCGAGCAGCATGTGCCAACAGGACGCGCGCGCCTGCAGGCGTGACAGCGCCGTAACACCAAGACCAGCTCACAGCGCAGTGGCAGCAGCGCTCGTCCTGCTGCTGGCTCACGGGAGCACCGGCTCGGATGCGGGCTGTGAGCTCGGTGCACGTTCCCGTGCCACGCCAGAGCACGCGCTCGGTGCCTCGGCACACCTGGCCGCGTGTCCCTGCCACACAGCAGCGCGGCTGCGGGGAGGGTGAGGGCGAGCAACCTGCCAGTAGGCGGCCGGCTTCTGTCTGCTGATCTCCGGGGGGGTGTCTCTGAACTCTGTGCTGGGAAACGCGGGGACCAAAGTCCTGGCACCAGCCCGAGGTGCCCCGCTGCCGTCTGGCAGCACTTCTGCCCTTGGGTTGTCCTCCGGCAGCGTCGCCCCGGGGCCGTTCCTCTCCTGGCCAGGAGGCCGGCACAGCGAGCAGAGGTGTCCTTTCTGCCCAGAGCCCCCCCCACGCGGCTGCACCCCCGCATCCCCTGCATCTGAAGGGGCTGTGAGGTGTGGGGAGCACCCTGCGCCCGCAGAGCTTACGGGCTCCGCGTGCCTCAGCTGCTCGTCCTCGCTGCCGTCCCCTCCCCGAGGCTGCAGGGCTCGAGCCGAGCCTGCGGTCAGCGCGCGGGGCCGGGTCTTGGTGTGTGCCCAGCCCAGCGCCGGGCCACGTGCGAGCGGCCCCGGGTGGCCCCGCTGGAGCAGGGCTTGAAGCAGGTGGACCCGGAGGCGCCCCAGCCTCAGCCACGCTGGCATGGAGAGGAGCTGCCTGAGCAGCGTGGGGACAGCGCCCAGCGGCTCTGGGTTGGTCGTAAGAGGCCCCAGGCTCTCCCCCTGGACAGGATGAGACTCGGAGCTCAGCACCCAGAGCTGTGGGTGCGGAGGAGGCAGCACAGCCCAGGACCCCAGGAAACCTGGCCCCGAGCCCGGGCTGGTTTCGAGGGGGCTGCGGGGCCGCCTGTCAGCAGATGGTGCTGTCGCCCGGGGAGCGAGGTCCTCTGAAAAAGAAAGTGCGTGTGCGACGGAAAAGCTCTCGCATTAAACTCTTCTGGAAGCAGCGGGTCCAGGCCTGAGCCCGCGGCTGGGGGAGGCCCCCCCAGGGAGCTGCCCCTCCGCAGGGCGGCTCTGGCGCTCCGTCGGCACCCCCAAAACGCAGCTGGGGCTCTGCCGTGAGTCGCTCTCATCTGGCCCCCCCATCTCCGGGCCGGGCAAAATTATGTGGGGTTTGTCCTGCTGCTCGACTTCCCTGGGCTCGTCCCATGGCCCCAGTGCGAGCCTGGGGGCTGTGCTCGGGGCCACGAGGCGAGCACGGGGCCGTGCCAGGGGCCGCTGCGGGCACGGTGCCGGTGCCACATCCTCCTCGCCCTGCGCCGTGCGGCCAGCGGGGACTGCCCGGCCCAGCAGGGAGAGGTGCGGCAGCCGCTGAGCTGGCCGGATTGTGCCGGGCGCTGGGAGCCTCGCGGGGTTATTTTAGGGGAGAGCACGGGCTGTCTCTTCTCGCAGGGAAAGCCAGGGGTGCCCGGGAACGGCCCTGGTGGTGCCTCGGAGCCAGGCTCCGGCTCGCTTCGCCTCGGTCGCGGGGCAGTTTGTTCACCTCTGCCATCCCCCAGCCCTGGAGCAGGAGCAGCGTCTGCGCCCCGGAGTCCTCGTGCCTCGTCCTGGGGAGAACTTTCCAACAGCCACCAGGAGCGGGCCGAATTTCGGGCAGCTCTCCTGCACAGGACCCGCACCGCAGGGATACTCCTGGCCACCCCCGTGTGCAGCCCCGCCGCGGCCGCTGCGTTTCTTCCAGCCCCTTGCCCGGCCTCGTCTCAGAGGCTCCGAGCAGAGGCGCTTCCCCCACCCGCTGCCAGGGCGCTGCTCTAGGGCTCGGCTGGTGACAAAACGTCCCCTCTGCTGCTCCCGGGAACCATTCCCTGCAGAGGGCAGGTCCCCGGGAGCGAGGGATGGGGCTCCTGGCAGCGTGAGCCCCGTGCCCTGGCCCACCTGCGGCTGGGGAAGGCACCAGAGCTCCCCGACCGAGCTCGGGCTGAGCCTGGGGCCGTTTCTGGGCCAGGTCCCCGCACCGTCCCATCCCGCGGGAGGGCGCAGAGCCGCAGCACGGCGGCACCGGGGCCCTTTGCTGGAGGCCCCGAAGCTGCCGGGCTGCGCTGGGGTGAGCACGTGTGTGACAGGAATCGGTGTTGCAAAAGCCTCGCGCTCCCCAGGGCGCGTGTCGCAACCGCCTGCCGCAAGGGCAGGAAGGTGCTGGGGAACTGGCTCGCAATGGGGAAGCGCAGACGGTTTCCAGCTGCAGAGGACGAGAGAAAGGAAAATAGAGCTCTGCAAGAGGGGGGGGAAAGGAAAGCAGGCAGGGAGGAGGAGGGGAAGGGGCACCAGATGGGCGCTCGGGGGGAGAAGGAACACACAGAGCCTCCCGGGGGTGGCACCCCGCGCACGCCTGGCACATCGCTGCGGCCGCTCCCCAGCGCAGCCCCTGCTCCGGGCCAGCTGCAGGCCCCCGCAGCCCCGTGCCACGGGGAGCAGCGCAGCCGGGCAGCCTGGTTTCACTTCTTGTTTGCAAACACAGTTCTCCTCTTCCCCGGCAGCTGGCGTCACCCTTGTCTGCGTTCCGGCCCGGAGACACGCATGCACGCGCGCAGCGGCCGGGTGCGGGGGCCGTACCGCGCTGTGCCTCCGCGCCGTGCTGTGCCACCCCGCTGTGCCGAGCCGTGCCGTGCCGTGCCAAACTGCCAGCCCCTCGGGAGCTGAGCCACGAGCGGGGTCCGTGAGCACGCGTGGTTTCAGCCCAGCTCCTCGCCAGCGATCGCCTGCAGCGCGGTGACAGCGGCCCGCGGCGGTGGCTCACCCGAGGCCGCTATAAATATCCTGGCGCTCGGCTCGCGCTGCTGGAGCCGCTCGGCTTCGCGTTCACCGCAGGGAAGCCAGAAGCGCTCTCGGGGGCGAGCTGGGCCGGCGCGCAGCACGTAGCCCCCGGGAAGGGCCGGCTCCCAGCGCAGAGAGGGTCTCTGGAAAACCCGAGCCCCCTGCGTGGGATGCGGCTGGGACTGGCGCTTGGTCTGCGCGTGGAACATTGACGCGTTTTGGACTAATTCACCTTTGCCCTCCTGTGGCACGTCCCCGTGGGGCACTGAGGCATAAACCCCGCAGGGACCCCCCCCGGAGGTGGTGGAGGAGCAGGCAGAATGCGTGCCTCCTGCTGCCCGTCCCGCAGCTCCACGGCTGGGGCTCGCGGTGCGGGGCGCTCCCCAGGAGGGGAAGGGGCGGCTGGGGGCTGTCCGTGGGCTCTGCACGGGGCACGGGGCCATGCCCCTCCACGCTGGTGGGTGCAGCCAGTGCCGTTTTGTCCTCCTGTCCCCCGCTGTCTGCCTCCCGCTCCTGACTCACCTTCGCGTGCACGGGGCAGTGTGCTGCAGCTCAGAGCCTGCAAGCGGCGGCTCTAAATATAACGCGCCTGTGGTTTGCTGGGCCAGACGCGCGTCCCAGTGCAGAGGGCTGGCTCAGGGGGCCGTGCGCGTGGGGAGCAGCGTGCAGGGGTCGGGGGCCGGGTCCACCAGGAAGCACGAAGTCCCGGTTTCCATCGATGCGCTGCACCATGCCGGTGCCGGTGCCGGGACAGGGACAGGGACAGGGGCAGCGGTCTCCATGGCCATGCTGTCAGGCCGTCCTGCCGGGCTCAGCACATATCCCGAGCTCGTCCCACATCCCTGGGACTGCCTTGTCCCTCTTGTCGCCCACCTGCAGCTGGAGCACGGGCTGTGAGGGGCTGCCTCAGGCTCCTGCTTGGAGCCCCTGCGCCCCCACCGGGTGCTGCCTGGGCCCCCCCTGCCCTCCAGAGCTGTCTGCCCCGCGGCTTAGCTCGGCTTTTCCCTGCAGCGGGGGGGTGAGACTCTGGGCTGAGCCCGTCCCGAGGAAGGATTATAGAGAAAAACAGCTAATTAGGTGCTGCCCGGGGCAGAATTAATCCTCAGTGCCAGGGCACGTGCAGCTCAGCCCCGTACCCTGCAGCTCTGCGCCTGCGGCACCGTTCCCGTCCCAGCTCTTGGCCGCCAAGTCCTGGGGGCACTTGAAGGAACCTGGCAGTGCCGTAATCCCGCTGCGAGCAGCGCCTTCCTGCAGGGCTTGTCCTTGGGGGCTGGGGGGATGGAGCGCGGGGAGGTGCTGCGTGACGCAGTGCACGAGGGTGGAGGGGTTCAGCGCTGCGTGGTGCCACGGGGTGCAGCGCAGCACCACCAGGTGCAGAGTCGTGCACTGGACGTGGTGCAGTGCAGCTCAGTGAAGCAGTGCAGCATGGTGCAGTGCAGCACGGTTCCCCGAGGTGTGGTGCAGTGCCAAGTGCTGCCATGCAGCGCAGCACGGTGCAACAAGGTGCAACAAGGTGCAGCACAGCATGGTGTCACGAGGTGCGGTGTGGTGCCATGAGGTGCGGTGCAGTGCCCTGTGTTGCTGTGCAGCAGAGCACAGTGCCACGAGGTGTGGTGTGGTGCCACAAGGTGTGGAGCAATGCCACATGCTGCCATGCAGTGCAGCACAGTGCCACAAGGTGCAACAAGGTGCAGCACAGCACGGTGCCACAAGGTGCGGCGCGGTGCAGTGCAGGACAGTGCCACGAGGTACGGTGCGGTGCCACGAGGTGTGTTGCAGTGCCACGTGCTGCCATGCAGCACAGCAGGGTGCCATGAGGCGCAGCACGGTGCCACAAGGTGCAGTGCAGTGCCATGTGCTGCCATGCAGCGCAGCATGGTGCCATGCAGTGCAGCATGGTGCCACAAAGTGCAGCGTGGTGCAGTGCACCATGGTGCCACGAGGTGCGGTGCAGGACAGTGCCACGAGGTGCGGTGCAGTGCCACGAGGTGCGGTGGGGTGCCATGTGCTGCCTTGCAGTGCAGCACAGTGCCGTGAGGTGTGGCACGGAGCAGTGCACCACCGTGTAACGAGGTGCGGTGCAGTGCCACGAGTTGCGGTGCAGTGCCACATGCTGCCATGCGGTGCAGCACGGTGCCACGAGGCGCCGCACGGCGCAGTGCAGCACGGTACCACGAGGCGCAGCACGGCGCAGTGCAGCACGGTACCACGAGGTGCGGCGTGGTGCCTCGAGGTGTGGTGCAGTGCCGCATGCTGCCATGCAGCGCAGCACGGTGCCACGAGGCGCAGCACGCTGCAGAGCAGCCCGGCGCGCTGTACAGCCTGACGCAGCGCCGCGGGGTGCAGCTCAGCGCGATGTGGTGCAGCGAGGCGCAGTGCCGCGGGGCGCGGTGCTGCGCGGGCGCAGCGCAGGAGCCAGAGAGCGGGGCACTGCCGCTCACCTTGCTGAGACGAGCGGGGCTCCGCCGCTGCCTCTGGCGTGCGACTGTTTCCGCTGCCGTGGGACCTGGATGAAAACAAGGCTGTGCCGTGACCCGCTTTTCCGGTGCGAAACTTTGCATAACGTGGCCATGGGCCCGCGCGCTGGCTGCTGCCGAGCACCGGCTGGCACCGCCGCGCTCCACCCCGTGCCGCCCAGCGCACCCCCAGCTCCTCACCCTGTGCTCCCGGTGGGCGAGCGGGGCCGGCGCAAGGGGGGCGGCCGTGGGGCGCTGGGGAGCGCCGGGACGCGTCGGGCTGAGCTCCCCGAGCCCCCAGATGGCAGCCGTAACCGCGAGGCCGCCCTTCCTCTCTGGGTTTTCCTCCCCACCGCAACCTGTTTGTGCTCAGGGCAGCGGGCTGAGCCTGCAGGCGCGCTTTCGGTGGGGTAATGGAAAGAGTGATGGGGCAATTTAAATTTTCCTTATTCTCAGCAGTCCCTGAAAATGGAGTTTTTGTCTCACGTGAAACATCAGGCGAGAGGAAAATTCCCCTCCCACTCAGCAGCAGGAATAACAACCAGGGCCCGGGGGGCCGTGGGTGGCATCCCCGTGTCCTCCGCCCGGGTCCAACCCTGATGCTGGTGCTCACCAGGGACGCGTGCCCGAGCCCTGCTGCGGCTCGTGCGGTGCCTCCCACGCGGCACCGGCTGCCCACGCAGGTGAATTCCCCACATCTGGGGCCGGAGGATCCGTGTCTGGTTGTGCCATTGCCCCTACCCTGGCTGCCAGTGTGAGCTCTGCTGCAGGCACTGTTCCCAGCTGCTAGCAGTGCCGGGGCACGGTGCAGTGCAGGGGGCTGGTGGGGTCTGCCCATGTCCCGTGTCCCCACGGTGCCACGTGCGCCGTGACGGGGACGGATCCGGCACCGGGGCCGTGCGGGCGGCCAGGCTGTGAGCAGGTGCCCTCGGTCTCTTCCAGGAGCGCAAGTCGTACAAGTGGAAGCAGCTGCTCTTCTTCTTTACCTTCATCACCTTCGCGTTTGCCGTGTGTGTCTACTTCCACCACAACTGGTACTGCGGGCCTGGAGGTACGGACGTGCGCCTCTGTGCCGCTCGGCCGCGCCGGGGCGCGGGGAAGGGGCCGGGGTCACCCCGCTCAGAGGGGCTGTGGCACAGCAGGAGCCCTCACGTGGGATGGTGCCCAGCCGCCCTTCTCCTCCCCTCCTCTGCCCTGCATCTGGCTGAGGCCCGGCACCGAGCCCCTGCCCCGCGTCCTTGCAGCCCTGGGACCTGTCCCCAAGAGGTCCCCAAGGTCTGGGGGCAAATCCGGCCGCAGGGCGGCACTTCCCACTAACCCGCTGTGTTTCCTCTGCCAGTTTACACCATCTTTGCTTTCCTGGAGTACCTGGTTGTCCTCTCCAACATGGCCTTCCACATGACTGCCTTCTGGGACTTCAGCAACAAGGAGCTGGTGGTGAGCTCCATGCTGGAAGACAAGCACTTCTAGCCGGGCCCTGCACGCCGCCGGGCGCGTCGCCCGTCCCGGAGCCGGCCGCAGGCGCCCTGGACCGGTGCTGAGCCGTGCCGTGGGTGCAGTCTGCAGCCCCTGCCCGGCGGGGCTGTGGGCGACGGGTTTGTGCCTGCCGGTAGCCGGGGCTCTCCCGTGGAGGCGCTGGCCCCGCGGCGGGGACGGGAAGCCGAGCCCCTTCCCTCTCCCGGCTGCGCTGCGGCTCTCGGCTCTCGGGGCAGAGCCCCCCCTGCTGCCGCAGACATCTCCGTGTCCTGGGCTCCACGTGTTGGTCCCTGCCCATGGCCAGAGCTCTCATGCACAGGGGACATGGGGACCCGCGTGGCCAAGGCTCCCTGCCCCAGCTCCCTCCTGGCCTTGGGACGCAGGGGGGGGCAGGCGAGGGGTCAGGCGGCTGCTGCCTGGTTCTTTGGAGGGTCCTTTCCTTGCCCCACGCTCCAGCTGGGTGGCCTCATGGTTTCTCCTCCAGGCTGGGAGAACTTTGTCGGGGGACCCTTGGCCAAGATCTCCAACAAGGGCTCATGGCCCAGAGGGGGGCTGCGAAGCTTAAGGGCGCCCCCCACCCCGTGTCTCTCCAGTCGCACCCCCAGAACTGAGCAGCGCGAACGCCTCGGGCGGTTCGCTGCAGGGCTGGGGCAGAGCTGGGCACAAGCTGCAGAGGCTGGGGCTGAGCCGGGCCCCTCGGAGCCCCGGCGCTGCGATGGGGCAAAGCCGCCCCGGGCCGAGCTGGAGGGGCCCCGGCCGGGGTCCCGGCGGGGCAGGGCAGCCCCCCACACGTCTCCACCCATGCGTGCCCCGCCGCACTGGGTTCCACCCATCCCCCTGCCTGCATGCGCGTGGCGTGGCACCTCCCAGCAGCGTGTTCTCGTTGGTTTTGAGGATGAAATAAAGCACTGAATATTTTTGTGAGCTCTCTGCCTCCTCACTGCCCTCCCTCCTCCTCTTCCTCACCTGACCATCACCTGTGGCCGGGGCGGGCTGGGGGGCTCAGCTCCCTGCAGCTGTGCCTGGAGCTGCTCCGGTGCCTGCGTGGACATCGGCACGATTGGGGCTGAGCTGGCACCCAGCCCAGGGCTGCTGTTTTGTGCCCTGTGCCAATCCCTGCAGGCACTGCATCGGGGTGCTGGGCATGGCGGTGCCGTGGTGGCACGCAGCAGGCTGGGGACAGGCAAGTGCCCAAGCCCCCGGCGCTGCAGCCCGGCACGGCCCTGGCACGGCCCTGGCACCCCACCCCTCCCCAGGACCCCAAGGCGATGCGGGGCCGGGCTGGGTGCAGGATGCGGATCCAGGCGCTGGGGCTGGCTGCAGGATGCGTGCGCTGGGCAGCCCTGGCGGGGCGCGGGGCGGGTGGGAGCTGTTGGCCGAGTCCTCCCCGCAGCTGGAGGCTCCGCTCCCCGCCCGGCCCCGGGGGCCTGACGCGGCTGCAGATGCTGCAGGGCTGGGCTGGGTGGTCACGGGGCAGGGGACGTGGGATATGGGGCACAGGATGTGGGATATGGGGCACGGGACGTGGGATATGGGGCAGGGGACGTGGGATATGGGGCAGGGGACGTGAGATACGGGGCACGGGACGTGGGATATGGGGCAGGGGACGTGGGATATGGGGCACGGGACGTGGGATATGGGGCAGGGGACGTGGGATATGGGGCACGGGACGTGGGATATGGGGCACGGGACGTGGGATATGGGGCAGGGGACGTGGGATATGGGGCACGGGACATGGGATAGGGGGCAGGGGATGTGGGATATGGGGCACGGGACGTGGGATATGGGGCAGGGGACGTGGGTTATGGGGCACAGGATGTGGGGCAGCCATGCTGGGCTGAGCCAGCTCAGGGCAGGGTGCAAGCAGCGGGGCCGGGGCCCTCGGCTTCCCTCTGCACCGCCCTGGGGCTCCCCCAGGGCTGCCCACGCCTCGGCACGGGCCCTGACCTCATGCAGCAGGGCCGGGGACGCGGAGGGGAAAACCCGTGAGCTCATCCCCACGCTGCGCCCCAGGGCCGGGTCAGGGCCGAGTCCCGCTGCAGCTCCGCGTCCTGCCCCGGGTCCCCGCCTCGTCCCAGCCCTGCTCCCCCCTGTCCCCACCGGGGGGGCAGCTCGGCCCTGCGAGGGGGTCCCCGTGGCCAGACCCTGCCCCAGCAGCTCCAGGCGCAGGGAGCGTCCCGCTGCGGCACTGGGGTCCCCGTGGGGACAGCACCCGGGGGGCACGGGGACCGGCGGGTGCCAGCGGGGTGCGTGGGGCACCCGCGCAGTGGCCGGGGGTCGCCGTGGGGCCGGATCCTGCTGCCTGCAGGCTCCTGGGGCCTAGGAAGTGGGGGGAGGCTTTGCACCGTCCCCAAGGGGCTGCGGCCAGGCTGGCGGCCGACGCGCGCCCTCGGCACGGGACGGGACAGGATGGGGACAGAGCCACCCCGCCTCGCGGGCATCGTCGCCCACGCCAGCCCCCGGGGCCCCCCCCAGATCTGCTCAGGAAGCGGCCGGCGGGGAACAAAGGCCGCTTGTGCGGGGCCGCCGGGTCTCTGCCCTTCCTGCAGCGGGGCCTGGCTGCGGCCCCGGGGCGAGACAAGGGGCCCGTGTGTGCCGGGGCCCTGCCAGGGCCGGATCCGGCCACCGGCAGCTCCTGCCCCCGAGGGGCTGCAGCGCCCGGAGCCCCCCCGGCACCCCCGGCCCCGGGCAGGCCAGGCCAGGGATGGCTCCGGGCATGGGGGGCTCCGGTGCTGAGCTTGGAGGGGGCCGGACGGGGCAGGGCCCGAGCTGGGGTGGCCGGGGGCTCGCAGGGAGGAGAGCCTGGCCCGGGGACCGGGGGCCATCCCCACGGCGTCCCCACAGCCTGCCGTGTCCCTGGGCACAGCCCCGTGGCTCTTCCCATCCCCAGCAGTGCCCAAGGCCAGGCTGGGGGGGCTGGGGGCAGCCGGGGGTGGAGGCAGGGGGCCCTGACCAGGGCAGGGGGGGTGGGACTGGGGGGGCTTTAAGGTCCCTTCCAAGCCAGACCAGTCTGTGGTTCTATGCAGCGTCCCCACACCCATCACCTGCAGTGCCCGTCCCCATGCCCTGCAACGTCCCCGTCTCTACAGTGTCCCTGTGCCCATCCCTGCCGTGCCCCCATGCCCTGCAGCGTCCCCATTCCTGCAGTGTCCCCGTGCCCCGCCACATCCCCATGTCCCCGCAGAGGAGCTCAGCGCTGCCCTGTGTGGGCCCTGGGGTGCAGGCCCGGCCATGGTGGGGTACCCCCGGCTCCCCCCAGCCCAGGATGCCCCAGGGTTTGGGGCCAGCGCCCGCGTCCCCCCGGCAGGTGGCTCCAGGGGTGCTGGGAGCGCGCGGGAGAGCACAGGAGGCGCGGGGGCCTGGGCAGGGCTGGTTTTATTCACGGAAAAGCAACTCGGCGAGGAGCTCGTCGCAGGCAGGTCCCATTGCCATTTGCAGTTCTTCGTCACCAGGGTCCTGGGGGACAAAACCCTCCCCAGGGCCTGTGCCAGCTCCGCTCTCGCCGGGGCCGGGCTCCCGTGGCGGCGTGATGCCGGTGCTGGGCGCGGGGAGCGGCGGTGCCGTGCCCACCCCGGGAGCCCCCACGCGGGACGGACCCCGGGCACCCGCGGGGTCCCTGTGGGGCTGGGTGCCCAGGCAGGAGCCGGGGGGGTGCAGCTCCCCCGGGCATCCCCTTCTCAGGAAGCGTTGCTCTGTGCCGGCACTGCAGAGGCGTCACCCGAAAGCGAACGCTGACAGCCAGGGATGAGGACGAGGCCGGAGGGGGTGCAGGACCCGTGGGGGCAGCAGGGAGCCCGGCCGGCCCCGGGGCAAACGGGCAGGTAGTGCAGAGTGCTCGGTGCCGCTCAGGCTGTGGCAGCTCGGGGCTGGCAGCCCTCGGCCCTGCTGAGCACCACGGGAGGCAGCGAGCCTGGAGCTGGGGGTGCTCAGAGCCGGGGTGTTTGGAGCTGGGGGTGCTCTGAGCTGGGGTGCTCGGAGCTGGGGGTGTTTGGAGGGAGCTGGGGATGCTCAGAGCCGGGGTGCTCGGAGCTGGGGGTGCTTGGAGCTGGGGTGCTCAGAGCTGGGGGTGCTCAGAGCTGGAGGTGTTTGGAGGGAGCTGGGGATGCTTGGAGACGGGTATGCTCGGAACTGGGGATGCTCAGAGCTGGGGTGCTCGGAGCTGGGGTGTTTGGAGGGAGCTGGGGGTGCTCAGAATCGGGGTACTCGGAGCTGGAGGTGCTCGGAGCTGGAGGTGTTCAGATCCGAGGTGCTCGGAGCCAGGGGTGCTCGGAGCCGGGGCAGCGGGGAGATGCTGGCAGGGTCCTGCAGCGCTGGGCAGTGCCCGGGGAGCGGCGGGGCCGGGGCAGGAGCGTCTCTGGCTGGGCTGGCGCTGCGCCCGGGCTGCCCCTCACAAGAGGACGCAGGGCTTCTTGGGCTTGGCTGGGGTGGGGTTGAGCACGGCTCGCACCGCCTCCGTGAAGACATCCTTGATGCCCTCCTGGTTGAGCGCGGAGCACTCCAGGTACTTGACGGCGTGGATCTGCTTGGAGAGGCTGATTCCCTGCTGGGTGGTGATGGGCGCCTGGTTCTGCTCCTTGAGCTTCTTCATGGTCTCGGGGTTGTTCCTCAGATCCTTCTTGGTGCCGACGAGGAGGATGGGCACGCTGGGGCAGTGGTGGCACACCTCGGGGTACCACTTGTGCTTGACATTCTCGTAGGAGGGCGGGCTGGCGATGGAGAAGCAGATGATGAAGACGTTGGTCTGGGGGTAGGAAAGCGTCCGGAGGCGGTCGTACTCCTCCTGGCCGGCCGTGTCCCAGAGGTTTAAGTTAATAGTCCTGCCATCGACCGTGTTCTGGGCGCTGTAGTTGTCGAAGACGGTGGGGATGTACTCCTTGGGGAAGGCGTTGGTGGTGTAGCAGATGAGGAGGCAGGTCTTCCCCACCGCCCCGTCGCCCACCACCACGCACTTGATGCTCTGCATCCCGGTGGCCTCAGCGTCCCCCGTGTCTGCCTTCAGCAACCTGCGGGGGGGAAAAGGGGTCAGGGAACGGGGCCACGGGACACAGCACCGCTGTTTGCAGCCAGCAGCCCCTGGGATGCTCAGCGGCCCTGACGGGGAACTGCGTCCCACCGGCATGGGGCACACACGTGCCACTGGGGAGCGCGTCTTCCACAGGGTGCTGCAGGGCCCCGTGCCGTGCCGTGCCGTGCCGTGCCGTGCCATGCCGTGCTGTGCCGTGCCGCCAGCCCCGCTGCAAGGCCACCGCTGGCCCCAGCAGCTGTGTTTATCCCCAGCCCCGGCGCACGTTTCCCTGTTTGCCTTCCTCAGGCTCCCTCTGCGATTCCCATTAAGGGCCGCATCCTGCTGCCCTTCCTGCGGGAGCGGTGGAGCCGGGGGCCGGCAGCCCCCTTCCCGGGCAGGGTCCCACTAACAGCCGGGGTGAGGACCCCAAGGGCTGCCGGGGGGGGGACGACACGACTTATCTCGGCCGGGGACGGAGGCTCACGCGGGGCTCACGTGCGGTGCTGGCAGCATGGGGAGGGAGCGGGGCCGAGGGGACCCACCACTGGCACGGCCACGAGGAAAGAGGGGCTGTGTCCCCTGGGGGACGGGGACGCTGTGCCGGTGCCTGGTGGCTGGGCGGGGGGGTCTCAGGGGGGGTGAGCACGGCTGGGGCAAAGGCAGAGGGGCCGTGCCCCCCGCCCCCCCCCATGGGGAAGTCGCTCTTCCTCTTCCCGCGCTGACACCGGCTTCCTGCCCGCGGGGGCGGCTGCGCTGTGCCCCCCGCCCTGCCTGGCTCCCGGCCCGGCCCCGCGCCCCCACCCCGCCGTGTGCAGCTCCCTGGGGTGTGGGTGCTGCGGGGGGGGGCAGGGGGGGCTGCCACCACGTCCCCCACCCCACGCACGGCACAGCAGGAACCGCTCGGGACGCGGCTGCGTGGGATCCCCCGCGAGCGAGCTCCGGCCTCGTCTTCCTCCCCGCCCCGGCTGCAGGCAGATGGCTGCGGGCGGCTTCCTCTCGCCGAGCCGCACAGCGGCACCGGGGGGCCCCGGGGGGGTTCTGGGGGGGCAGCGCCGCGGTGGGGCCTGGGCAGGGGCTGGAGCAGCAGCACGGGGCTGGGCGGTGGGATGGGGCAGAGATGGGAGCGGGACTGGGGCGCTGGGAGCAGGGCGATGGGAACGGGACCGTGAGTAGGTCTGGGGGGCAGGAGAAGGATCGGGATGGGGGCCGTGGGAGCAGGAGCAGGCTCAGGGTGGTGGGAGGCTGCCCCCCCCTCAGGTGCCGGCCCCAGGCTGCCCCCGTTGTCACTTCCCAGGATGGGGGCCGCAGGGACACGGGGGGGGGCGGCACTGGGGGGAGATCCCAGGGGGTGCCCCCTGCCCTGCTGCCCTCCCAGGCAGCTGACAAAGCTGCAGCCTGGCTTGGCTTGGGTTTTTTTAATCTCTTTTAATTAAAGAAGAAACGGCACAAGTACGGCCCTGCAGATACCCGCCTCCCTTCATGTTTCCCATTTTCTGCCCCTGGACGACCAAGCCCAGCCCGCTCCTGGCGCAGCTGCGGGGACGGGGCTGGCTGACCCCACGCAGGGCTGCGCCCCGGGC
The DNA here is from genome assembly GCF_964211835.1 of Anser anser. Classification (NCBI taxonomy): domain Eukaryota; kingdom Metazoa; phylum Chordata; class Aves; order Anseriformes; family Anatidae; genus Anser; species Anser anser. The sequence continues at coordinate 215,183,134 of NC_139720.1, forward strand.
ACAGCTTCCTCCCGAACCCCTCTGCAAAACCCACCCTTGCTGCGGGGGCCACGGGGGGCGGCCGTGCTGCGGGGACCCCACGGGACCCCACGGCACCGGGCTCAGCCGGGCCGGGTGGCCGCTGGCTGCACCAGGGGCCGGGGGGGCCGGGGGGCTCTGCCCAGCCCCGGGCCGGGGACACCCATCCGGCGAGCGGCCGGGGAGGTGCAGGGAAGCTGCTCGCGGTCTATAAATACCCTGGAGAAGGACGCGGGCGGGAAGAGCGGCCGGAGCCGGAGGACAATGCTGGCAGAAGAACAAATGGGCAGGAGCCGGACCCGGCGCGCGGCGGGGGCGCGGGAGGAGGCCGCAGCGCCGGCACCGGGCTCCTGCTCCTCCACGCAGCGCCTCGGCCCCACGGGCAGCGCTGCGGCAAGCGGGGCCGGGCCCACGCGCTGCCAGCTCCCGGCGCTGTGACCGCCGTGCTGCTCCCCGACACATCCCGGCCTGGTGGCAATCGTGGAAACCACCCGTGTGCCTGCCCCTGTCCCTGCCCCTGCCCCTGCCCCTGCCCTGTCCCCATCCCCGTCCTGGGAAAGGCGCTGCCCAAGTCAGCGAGGCCGCAGGGGCAGTGCCCGAGTGGAAACACTGCCCGTGAGACCATCACTGCCACGGGGAACGTGGCCAAGCCGCGGGGCAGCCCCTGTGGGAAGGGTCCCCGCAGCCCCCCGGGGGCTGGGAAGGCCCCGCACAGCCCAGGCACCACAGGCACGGCTGGCTCTGGGTGCGGGGATGGGGACAGGGACAGGGACAGGGCCATGGACATGGCAAGGGCACCTGCAGGCACGGTGGCACCAGGCACGGGGCTCACCGAGTGGGGGCTTGGCACCGACGGAGAGCAGACAGAGCCGGGCATCGCAGCACCTGCCGAAACCCCAGCTCATCCTCGGAGGGATGGAGCCACCCCAAAACCCCACACCAAACGGGGCCGGGGTCTGCCCGTCGGCTCCCCCCTGTGCCACGGTCCCCGAGTATCCCGCACCGGGGCTCCCGAGGCTCCGGCAGCCCACGGCCCCTGCCCTGCGGTGCCCGGGGACACCCGGCCCCAGCCGTGTCCCCAGCCCCGGCCCCGCCGCCTGCACAAGGCCGCTCTGTTCTCCCGGGAAGGCTCTGGCAAACCCCGCTGCCTCTCCGGCAGCTCCTTAACCCCTTCTCACCCCACGGGGCACGGGATGCGGGGAGCCTCGGTCACGGCGCGGTCCCCCCGGCGCTTCCCCGGGTGCCACAGGGGCAGGGGACAGCAGCGCCCGTGCCCCAGCCCCAGGACACCCACTCCTGAGGCCAGGAAGGTTTGGGGGGCCTCCCCACTGCCCCCACGGCACACACCCCTGCACCCCGTGAATCCGGCCCCACTCTGGCCTCAGCCGTCCCCATCAGGGCACAGTCGCCGTTAGGGGACGGGGCTGGCCACGCTCTGCCCCGCGGGTGCGGGACCACCCCATTCGGGTGCAGGGCCACCCCAATCCTGCTCGGCCACAGGGGGCACAGACCCTGCTGGGGGCTGCTGGAGCCTCCCAGAGCCTGCCGGGCAATGGGACGGGGGAGACGAGGGTGCAGCGGGCTTGGGGAAGAGCCTTCGTGTGCGACCTGGGGATGAGGGGCACGGCCTGCACGGGGTGGCAGGAGGAGCCCCTTCCCTGCCCCGCAGCCCGGCCCCACGCCCCCGCCCCTGCCCCGTGGGGCCGCACAGCCCCGGCCCGGCAGGAGGAGGGGAAACCGGAGGAGGAAGAGGAAGAGGAAGAGTCGGGGCACGGAGGGGTTCGGCACCGCCAGCCCCGCCACGCCACCGCGGCCGGGCTGCGGGGTGCCAGGGAGGGGGTGCGGCGGCCGAGCGGGGTCTCGGGGTGATTCATCCCCCGCCTCGCCTCGCCGCCCGCCGGGACGGGAAAAACGACTCATCTCTGCTTCAGCAGAAAAGGGAAGCAAAACCTTCCCTCCATCCCTCGCACCCGGGGCACCCCCACCCCACCCCCACCCCCCCGCCGGGTTTTTCCGCTGGGGGAGCGGAGCGGGCGCCCGGCGCGACCGTGGGGCCGCGGCTCCCCTGCCACGGCGGCACCCGGCTCACCCCCACCGAACCCCGCGTGCTGCAGGCGCTGCTCCCCGCGCCCTGCGCCCCACACCCCGCGCCCCGCACCCCGCGCCCCGCACCCCGCGCCCCGCAGCCGCGCTGCCACCTGCACGACCCCACCGTGCCCCGCACCGCGCACCCCGGGCTGCACCCCACCGCGTGCACCGCACAGCGCACGCCCTGCGCCCCGCACCCCGCACTGCACAGCTCCTGCCTTACCCCGCACCGTGCTCCGTGCACCCCACGCCGTGCACCCAGCCCAGGGCACGACCCTGCCCGCACCCAGCGCACCTCTGCCCGAGATCCCCCCCACGAGGTCCTGGACAGACGGACGGGCCCAGACAGCCGGACGCCACACCGGGGGTTCCCCCTGCCCCAGCTGCTGTGCCAAGGGGGCCCACCTCTGAACGGCGGGTCTGTGAGGAGGGGGCTCCTGGACGGGGCTCCCTGACCCCACAGCACCAACACGTGCCTTCAGGGGACGGGCAGAGCGCCCCGCTTCCCCCAGCAGCCCCTTCCCCACTGCCGGGAGCGCCGAGCTGCAGCACCCCGGGCTCCTCGGAGCAGCACGGCGGCACGGGGCCACGCACCGAGCACGGAGCCGTCCGTCCCCATTCTGGGTCTGCGGGGCGCTGTCCCCATTGTCCCCATGCGCGGCGTCCCACGGGGCTGCTCCTCTGCCAGCCCCGTGAGAGCAGCGCGGCACGGCCCCCACCCCGGCTACGAGAAAGAGGAAACTCATAAAATCTAAAAATACAGAGCAGGGAGCCCTGCAGGGGCCGAGCCGCGGGGAGCGGGGCGATGGCTGCCAGGGCCCCGCTCCGTGGGAACCTCCCCGCAGCTCCCCCGCGGACCGGGGGGCCCGGCCGTCGCGGCGATAATAACGTCTGTGCTGAGTCGAAGGATTTCGGTTTCCCTCGCCCTCGGGCTGCAGGCCCTGCGTGACCGATTTCCTCATTCTGCTCCCATCGCTTCCCGCACGGGCGCTGCTGGGGCTGCGCTGCCCGCGGGCGCTGCCGCGGCTCCGCACGGCTCCGAGCGCGGCTGGGGGGGGGCCGGGCCCTGCTCCCCCCTGTGCGTTTGGGCCGTTTGCACAGCAAAGCTCACGCACGCACCTGGGGGGGCACTTTGGAGACACGGGGCAGGGGGCAGCGGTGGGGACATCATCGCCCTGCTCTGCCCCTCGTGGGGTGGACCGAGGGGATGGGGATGGGGATGGAGGGGCGGAGGTGGAGTGGTGGAGGTGGAGGGATGGAGGTGGAGGGGTGGAAGTGGCGGGGATGGAGATGGCGGGGACGGAGATGGCAAGGACGCCTCCCTGTCCCTTTTGGGATACGCGGGGGCCCCGCCGTGCTGCAGGCCAGCAGCGGGACGTCGCCGGGAGGCGGCGTGACCTCGTGCTCGGCGTGTGGCACATCAGCCCCGCTGCTTTCGAGGTGCCGCGAGGAAGAGGACCCCACGAAGGGGACCCTTCGTGGGAGGACCCCGCGAAGCCGCCCCAGAGGTGGCCCCGCGCTGTCACCGTCCACCCAGCACCGCACGTCCCCTTGTGCCACGGCGTCCCCAGCGGGCACCGCGCTGGGGCTGGGGGCTCCTCCGCGGGGTCTCCGGCAGCCGCCGGGACGTGGGGCTGGGCGAGCGGCTCCGCGGGGCCCCGCTGGGGCAGGGGGCGAGCGGCGGCACCCAGGGGTGCCCCCAGCATCAGCCAGGCTGGGGTGCTCAATGGGTGCGGTGAAAGCGGCGAGCACAAACCGGCGGCACCCCCCCGGTCCCCCCCGGCATCCAGGACCCCCCCGGCGCCCCCGAAGGGGGGCGCCGGGGGGGTCCTGGATGCCGGGGGACCGGGGGGGTGCCGCCCCCAGCTCCCCCCCCCAGCAGCCCCCCAACCTCCCCCCCTTCCCCAGCACTCACCCCGGGGCATGGCGCTGGCTTCGTGGGGAGGGGGCGAGGGCAGGGGGCTGCGCTGCGCTCCCCCCGGCAGCCGGGCTGCTGAGCGCTCCCGGCACAAAACTTTGCCTCCCGCCGCCGAGCCCCGGCCCGCCCCCGCCGCTTCCTTCCTGCTTTGGGGGGGTGGGGGAAAAGCGGGGGGGGGGTGTGGGGGGGAAGGAGATCGGGGCGGGGGGGGGGGCGTGGGGAGCCGTGGGCACGGCGGGATGTGAGCGTGGGAACGGCGGTGGGCAGGGGGTTCCCCCGGGGATGTTGAACGCCCCCTTTCCTCCTCCCACCCCCCCGGCTCCACGCAGCTGAGCCCCCCCCGTCCTGACCCCCCCCCGTATCGGTGCACGGCGCCGCGGGGCCCTGCTGCCACCCAGAGGAGGGATGGGGCAGGGGGGGCCCCGCTGGGTGTCCCCGAGCACGGTGGGTGCGGGGGCCCAGCGCCTGGGGGCTGCTCCGGCCCCGGCCCCGTCTCGGATCCCAACACAGGTCCTGTCCCCATCCCGTCCTGCCCCATCTCCATCCCCACTCTCATCCCCATCCTGTCCCCGTCCCCATCCCATCCTACATCATCTCCATCCTCATCACCATCTGCATCCCCAAACCATCCCCACCTCTATCCTATCCTATCCTATCCTATCCTATCCTATCCTATCCTATCCTATCCTATCCTATCCTATCCTATCCTATCCTATCCTATCCTATCCCATCCTAAACTCATCCCTATCTCCATCTCCATCCCCATCCCCATCCCATCTCCATCCCCAACCTCAGCCCATCCCCATCCCATCCCACTCCATACTCATCCCCATCCTATCTCCATTCCCATCCCCATCCTATCCCCAACCCAACCCAATCCCATCCCCATCCCACCCCATCCCCATCCCACCCCACCCCATCCCCATCCCATCCCCATCCCATCCCATCCCCACCCCATCCCCATCCCCATCCCCACCCCATCCCATCCCATCCCCATCCCCTCCCCATCCCCATCCCCATCCCACCCCATCCCATCCCATCCCCATCCCATCCCATCCCCATCCTATCCCCAACCCAACCCATTCCCATCCTACCCCATCCCGATCCCATCCCATCCCATCCCCATCCCACCACAAGCGGGGCGTTCACTTCACAAACAACTTTTCCAATCCCGCTGCCCTGGGTATGGCTCAGGGTGATTCTGGGGACGGATCCGGTCCCTGCAGGGGAGCTTTGCTGCCACCCTGTGCTGTGGGAAAAGGATGTGGGAAACCCGACCCATACTGGGACAGGCTGGGGTCAAGGGCTGGCAAACACGTCGTGGAGCTCAAGCAGGAGCCGTGAGGGACCCTGCCCTGGGGGGTCCCATCCCCATGCCCAAGCGGTGCTGGGGGCACCCAGCGGGGCCGCAGCCGGGCAGGAAAGGCCCTGGGGGCCTGGTGGGCACCGAGCTGCCGGCAGCCAGCCGGGGCCCTCGGGCACAGAGGGCTGCGGGGGGCCTGGGCTGCTCGGGGCAAAGCAGCGCCCGCAGGGGCAGGGAGGGGATCCTGCCCCTCTGCTCCGCGCTGGGGAGGCCGCCCCTGGGGTGCTCCCGGGGCCAGAGAGGCCTGGGGCTGGTGGCAGGAGCCCAGCGCGGGGCCCCGAGGTGCGGGAGGGCCTGGAGCACCTCTGCCGTGAGGAGAGGCTGCGAGAGCTGGGGCTGCTCGGCCCGGAGAGGAGGAGGCTCCGGGGGAGCTCCCCCGCGGCTGCCGGGGCCTGCGGGGAGCTGCGCAGAGGCCGGAGCCGGGCTCTCGCCGGGGGTGCCCAGGGCCAGGAGCAGAGGCCCCGGGCCCAGCCTGGAGGCCGGGAGGTGCCCTCTGGGCCCCAGGCAGCGCTGCTGTGGCAGGACCCAGCACCCGGCGAGCCCCGTGCCGCCCCGCACAGCAGAGGGGTGCTGGTGCACTGATGTCCCCAAATCACTCGGGACGGGAAGGGGCCGCAGTGCTGCTGTTGGGGTGCCACGTACGGAGACACACGGGTACCCCAGAGCAGCGGGCACCGCAGGAGGGCCGCCCCCCACCTGTAGCGGCCCCCCCCGGCCGTTCGTGCCCCGAGAAGCCCCGGGGCTGGGGGCGAGCGGGAGGGGTGGACGCAGCGGTCCCCGTCCCCTCCGCTACCCGCACTGGTCACCCATCCAACCGTCACACGCAGCCCCTCCTGCTTAGCTTCCGCGCCGCGTCCCGCGCCCATGCCGCTCGCCTCCCCGCACGGCCGCCAGAGGGCGCTGCGGCTCAGCGGCGGGCGCGGGGACCGCGGCGGAGGCGGGAGCGGAGGGAGGGGGAGAGGGGGAGCGGAGGGGCGTGGCCACCCGCCCGCCCGCCATTGGCCGGGCCTGCCGGGGGGCGTGCCCGGCGCTTGGCTCCGCCCCCTGTCAGCGAGCGCGCGGCGGCGGCGGCACGGCCGGGTGCGGGGCGGGGGGGGGAGGCCGGGAGAGACCACGGAGGAGGGGGGGGGGGAGCGGGAGAGCCCACCTCGGGGGGAGGGGGGAGCGGGGAGGGACCGCGGCGGGGGGGCGGGGGGGGCCGGTCCGTGCCGCCCCCGGTGTGTGACCGGCGGCCTGTGCCCCGCAGCGAGCCCGGCGGAGCGCAGCGGAGCGGCGCGGGGACGGCTCGGCACGGCGATGCGGCGGGGGCGCTGAGCGGCGCGGCCATGGCTCTGCGGGCCGCCGCCGCCGTGTGGGTGCTGTGCGGCGTCCTGCTGCAGCACGGCCGCGGCGACAGGGCCCCGGCGCCGCACCTGGAGGAGGCGGCCAGCGCAGGTGAGGGACGCGGCCGCGGGGCGGCAACGGGAACCCCCCCCCCCCCGGGGCGGCCCTCAGGGGGCTCGGGGCTCGGCGCCCGGTGCTCGGGGTCCGGCCCCGGGGGAGCGGCTCCGGGCCCCGCTCGGTGCCGAGGCGCGCCCCGGCCCTCCGCTACCGGGTTCCGGCTCGGGCTGCCCGCGGGACGCCGGCGCCGGGCTCCTGCAGCCGTGCCCGGGAGCCCCGGGGAGCCCCCCCCGGCGCCTCGGCGGCCCCGCTTGGCCCCGCTCAGGGCCGAGCCTGCCCCGGCTCTCGGCCCGGCCGGGAGCGCGGCCGGCGGCTGCCGCCTGTCCCCGCCGCACCCTCGCTTCCCCCCGCCCCAGGCGGCAGCGAGGAAGCCCGTCACGGCCCCCGCGGCCCTGCGGGCCCGGGGAGCGCCGGCGGCGTCCCGTCGCGGCTCGCAGCCGCCGGTAGGACGGAGGCAGGCGGGCGCCGGCCTGCCCGCAGCACCGCGGCGTCCCCGTCCGTGCAGCTGCGGCGGCGCCCGGCCCCGCAGGCCGAGCAGGGAGCCGCGCCCCGGGGCACTGCAGGGGGGGGCCCCGCCGGCACCCCCAGGGGATCGCTCCCGCCGCAGCACCGGGGGGCTCCGCGCGCTCGCTGCCGGCACCGGGGGTCCGGTGCCGCTCGGGAGGATCCCCCCGGCGCAGGCCGGTGCCGGGAGCGGTTCCTCCCCGGCTCGGGGCGGCGAACAAAGCACGGTCGGAAGCACCGCGGCGTGGGCACCGTGGCCGTGCCCACCACCGCCACCCGGCAACGGGCTCGGGGCCGCGGGGCTCGGGCCCGCGTGGGCGCCGACACGGCCCCGAGTCCCCGCAGGCGCCGCTCCGGAGGCGGCTCGCCCTCCGTACGGGGCCCGGGGGGACAGGGCAAGTCCCGCAGCCGCGCTATCGGGCGAGCGATCGGGGGCTCGGCGCCTGGTTCGGGGGCGGGGAGGTGGCGGCACCTCGCAGGGAGCGTGATTTCTGTGGCTCCTTTTTCCTTCGCGCCGGCCGCGTGCTGGCTTTTCTGTTAGAAGTTGGTCTTATGTTCTTCGTACGCGATCTGAAGTCCTTAAGCCGGTTCCCATCCAGCCCGCTCCATTAAGGAAACTGGATCTCTGCAGTCCTTTTGATGAAGCAAGGTTTATGCCTCCAAGGAATTTTCGGATGAGTTATTTTTGGAGGCCCTGCAGAAGTGCGGCGGCCCTGGTGATTCAGCTGCTGCCTTGCTGTTCCCTCGGAGCAGGCGGTGCGGGGAGGGCGCGGGCCCCGCGACCCGCTCCCCACGCTGCCCGCAGGTGGGCTTCTCCTGCAGAAGACGTTCTTCTTCTCCACGCTGTTGGGTTTTCTCTGCCGGCACGTTCTGGTTCCTTCTGGGCACGCAGTGCTGCAGAGCACCACAGGGCACCTGGCAGGGGGGCACCGCTTGCAGGCTGCAAACCCAGACACGCGGCAGCCGGGCGCCTTGGTACAGCGTGGGTCCGTTCGGCCCGAAGGCCGGCGGCTCGTGGTGCAGCCACACCGTGTACGGGGAGCTCGGTGGTGCTTGCTGCACTCTGCTAACACACCTGAAAGCAAACGTGCCCTTTGGGATCGCTTGGCCACTTGCTTTTTAACTCCTGGGGCCGCTGCTCGTAGCCCAGCGCAGCGAACGGCCTCAGACAGCAGCACGCCGCGTTTCTCCCCGTGTGTTCCCCGGGAGCACAAAACGCGCGTTGTGCTCTCTGGGTGCGCGTCCCCAGCAGCGCAGACTCTTATCGTGAAGCAGGGGTGGGTGTTTGACACATTTTCGAAAGTGAAAGGGTTCTATTTATTTATTTATTTGCTTGACATACCACGATTTTAATGATTTTAAAAAAAATGGGCAGCGCCGGTCACTTTTCTCTGGGGCAGGGGGTGACGTGTCCCAGGAGATGCAAGAAGGCTGCGTGCAGAAGCCGAAACGTGGCTTTAGTGGTGTCTGCTCAGCTGCTTGTGTTCCTCTGCACACACCACGGGCACACCGCTGCACTTTGCTGACTGTTTGTGCTGCTTCCTAAGATTTCCGAGTGAGAGTTTGAAAAGAGCGGTTTTATCTGTGGAGGAAAGTCAGAGCTGGTGACCGGGCTCTTGGGGAAAACCAGATCAGATTTTCGTCTGGCTTCGACTCGTTCAGAGGTGAGCGCTGCTGGCGAGTGCTTCATCTTTACTCCTTCCGTGCCTATGCCAGATTTACGTTCGGTTGCGCTCAAAAGGGCAGGAGCCATTTCCTAAGGCACGCAGGGAGCCTCGGTGCGCGGCGTGGTGCCGCGGAGCCGGGAGGGGCAGCGAGGGGGGCCCGAAGGCGCCCGTCCCCGTCCCGCAGCGAGTGCGAGCGCCTCGCAGAGAAGCGCCGTGAGCTGGGGAGCCCGCGCAGCGGCCGCGCCGCGTTGCGCAGGATGTGCTGACAGCCGCCCTGCCGTTATTATTGTTTTCACCCACACGTGGTTATTTTTAGCCCCGCTCCGTCCAGCTGCACGCCCGGCCCGGGGATCTCGTCGTGCCGTTCGCACGCCCCCCTGCCGGCGGCAGGGACGGAGCCGATACCCAGCGGCGCTGTCGGGAGGGGGCTGCTCCTCTTCGTGGTTCCCTGCTGGGACCTCACGGTCACCGGTGTCCGTCCGGCCCGCGGGGACGGGCTCGGCCGTCCTGCCGTCTGCGTGGCCTTCAGCCGCGCGTCGCGGCCGCTTACGTCAAGTGAGAGCACGCGCGGCGCTTCTGCAGAGCGGCTGCCTCGGGAACTTGTGCGCTCGATCGCAGTGACAGCGGTGAGCTCCTCGATGGCCTGAGCTGGTGTCGGTGAGCTTGCTCCTCTTCCCTTCTCACATCATCGCTGCCGGGAGCGTTGCCGGAGATGTGGGGAAGGCGCAGGGGTTTGGGCCGGGGGCGGCGGCGCTGTTCCTGGCTTCCTTGGCCGCGGCGCCGCTCACCTGAGCTTTGTTGGGTTGCCACCTGCCCCGTCCCCTTCCAGCAACAGGGAAATAGCAGTCTGCACCCCTCTGAGTCGTGCCCGTAGAGTGCTCTGTGGGATCCTCCTCCGTGTGCGGGGCAGGCCGTGCCTGCCCCCTTCAGCGTGTGCTCCCGGCAGCTCGGTGCTGGGCTCCGGTCCCTGCCCTGGCGTTATTTAGGCAGGGGCTGATCCAGGCGCGGATTTACCTTGTTTCTCCTTCCTGCAGGAGCCTGGAGGGGTCTGGCTGGGATCAGCCCCGAGGAGAGCAGGGGGCTGCCACGGGGCACTGTGGGATCAGGGTTTGTCCCGTGTTTATGCTGCGCAGCAGCAACTCCCCTTTTTCTTCCTCTCTCGTTCCTGCACCTGCTTCCCAGCCGAGGTTCCTGGCTCACGAGATTTCTGGGATCATCTCTGCTCTCGTCCGGGTGGCGTTTCGCAGAGCGGATCCCGACCCCAGCTGCCCTGGGGGCTGCCGCGTGCTGGTGGAAGTGTGCGGGTGGTGTCGGGAGGGAACCCAAAGCAGGTGCCCCAAGCGATTCCGTTACCTGTAGGGCTTTGAGTGAAAGCTGCGCACAGAGAGGGATGTCCATGTGAACAAAGCAGGTGTGGCGAAGGGGGCCGCAACCACAAGCTTTTAACTGCTCATTAGTTTGGTCAGGAAAAAAAAAAAAGTAGTTTCTGGATGATTATGTCGTGTCCACAGCACTGCAGGGGAGCTCCTGTACCTCTCGTTCTAAGGTGCAGGTTTTTAAGGGGAGCCAGTTCCTCACGGCAAGGCCTGCAGCTGGAAAAGTGAGGCATTGAGTGAATGTTTTGGCATTGAGTGAATGTTTTGGCATTGAGTGAATGTTTTGGCATTGAGTGAATGTTTTGGCATTGAGTGAATGTTTTGGCATATGAGCGGGACGTGGACGTAACGGGGCCTTCTGAACGCACGGTGCGGTACCCATGACCGGTGAGAGCATGCCAAGGGGCGGTTCCCTCTCCATCTCCCAGTTTAAATGTTATATTAAATATTGCGGTTGCTAGTTGCCTAATTGATGGAGCATTGTCAGTGCATTTATTTCATGGCATTTCAAGTTTGCCTCACCCGCCACGATGCCAAAATCCGCACCTGTCCTCTATTCCTTTGCCAGAACCTCTGATTTCATCCACTGCAGCAAGCGAGATGCTTTTGTGAGTCGTCTTTAGAAGAAGCCGTACGAGCCGAAGGCCTGAGGTTGGCGCAGATCGGTGCTGCTGGGGTGTACGGGGGTGACCGAGGTAGTGCTGAGCTGGGCGCTCCCTGCTGCTCGTTGCCCTTCCTGACCTGGCTCGTCAGAATTCACCGTTCCTGTAATAACTTCGTAGCCCCACCTTTCCCACAGGCCTGGAGGGGTTCGTGAGGTGCCTCGACCCGCTCAGATTTTCTTGCCTTCCGATGAAACACTTCTAAAAAGCGGCGTTGTCTCCAGGGCTCGAAGGGTTTTGTTACCGTGCCTCTTGTTTCAGCTGCAGCCGTTCCCTCCGGGTGCTTTCCTGGGAGCAGAGGCTGTGCTTGCAGGGCAGCTTGAGGACATCTCCGTGGAAGGGACAAGTGCTTTTTGGTGTGCCAGCTCAAAGTGTGGCTCGCTGGGCTCCCCCTCCCCGCCACGGGGCAGCCGGTGCCGGCACGGCTCTGGTGACGCGTGCCTCCTGCGCGGGGGGCGGAATGATGCTGCTTCTGGGATCGCGTTAAAGAAATGCTACCAGAAAATAGGGAGTGCCCCTGCTTGCATGGCACGGCCTTTGCTTTTTTTTTTTTTTTCTCAGGGAAGAAATTTTATCTCCAGGAACCAGCGTTCTGAGAGCTGGAGAAATTCCCGTCCCTTGGCAGCGACCGCGGCCTGCTGCCGGTGCCTGCGGAGCGCGTGCGAGAGGCTCCCGGGTTACCTGCGGCCTGCGCCGCCTCGTCCCGGGGGCGAGGAGAATCCAGCGATAACCGTGTGGGAAATGTAGGCGGAGGGAGGCGAGCCGACAGCCGCGATCCACGTAACGCGCTGCCGTGTCCCCTCCGGGGCCGCAGGCGGGCGCTGGGGAGGAAAACGGGGCTGGGGAGGCCGAGGCCGCGTGGGGCCGTCGGGCCTTTTGCTGGCGTCTCCCCCCCGGCATCCTCGTCCTTCGAAGCGCCCCCCTCAGAACCGTCCCGTCCCCGCGGGGGCGGGCTGCTCCCCGTGGCGCCCGGTGCCGTGCCGGCGCTGCGGTTGTGATGGGACGAGCTCGAGCAGGAAAAAAGCCCCGCAGGCGCCTGGTGGGCGTGCTGCGGGCGGGTGTGCAAGCAGGGGTAGGGGTGTGTGCGTGTGTCAGGGGGTCAGGGGATGGAGGGGCTGGGGGGGACCGTGAGGATCGTCTGGTCCTGCCGAGGGCAGGAGCCCTCCCGCTCCCGCCTGCCCAGAGCCCCGTATGTGTGCGCCGAGCAGCGCTGTGACCCTGGCCGTGCTTTCCCCCTGGGAGGGGAGGAAGGAACAAGCGTGTGGCACGGCCCCGTGGCACCTCGTGCGTGGCCCGAAGGGTCTGTAACGCCGGGTTGTGTCAGGACTGAAGGGGAACGCGCCCTGTCCGAAGGGGAGCGGGGAAGGAACGGCGTTTGGTTGTGTTTTGCTGCCCCGTTTGTGTCGGGCTCGCAGGGTGCCAGGGCTGCGTTGGTGCAGCGCCGTGTACGGTACCTGCGCGCGCCTGCTCCTTGTGCGGGCGCGGAGCGGTGCCCGTGCCGCCCGGAGGCTGATCCTGCGGGCCAAGCGTGTCACAGTGCTCTGGGTTTCATTTCGAGAGCTGAGTCGTGGTGAGGGAAGGGAGGCAAAAGGGCACCCGAGCGTAATTCCACGTGGATCTGTTTGCTAAAAGGAGGGCGTACGAGCAGGTGGTTGTCTGAGGGGCAGCGGCTTCCCTCGAGGCTGTCCCCTGCTTCTAAAAGTGCTGCTGGTGCTCGTGGAACTCGGAGCTTGTGCTGATTACAAGAGGCAGCGGCACTTGCCCCGTGCAGTCCTCATCGCCCCGCTGGTCACCCCTGCGCCGCCCTGAGCTGCTTGGCTGTAGCCGCCGTTGCGTTTCGGTTCCGAGAGCCCTTATCGCACAACCTCGGCGTTGAAAAGCCTGGCTGCTTCCCCAGTTATTTAGCTGTAGAGCGAAGCTAGGGAGGGAGAAACAAACTGGGAGCAGGCAGGAGAGCGGGGGGCCGGGGTGGCTGCGGCTGCCTGCCGGGTGGGCACGGGGCTCTGTGGCCAGGGGCGTTTGCGCGGAGCTGCCGCGGGCGGCCGGGAGGCTCCCGGGCTGGGCAGGGGGGCTCGGCGCTGCCTTACAGCTCTGCTTACCCCTCAGGCTGCGCGATCAGCACGGCCTCTCGGCCCTGCTCGGCTCCGGGGCCTGCCCTCTCCCCGCCTGGCGCCCCGGGGGCCGCAGCGTGCTGCCGGAGCCGGGAGGCGTTCAGCGAGGGCGTGCGGCTGCCTGCTGCCCCGTGCCTTTGCTCCTATCCGTGTGTCGCTCCCTGCCAGCCCCTGCGGTCCCGTCGCGTTGGTTTCTGTGCCTCTGTGAGCGCGGCTCATCCTGCAGCGGCCGGTGCTGGTCCTCAGGCAGGGGCAGAGGACGCGGCCTTTAATTAAGCCTTTAATGAAGCCGCTGCTCCGTTATTCCTCGGGCACGCGTGAGCCCGGGGCCGGCCTGCCCTGAACCGCCAGCCTGGCCGCCAGCAGCCAGCGTCCTGCCAGCGCCGCCGGCCTGCGAGCGCAGCGCTGGGCGCTGCTGCGGGCCGGTACCGCTCGGTGAGCCTCCTGGCTCCGGAAAGCTGAACAAATGTCAGCCTCGCAGCTGCCACAGCTCAGCGCTGACTTGGGGCGAGCTTTTCCGCGCCACTGCTGCTGCCGCAGGGCCTGGGAGAGGGGCTGGTGCCCGGGGCGGGCGGCAGGGCCGTGCCCCAGCGGGGCGATTCTTGTCGCCGAGGGCTGCGGGACGAAGCGCCCGGCCCTGGGGTAGGGATGAAAATCGCCGGAGAAGCACAAGGAAGTCATTAAAGCGACTGCGCATGGCTTTCGTACGCAAATTGTCTGCGCTTGTTTGTTTTATCTGTGTGCGATGGTATCAGATGCTTGTTTGTTTGGATTACAGGCCTATTTTTAAGTAACCTATTTTTTCCACTTTGGAAAGTACACGAGCTCAGGGCGGGCAGCGGGCATCTGCGCAGGCTGCCGCGGGGAAATCCTGCGGGCTCCTCGGGGGGCTCCGGCGGGCGCGAGGCCTCTCCTGCGGGCAGGGGCAGGGGCAGGCGCTGCCGGCCGTGCAGGCTGCCCGCGGGGACGCTGCGGCTCCGAGCACAGAAGTGGAAGTGCCGAAGGCTTCGCAGCTCCCTGCCAGCCTTCAGAAAGCGGCGAAGAGAGTGGGGCACTGGTGGGAGACTGGTGCCCGGCAGCGGGGCTCCGCTGTGCCTCGTGCGGGGCGGCAGGGCGCTGTTTTTATAGCGAGGTGCTCCGTGCTTTGCTTTCCCTGAAAGGCCGAGTGTTAAGGTCAGTTTAGTTCATTACTTTAGGTTTTTGAGCTCCAGTGCCCGAATTTCTGCGATTCTTGGAGGATAGAAACATAATAAACAGGAGAACTTTCAGAATGTTCCGCATCTGAGTTATAAATGAACAGCTCGCTTGTTCGAGCAGCCCGCCCCGCTGCTGGTCGAGCTAAGCTTTGTATTGCAGGAAGGGGGAAATAATTCAGGATTAAAGCTGCTAAGCAATGCGTCTGTTTAGGTCTGTGAGGGTGCCAGTGCAGAATTAATTTGTGACTAAGCAAAAAAAAAAAAAGTTGTTTTTTCCTTGGTATAGGCAGATGCAGGACAAAACCTCATTTGGGGGCCAGAAGTAATTTCTGAAGATATTACTGCCCAAGTAGCTGCTGTTATTAATACTGCCCGGCTGTTTGGTGTTCTTAAACTGCGGAGAGCAGCCAGGCAAAAGTCACCGCGCGTCACCTTGTGCTGGCCTGCAGCACCGGTGCTTGTTGTCGGAGATCTCGGGGATTCCACCTCTTTGAGGGGAGCCCTCAGAGCAGCAGGCCTGGTGCAGGATCTCCCCTTGTTAATTACTGCTGCGTGCGGTGCCGGCTCGCAGCTCGCAGCTCGAGGCAAGAAGCCGTGGAAGTGTTGAAGGGCCGTGCAGCTTTCACGGAGCCCTGGGGCTTTCTCCTCTTCCTGGTGTTTTACGCCGGGATCGGCGCCTGGCCCCTGATCTCTGAGGAGGCATTAAGCTTGTAGGAGGCATTAAATAAGTAAGGAACAGAGGATGTGTGTGGTAATAACCGAAGACCACCCCCGGGCGTTGTGGAAAGGGGACTGCGATTCCGTGTCCCTCGTAATCTCATGGCATGTCTGTTCTTTAAGCTAGAAAGGAACATTTACTTTTCAGCTGGTGGAAAAGATCTGCAAAGCACGACGTACCTGCTCCTGGCGCTGTAACTGCGACACGAGGCCCCAGCGAGCCCCTGTGGGCACGCAGCGGGCCCTGCCCCGGGACGGGCACAAAAGCTTGGCGGCTCCCAGGGGGCTTCACAGAGCGGAGCTGTGCCGGGTGCCATCCGGCACGGGGCGTTCCCACCTCCGTTGCTGGTGGAAACTGGCCAGGGGCTCAGCACGGGGACATCCAGCAGGCGCCCGGCCGCGGGCAGCTCGCCGTGTGGCACCGGGACCCCTGGGCACCGCCTGGAGCCACGCTTCGGGGACCCCCCGTGTGCACCGCTCTGCCCGGAGCGGGCCCGTGCTAACGGTAAGAGCGTGCCTCCCGAGCTGCGTGGGGCTCAGCCGTCCCCTGCCAAGCTGTGCAGAAGGAGACGTGCCCCTTCGGCCTGCAGCGGGCAGTGACTGGGAGCGGTGCCGGTGCAGCGTGGCCAAGTTAGGCACGGGGGTTAACTGAGCCGTCCCCTGGAGGCCACCTGAGGAGGCGAGGAGGTGCTGCGGGAGGTGTGCGGCTGGGGGGGCATGAAAATGAAACGAGGAGGAGGTGACGCGTTTGTGACGAACGCGGTGACCCTGCAGGAGAGGAGCTGCGCAGTGGGGCAGCGGGTGGGGGGGCGGCCGATGCCCGCTTGGTGTTTGTCCTCCTGGTCCCCGTGGAGCACAGCGGTGCCAGGGCGGCCTTGCTCGGCTGCGGTTGCTGGACACCAGAGGAGCGTTTCCAGCCCCGTGTGATCGGCTCAGGAGCTGCAGGAGCATCGTCCTGCGGGGTTGGGGGAGGCAGCGCTGCGAGCCCGGCCTCGTGTGCTCAGCGTGCCCAGGGTCCCGCTGCTCTCGGTGGCTTCTTGTGGGTGGCACCGCTTCCTGAAGACTTGCACTCTGCGTTCTGTAGATAATCACGTCTTCCTGTTACTTGTTTCCCGTAACTTGTATCGTTTTAAAAGAAAATGTGGCAGGGGATACTTGGGGGCACTCGGTGCCCCTCTTCCACGCTGCGCCGTGTGCCGAGTCCTCCGGCAGTTTTTCCTACAGCTCTTGGTAGGGAGAAAGGGAGACGGGATCTCAGTTGCTGTTTTCCTCCCTGCTTTTTCTTCTCGTGGTGCCCGTGTGCCTTAGCGAGGGTGCGTGTTTGTCATTTCAATCTAGCAGCCTGCTGTTCTGCGCCATCGCTGCGGCAGCGGGTGTCTTCAGGCGCACGTTGCACCTGCCCGTGTTCGACGGGCGAATTGGGCTCCAGAGACGCCTGTTCGTGGTGCCGGAGGTGCTGGCGCTGGACGTGAGTCCCTTGAGCAGCACCGAGCGGCGCTGCCTTCTGGAGGCGCCCCGAAGGTCCCCGTGGAGAGCTCGAGGCGGGACAGTTCGGTCCCCGCGCCGTGCCGTGCCTCCAGCTCGCTGCTGGCTGCAGCGTTGCCGTTCGGATGAGTTGTCCAGCTGGTTTGTTTTTCATCCCGTGGCTATTTTCAGCCGCTCAGCCTAACAAGGTGAAATGTCTGAGATGCTTTTCTGCTCCCTGTGACTGTGCTATAAGGAGGCAGAGCACTTACTCAAGCAGGCTCTCCGGTGGGGAGCGGCTCACCCCAGCCTCCCGGTTCTGGTAGCCCTTGGCTATCTGCTAGCACGGCCCGTTTGCACCACTCGGCTCTGCGGGAGCAGCGGCCAGCCCTGCACGGAGCCCGGGGGTGTCTCCTGGGGCCGTGCTGCTCGTGTCTGGCGGCTCGGTGCTGGCAGCGTGGTGCTGCCCGAGGAGCCGGGGACGTCACCGCGCTCTTCAGCTGCAGAGGTGCGACTGTTCTTGTTATGCCTTGGCTGGAGGAAACCCTCAAACTGCCGTTCACTCGGGTAAGATTAACAAGGGGAAGAAAAAAAGACAGAGACTTGCTCTCTGGTCGATAATGAGGGAAACCTGTGAGTTAAGGTGGTTCCTGTTCAGCGTCTACCAAATACCTGTGGGCCCCCACGGTAGGGGAAATTTTGTCTCTTCAAACTCCTCAGAGTTCGCTGCAGTCTCTAATATATTTCACCTCCTAACGCTGTAGGACGTGGAAGCACTAGTCTTCCTATTTCAGGTGGAGGATTAACGTGCAGAGATCCCGTTGCCGTGCAGGAAGTCATCTGGCAAAGCCGGGACTTGAACCCTCTCCCAAATGTCAGGCCGGTGGCCCAGCCTGCGGACATCCGTCATCGCCAGGCACGAAGAAGCGATTCCTCGCGGGGGAGTTCACGGAAACCTGCTTGGCTTGTGCAGCAAATTTAGCACCTTGACGTGCGTCTGTTCACCTGCCGGCTCTGCTGCCTTCGCAGAGCCGCCCCGTGCCTTCGGAAATGCTTCGGACGGAAGCAGCAAGTTGTCCCGAAAGCACCGCTTTTCCCCCGTTTATGGGCAGCCTGCTGGGCTCTGTTCATCCTTCTTCGCTCAGATTTCACGCTGGGGCGAGACGGCATGCTGCGTCCCTCTCTGGAAGCTGTCACTGATGGTACTGGGCATATCGGACCCATTATAATTATGCTAATCTAAATTATGCTAATCTAAAACCAGAAATGCGGCGTTAGGAACTTCACAGCCCAAAGCAGGCTTCTTGTCCACCGTAGCTGAGCAAATCCCTTTGCCCCTCCGGGGAGAGGGAGGGCCCCGGGGACTCGGACCCCGCGGAGCAGTGCTCTCCCTCCCGTGTGGAGGCCTTTGCACACCTCCTTCCCCGCTCCTTCATCCGGGGGGGGAAGGCAGCTTGGAAACGGGTTTGTGGAGGTAGTTTGTGTGTCAGGACCGAGCTTCCCAGCAGCAGGCGGCCCGACAGAAGGCCTTGTAAGCCTGCCCTGCTGGGTCTGCCGTCGGTGCCCAGCGTGCCGGGGGTCTGTGAGCGTGGCGCCCGAGGGAAGGGTTCCAGTTCCACCCCCGGAGGAAGGAGCTGAGGCTACAAACCTGTTTTACAGCCTTCTCGCCGCGGGCTGAAGTCCATTGTGTTTGCTCGGGAACAGCACGCGGGGTGACGCGAGGTCTCCTTTATTTCGGTACCGGCCAAGCTCCTTGGAGGTTACCAAGCTCTTGGGGAAGGTTTGCTGAATTATGGAAACCTTGCATGTGCTGCAGGTGCAATTGTGTGGTTTCGTGGACGATGCAGAACCCAGCTGCTGTAATGAAAAGAGACAATTTGCATTGAAAGGCGCAAAGAAAAAGGCTTTGTTGTTCAGTAGAGGCTTCATGTAGGCATTGGTAAGATAATCATTCCCGTAACTCGAAAACTCTTTTCCGTGTGTTTTTTTTTTCTGTTTTTGAGAGAGGAAAGTACTCTGCTAACCGGCAGTTGTGTTGGCTTTTAACCTGCTGGGTGCTCATCCCAAGAGGTGAGCCGTAAGAACGAGACCGTCTGAAAGAGAGACCGCCTCAGGCTCTTGCGCTCGGACAAGCAGCCAACGCAGCGTGGCAGCAGCGACGGCTGCCAACGAGGTGCGCCTGGAGGCCCGGCTGCAGACCGAGAGGAAGGAAGGAGGCTGCTTTTCTGGTCCAGGACCAGGAACCGCAGGAAAGTCGCCCGGTGGGAAACAGCAGGAGAGCCAGCTGCACGTCTTCCTCTTCACACTAGTGCTGGAAATAATAATTCCTGCCTGGAGAGTCAGAGACTAGAGTATCTTTTCTATTTAGTGAGGTATTAAAAAAGATTCAAAGGAGGCTGGACTTCTATTCCTGAAATCAGAGAATGGCTCAGGTTTAAAAATCATTTAATTCTGACCCCCTGCCATGGGCAGGGACACCACCCACCAGATCAGGTTGGCCAAGGCCCCATCCAGCCCGGCCTTGAGCACCTCCAGGGATGGGGCATCCACAGCTCCTCTGGGCAGCCTGTGCCAGGGCCTCACCACCCTCTGAGTGAAGAATTTCCAATAATGTCTAGTCTAAATCTGTCCTCTTTTAGTTTAAGGCCATTCCCCCTAGTCCTGTCATTATGTACCTGAGTAAAGAGCCCTCCATCCTTTTTATAAGCCCCCTTTGAGTACTGAAAGGCTGCCAGGAGCTCTCCCCGGAGCCTTCTCTCCTCCAGGCTGAACACCCGTAGCTCTCAGCCTTTCCTCACAGGAGCGGTGCTCCAGCCTACGTATTTGTGTTAGCGTTTGGCAACCAATTTTATTGGTAGTCAAAGTTACACCTTTTGTAAACACAGTTCTTGAATGTAGCTGATGTTAAACTACGCATCCACGTAACCCCAGTGCAGGACCAGAAATAACCCGCAGCTTCGAGCGCTTGCGGCTTTCTCTCATTGTGACCAAGTGCCGCTGCTCGGGGCAGCGCCGCGGCCGTCTCCTGGAGCGCTGCGTCGGCGGGGGAGCCGCCGAGGGACTGCCACGCGCTGGTGGTGGCTCTGAAGAAAAATCAGATACGGGGTAAATGGAGTGGTTCTGGGTGGGTCATCATAGAGCGAGCCGTCTTTTTGCAGAGCGGCTACCATCAGCTACAGCCACTCAATAAAACAGAAACTCCGCTTCCATCCAAAGGCCGAAGGGAAGGAGCTCGATTTGGGCTGCGCGAGGCGTGCAGGCAAGCCAGGGACTTTCTTTCTCCCCCAACACGTTCATGTAACGATGCATGTGTGTGACACGCTGGCCTGGAGGTGAGTGCTAAAACTTGTTTCCGCTTCTGTGGCTACCATGATAGCTGGTAGAAAGCCCAGAGAATAAAAGCTAAAGATGTAACATCTTGCTTTGCTGGTACTTGTAACGCACGTGCGTAATGATCTTCGAGGTACGGCTCTAGGAGATGAAAGGCCCTTAGAAGGGGTTTATCAGTAACGATGGCTAAGCCCCGTCACTTGTTTCCTGGCACAGGGGTGCAGGAGTGCTGTGGGGGTGACGTCTCTGCTCCTGGGGAGCGACTGCTACCAGCACCCCCAGCGGCGGCACTCCTGCGGTGGGACCGGTCCAAAGCCTCGGGGCAGGACAGAAGTTTTAGGAAGAAATGCAATATACCTTTTTTTTTTCTTTTTTGTTTCTTTTTTCAGGCTAGCTGATGAAGCCTGAAAGATACAACAAACTTTTTCGGCACAAAGGCTAGTTTTCTGAGCGAAGGTGACCAAAAGCGTGGCAAATCAGACTTGCTGTCCGCAGCAGGAGAGGCGTCAGCGTGGTGGCTGGGGCAGGTCCTGGGCAGGGCGAGCAGCTCCCCTTGTTTTGGGGCTCACGTTGAGCCAGGAACACCAGCGGCATGGGGGCAGCGAGAGCCCTGGGGCTGCCCTCCCTGGCTCCGCTCCGGCGTCTGTCGCGACGAGGCTGCGGAAATGCTCCTGGGGGGTTTGGAAGCTGGCCGTGCCGAGCAGCGGCAGCTGCCGCAGCGTGGGCCCGCGGGCTGCTGGTGTCGAGGATTTCGCACGTTTTCTTCCCTTCAGCCTCGCCAGCACTGCACGCCGTGCACAGGAGCCTTTGTGCGACGGGAGCAGGAGGCGGCGGCGCTGCGGCTGCCCCGCGGCTCTGAGCGCGGCGGGCGCGTTGTCCGCGGGCTCGTCCAGCCCAGCGCCCGAGCAGCCGTCACCCCTGGCTGGCAGCGTCCCCGTAATCACCTCCCTCTTGGCTCTTTCCAAAAGAAACCAGATGGCTTGTTTCTGCCAGGATTTAATGATTTTAAAGCCGCCTGGAACAGTAATACCCTGCTCCTGAAGCATCTTTGTGTATGTGCAGCAATCAAATTATTTTGATCTTTAGTATTTAAGGCTACTACTTCTCTGGAGTGTATTTCTTCATGTGATGCAGAAAATAATGGTCCCTTCCAGTTGTACTTTTTCTTATTTAGAAACGTGCTGAAGTAGCCTCTACTATAGTTGGAAGCTGTGGTGGTCCATAATTAACTTAAACGTAAATTGGGTGGTATTTTTCTGAGTACACTTAGTAGTCACTTGAAGTTCATGGAATCATAGAACATCCCGAGTTGGAAGGGACCCACAAGGATCATTCAATCCAACTCCTGGGTCCCCAGAGGACTACCCAAAAATCAGACCATGTGTCTGAGAGCATTGTCCAAATGCTCCTTGAACTCCAGCAGCTCAGTGCCGTGACCACATCCCCGGGGAGCCTGTCCCAGTGCCCAACCACCTCTGGGTGCAGGACCTGTCCCTAACACCCAGCCTGACCCTCCCCTGTCCCAGCTCCATGCCGTCCCCTTGGGTCCTGTCGCTGTCCCTAGAGAGCAGAGCTCAGCGCCTGCCCCTCTGCAGTTTTTAATAAATAAAAAACGATTAATCTTAATAAAGACCTCCCTCTGAGGGAGCTGCAGGCCGCTATGAGGCCTCCCCTCAAACCGGGTAGTCGATAGGCGGTTATGGACCCATCGGTTACTGGGCGATGGGAACACTGGAGCTGGGAAGAGCATGGGCAGTAGGATTAGTGGAATTCCTGATAAGTAGGGGCTTCAGAACTGGTCGAAAAAGCTTCGGTTCACGTTCAGGGCCATGGTGTAGGTTTAGTGGTGAGGGGGCTTCTGTTTGGTGGGGGGTTATGACAATAAAGGATAGCAGATTTGGCTGGATCAGTAGTGTGAAGGTTAATCAGGTTGTGATTATCGTCGGGAATCATGGTCTGGGGTTGAGTTGTGGCACCCCATTAAGGAGGGGGGTCCCCTCTTTCTCCAGCTTAAAAGGCTAGAGCTGCTGCACAGCGCCTTAACGAGCGGGGCGATGATGGCAACGAAGGTCAGGCTTCGAAGTGCGGGAGGGGAGTTGGTTCTGCTGAGGCTCCTCTTCCCTGGGCTGAACAAACCAAGGAGCCTCCGCCGCTCCTCACACATCTTGCCCTCCATACCCTTCACCACCTCCGTAGCCCTCCTTTAGGCTCCCTGCTAGTTTTATATCTTGCTTACACTGCAGCACCCCAAACTGCACGCAGTGCTCGAGGTGAGTTGGTTACTCGGGTTGCCAATAAGCTATTGCAAGCTGCCGCGCGGTTTGGTTCAGCCTGACGTTTGTTTCTGACGTCTGTGTTTTCAATGCTCCAGTGCTGTGTTGTCGGGGCTTCGATGCTCGAGCGACCTCAGCGATGCGGGCTTTCGCCTTGGAGTGGCGGTGAGCCGGTGGGTGACCCAAAACGTCTTCTCCACTTCTAACCGTGGCTCGGCGGCGTGGCAGCTGCAAGCTGTGCCGTGGTCACCCAGGTGTGCGGCACGGCGTTCGAGAGGGAGGGAAAACAGCAAGCATAACGCGAGGTTCTGCTGGAATCACGTGTAGCCAGAGGCTGGTTAGCACGCAGGAGCACACGGGTTTCTGCATCACGTTCCGTACCTGCAAACCCGGGTTCGTGCAGGGTTTATGGGGTGCCAAAGGACAGGTGTGCTTCATTTACTCTCTGCCCCCCGGTGCTGCCGTGCACACCCCGGTACCTGGTGTGCTGTGCGAGTGCACCCAGCCCTGCCCGCTGCAGGGACCCAGGCTCTCGAGTGGGTCGCAGTCCGTCCCTCCTGTTCCCGTCCAGCGTCGGGCATGAGTTGTCCTCATCGAAACTCCGGGGGGCAACTTTCTTGCCAGATGAATGGGTATGAAAAAGATGCTGTTTGTTCAGCTGAAATAAAGATGAATGGGGTCAGGCTCAAACCCAGTCCCGTGGCTTTGTGCCCAGGGTGACTTTGAATAGTACTTTCCGTCTTTGGCACTTAGGAATAATAAATGGAGGTTGATCGCATCACTTCTGTTGTGAAAGCGAGCTGAGATCTCAGGAGGTAGTAATTAAATTAACCATTGTGCAGGCTGAAGCAACGCATCTAATGCGACTCATACAGCGTGTGGGTGATAGGTGTTCACCTCGTTGGAGCGTGTGCACGCATATACCGTGGTCTGTCGGCGGGACAAAGCCTGCTGGGGGGGCTGAGTCTCCTGAGGCCGAAGGGAGGAATCCTCCGCAGGTGTGGGCGAGAGCCCGGCCCTGGAAACTGTGCGGGTGCGAGCGGGGCCGTGGCTGAGCGGGTGGGCCAGCTGGCCTTCGGGGGAAACGTCCTCGTGCATCGATGGAGTGTCTCCAGGAGGAGGATGGTCGTTGCTCTTTGGGGGGGCACTTTCTGCTCTGCAGGGATCCAAGCCGCGTAGTCCCTGGCTGCGGTGCTTAATCGGAGTCCCTTCCTCCCCCTGCCGTTTCCTTAATTTATATCCTCTCCAAATTGCTGCCCCTGGATTGAAAAGTGGTTTTCTGTGGTCAAGTGTGGCAGCAGTGGCGTTCTGCTTGTGCCGCATGGTACAAGCCAAATGGAGCCTTGATCTGGATTAAAAGCCTCTGAGCGTTAGCGTAACGTGCTCTGTGCACCATTAGCTGTGCTGTGCTTCGTTCTGCCGTCCCGGCTGAGCGGTGGTTGGAAAACTGCCTGTCTGTTGTACTTTGACTTATCTCAATGCTTGGTCTTATTTGAACACCTCTGCAGGAACCCGATAGCTCTTCGGACAACAGCATGTTATAACAGTTGTGGCATCGCCTTCCCAGTCTGCTTAGGGGGAAGCAGCAGTGCAGGCAACGGCTGAGTAATGGCTTAAAACGATGGGAAAAAGGTGAGCTTCTGCATCGTGAGCGAGTCCCGGTGTGTGAGGGCACAGAACGATGGACCCCAGCTGCTGCGCTGCCAGGTCGCAGTGAAAACACCCCTGAGAGGGAGGCTCCGGGCAGAGCCAGGAAGGATTAAACAATGGAATTTAACAGGCAGTAGAACAATGGCTGCAGTAGCAGTGGGGCTGTGCTGAGGAAGAATTTGGCATCTGCTGTTCTCTTCCCTGCATTTTTCGCTTACACAACAGTGTTGCTTTAAAATGCTGAACACGAGCATGGATTGCATCATGTGGAAACTGTTCCCTGCGCTTAGAAGACCAGAACCACGTTGTCCAATGAGTTATCAGCTTGCCTTTTAAAGCAATTTTATTACTCCAAATAGCCTTGAAGATTTTTTGAAGACAGTCTTCGGGGAAAGAAGGAAAGTGGCTTGTGATCATGCCGGCATGGCCGTTGTTCCCGGCAGCGCACACGGCCGGGCCATCCTCTCGTCTGCGGGCAGCCCGGGCCTGACGCAGCAGCGTGCTTTCAAACCGAGGGCAAAAGGCAGAAGGATGCGGAGCAGATGCGGGGCTGGCTGCTGCTGAAAAGCGATCCCTGCTTCCCGTCCGGCTTCGGGGCAGTGCCCGTAGCACTGCGGGCGGGGGGTACCCGGACCCCCGGCATGGGACGGGGCAGGGCAGGAGGCTTCAGCCGCGGGCCGCTCTCGGGCTGGGGACAGCAGTCTCAGGTCTGCCTGCTTGACGCGGCCGCTTGTCCTGCGACGTCGTGCAGAAAGCCGTGCGGTTCCCTGACTTTGTAAGCCACGGATGTGGTGACAGGCAGCAGCTGCACGGGTATCTCATGGGGCGCTGCCTTCTGCTGCCGTACGCGTGGCGCAGGAGGCACTGCTGGCACCCCTCTGTCGCGAGAAGCCTCCTCATTTCTGCGTGCTGCTTGCCTGGAGTCAGCGGCCTGCTGCTGTATGAAATCCCCAGCCCGCTTTGGCTGGTCACCTGCAGAAACAAGTCCCTTTATTACATGCGTTACTTCTCCGAGAGCTTGGAGAGTGTGAATCTCCACGCTGCCCTCTTAGCGGAACGTTTCCATTTTCCAGGGGAGGAAAACGGGGGCATGAAGTGCACGCTTCACCCCGTGTTCCACCGTTAGTCATTCCAAGGCTTGATTTTTTGGCTTGGGCGGGGACGGCCTTTTTTTTTTAGCAACAACCTTTATTAGCAAGGCAGCGTCAGCTCGGCTCCCCACCAGGCGGGCCAGGTTTCCTGGCGGTGCGGTGGCTGCCGCTGCGAGCACCGTGCCAACGCATGCCTCTCGGTGTCAGCGCGGCACTGCTTCCACCGCGGGCCTGTGTTCTGCTCCTGTACTCAGCGATGGCGACCGTTGCTTTGGGGCAGAACAATTACAATTTAGAAACACCTGCCTGTTAACAGCGTGGCTGGGATTGCTGCTGCTTACAGGGCTGCTCTGACAAACGTTTTTCTTCTGGGTCTTCTTGCAGAGCACCAGGGCAGGGCCACTTGCACGTCACCGTGGCTGCGTGCGTGTCTGTGGCATGGCTGGTTTTAGAGAGGGAGCACAAGGAGCGCCGGGGGAGCGCGGCTCTGGCTGCTCCGGAGCCGTTTCCTCGTTCTGCCAGCGGAGGATTGCTGCTGGTCGGGGCCGGCCGTCGGTTTCCTCCCCGGCTGCGTCGCTTCCTCTGTGCGGGTTGTCCGGGCTGCCTGGGAGCCGTCCTCCGGCTGCCGTAACCCGCGGCGCTGGTTCTGGGCTCCAGCAACACGTTCAGCTGGCAAGGAAAAGAGAAATGTTGTTTCTCCGATGTGAACGAACCTTGCCTACCGATAGAGATTGTTCTTAGTTTTTGCTGTCGCTGCTCCTCCTCCGTGCGGCTTTTTGTGTTCTGCGCAGTGCACCAAGAGCTGTCGCCTCCAAGGACCTGGTCACAGGGCAACTGAAGTGCACAGGGATCCGGTTAACCCTTCATAATTGTAATTACTGAAAAAAAGATGTGCTGAAGTGCAAACAAGTCTCCTTCCCCAGGACCGCGGGGCTGCCCTCCGGGACCCGTGTCCTCCCCCTCCGGAGGGGAGCTTTCGTGAATGCTCTCCTGCAGCTCTCCACGCGGTGCTTTTGCCTCCCAGGCCCCTTACCCGTATCTTTTGCTCCTTGCAGCACCATCGAACACGGGAAGCGTTAAGCCTGGTGCAGTTGCATTGTTCTCAAGGCGAGCGAGCTCCCTTTGCTCAGAGGGGCCCTAGGCTGCACTTCACACCTCAGGGCTCTCGTTCTTGTGCCACACCAGGGTTCCTGAGCCCGGCTGTCAGGCGAGTGAAAACCGACCACTTCACGAACACCAAAAATAGTGAAACTTTGGTTTTCTGTGGGTCTGAGTCTTTGTTCAGGAGCTGCTTCCTCCTCCCCCTGCTTTCCTCTCTCCACCCTCTTCCCCTCCCCACCCAGTGCCGCTGGCTTTCTCCTCTGCTGCCCGCAGCGACGTGGGCTGCTGGGGAGCGGGACACGCTGTGGCCCTGTTTTTTCATGGAAAACCTCGAAGAACGGGATTTTTGAGGCATTTTTTGGTTGAGTTTGGGGACTTCTCTTTGTGGCATATAAAGTGCCTCTGAGCTGATGCTGAATGCGTTTTGGAAAATGGTCGGATGACCAAAAGAGAGTGTCGCTGCCCGCGTGGCGGTGAGCAGCACCACGCGCACCCGCTGCTCAGCACCCAGGCCCAGGCCCACGGCCGTGCCTCCAGCCGGCTCTGCCCGCGCGGTGCGGGACGCGGCATCAGCGTCACGCCCTCGCCCTGGCTTTGCTCCACGGGAGTCGTGCTCGTGGACGGGAGAGAGAGACCGTGCTGGTTTTGGAGTAAGAAGCCAAGTCTTGTAAAAGGGAGAAGCTTTATAAACCTCAGCACGTTTCGGATGGGGCTGCCCGATGCACGTGTCCCACGCCATGAGCGCCCCCGTACTCAGCCTCTCGGCCAGCAGCCTCGATGCCTCCTCGCCGCGCAGAAGGCACGCCGGGAGGAGTGCATGCCGCCTCGGCAGGGCCGCCTGAGAGCGGAGCCTGCTGTCACCATGCTCCCTGCTCTCTAGAGCTTCTGTGAAAATTAAAATCATCAGTTCTGTGTGTGTGAGGGATAAATAAGGTTAAAATGAGGAGAAGATGTCCTTGTATGGCAGCAAGGGAATGGTGCTGCTTCACTTGGATTAATTACGTTGAAGCTTGTCTGCGAAGGCGCTCGGGGGCATCCTTGGTTCCTGGGCGGTTGCGAGAGGAGGAGGAGGACAGGCAGGAGGTCCTCGTGGTCTGGCCATGCATCGAGCCTTTCCTCCTGGGGTCGTGGAGTCATGGAACGGTTTGGGTTGGAAGGGACCCTAAAGACCATCTAATCACATCCCCCGGCCCAGGCTGCCCCCAGCCCCCCCAGCCTGGCCTTGGGCACTGCCGGGGCTGGGGCACCCCCAGCTCCTCTGGGCAGCCTGCGCCAGGGCCTCAGCGCCCTCCGAGGGAAGAATTTCTTCCTAATTTCTAATCTCAACCTGCCCTCTTTCAGCGCAAAGCTGTCGCTCCTTGTCCTATCGCTGCCTGACAAGCGTGCTCCTTCGGCTGTTCCCCGAGCCCAGGGAGGGCAAGGTGGCTGGCTGGACTTCAGCCCAGCTGAAGGGGAGCCTAGGAAGAACACAGGGACAGGACACCACTGCAAAAGCCCCCGTGAAGCACCGGTTCTGGAAACTGGGCTTTGGCCCGTGTGCTGAGCGTGGCTGAGATTTGGTGCAGGGTTTTTCAGAGCCCGTCAGGAGATTTGGGACGGGAGCCTGGCCTTTGGGTCGTGCCGGTGCTCCTAATCCAGCTCATAACCAAAGGAAGGTAATTTAGGAAGGATTCCCTTCTCTCTCCCCTCCACCCCCACACTTCTCCGACTGCAGATCTCTTTTCAGATTCCTGAGGAAACTCCCCGTTAAGGAGAACGTACCAGGGTGAGCCACCTGGCCCGAGGGGCTGCTGTCTGGATGCCTTTGCCGTTGAGGTGTTAATCCTGGCAGGGGTGAAGCCTTCACAGGAAGGCTTGGTTGGGGCCGGAGGGCCGTGGCTCCGCTTGCCAGCCTTCCCAAGGATAACCTGGAACATAAAGGGCTTAGTCCTCCAGTTATAAGCAAAAACAGGCTCACGTTTTCCTATGATTTATCAGCAGCTAAAAATGTCGGGGAGCAAAGCTTTGGGTGCCTGGTGTCCGTGCACCCGCTGCCGTGGGCGCCTGCGTGGGGAGCGTGGAAGGGGTTGCTTTGTGCCTGCAGCTCGTGGGCCACCTAAAATCACCTCACATCTTCCTTGGCACCCGTAGTCCATAGTATCTGCGTGGACAGGCGCACGTGGCTTTTAGGAGCGGCCCGTGGCAGTTTTCTCATCCGAGGTCGCAGCGTGGTGTAGGAGCACCCGGCTCTGCTGCGCGGGCCTGAGACACCGCTTCCCGTATCGTTTATCACGTCCTGTGAAAGTGAGAGAGAGAGAGGAGGGGAAGAACGGAAGGATAGTTTCTAGGGAGTGTGTAGTTAACTCCTTCCTTCCAGCGTTAGGAACCTGACGTACTGCTTTGTGCTGGGCACCAGGAGCTGTCTGGTGAAAATACTGCAGGAGCCGAGAGGACACCGGCCAGCAAGGAACCCCTTTAGCGCTGAAACGCAGCTTCTTTAACAGAAAGCTCTTGCAAAAAAAGGACGGTCTTTTTTCTGTTAAACGTGGCTTTCCTTTCAACAAGTTAGGGTGAAATACTTTAAATCATAAGAGCAGGTTCCTAACCTAGGCAGCAGGAGGGTGTGGAGAAGGCGCAGGCAGACCCCTTGGAGGCCCGCGAGGACGGGGGGAGCGGCGCCGGACACAGTCGCAGCGGGGAAGTTGTGCTAGGGGTTAGCGGGGGCTGCCTTTCCTTTCTGTTCAGGCAGTGAAAGCAGGGTCAGAGGTGGTGGAGCCCCTGCCCTCGGGGGCACCGGGACCCTGTGGGGCACGGCCACGAGCAAGCTGCTCGAGGCTGGCTCTGCGTCGGGGGCCGGCTGGAGCGGCTCAGCTCCTGGGGTGCCTTCCCGCCCGCATTGTTGCGTGGCTCGTGCGGAGCACGTCGCTGTTATAAACAGAGAGGATTTTCTGTGGGGTATCAGTGCTGCTCACGTGGCTCTGCCCGTATCCTACCCTTACGGACGTGCTCCGTTGCTTTCAGCACGAGGGCGACCGTGGGGAACGCGGGTCTGGAGCATCCGGGAGCCGCTGGGGGCCGGGGGCTGCGTCGGGGCCGGGGCGGTGCGGTCGGGCAGGGGCTGAGCCCCGCTGCCGGAGCAGCCCTGCGCAAACCACGGTGCCCCTGCTCCTGCCCTGGCGCCTCGTGGCTGTGCACGGGGGTCGGAGAGCAGCGGGACCTGGACCCGTTCGGGTACGGGGGAGTTACACGCCCTTCTGTGCTCCAGCAGTAAAATCACCCCGCTATCGGGAACACAGGTAGCTGCAACGCAAAAGCTGCCGTTTGTGCCGAAGCTTGCTGCTGCTTGCAGCTGCTCTTTCCCAGTCAGACTGATTGATGTGTGTCTGCAGGGAAGTGAACGTTTTCTCCGGTGAAACCAACCGGAATGAGTAAGTAGCCTCCAAACTGTGCAGATAACTTTTGAGGCACTCTTAGTAATAAGGATTGCATTAAAAAAAAATAAATAAGCAACCATTCTAGGTAAAGCCCAAAGTCATGGGGTAAAACGCATTTTAGCCTTGATTTACTCACGTGTACGTGCTTGTACTTCATCAGCCTGTGCAGCCGGTCAGGTTGGGTCATTGTGGGGGTGACGTGATTGGGGAGACAACTCTCAGCCCTGAAAGAATACACTGGAAGGAGGAGAAAATGGCTGAGGAGCCTGAGTGCTAAGGAAAAACACTTACTCTGGGGAAAAAAAGTGTTCGGAGCAGGCTGGCTGCGGGAGCAGCGAGCTGCCGCCAGCCCCAGCCCGACTGCCAGTGCCCCAGGGGTGCTCCCACTGAGAACCCCGTGGGGCCCAACGCCTTTGCTTTGAGGAGAGGAGAGGAAAAGGGGGGAGCTGAGGAAGCTGAGGCTGTGCACGCTGAAGGAGCACTTTATCGTAAGGGGTTGTGAAAGCCCATGTGTGAAGTGATGCTCTGCTCGGCGCTGCGTGCTCAGTTTGTAGTTAGCAGGGTGAGTTTTATTTCTATTTTTTGACAGAAGCGCACACGCAAGGGTGCTGCTGCAGCGCTCCGGGAGGCAGCAGCTGAGTGGAGGCCGTGCCGGGGGCGGCTGCGGCCCCAGCTGCAGGGGACCCGTCCCCGCAGGAGACCCTCTGCAGGTGCCCGTGCTGCTGCTGCGCCGTGGCACCGCGTGAGTCCTGCAGTCGTGCTTCTGTCGGAGCTTTTTGGGTGCGGCTGCCGCTTGTGTTCGCAGGGTACCGATGGTACGAGTTTGTTCGGGCTGGGCATAAATCAGCATCCTGCCTCGGCGCTGCGCGGGAGCCGAGCGGCTCAGCCTCGAGCTGGTCTGGTTTCGGAGGAACAGCCCCAGCAGTGGCATCGTGTTCCTTCCACGCCCGTGAGATCCTCCAGACGTACGCCGGCTCTTTCATTTCTCCGTTCCTTTGAAGCGCCGTGTCTCCTTTGATCCCGGGCCGGCCCCCGGCAGAGGACGGTTGGATCCTGGCTGCTCCTCAGCGTCGCTGGAGCCTCCTCGCTGCGCACGGCTTCGGCCCCGCGCCTTTGGGCAGCGGTGCGGATCAGCCCGGGGAGCGCAGCCTGCGCCTCGGCACGCGCCTCGCCTCGAGTCACGGCGGCGGCGCCGGGGCTGGGGCAGCGTGGCCCTGCCCGCGGTACCGGGGGGCTGGGGAGGCGGGGGGACAGCCCAGCGCTGCCCGCAGCCGCCCCGTCGGGCAGGTGGGGAAAAGGGGCCCAGAGGTGTGGGGATGGGAGCGATGCGCACGAGCTGCAACGGGGGGAGTCCTGCTTAACTCCCCCATGGAGTCAGTACTCCGCACTGGGGGCTGTAGCATCGTGCTCTCCTTTGGGGGTAACTTGGACTAGGCTTGCGTTAGGTGCTGGTCTGGTCTCGTCTGGTGTTTAGTATCCTGCCCGAATAGTACAAATACAAAACACGCTTGTATGAGGGGTTTTAGGTATCTATCTGTAAGTGCTCTGAGAGCAAGATGGAAATTATGCATTCCTCTTCCACCTTCGGAAAGCTGCCAGCGTCTTTGCTCTGAGATTATTTGTGTGCCTTGAGTTCTTCATGTTCCCAATGTCTTTTTGTGGCCTGTGTCACTTACCAGAGTCCCAGGAGCTGAGGACTGGAAATCCCTGCCTTTGGGCAAGCGCCACTGCAGCGGTTGAAGGAAAATTAGGTGGAATGGCAGAAATTGTGGTTTTCATTTGATTTCTTCTTAGCTTTCTTTGGCGTCTCAAATTTTTCAGGCAAGAATGACTCACCAACCTTCATTATGTGGTTTCCTGACTTTCAGCAATTTTTTCTTTCGCTTTTTAAAAATAATTATTAGTTTTGCATCACGGTGCAGAGCAGCCAGCGTTTCAGGCAGCGTGCCGTGGGCTGAGCCGCCTGAAGCATCGCCTCGCGCCCGTTCCAGGCTGTCAGACAGACGCGGATTTCTCCCCAGCCCTAACTGGGTTTCTGCCCTCCAGCGTATCTGCGAGGCTGCCGCTGGCCGTGCGGTGGCCGCCCTGTGCTGATCCGGGGCCAGCCGCAGGGACCGGAGCCAGGCAGGGGCCGTGCTCCTCCTGCCTTCGCATGTGCCCAGCTGCTCCTCGCCGTGCTGGAGTGCTCGGTGTAGAATCGCCGAGCGCCGGAGGGTTTGGGTTGCAAAGGACCTGAAGACTGTCCGGTCCAGCCCCCGCCATGGGCAGGGCACCTTTCACCGCCTGTCGTTCCCCAGAACACCGTCCTACAGGAACGACAGGCGTTGCGAAGCAAGGTGCACGTCGAGGGCTAACCCCTGAACTCTGCTGCCGTCGGTGAAGTTTTGCCAGCTTGCGGGATCCCGCTGCACATCCCAGCTCTGCTTTGCGCAGGTGTGGCTGCCCCGAGCTGGCCGCTGGCCGGAGGCTCGGTGTTCCAGGAGCAGGTTTCTTTACCTCTGCCAGCATTGTTGTTAGCAATCTGCCAGTAAGGCCTGGGAGATGCGTATCGTGCGAGGAATATTTACCGCTGCGGCTTTCCATGCGCTTTGGGCGTAGGAAGGTTGGGCGTTGGCGCTGGGAGCGCTGCCCGGCTCGGTGCGCGTCCGCGGGGAGCCTGCCCCTGCTTCTGCCTGCGTGGCGCCAGCTCCGCGGGGCAGCTGGAAAATAACACAAACAAGCAAACAGCACCAGAGTTCGTGGGCTTTCAGGCTGCAGGCCCACAATAATGTCCAGCTGTGATACTGTGCTCAGGGTCTGCGCAGCCCGGGGTGCTGGTCAGGGGCAGGACAGGGACCGACGCTGCTCCCTCTGCTGCTCTGCCCTTGGAGGAGCGAGGCCGGGGCTCCAGCTCGGCCGCAGCCCCCAGCCCTGCCAAAGTCCCTCCCCGGCTCTCATACGTTCTGTGAATTACAATTAATTACTAATGCACTCGTAACGCTGAAAATATTTTAGGAATCACCCCCTTTTTTTTTTTCGATCCTGGAATGCATCCCTTGGGCTGGGTCTCTAGAGGAAAAATCTGCGTGGTGTGTTGGTTTTTGTTCTTGTGGCTCTGGAGAGACGGAAGTTACCAAGCTTTTTTAATAGAAATCGGTCAAAAGGTATGGGGAAAGCATAACTTGTGTTCATAAAAATGCTTGTATGTACAAAAAAAGTCACCTTACATTTGTGCCACAAAGCAGAGTCTAGAAAAGGGAACAGCACTGCGTATGGTGCCATATTTTCTTTCATAATTTGCAACCCTTAGAGAAAACATTTGATCACTTCCTTGATTAAATCTCGCTTCCGCGCGGCGATGGTGCGGCCCCGCTCCCGGCGCTGCTGCTGCTGACCCGAGGAGCTCTCGCTGCCGGCCCGGAGGATGAAGCAATTCGGGCAGGAAGCCGCAAGAGCCGTGAGAGCTCTTCTGGGGCGATGAATGGGACGACAGCGCAGAGCCGGCTCGCGCTGCATGCGAGCGCCGAGCTCCTTCCGACGGAGGTGTCCGTGGCCGCCTGTGACCAGGGTGGGCGCAGGGAGCGGGGGCGGACGTGGGCTCCCAGCGCCGCGCGTTCCCGGTGAGCGCACGCTCTGCGCCGTTCGTTCGCCCGCCGGGGACGTGGGAGCCCTCCCGGCGCAGTGCCGGCCGCGAGCCTTGGGAGCCAGGCAAGGCTGCCGCCCGCCGGAGAGCCCCTCCTGGGGGAGCGTTTGTTGGCAGGTCGGGCTTCTGCAGGAACGTGGACAGAAGGTGCTTGCAGAAATCAGCACGGCATGGGATCGTGGGCAAGTTCAGGGTCATGGGCAAATTCATGCCCTCCAGCCATTCCCTGGCAGTGCCCAAGCCCAAGTCCCCTGGGCTGGGAGCAGGGGCCCCTGCCCGTGGCAGGGGGGCTGGGGGGGCTTTAGGGCCCCTTCCAACCCAAAGCAGTCGGTGATCCAGCCTCCTGCTCAAAGCCGCTCTAGGGTCAGGTCAGACAGGGCTGCTCAGGGCCTCATCCAGCGTGTTTGGTGTACGCTTCGGCCACAGGAGCTATGTAAAAGGTGATTCCCGATTAAAGCAACGACAAATTACCGGGCTGCTGTTCCCTTGTTGAAGAGGGTGCTCGTGATGTGCCACGGTGACCGCAGCGTGGTGGTGTTGGTGTCCTTCCCTCGCTCACAGCTCCTGCCGGCCACGGCCCTCCCGCACGGCCGGGCTGCTTCGGCCCCTGCCGCCTGCGGGGCGCGCGTAGGGCAGGGCAGCCAGCCCCGGGTCTTCCTTTTCCAGTCCTTTGCCACGGTTACCGCTGCTCGTTCCTGCCTGTCAGAGGAGAAACGTGTCTTTTTAACTACTTGGCTCCAATGTTAGGTGTCTCCCCTTCAGCTGAGCTAGTTTGCAAAACAGCAAAAAAATTAAAAAAACGAAAAAAAAATGCTGCTGTTGTTATTTGGATGAAGTGCGGGTGCTGCCGAGCCCCTTGCAGCCATATCGCCACGGGTTAACGCGAAGGAGGAGGTGGAGAGGCTTTTATTTAGCAAATGGCTGGTGCTTTCTGGTGTTGGTACTTGCAGCACCAGTAGCTATCAGTTATTTCTATCTAGAGTTGGCTGAATTGTTCCAGTTTTCGAATTACCAACAATATTAGGAGGTCTGAAATAGTTAATGAAGCTTTGCCTGCCTCCAGTGAACTTGCTTCTGAGGAACATCAGTTGTGAAGGCACGGCTGGCTGTAGCTAGTGAGCGGCTTCCCTAAAACCACGTGCAAAGGGCCCTCACTGTTTGCAGCAGTTTTAATTATTTGATTTCAATCAGCACAAAAGGGAAGGAATGCCTCAGCAGTTAATTATGCAGTTCATTATTATGAAGTAACCCAACCTCCGGCCATTTAAGCTCAGAAGAACTTTACCCAGCCTTTGGCTGGTCACCTTGCAGAATGACCTGACTTGCTGTTTTCTAGCAGGTTCTAAGCAGAAGCACTTTGATTTGCAGGCTTGTGTTAAAGAACCTTTTGGTATCAGCCCAACAGAAATCCTACGCGGTCCTCGCGGGTGAAGAAAATGAACAAACATTTCTCAGGAAGGTAATGCTTGAGATCGGTCGTTGTTGACCACAGCACCCCTGCGAGGGTGCTGGGATTTGGTCTGGAGAGGTCTGAGAGCACTGGGGAGGGCAGGGTCGTACCCAAATACTCTGTCGGCGCTGTGGAAGGGAAACCTGACATCTTACCGCGAGCAGAGTAGGTCGTGTGTTGAGACAACGTGCGAGGAAGGAGGTGTGGGCGCTGCGAGGAGAGGCAGACGTGGGCTGAGGCACAGGATAACATCGGTGTTGGGCTTCCCACCACAAGGAGAAATAAGTTTTCTTTGGTGGGTTTGGTTTCTCTCGTTGCATTTCTTTCTTTTTCTTCTTTTTTTTTTTTTTGGAAGGGGGTTGCTGTTTTTTAAGGGGCCGGAAAGAGCAGAACGTTTGAAGAGGAGTGGGGTGGGAGGTTCGTGCTGGAGGACATTGGCTGGAAGCGGCGGTTCAAATGGCTTTGCTGCTGGTTGCAGGGAAGAACGAGGATGTTTGGAAGAACTGGGACGAAGCTTTGCTGATATTAAACCAGTCAGCTGCTGCGTGGAGAAGATGGAGAAGCCTAATTGCCATGAGTGATGAAGGAATTAATTGTAGTAAATAAATGCTGAGCTTGTGCCAAGGATAGAAGCCCGTTTGTGGAAGAAATGTTGACTTTTTAATTGAGTAAGAGCTAGCAGCTGTACAGCAATGTCACTGCTGTTCAGTGCCTTCCTGCGCCTGACCCTAAGCTGGTGCTGGTGCCGTGAAGGTGTCCGTAGTGCTGGCGGCCTTGGTGATCACCAAGAGCTTTCTCCTGCATGCTTCAGCGTGTGGTTTTACCACGGAGGTCCTCGGAGGTCGGGGCATTCTCCAGGACCCGGCCCTGGAGGCGCTGCCCTCAGCAGGGAGGAAGCAGGTTTCTCGTGATTTCTGCCCGGTGTCTTTCTCTGAATGCTATTAATAGGTGCTGTGCTAACATTTTTGGGTGGACCTCTTTGCAGAGACACCCAAGGGCGTTGTTGCTTTCTTTAAAAGTGGGTCAAAGATCAAATGGTCTAATCTCTGGTTGTGTTTGCATTTTTTCTAGACTATTTAGTTTGAGTTAGGTACAGGTTTTCTTGCATTGTGCAAGCTGTTTAATTAAAGAAAAAAGCAAATCTTTGAACGCCTGCTAATACTTAATGTTTGAAGGTTTTCTGCTAAGAATTGTGGGTTGGATTACTCGGGCTCAGGTGAGGCAGCAGGGATCTGTGCTGCAGAAGCTGTTTGCAGTGCTTCGTGTAAACGTAAAGTGGAAAGCTCGATGGCTTCAGTGAATATTTAAATATCTGTTCCAGACGGCACTGTTTTAGAGGTGATGACAAGTTTTACAGCAGCAAGAGAACGTGAATAATTTAGTAGTGTTGAGCAAGAAGGTTGCTTCAATGTTCTCTTTGCTCATGATGAAGCTCCTTTCAGCTACTAAATCTGCAATGAAAATAACAGGTCAGAGTTTCTAAGCTTTAGAGGAGATGGGAAGATGGATGAGGTCCACGTCGTCAGTGCCAGTGAACTGTGTGTGGTTTCTCGATATGACAGGAATTGCGTTGTGCAAGGCTTTCTGCGCCCTGCCTCAGCACCTCCAAAGGAAGGAGTTCTGTGGCCAAGGAACTTGTTCAAATGCACAGAGCTTACCAGACCAGGGAACGTGTGGACATCCCAGTGTTGTTTGACAAATTCACCTTTTGGGAAAATGGTTTTATATATGAGTTTTCACATGCCTTTATGGATAAGCATTATGTGATAAATATAGAGTAGTGACTGATGACTCCCTATACAGTAAATAATATCCAGCTGTACAGAGTAAAATTGTATAAAAATACTGGGAGTATTTTTAAGACAGTGGAAATGGTTATATACTCATAACTTTGTCAGGCTCTATTGTTTGGCAATTAGAGCTGGAAAACCGATGGTTATTTTGCTCTTCTTTTGCCTTGCTCGCCATGTTGCTGCTTTGTAGCTTTGAAGAAAATCTCATCTCTTTCGTTTTTCACTCTTCAAGTGAGAACAGTAACCTGTCTGTATATACATTCTTTACAAAACCATTTAATGCTTTTGTTAAACTTTTAAAGTTGTACTTGGCATTTTTTTATTGAAAACTAGAGTTTTATGGGAAGAACCCTGAGCAAGAAAGTTATGTTGAGTCCTTGTTTGTATTAACAGAAATATGTAAACGATTCTTTCTCCCCAAATATATGAAAGTATAAGAATCTTTTTTTTTTTTTTTTGGCTGCCATTCCAGTGTTTATAAGAGCAAGTTATGTAAATCACAATTGTTATAGTTAAACTGCTATTTAATCCTATCCTGATGGCTGTTCTTGTTATACTGCTCAGTGCTACCGGGGACAATCAGCTGTGATTGTATCAACAGAACTTTAAAGATAATGGGACCTTGTAGAAGAAAATTGAGAGAACCTGAAATTTAACAAAAAGAATTCTCGTTAGAGAGAATTTCCCATGAGAAATTCAAGATCTGGAATAAAATATTTCAATGCTACAGAATGACAGCGTGGCTGAGGCTGGGGGCACCCCTGGGTGCCGCTGCTCGCCCCCTGCCCCAGCAGGGCCCCGTGGAGCCGCTCGCCCAGCCCCACGTCCCGGCGGCTGCCGGAGACCCCGCGGAGGAGCCCCCAGCCCCTCTCCGGGCAGCCTGTGCCACCTTCCAAGTACAAATGTCTGCTCTGATGTGCAGGTGGAACTTCCAGGTGGCGTCACTGCCTCGGGCTGAGGCGGCAGGAGAGGTGCTAGGACTGGAAGATACGGTCCACCTCCACCCGACCATTTCTCCTGAGACTTTCTAATCTGTTCTGAAACCAACCCCAATTCCTTGTCATTCAGATTTCAGTCAAGCACCTGGGCCTAAGTGCCTGTCGATGACTTCCTGGGCGGCCGCACCCAGGGCCCTGGGGGGAGATGGCTCCTGGGTGGGAGATTGCAAAAGACCTTTTGTGGTGCAGAGCAAGCGCCAGGCCTGGCGATGGGAGTCCAGGAGGAGGGCAGGGATGGAAGATGGCACGTGTTAATGGCACCCAGATGGGCAGACCATTGTCCCTCACTGCCCGGAGGGGATGGGGGGAAAAGGGGCTTGCCTTCTGAAAGGAAAGGCGGACTGTAGTGCTTCAGAGGTGATGGTGGGGAGATAACGAACAGGACTGGAGGCCAACAGCCCGTGAGGGGACAAAAGACTGCTGCTGACTCAGAGAGGTGGGACGGGACGGTGGGGTAAGGACAGGTGGTGGTGTCAGCCCCTAGGGGACACGGGAGGCACGCCACCACCCCAGGTCCCGGCCTGGGCTTCCATCTGGCAGCTCGGGGCCTGTCTGTACAGACTGCTGTAGCAAGGATCAGCGGAGGACCTTCCGGAGGAGGAGGGTGTTATTTAAACAAAACCGACGTCACGCTCAGCCTTTCACTCTCTGAAGGTGCCTCACGTTGTGTGTGTGTCCGAGCAGCCTGAGGCGGGGTGTCATTTTGTGTGGCGTGGAGGACAGGGGAGGCTGCCTGTTACACCCTCGTTGTCAGGAGGAACCCAAGGGGTGACCTGGCTTAGGAGACGAGGGTTATTACGGTCAGGTTATTAGATTCAGGATCTTGCTTAGTCTTCCATAAATCATAGGCAAGGTTGCTTGCCCCGGTCTTTGTTTCTCCATTTTGGGTATTTTTACAGCTGCACCTTGTCTTCCTGGCCTGTGGTGAAACCTTGTGACCACTCTTTATCAGTGTCAGGTCTTCTGCTGATTAAATCACCCGCGGCTTATTTAGGCTTTTTCTGGCCCTGATGCAAACAAGTTCCTCAGTATTTACGAGCCTGCTTGCTGTTGATTGTTACTTGGTTATCAACACATGCCATTCTTGCAATGACTGCTTTATTGCTTTCTGGAACTTGCACAGAAAAAGATTTCCAGTCATGCTTCATTCTTAGTGTTTGGGCTACAAATACCAACACATCATCGTTGTGGTTGCAGGAAATCTGGGCAAGATCACTTCAGTGCATGTGTCTCGTTGCCTGAGTGCTGGACAGACCACTTGGAGAGACATGTTTGGGGCTTAAGGATTATGTGGTTAGGAGACTGTTAATAAGAATAAAACCACATGTTTTATAATAAAATGACCTTTTTATTCCCTGTAAATTGAACTTTGACACGGTGTTGCTACATTAATTGCTATAATAATAAGGTTCAGAACAAGATGATCACATAATATTTTGTGAGGTATCTTTTATCCTGATTTCATTTTTCCTGCTGAAGTCAAGCCCAAAGGCAGTATGAATACAATAACGTTCTGTTTTCTTGCTCTTTTTCATTGGGATGAATGTGACAAATCACTGCAGAAAAGACCCATCCCAAAGATATTAGATAACTTTGTGATAACTGTGAAAAAAGCATGGAGGGAACAAATTCTTACAGCGTCAGAGAGGAAAACCAAATCTGCACAAAGCCATGTTAAGACATCCAATAATATTTAACGTAACTCTGCCAAGTTCCTCTCCCTTTCCCATTAAGATCAACAGAAAGTACCAGTCAAGAAGTCATTTCACCCTGCTTGCTGTGAAGCCTTTGAAAACACCGCGCAGCCCTGCACGATGGTCGGCCACCCTTGCCTCCCTGTGCCGCCTCCCAAGGTGGGGTGGAGGAACGGAGGTCTCCTGGCACCCTGCCGGGGACACACTGATTCGCCTTCTACACTGGCACCACTTTTCGCACCCTGCTGAGTGTAATGTTGCCCCTGGCTGCTGCTTTGGGTTGCAGCGTGTTGCTGTGCTGGATGTTTTCCCAGGGCTGGCTGTAGGCTCCACGAGCCGAGGTGGCTGCTACCTCCTGCAAGTGGCTGCTACCTTCCTGCAGCCGGCCCTGAGCCCTGTGGAGGAGAGGATGGCCCCGTGGAGGAGAGGATGGCCCGCTGGGCTGGGGCTAGGCAGAGCTGCCCCTGCTCACTCGCTGCTTGTGGTTCCCAGTTCACAGAGGTGCTGGGCTCGCTCCCCGGCCATGCGAGAGTTGGTACAGAGCAAACTTCCAGATCCGTGTGAGGTCTCTGCAGCACCCAGCAGTCTCCCCTTGCCCTTGAGTCAGCCTCCAGTATTGACTAGGGCTTTTGTGTGTGGGGGTGTGTTGTCTTGGGCAAAGCTGAACAGATTTACTCAGTCATTGACTTTTTTTTTTTTTTTCATAAAGCAGCAAAAGATGAGCAGACAGCAGTGGGTCTGTGAGGTAACGTGGCCTGGAGAGAGAAAAAGGCTGTCCATGCAAATCCATTGGGTAGTGGTGGTGGGGTCCTTGCACTGGGAAATCGGGCAGGGGGGGCCTCCTCAAGTGTCAGCTGCAGTGAGGCACAGTAGGCCTGATTTTTCTGAAGCCGAACTGTTCTACGTTTTCTCCTCTTTTTTTTTTTTTTTTTTTGCAGCTGTACAAGGTAGAAGGAGACTCCGCTAAAAATGTTTACCTTTCTAGTTAATAAACTATAAATTCAGCCCGAATTCTGCCAGTTCTAGGCCTGGCAGTCCCTGTAACTCACAGATGTGTTCTGATGCAAAAACGTAATGCCATCGGTCACCGTGTCCTAAAAACGTTCTGTGAGAGGTCCCAGCCCCCGAGTGGGCAGGTGCCCAGCTGGGCCCGAGGTCAAGGGGCTGCGTGGAGGGGTTGTGGCCCAGGAGGTGGAGCAGGACGGTGGGGCTTGGTGGTGCGGCTTTGTTCTGACCGTGGTGGATGCACCTCACAGTCACCCTCTAGTAATGGTGCTAATTCTTGTTAGTTAAGGTAGATTCCTGGTCGGCCAGGTTTGCACAGCTGGGAGTTTCTTCTGATGAGGTTTACATTGCAGCATTGATAGCCGCTCTGGAAACGTACTGGTAACGCTGGGACAAAGCCAGCCAAGGACTGCTGTGGCGGTATTATCTACTGGATCTCTACCACCTGGTGCGCGTGGGTGTGTGCCTGAAGTCCGGCTTCTAGCTGGTGCTCTTTTGCAGCAGCAGGTTAACCTCAGGATTCAATGCCAGACAAAGACTGCACAACCTACCCTCTGGGTGTGCCCCGACGGGTGATCAGTTTTCCCAGTTTTGTAAGGAAAACCCGTGCCCCCCCTTGATAAGTACCTGCTTGTCTGTGGCGGTTATGCAAGGCCCACCTTGGAGAAGAATGGCGTATCTGCAAGATGTCTGTGCCTGACGCTCTGTGCCTGTTAGGGGAGGGTTTGTTGTGCCGCTTGGAAGCGTAACTGAAGGTGTAGGTCACGGCGAACCTGTGGTCCCGGCTGCTGGTGCTTTGCCTGCGGGGACACCATCTGGAGAGCCCGCGGGAATGGTCTGCTGACCGTGTTTGAAAAGGGGTTTTCTGGTAAGAACAAAACCAGTTCTGAT
Organism: Anser anser; assembly: GCF_964211835.1. Taxonomy (NCBI): domain Eukaryota; kingdom Metazoa; phylum Chordata; class Aves; order Anseriformes; family Anatidae; genus Anser; species Anser anser. Next base: position 215,223,969 of record NC_139720.1, read on the forward strand.
CTGTAACGTACGTGCTGAAGGTGCCTGTCCTAAAGCCACAGCCAGAAACTGAGAGGACTGCACCAGCATAGCTCAGTGCTGTGCATACGTTCGAGGTTTTAAGGGTTTATCTTGCAATTTTTACCCTAGTGTTTTTCAGTTAGAAGCATGCTGTTCTTAAAAAGCTATGAAGGACAGACCAGACCTGGAACGCTAGCGCAGTTCTAGTTTCTGAGATTTTTTGGTCTGTGATTCGGAGGGCTGCCACCCCTTCCTGGTGCAGCGGTCCATGTCCCGGATCCTGATTCTCAGGGAATGCACCCAGGTGGGTTTGGGTGGAAGGGCAAGGGGCGTGTGTGGGTTGGGAGGACCGGTATCCACACTTGGAACAGAACTGAATAAATAGCTCGGTTGGAAGGGACCTTCAGGGATCGTCCAGTCCAACTGCACTTAGTGCTGTTGTTAGCAAGATGTTTAGAGGTTTGGATGCAGAATGGTGGCAGTTTTTACCCTGCATCCATAGGGTGAAGTTGCTCACCCAGCATTTTCTAGCGTAGTTGCCCACTATACGTTTTCTTGAGGTGGTTTGTCAAGCACCGTGAGGAAATCACTCTTCTGAGGAGTACTGAATGACGGTCTGTTAAGATCTCCTGGACAGAACTCACAAGACTGATTTCCTCTGAGGATGGTACTATAAAAGGAGTGTGTTATTAAAAACAGTAAATAATTTTATGGTGTATGGTTGTATTATGCACTTGTATATTGAATTAATTCAGTATTCGAAACACACTAGTGCAAGATTGATAGCTAAGACCTTAAATACATTTGTCTGTATGTGTATATATAAAGACATCAGAAATAAGGGTCACAACCATAATGTAAGAATTCGGTCTGATTTGAATAATGCTCTGACATTCATCTAAGTGCTTCTTGAGTGGTTTTGTTTTAGGCAGAATATAAATTTGAAGTACATAATTTAAAGTGTTGCAAATAAGGAAAGTTTAATTTTAACTCTGAATCCTTGGCTTATGTTCCTCAAAATTAAAACCACAGTATTTTATTCAGTCTGCTGACTGGGGGAGCATACCTCTAATAAAGCTGGTTGTGAGACACATATTTAGTGTAGGAACATAAGACATAGAAAATCAACAGTTACAGCAGGAAAACAGCCTTAACATATGCTATTCTGCTTCTAGGTGTATGTGTGTGTTTGTTTGTTTGTTTGTTTTAATGAATTCTTAGAAATATTTAAGAATGAGTAGGCTTATGGCTGAACCTGCTCTAAGTTTAGAAACTTCGGTAGCTGATTTAGAGTAAACTGCAGTTTGCTTGGCTTGATCGTCTGGTCTTACACAGATATGTGAAATTCTAGAGAAGCCAAGACAAAACAATGGTATTTGCATTTGTTTGCGTGCTTCTGTTTGCTATCTTAATGTACATTCTCTGTATTTGTTCCTTTTTTTCCATTCTGCAGAGGCAACAAGTTCTCCCCTAATATTAACCTGTCTGCAGGAGCAAAACTTGCTCCTCGAACAGCTGTACTGGGGAGTGGCCGGGTGCGCGTTTGTGTAATCGGTTTACCTTGGGTTTGAGGTTTTGTTTGGTTCTTTAGCCAGTCCACAGAGGACGAGGGATGGGGTTTCTCTGTGAGATCTGGAAATACACACGATATCAGCTAGTGTTAGTCCAGTGTCCTCCGTATGGGAGGCTCTGTGTTTACACGTGGAGAATGGTGCAATAACAGGATCCCGGAGTGCTTGGAGGCACCCCTGGGTGCCGCTGCTCGCGCCCTGCCCCAGCAGGAGCCTCCTCCTCTCCGGGCCGAGCAGCCCCAGCTCTCGCAGCCTCTCCTCACGGCAGAGGTGCTCCAGGCCCTCCCGCACCTCGGGGCCCCGCGCTGGGCTCTCACCACCAGCTCCAGGCCTCTCTGGCCCCGGGAGCACCCCAGGGGCGGCCTCCCCAGCGCGGAGCAGAGGGGCAGGATCCCCTCCCTGCCCCTGCGGGCGCTGGATTCCCTCTTGTCTCATCACTGGAGAAGAGGCCGACCCCCAGCTCCCCACCCCTTCCTTTCAGGCAGTTGCAGAGAGCAATAAGGCCTGCCCTGAGCCTCCTCTTCTCCAGCCCAAACCCCCCCAGGTCCCTCAGCCGCTCCTCACAGGACTTGTGTCCCAGGCCCTTCCCCAGCTTCGGAGCCCTTCTCTGGACACGCTCCAGGGCCTCGATGTCCTTCTGGTAGCGAGGGGCCCAAAGCTGAACCCGGCACTCGAGGTGCGGCCTCACCAGAGCAGAGCCCAGGGGGACGAGCACCTCCCTGCTCCTGCTGGCTGCACTACTCCTGACACAAGCCATGATGCCGTTGGCGTTCTTGGCCACCTGAGCACACTGCTGGCTCGTGTTCAGGCAAGCATTAATCAACACCCCCAGATCCTTTTCCTCTGCACAGCTTTCCAGCCACTTTGCCCCAAGCCTGTAGCGCTGAATGGGGTTGTTGTGGCCAAAGTGCAGGACCCAGCACTGAGCCATGTTGAACCTCATCCCTTGGCCTCTGCCCGTTGACCCAACTTGTCCAGGTCCCTCTGCAGGGCCTTCCTACCCTCCGGCAGATCGACACTTCCCCCCAGCTCGGTGTCGTCTGCAAATCAGATTATATGGATTTTTTTTTTTTAAATAAAATTTTTAAGCTTGGGTGAATTTAATGTTCAAAAGTATTTCCTACCAGTAGTGTGTCTGACTCCTTGCTAATTGTGTGAAGATGTAACAGACAGGAGAATAGTCCAAATCATCTTCTTTGGTAGCAAGCTGAGTGAGCGTTTGTTTATTCACAGTGGATACAGAATGTGTAGCAGCAGCAGAAAATGCTACTTTTCCCCCAAATAAGCTTGTCTGGTCTTGAAAGGATCATCTTAAGAGTTGGAATGAGATTTGAGCTCTAAGTCATTTGGACTCTTCTGCCTAAATTCCAAGGAATTCACTCTGAACTCTGATTTTTTGAACATGAGACCTTCTAATGGGAGCTGGGCCGAGAGCCATGAAACTCGCTTCCCATTGATCTCAGAGCAGTCACTGCTGGATGATTCTTAATCGTTATCTACTTAGAGTGAATCCAGTGCAGCATCTGTGAAACAGAAGGCTTTTTTCGTAACACATCATTAAGGACCTCACCTTTGGCGGCTGTTTTTAATGCCCGTTGTCTGTGCTCGTGCATCAGCGTTGCCTTGCTGGTCTGCAGCCATCTCGGTGAGTCACACATTGCCATGCAGCAGCACCATAGATGGGATGGAGGAGCCAAGCTTGACTGGTGCTTACATGGACTCAGGCATGTAGCAGAATATGCAGTGTTAATTTGAAACATGGAAAAATATGTGAAAACAAGCCAGAAAAAATCTATTTCATAATCAGGAAGAAGGCTAACTTTTTTTTTAATTGGTGTATTGCATAAACATACAGCTGTGACTCCCAAACACCGTGCCAGCGCTAGCAGCCTCCAAGTGAGGAGTGGAGCGGGTGAAGCAGGAGGTGCGCTCTGCTGCGGTCCTCCCCTGCCGCTGGGGCTGGTGGCGCCGGACAGAGGAGCCGAGCCCGGCCCTGGCTGCCGCAGCGGCGACGTGGAGATGTGGGGAGCGTGACCCGGAGAAGAGCAGCCTCTGTCAGGCCGTGGCCTGTCCTTTCTTGTTAGGATTAGAAATTTCATGGGAAATCTGGCAGTTGCACTTAACCCTGCTGTGAATGAGCACTGGGATGCTTTGTGTAGGGTTCAGGGAACGCTTCTTCAAATGCAAGATGCCTAATGAGCAAACAAGGCGGCAGGTTTTTTGGGACAGGCTACGTAATGTTGGTGTTTTCTCCCTCAGCAGAATTCTGCCGAATTGACAAGCCCTTGTGCCACGATGAGGACGAGCAGCTCAGCTTCGAGGCTGTCCGCAACATTCACAAGCAGATGGACGACGATGCCAATGGCAACGTGGACGTAGAGGAGAGTGACGAGGTTAGTACTCGGCCGTTCTCCTGTCCTCTCACATAGTTTTGTGCTCCTGTACAGGGCCCAGGAGGGCTGCTCTGTTACGGGCGGTGTGAATGTGGCAGGGGTGCCTGAAGGCTGTTGGCTGTCCTTTCCATCTGATCTGGCAAGGAAGCAATGGTCCATCATGATCCAAGTTTCTGATCCAAACACTGTATTTCAGTACTGTAATCTTTAGTGTGCATGACTTTTCTCCTGTTCTATGGGTTTCTAGCTGCTTAATTTTTGTTTTATATACAAGCTTTTATCAATTTATTCCATGGCGGAAAGACAGGTAGATCTGTTTACATGGTTGTTGTTATTTCATTGCTTGCTTTTTTAACTCTGGAGTTGGGAAAGCCATCTGATTCTGAGCAAGCCTCTCTTTGCCATATCGATGAGCAAATATGCTGGCTGCTGTCTCCTTCCCATTACAGTATTTACTCCGTTGTTTCACCATGTGGTGGTTTTGCTCAGGCGGGCAGCAGCCGAGCTCCCCCACGGCTGCTCTCTCACTTCCCTTCCTCAGAGGGCAAGGGGGAGAAGAAGGCATACTGGGAAGAAAAAACAACTCACGGGTTGAGATAAGGATGATTTAATTAAAGGGAAAAGGAAGAGGGGAAAAGAACAAGCAGAGGCCACGTGGAAGCACAGAGAGAGAAAAGCAGTCACTCTCTACTTCCCATCAACGAGCGGTGTTCAGCCATGTCCCGGGAATCAGGGCCTCGATGCTCATAGCAGCTGTTTGGGAGGACAGACGTCTTTATAACGAGAGCTGCCCCCCCACACCCCCCTTTCCCCTTTCCCACCTTTTGTTGCTGAGCGTGACACTCACGGCATGGGATATCCCTCTGGTGGGTTTAGGTCAGCCGCCTGGTGACGGCCCCTGCCCACCCCCTGCCCACCCCCAGCCTGCTGGCTCTGGGGGTTGGAGGAGTCCCGGTGCGGTGCCAGCACTGCTCAGCAGCAGGCACAGCACCGCTGTGGTACCAGGGCTGCTCTAGCTACACGTGCAGAGCACAGCGCTGCATGGGCTGCTGCAGGGACATAACTCCGTCCCAGCCAGACCCAGCACACACCAACCCGCCTGAAACTGTTACAGTACATTCGTCCATACTGCAGAAAAAAGAAACTGTTTTTTGTTGTCTTGGTCACTGAAATTTTAGCTGATAACTTTAATAAAGAGAAATAAAGTCGTTGTTTTCCTACCTTAGCGACAATAGAAATAGCGACTACTTGAAAAGAGAAAGCTTCGCTACCTGTAGTGTCTCCTCAGTTGCAGTGGATGCTCGTTTAAAAGGCTCAGGGCTTCCAAATGTTGGAAGCTAAAAAGAACAGTGTCGGAAGTTAAAAGAACAAAGACTGTCAAGGTGATCTGGCAGCCACAAGATCCCCGTTTTCCCAATTCCTCAATCCGTTGCAGAACCACTGGCTGGACAGGGGTGGCTCACAAGGCTCGGGTGCACGATGTCTGGCTCTAGGGCCGCAGGAGCTTCTTGAACGGTGGAAGCACAGGTCTTGTGCCAAGTCCATGGCACGCGACCGAGGCTGCGCTGGGAGCAAGGGCTGCTGAATGATCTGAATTCTTGGCCGCGGAAGGAGGGGAAGCCGGGGCCGCTGCTGAGCCCGGTACCCGGCACGCGGGTGGTGAGCCTGGCAGCCCCGTGCTGCCGCTCTCCTGGAGCACGCGCTGCACCTCCTGGCGCTGGGAGAACCGGAGGACCCTCGGACGGCTTACAGGAACGCAGCCCGCGGCTTCTGGGCCAACAGCTTCCATTTTTTTCTCATTCTGATGCGTGTGTCAAAACGGAGGCACCTGTGTAGTGCTGTACCGTCCTCCAGAAGCCCTCCTCTAGGACGCATTATTCACAGTTCTCAGATGCAGAAATGGAAGTCCAGGGAGGTGAAACCTTCCACCTGGACTAATGCAGCAGGGGCAGAGCCGCTCGTGACAAGGCCCCTGTTTCTGGGAAGATCGCAGCCCCCCGGGAAACAGCACGGCAGCCTAAAGCTGAAAGCGGTGCTGATGGGGAGCCAGCGGTGTGCTCCCGCTGGGTGGATCCGGCTGACTGTTCCCGTGTTGCAGTGCCATTTCCTCTGCCTAAATTCTGCTTTGTGGAGTAATTAAAACGAATGAAAAGCTTTCATGAGCAAATGAAAGGCTGTGGTGCTGGGCTTGTGTGAAACGAAAAGCTCTCGGTCGCATTTCCTAAAACGTGGTGTTCTCCCTCGAGGCCGCTCTTCGCTCAGCCACTCGCCCGGGGGCTGCAGCTGCGCTGCCCGGCCGCGGGGACCGCGGCGTCCCCCCGGAGGTGTGCTGCGGTTCCTCCAGCCCAGGTGACACGCGTGGCCGTGCTCTCTTTCTCAGACGTGGCGCGAGGAGAGCCGAGGTAGCTGCTAGCGCTGCTGTCGGGCAGGAGCCGTGCCGTGCCGCTGGCGCTCGTCCAGCCCGGGCCCCACGCAGCAAGGGGGCACGTGCGCGGGTTCGGAAGAGTCAGAAGATGCCCAGCAGTGCTGCAGCGGGGCCGTGCCTCCGGCTGCCCTGTGCTTCCCGCTTGCGGGTTCGTGATGGGAGAAAACTTGCAAAATACTGTGTACCTCTCAGCGTAACCCAGCCGATGTCGTGCACGTGCATCTTCTCCGGGGACTGAAGGTCTTTTTCTTCGGCTTCCCTTTCGGAGTTAATGAGCGTGCGGCGCACTGGGAGCCCTCGTGTGCGTGTGCAGGCAGCCGGCAGCGAAACGGCGCTTGTGGCTGCTCACGCAGCGGCAGGCAGGGCCGGTGACCCGGGGCGCGCACGGGGCTGCGAGCCTTACCGCTGCTGAGCCTGAGACTTGTGCTGACGTTAAAGCTGCTCTGAGTTAAACGTGCCGTGAAGGCTTTGAAGCCCCCGACGGTCCCATTCTGAGAGGTTTCTTTGGCCAGCCTGCTCCTGCCGGAGCCGTTCCCCTGTCCCCCCCGTAACCGTGTTTTAACGCCCTGTCTTTGGCTGCGGGACAGCTGCTGGGGATATTGTTTGAAGGAATGTGCCGCACCACAAATAGTTCCTCTGGGCAGGCTCCCCTCAGTGTGGGTTTGTGTACTTGGGATTTATTTTTTTAACGGGTGAATTTGAGACAGAACAAAATGAGCTAACATCTTCGTGTTATTCTGGAGCACAGTGTGTTGGTGACGGGTCATTCCCGCACGGATATGTTGAGCTTAGTTGGATGAGCTGCCTGGTAAACCACATTTCTCCTTTGGATTCATCCGATGTCAAATGCTTTAATTAAAAAAAAAAAAGTTTCCTCTGTTGAGGATAGGTTGATGTAATTCTGAAGCTTGGCTTTAATCACCTGTTCTCCAGAAGCATTTGCAAGCTTCAGCAGAGGGCAAAGGTCCCACAGGCTTTCAATCCCAGGGGCACGCGCTGAAATGCTGCCCGCCCTGCGTGGTCTGTCCTTCGGCCCGCTCCGCGCGGAGCAGGAGAGACGCTCGTGGTGAGAACTGCAGCTGGGAACCTTCAATTTGCATTTGTTGTTTTGGCCCTTTCTCTCCGGGATAAGTTACGGATATATTTTGTTTGGATTAAAAAGACTGTACAGAAAGGGAGTGAGAGGCAGATAATAAGTTTATCTTTACAATGTTGTAATTCCAGGTAGGGTTTGTGAGATTTCATCCAACAACTTCATGCTGTCCTTAGACCATCACTGCATTTTTCCTTTCTGGAAGTGAATTTTCAATGAAGTTTAGGATGACATCAGTGACCTCAATTAAAATGAAAGAACTATCCCTCGTGGGGAGATCTTCTAATTAGCGATCTATTTCTGCTCTTCACACTCGCTCAAAAGGCAGCTCCAGCTGTTTAGGGGCTACTCTGATTTAGGTTTAAATCGACGGTTCTCTCAGATGCTTCTAGCCTGGTTTCCTAAGGAAACAAGGTTTGTGTTATTGCTCTGCCATTCCCCAGCTCCTCATAATTTCTGATCCTGTTGTCTCGCTCCAGGCATGGTAGTGAGAAAGAGGTCTTGAAGACAGAAGTTTCCTGCAACTTTTCGTGAAAATTGGTAGCTCAGAAAAGACTCTAGAATCGCATGCTGCCTGGGGGCATGCTGCAGGTTGGGCTCTGCCGTTACTTAGCCTGTTCTGCTGACTTGACGCACGTGCAGCGCTGCGCTGGTGCTCCTGGGGCACCCCTGCCCTGTGCAGCTGCTGGGATTTGGGAGCGTGGGAGGGGGCTGAAGGTTCGGGGAGGAGGCGCAGGGGTCCTGCGAGCAGTTGGAATTTCTGCAGATCAAAAACCACAAGGCTAATCTCCGGAAAATCGTTCGTCATGGAACTGCTGAGTTTTGAGCGTGCTTTCAGCCGGCGAGACAAGGGGCTTGCATTAAGCGAAGAACCTGTGCAACCCCAGATCCCTGCCCCTGTTAGAGAGGAGAAAAATGAGCTGGTCAGGCTGCTCGGCAGGTGGAGAATTAAAACGTGGGTGTCTGCGTTTAACAAGGTCGTATAACCCTGAAAAGGTGCTGCAGTTGGTACTTGGGGGGTGCTGCACCCCCCCGCCCTGGGGTGCAGATGCCTTCAAGTGCCTGCAGCGCCTGCAAGGGGAACCCGAGGGGCCGGAGCCGGAGGGGACGCTGGCCCCTCTGCCGGCAGCGGCGTGCTGTTCGGGTGGAAGATGAGGTGAGAGAGCTGAAGGTGCGACGGTTTTCCGGGATACACCAGAGGAATGGCTGCGTGACGCAGCGGGCAGTGGCTTAGGGCTGCCCTTCGGTTTGGCTTGCCGGGTAGCAGGCTTAAAACAAACAAGAGGAAGCATTTCCCACCTGATTTTCTGTAACAGGCTGTAGCTGGGGCCAAAGCTGTAAATGGCTTCAGCAGGGATTTGGATGTGGTCCCTCCCTCAGAGCACCGCGGCTCCCCGGGTGTCCGTACGGGACCCGTTTGCCTCCTCCGGGCAGCGTTGCTCTCTCCGTTACCCCGCTGTGTTCGTAAAGGAGGCTCTCCAGCCACGGGGATTTCTGAGGGCTGTGCAGCAGCCGGTCCTTGAGTCTGATGGGTGGGTACAGCTCCTTCTTGTTATATAGAGAGGTGGGATAAATTACAAAAGAAATCTGACCAACGAGCAGCGTTTACAGACCGATTCTTCCTGCGGTGGCCTCTGCTCACGTCGGCTGCTTCTTGTAGTGGCCGTTTCAGAAAGGATGATGGAGGTTTTGTCTCGCCGAACGTGGTGAGGAGCCTCCTGGCCTCTGCATTTACAGGCTGGCTGGGGCCCGCAGCCCTCTGGAGGTCGCCTGCTCCAGCCCCAGCCCGGGCAGGGCCACCCAGAGACACTCGTCCAGGACTTGGAGTTTTGGGTCTCCAGGGATAGCACCGGCCGTGTGTTCTCAGTGCTCTGAAGTGCTGCTTTGTAATGGTTTGCAACGAGGCTGGCATTCTGCGCGCTGGTCCTTTTGCTGGGGGTTTGGACATCCGGGTATCCCAGGGCTATTCTACATGCACGCATGTTAAAATGCACATCGCGTGCGTGCTCGGGACAGTTGTCTGTGTGCGTGAAATCTCTGTGGCGTTTTCTCCAGTGGAGAAAAAATGAGAGCCTTACAACTTACAGCTAGGAAGCTGTTCCCGCAGTGGGTGTGGAGATGTGAGAAGTGCCCTGAGAGCTGCTGGCACGTCAGTGTGCAGAGCAGGAATTGTATTTATTCAGATTTACCTGTGCTGGCTGGCAGCATGTTGGGGGTGGAGAAGTCACGTTCAGCACCGTGTTCAGAACATGCCTGATGCTACTAGATGCGGGGTTAGCGGGTCAGAAGCTGTCATACCCACTACAGCTGAGAATATCCTGATTTCCTAATGTGGTTTGGAGACAGCAAGTGACACCAGCGGCCCTGCAGAGACCCTCATCGCCAGGCAGGACCAGCTCCCTGTGAAGACCAGTCGAGCAAGCTTTGGCTGACTTGCTCTGTTTGCACTTTTGTTTCTTATCTTTTCCGTAGAAGACACTAAGAGAAAAGCTGCTCTTGACATTTCCCTGGGCTTTGGTGCATGCGGCACCGCTCCCCCAGCTCTCCCAGCCGGCTTCGTGCAGGCATGGCATTAACGGCTTGTCTGAGGAGGCAGTGGCCGCATCCTGCATCGACTGAGAGGTGTCCCTGCCTGGGACAGGCGGCTGGACCGGGTGGTCTTTAAGGTCCCTTCCAACCCAGACCCTCCTGTGACCGTCATCCCGGCCCCTGCCCGTTCCCACTGCTGGCAGCACCGTGAGCGTGCTCGGGGGCTCCTCCGGATGCCGGGTGCCGCAGGGGAGCTGTGAGGGATCACTTTCCCTCCCTGTGCTCCCCGAGCTAAATTTACAGAGCAGCAGCTGATCCCTGCGTCCCGGTGGGAGCTCGCAGCCGCCCGCTGTGTGACGCCGGGTGACATTGCCGCCGTCCCTGTAGGTCACGAGCTCCAGCAGCGGGAGGCAGACCGCGGTGCGGCCGCTGCCGGCTTCCCCTGCCGCTGCCGGGGGCCCGGCTGCGTCAGGCTGCACGTGCTGCACCTTCCTGGAGGGTTTGGTCCTGCGTGCTCACCGAGGGGCTGCCTGGTGCTCGGTGGCAAGGTGGGAAGGGGAGCTAACGCTTTCTGCAAGCTGGAGAGCAAGAGGGCAGACAGGCGAGAGGCTCCAGCTACAGACACCTGGCGCTGGCATTGGCAGCGCCCCGAGTGGGTTTGTAAAGAGGTCAAAAGGTTAAAATTGCCGTGGGTATTTTTAATAGTCTATCTACTATTAAAATGCAATCTCTTTATGCGTAGATAACTTTTTAAATAATTCAGTTACACTCTTCACCTTAAAAAACCCGTGAAAAGAAATCTGCTTGCTAATCACACACCGAATCGTGCAGGTAGGGATTTAAATGTGAAATGATCTTTTAATTTAGTTGATATACTAGGAACTGGAATGTGAGCGATCTTCTTCCTTCTGTTTCGTGTTCACATACTCTTGCCTGCCTCACATCTCCTGAACTCCTACCCAGAGTGCAGTCTCAAACCTTGTTGGTCTTTCCCACTCTCTCTCCCTCGCTTTTTCTGATCTGATTTTCTTCACTTTTCCTTGGTGTCTCCCGTTTCTGCCCCATCTTCCCCTGAGGCTGGAGGAGGATGGGAACCAAACAAAGACGTTGTTGTGACGGATGCGCTCCCCCGGTGAGCTCTGGTCCATCTGCAGACGATGATGACAGTAGATAAATACGTTCTTTAGTGGCTCAGCCGACAGAACCAGCACCAGCCCTCACCGCTGCCTAGCACCTGATTGCCGTGGGTGCCGCTCGTCTTTTACATTGCTGTTGCTATTTTGCCTGTGATTTGGTTGCACAGTATTAACGTACAGGAAGCAAAAATGGAAATGGAGAACAGTTTAAGCAGAAGGCAAATATTGACCCCACAAGCTGGTCAGGAGTATTTTGGGACTGAGAGAAGCAGGCTGCAAGCATCAGCACAGTGAGCTTGCGGGCTATCCTTTACGTCACTGCAGTCTCCTTTTTTCCATTATTTTTCATTTAATTGAGTAAGCCACTGGATTTAACTTTTCAGAAGACGTGTTAGGGAGCTGCGTTGTCCCGGTAAGCCCACTCTCACTGGGGGAGCCGCAGTCAGGCGCCGGTGGGCCGGGGGGGACGAGGAGGCCGCCTCCACGAAAGCAAGGTGCTGCCCTCCCTGCAGCTTTCAGAGGGAGCACACCTCGGCTCCTGCAGACGGCACGGGCTTCAGCTTTCGTTTGAAGTTGCAGATCACATCCAGTAATAATAACTATTTTATTTTCATTGTTACCGCATTGACGTAAAGTCGGTTCCACTGTGCTATTTAGTTGAATTCTGGGAGCAGTTATAATCCGGAGCAAAGTCTGGAATCCCCACAGCCCAGGTCGTATTATTATTGTACTCTATGTTTATCTGCATTAAAGTCAATGGAATATTAATTTAACTTAAATACTTGCAGGTTATTGCCTGACTTGTCTTCCCAAATTTCAGAGGTGCTGCAGAAAACGTCCGTATTCAACCTAATAGGTCATTCTTGTGCAGAAAAATAAAAAATAACTAACTAAATAAAAATAACTAACTAATGCTGTAGCATTGCATGGGGTTGTGGTGACCAAAGTGCAGGACCCGGCACTGAGCTGTGTTGAACCTCGTCCCTTGGCCTCTCGCAGCCTCTCCTCACGGCAGAGGTGCTCCAGGCCCTCCCGCACCTCGGGGCCCCGCGCTGGGCTCCTGCCACCAGCTCCAGGCCTCTCTGGCCCCGGGAGCACCCCAGGGGCGGCCTCCCCAGCGCGGAGCAGAGGGGCAGGATCCCCTCCCTGCCCCTGCGGGCGCTGCTTTGCCCCGAGCAGCCCAGGCCCCCCGCAGCCCTCTGTGCCCGAGGGCCCCAGCTGGCTGCCGGCAGCTCGGGGCGACTGACGCCCGAAAGCACGCTCCCTCTCACGGGAGGCCGAAGCTTGTGTGGCCCAGGGCAGAGATCTGCTGGCTGAGGGCTGCTTTAGCAAAAAGGGGGCAAAATGCAATCACGAAACTGGAAGTAGAGGTAAATGCATTTAGCTATAACAAGGTGCAGGTTTTCGGTAATGGCAGTATTTATTACAGCGACTCAGCTAGGGAGATGGTGTAATTTTAGTCTGAGTGGATAAAGCCTGAGATGCTGCAGCTCAGAGTTAGTAGGGCTTTGCCGTAGGAAGTGTTACGTGACAACATATGGATGTAGTAGTAAGGTGAAATATTTTTTACCTCTCCTGTTGTCTAAATGATTAATCGAAGAATAATCCTGCTGTTTCTTCTTCTCCTAGTTCTTGAGAGAGGACTTAAATTACCATGACCCAACAGTCAAGCACAGCACTTTCCATGGAGAAGACAAGCTCATTAGCGTGGAAGATCTTTGGAAGGCCTGGAAGACATCTGAAGGTAAAAAATTAAAAAACACAAGCAAAATGAAGTAACCTCGCTCCACACACACACGCTCCTTGCTACAAAGGTGTGTGTGTACATCTCAGGAAAAACACTCTCATTCTGCTTTTCCTGCCTTCTGCAAGTTACTTTTCCAGCTTCCTTCTTTTGGGCATTTCTGCATTTTTTTGCTCTTGGTACTTTCCAACTGTTAATGCTGGCATCTGAGTATGGCCATAAAAGTATAAATTGTTTTCTTTCTCTACCCCTATAAACGTATTAAAATAGAGCCAAATACTGCCCTATTCCAGTTTCTTCTTTAAATACTAGTTTCAGCTGGTGTTTTATGGGGTAATAACATCCTACATATTAAATAGAGCAGTGTGGGAGTTTTTCTACAGATTGTATTTCCCCGAGAAGAAATTTGCTGAACTTGAGATGCTCCTTAAACTAGTGAAAAGAAGGTAAAATAAATCCTAAAACGCTAAGTGTACATAAATACATTCAACGTAGTTGTGAGCTGCAAGCTTATGAAATGGTTTTGTTCGTCACAGCAGCTTAGTCCAGGGAGGTGGTGAAAGTTCAGTCCCTGGTGGGAAACTCCCTAAAACTTCTGAATTTTTGAAGAAGCTTTTAGGTTCGCTGGTACTTCTTGGCACAATTTCACTTTCATTTTTTCCCTGACCAGAATTTTAGAATTTCTGCTTTGAGAAATCTTAAAACTCACCCCTCCCCTTTCTTTCTGCTTTAGAAACTTTTATTCTTGATATATTGGGGGTTTCCTGTGATCTGTGGCATGGACCATTTCTGCCAGTGACTGCATTTTACTCCTCCTTTGTCCTTTTCTATTCAGTACGCTATTTGTTGCTCTCAAGACTGGGAACATCTTTTTTTCCTGATAGTTTTAGTTGCTGCTGATAATTCACCTGTAGTCTTTTCCCTTCCCTCTGTCCTCCAAGATCAGATAATGTTATGAACACCTATTGCTTGAAAAAATGGGTTTTAGTCTTCTGATGAATTCATCAACTGTGAAGTTTTCCGTTCCTCTTTTGTGTCCTGTACCGTTTGCATGTGATTTGTCAGCCTTGGCTTGTAAATGACCTGGGGATGGGATGTGCTCAGTGTTTTCAAAGCCCTGCGTAGATACAGCCGTAGGCGTGTTCCCACCTCTCACAATCCCAGGAAGACTACATTCTTAGCTATAGCGTTTGAAAGGCTGTTTGAAGGTGCAGTGATTCTGTGCATGGCCCTGGAATTGTTTATCCAGGCCTAGACTCTCTGTCCCATGGAGATGCGCAGCCACGTGTTTAAAATTCTTGCCCAAGCCACTTAAAGCCAGCAGGATGCTAACGAATCGCTCTGCCTTCTGTGTTCAAGGAAAGCCTGGTGTCAGAAATGTTTACTCTATCGTGCGGCTGATTACAGATGACTTTGCCAGAAGCGCATTTCAGTGTTGGTTGGGTAAGCACAGAAGCCATTAGGGGATGGAGGAGACCGTCCCAGGATACTCCCCGGGTCCCTTAATTGCGGAGCTGCTTTCGCTCTCTTCCTGTTTCTGACAAGTGCAGGAAGTGGCATTTCTCTGCGTGCAGCTCCTGTGGTATAACTTCTTGTTGTAGTGAGTGTCATTAGCGCGCTGCTTTTCTTTCTCATTGTTCTGTGTATCTGGCTGATAAAATAAATTACTGGTTCCAAACGTGGTCTCGTTTGGAGACTAATCTGGGCGTTTGAAACCAAGCTGTGGAATAGTAGAAGCTGACGAGAAGGCCAGGGCTCTGTGCGGCTGTGAAGAGCAGCTTTGACACAGCACTCGAGGTGCGTCCAGGACACGTGTGTCCATTTCCCACATCCCTTTTCCAAAAGGTTGGGGTGCTTTTACAACGTCTTGGCTTTGATATGTATAAATCCCTCGGTATGTGTGGCTCTTTGAAGCAGGAGATGGTCTGTGGGTGGGGTGCAGAGCAGGCGCAGCCTCCATCTCTTCGCGCGGCGGACCTGCCCACCCCTCGGGTGGAGCTGCTGGCTTGTTTCTGAGAAACTCCTTCCCACAGTACGAGCTGTGCACATGTAAGCCCCAAAAGCCAGGGCCTTCAGAGGGAAGCTGTGAGCAGAGAAGAGCCGTGAGCAGCGCAGGGGTCGGGGTGCAGGGGGGGGTCCTTCGGGCAAAGCCGAGCACCAGCAGCTGGAGGGAAGAGCTGCTGGAGGCAGGACACGGTGGTGCCACGTGCCGTCGTGCCCCTGCCACGGCCGTGCAGCCCAGCAGGACCCTCTGGGGGCCTCCAGCTTGCAGCAGGTCCGATTAAGCAGGGTGCCCAGGACCCCAGGCACGCTGTGCTGAGGCACGTCACCAGCTGGGAGCTTCGGCGGCTCCTTTTGGCAGGACTTGTCCCCCTGCGCTGCCTGGGGGGCTGCCTGCCACCCCCCGGCCTAGAGCGCTGCGTGGAGCGGCAGCCTGGTGCCTTGGGCCTCTGCGCTTGGCTCCTGGGCAGCAGGAGCTGTCCCCCCACCAGCACCGATGCTCATTGTCGCAAGGATTTCAGAGAACGTTTTCGAGGAGTTCTCTGACAAGCCACTCCAGGCCTTGTGGAGCTCCTGGCCGGGATCAGAAGCTCTGGCGTTTCACCCTGGGTCCTTCAGAGCTCACTTGAGTCCCTGCCTCCCGTGGGCCCCCTGGCCTGGGGGGGCTCCGTGGGCTGTGGGTGCAGCACGGCCGTCCTGCTGCGCTGGGCACGGCCACCGCCACCGCTCTCCCTGCCAGCTTCAGTTTCACGTCTTCCTTCTGGCCACAAAAATGAGTTTCCCACAGTCTGTGGTCCAGGGACTGTAACTACAGGGGGTTCCTTACGCTTTGCGTTTGCTAACATGCATCTGTGAATCACTGTGCAAGTTGATGTGAGGATTAAACCTTCTTTTGAAGCCTTGCTGTCTTTTGCTTAACTCCTGGCTCTCGTCCCGTCAGTTCTGTCATCTTTCTGTTGGAGGCATTGAACTCACCGGGGTGATTTGGAAGATGCTTCTCATATTTGTGGGGCAAATCATTGTTGACATTTAAGACGGGACCACAAAGCTTTGAGTTCAGTGTTGATACAGCCCTTTAAGCCAGTAGTAAATGGGTCTTTTCTCCACTTGGCTGTTGGAAACCGTGTGTGAGTCAGGCAGGAGGACGCGGGGCTGGATGTGTGCGAGGCAGTGACCGTCAGAGTGGGCGTCCAGCCCAGGGCTCTCTGAGTTGCTGGAGGCTGGGTAAATGCCCCACGAACTCAGCCCACACTCAACAAAGGCAGAAGTTGGTAAATTAAAGCATTGCAAAAAAACAACCCCTATGTCCTCTGTAAAATTATGTTGCATGATTTTCTTTGCTTTCACATTGTTCCTGTAAGTACAGCAAAACTAAGGTGGAAAGGCAGAAGCTCCCTTCCCCATGGTTCCTTATCCATGGCATTCGAGCTTTATGTGTCAGCTCAGTGTCGGTGTTAAGTCCCTCAAAGCAGGGCACCCAGGCTGACCTCGCATGATGTAGATCCCTGAGGCAGGTGAGGCCATTGCAGAGGAGAGTTCCCCTGGGCAAATGTGCTTTGTTGGCAGTTACAAGACAGCAGCAATATCACTTGGATGACGGAAAGCTAAGCAGTTTCCCTTGCCACCTGCGTGTACTTTGGGTCTCCCAGAGGATCTCGGCCACTGATATAGTCCTGGTATAATAGCCCTTGAGATTTCATGGCCTCAGTTGCTGACTCACTGCATATTTCATAGGAATGTATCTGTTTAAACTCTACAGATGTTTTCCCTTTGCTGAAGACAATAGGAAGAGGTGTATCTGGGAAAGTAACTGGTTATGCTGTTGTTGCTGACTTGATTTTAGTTGCTTGGTAAAAATACTAAGCTGCTTGCATGTTTTCTACCCACAGTGTATAACTGGACAGTTGACGAGGTGGTTCAGTGGCTCATTACATACGTCGAGCTGCCGCAGTACGAAGAGACCTTCAGAAAGTTGCAGCTGAGTGGACATGCCATGCCCAGGTCAGTGCTCACTGCGTTGTCTTACGAACCTGTGGGATGCATGCCAGGGAGAAAAACAGACTTGAGGTGGCTCATAACATCACGTGAAGTTCATCTGCGTGTGCAGAGCCACGTATAGTTCCTGTTCCGCTTCAGTTACACTTGGAGGGTTTGGCTCTGCTGTCGTGTTCTTTGATTTAGCTGTAAGTGGGCATTTACCTGCTATGGGTGAAAGGAGAGGCTGCAGTTTGAGCGGTGTGGTTGGAAATGCTGTCCATGCTGGTTTGGGGCTAGAGTTCATCAGTCCGCATATGTCCGAGCTGTGTATTCAGAGCTAAAACCCTGAGCTAGAGCAGAACAGATCTAGGTGATGTCCTGGCTCTGCCACAGATTTCCTTCATAATCCCGGTGAAGTCACCAGGCTTCTCTGTCATTGTTCATCGTCCTCAGCAAAGGGATGACCTCTGCTTGCTGGGTCGCATCTAGAGGTTCGGGGTACTTGCTCAGGGGTAGGTGTGTGTCTCTGCACCACCCAGCACTGGTATGTGCTGATGTTAATTCATGTCCCTTGATGCTCCAGCAAAGGAGACTTCAAACCCATGAGATCCTCAAGAGAAGCACTTGCTGTTAGGTGACGTAAGCTCATAACCAACTTGAAAAATCTGAGTGCAGCTTTTGGGGTAAAGGTTATTCTCTCTGTAAAGGAACCTATAAACTGACTGATAAGTTAAAAAAAAAACAGCACTAAAGTGTTCAGGGCAGTGCGTGGTGTGTGCTCAAGTTTCTTCCGTGTGAGAAATATGTTCCTATAGTCCATGAAATCAGACATCAAAGGCTATCAGTATAAATGGATTTAATAAAATAATTATATCAGTAGTTTAGGTTGCCAGGATAAATAAAATAGGCATGGCCGTGTTTTTTTCTCCTCCAACTAAAGCCAAAGATGATCATAGAGTCATAGAATATCCCGAGTTGGAAGGGACCCCTGAGGATCATCGAGTCCATCTCCTTGCTCCACACAGGTCTACCCAAAAATTCAGGCCATATGACTGAGAGCACAGCCAAAATGCTTCTTAAACTCCGACATGATGCTGTTTAACACTTTGATACAGATCTTCTGTATAGGAAACAACATTATTTGAGGGATTTCTTTTGTCCCGATGGTCTAAGCAGGTAGTTTTCTGGTCCTGTTCATCACATTTCTCCTCCTGTAGTTTCCATGTTACTAATTTTTGGTCAGTTATTAATTCAGATGGATATGACCGTGCCTAATTCTTGTTTTTTACAGGCTAGCAGTAAACAACGCTACCATGATGGGAACTGTTCTGAAAATGACAGACCGAAGCCACAGGCAGAAACTGCAGCTGAAAGCTCTTGACACTGTGCTCTTTGGGCCTCCTCTCTGTAAGTAACACTGCAAACCTCAGCGGCTGTTAAGTGAGAGGAGTCGTATCTGCTCAGCATCAAACAGCGAAGATACATATCAGCGTGATCCAGAGTTTATGCTGTTTAAATTGTTGCTGGTATGATTAGCCAGAAACAGCAACAGGTTGCCTCTGGTTTGACCCAGCAGCTCTGTAGGCATCCTGCCACATAGCGTTGTGTTTGTCTGATGGGCCTCTTGCAGGCGTGGGCTGCATTATCCTGCTGGGATCTCCCGTGTCTGTAGGATAAACCCTTCTGTCCTTTCCATTAATCGCAGTGCTGGCCCTGTGGCCCAGCGGTGCATTGGCAGCTGTGCGTTAACACATCTGTGGGTGGGAGCCGCCCTGCATCCACCTGAAGCAGCTGCCTTCAGGTGGAACTGCAGGCTGTCGGGCTCCTGGCTGCAGATCTCCTCCAAACCAGCAGAACAGCAGCGTTTAGGATGAATGAGAGCAAGGGACTGAGTTCTTTTGATGCTGATTACAGGCTTCTGTTGATGATCTAGAAGCGCTCTGATGTTTATCTCAGCGCTGCTTGGGGCGCTCCTTTTGCATTCATTCTGTCTGCCTCATGTCTGCCGTCTCTTTATTAAATGTACTTCTTGTGTCTTTCCTACTTATTCATGTTTTCCTCTTTAGCTTTTGATGCTTTTGTGAGGTAAACGGAAGCCTTGCTTGATCAGGGGCCTGTTTTGCTTGGCATCGTGCAGAGGTGATGGATTTTAAGGCAGGCTGTATTGCCTGCACACGTCTTGAGCCCTCTTGCAGAGTGCTCATCTTTCCCTTTTAGTCATCTTGTACCCACTGTGTGAGAGGTTTTAAAAAATGAATACAAAGGGGTGCTTTCTCACCATAGAGCAAATACAGTAGTCTGGATGCAAATTCTGGTTCAGGAACTGCCATGGTTTCAGTTGCTGGCAGCTGGAAATATATACCATCAGAAATACCACTTCCTCTGTTGTTTGTGTGGTTTTTTAAGCGTCTGTTACTGCCCACTGTTGGCAGCACCAGACAGGATGGTTGTACCAGATAGTCGGCAGTAGCAGACGGGATGTACCTTGGCTCTGCACAACGTGGACATGCTAACAACCTCACAGAGAAATTGATTTTTTTTGGCCCTTTTCCAGACTTCCCATGATGCGCTCCCCAGCATTTGGGCTGTGAGAAGTGATAAGGTGCTTCCAAAGTCCAGCTGTTGGTGCAGCTAGTGCAGTCGCTTCTTGTTTTCAGTCTGTATCCAAATTCCTGAGAAGAGGCACAACAAGGCAAATCCTGGACAAACTGGCTGCTCTGAGTAAACCGGGTGAAATTTATGAGGCTTGGAGGAGACACGAGCCGACTGAATGAGACGTGTAGGTTACACAGCCAGCCATTTTCGCTCCCCGTCATTACAAAACACGAACTCCCTCGGGGAGGGTTTCCTTTTTCATTCGCGGGCCTGTCAGTCGCGGGCCTGTCAGTCGCAGGCCCGTCAGTCGGCCTGCCCGGGGCAGCCCCCGCTCTGCCCTTGCCTTGCGTTGGTTCCTGCTGGCAGCGTCAGGGCTCGGAGGAGGAACCCGGCAGGCAGTTGTTAGATGCTCTGTAAATGGCAGAGTAAATTGCTTTTAATGATTCCAGGTCAGTGGCTGCTCTCTGTGTTAGAGGTACTGCTGCGCTGTCGTGGCACTGTAACACGAGCCTCCGGTCACGCAGATTAAAGTGCGCGGTGAGCTGCCCTTGGTGCGTTTCAGATCAGTGTTCACAGCAGGTTGTGTGGGCTGCGAGCCTGTGGTGGTTTTACCCAGCTGGGCGCCGAGCTCCACCACAGCCGCTCGCTCACTCCCACCCCTCAAAGAAAAAAAGGGAGAAAATGCGATGCAAAGGGCTCAACGGCTGAGATAAGGACAAGGAAATCACCCAAATGTTATTGTCACGGGCAAACAGACTCAGAACAGGGAGATTAATAAAATTTATTGCTAACAAGACAGAGCAGTGAGAAACAAACCAAAAAAAAAAAAAAAAACACTCCAACACCTTCCCCCCATCCACCTCTTCCACCTCCTCCCCCTGACCAGTGCAGGGGAACGGGGACTGGGGGCTGCGGTCAGTCCCTGACGCTTCGTCTCCGCCGCTCCCTCACGGTCCCTCTCTGCCCCTGCTCCCCGTGGGGTCCCTCCCACGGGATGCCGTCCTTCCCGAACTGAGCCTGCAGGGGCTGCCCACAGGCTGCAGCTCCTCAAGAACTGCTCCCACACGGCTCCGTCCCACGGGGTCCATCCCCCAGGAGCAAACTGCTCCAGCACGGGTCCCCCACGGGCGGCAGCTCCCCCCAGACCCCTGGTCCTGCGTGGGCTCCTCTCCACGGGCTGCAGCTCCGGCCCGGGGCCTGCTCCTGCGGGGGCTCTCCATGGGCCGCAGCCTCCTCCAGGCCACATCCACCTGCTCCACCGGGGGCTCCTCCACGGGCTGCAGCGTGGAGATCTGCTCCGTGTGGGACCCGTGGGCTGCAGGGGGACAGCCTGCTCCACCAGGGGCCTCTTCACGGGCCGCAGGGGAACTGCTGCTGCCTGCCTGGAGCACCTCCTGCCTCCTGCTGCACTCACCTTGGGGGCTGCAGGGCTGCTTCTCACTCCTCTCTCCAGCTGCTGTTGTGCAGCAGTTTTTATTTTCCCTTTCCTCAGTCTGCGCTCCCAGAGGCACAAACAACATAGCTTACTGGCTCGGCTCTGGGCAGCAGCTGAAACTGGCCCTTATCTGACATGGGGCAGCTGCTGGGCTCTTCTGGACAGAATCACAGCAGCCCCCCGCTACCAAAACCTTGCCATGTAAACCCAATACAGTACCGATCGGGTACGTGAATCCTTTAAGCTTTTAGCTGAAGTAGGGATTTAACGCTTTTTAGATGGCAATATTTGCTATTTGGTAGTTAACTGAATGGATTTGTCTCTGGTTTATTGTGGTGAGAACTCGCTTATCTAAAGCTAATTTCTTGAGACATTGATTGCAAAGCAGCAGTTCGCAGCAGCCATTAGCAATCAGCAGTGATTCAGGAAGTACTCAGTGACCTTTTAAGCTGCAGAAGCTGCTCTTCTTGCTCAAAAATAGATTTAGTGGTTTCAGATGCATTCCAGTTATTGTTCTTTTTGTTTGGTCGGTGAAGGTGGTCTCCTACGCTCCCTGCCGCTGCAAGGGAAGCTCCCAGCAGTGGGATGTGGCTCACAGGTGCAGGATCTTAAGGGTTTTTCTTCTCTCTTAAAGATGCTCTTATACCTGCAATGCATAGGAAGTAATAAATAAAACCAGTCCAGACTGGAGTACCATGGCTGCTTCCTTCAGACTCACAAAACCAGACGTCTCATTGTCAGTGGGGATTACAGCCCAAGTACCACGGCATTGTTTCTCATTCTGCCCCATAAAGTCGGGGAAACTTCCTTGTCCTGAGGCTAAAAATCTTCTCTGATGTCTCCTGTAGTTTGGTGCAAAGGCTTCAGCAAGCATCAGTTAGCCGATGGGCCGCCTGGCCGGTTTGCTCGCTGATCAGCAGACTCCTGTGGTCTCACGAAGGCTCATTTTCTGTGCCAGACTCCAGACGTATGATTCCTCTCTTCAAAGAGGTCTGCTCACTTGCAGGGCTACAGCTCTGTAATTAATCCGTTGCAAAGGAGTATGGTGAAATTACAAGCCGAGCAAGATGAACTGATTGAGTCTTCTGTGTCTGTGTTCCTTTGTTTTCCTGTTCCTTAGTTCAGAAATTCATCCAGGACCAAATATCACAACTTCAGGTGAAATAGGGGAGGAGAATTTAAGAAAGCAAGCAGTGAAATGTAAAACCATAGGGTTTTCTTTCTGAATAGTGAATTTAAATTTTTATTCTTAACTCTCACGTAACAGAGACTCGGTTGTACGTCTTCTCACATATTGCCCAAGGCACCACTGTTGTATGAGTTTGGATTGCAAGGTGGGCGAAGTGCCCCGTCCAGAGTTACCCACCTGGTGACTGCTGGTCACCTCCCCAGGGGCCGGGGAAGCGAGACCCACGTTGCCCGCGAGGTGTCAGGAGGAGTTTCTGTAGCTCTGCTTCCCAGGGCAGAAGGCCACGAGGCGTAATTCGGTCCAGGAGGCTCCAGCAGCTCTCTGAATCCCGGGGCCGGTGCTTCCCTGGGCTGCTGGCAGAGCGGGGTGCAGGCAGGGGGGCTCGCCCCAGTGCTGCTCTGCGGCGCACGCGGGTGCCTCCGGTTCCTGCAGTGCTTTGCTGGCATCCTCAGAGTGCGAGGTGCGTGTCTGCTCCTGCCTCAGCCCTTCTCCTTTTTACTAGGGACTAGTAGTTGTCGTCCTGAGTATTAGACCTTTATTTATTGGACGCCTGCGTGCACAGCGACGGAAGCACAAGGATGGGTTGCCTGGAAGAGGAGACGTTTCCCGAACAGACGTGGCACTCCTTGAAGGTTTCTGGATGAACTTACCTTTTTTTGTTTTTCACTAAGTGTTTATTTCTTTGGTGTCCACTCTGGGGTGGACAAAGCCACCTGTCCTTTGGTAGAGCTTCGTATGGCTGATTTGTTCTGTTTGTTGTAATTAGAAGTGTATTTGACAAGTACTTTGAGACCCGTTTAAACATTATTTGTTTAAAGCAATAGAATTTCTTAACCAAATACCAGATTGATTTATCACTGCGAGATTTACCATCCTCTTTAAATATTTACAGTTAAATGGATTGTGTTTAGATTACCTGCACCTATACAGAAAAGCAGCTTTGTCCCGTTAGGACACTTCCTAAGTGACTTTTGTGCTTACAAGTCAGTCAGCGCTGTGTCAGTCAGCGTAGTTTTCTCTGTCCATGTGACGAACACCTGTTAAATAAGCTGTGGCTTTTTTTAACAATAGCTAGGAAGATAAAAACCCAGGGGGTGTGGTTGGTGTTAAGACATCCTATTGTCCTCAAAATCAGCAAATCTTTAAAAGGTGTAAGGTTCTTCACCGGGTTATGTTGTGAGTCCACTAGCAAACAGAAAGGTGTTCAAGCACTGGAGGAAAGACCCAGTCTCGATACAAAGACAAGAATGATAGGTGCCTTCAGGGAGATGTAGAAGACTGTTGGCTTGGTTTTTAAAGGAGGCGTGCGTTTTGTATTTGGTTTTATGCTGTTGTACCTCAAGCAGCTGCAGCTGGAGCTTTTCTTCTTTCCTGTGTTGTCTGAAAACATCTGCTGCTGCACGTGGCAGGCTGCATCGCAGGTCTGAGTAGTTCCCACAGAGGAATCAAAAAATCAGTAATTCCCATGTGTAGTTTTTTCTGGTACTTCAATTTCAGTGTTAATAACTGGTGTGGAATTCACTGAGAATGTAGATTTCTTTTGTTTTATCAATGCTAATGTAAGTTGCTTAAAAATTGCTGTTTTTCCTATAACCCAACCAGGTTTTATTCCCAAAGTAAAACTTTGGGAAACTTTCAGTTTGAAAATTGAGGCTTTGAATTTGTGTCATTCACGGTGGGACACTTGTTCAAGAAAGTTCAGGTTACTCTTACATCTTTACTATTGCATAGCTTCTTACCTTGCTTCTTTAAAACATAAAACACGGCAGCGCTGCAAACCCAACGCGGCGTATTATCGTCCTGCAGTCACCTGCACGCCTACCGTGGGCTTTGGCAAAACGGTGTCTGTTCTTCCTCCTTGCCTCCCACAAATAAAAAGAAGAAAAGCACAGAAACCGGTGTCCCTGGTGCCGGCTGCTCACCCCGCAGTGTTTGTACCCGTGGTGCTCTTGGCGCTGTCTGGCAGCTGAGGTTCACCTCTGAAAACTGCTCGAGACGCTACACAGTCGGCTTCTGCCATGGGGCATTAGACAGGCTAAATAGCTGGAACAGCAGAAAGTCCTGGTACGGCGAGATAAAAACAAGAAAAGGGAGTGTTCAGGGGTGATCCTGTGCTGCAGGGGCACCGCACGGGTGCCCACGGGTGCCCTGCGCCAGCCCAAGCCTGGCGGGTGCGTGGTGGGGCGAGGCTGCCAGCCGCGGCCGAAGGAACCGATCAATCCACGCGCCTCGTGCAGGAACCAGAGGTGATGTTAAACGTGAAAAACGCCGCCTCTTTTGTTTGACATAGGTCTTTGGAGAAGGAGAAGAACACCTCCCTGTTCTTTGCCCCACGCTGTGCACCGGAGCCTGGGGTCTGCGCGCAGAAACCAGCTGCAGTAACCGCGGGCAGCTCGTCTGCACTGGGCCTGTGCTGGAATAAGTCACGTTCCTCTGGGATAGTTGTTGTTAGAAAGGCAGTAAGCAGAAGAGGAGTTCTGGCACAAAATACCTGATCCGGAGCAGTTTTTGTTCGAGCACTAGTTCTGCCAGCTGGCTCGTGCTGGCCAGCCCTGAGAGCCTGACAGCGACTACAGGTACGCGCCGTCTGTACGCGGGGGAGCTCGCAGGGTCCGACGCCCGTGGCAGCGTGTGGAAGCCGTGCCCGTGACGCTGATCAAACCAAGCGTGATCCCAGCACCTTGGGCGTTTCGTGGGGCTACACCAGCGTGCGTGAGCTGAGTGTTGGCGGTCTTGTGATTCACGTACGTGTGGCTGAGAGCGGCCAGGCTCACGCTGTTGGAGGCAGGTGAGGTTGTAGAGAAGTAGACGTGGTTACTGCGATTCTGAATGCATCTCCTCATGTTGTGCTGGCACTTGGAAGGAAACAGCGTGTGCAGCCGTCCCGTCCCGCCTGGCACGCCACCAGCCCCCCGCGGCAGCGCTTCCAGCAGACCCCGACAGAGCCCCTCCAAGGATTTTACTAAAATGCAATTTAAGCTATTTGGAAACTATAATCATTCATCTGCTAAATTCCAGGCACTTCTGTTAGCAATTTGGGGAATATGGGTGGGTTTGTTTTTTCAGTGTGGTTTGGTGGCAGGGGGGTAGCATTGTGCACAGCAAACCAATGTGCGTTCTGGAAAGGGACTTGGTGAAATGCTTGTCGGGGAAACCCCACTTAGTTGCAACAATAGCTAATGAATATGCTTTATCCTGTTCATTTCTGAGTACGTTAATGGTGCTGAGAACTCCATTTGTGGAAAAATAATTGGCAGTTTGTGGTAAATACTGTTTTTTGTGAACGTCAGTACAAAATGTAACAGCTGTACTTCTGTCCTTTCTCCCCCTCCTGAAGTCCATATGGAGAGTGCACGTGTCTGCAGCCCGCCTGCTCTGCGAGGCGACGGGTTGAATCCGACCACGGGTTGGATCTAAAATATCCCGGGAGCTGTCACAGAGTAGGAGAGTGCACAAACTGGGGTAAAGTAATCAAGTTTCAGACGATCTGGATTTTTATTTAGCATTCTTTGAATCACTTGGAGGCAGCGGCCAGGATGTCCGTCCGAGCTGGTGGCCCTGGCCCTGCTTGCAGTTGATGGGAAGAGGCAGCCAGACTGCTCGTCGTTACCCACACGCTTCTTCCCAGGAATGAAGACTAATTCTTCTGGTGAACCTGCATTCCTACAGAGCTGTAGGAAGCAAAAAGGCAACATTCACATCGAAGCTGAGTTTTCCTTATTTTTTCCTTATCTGCTTGTCTTCAGTGAAAGCTGCCGAAGAGGAAGGATGTTTGCCAAGCGGCTGCGTGGTGTGGCTGGCAGCTGTTGGCACTGGAAGCAGGAGGAGGCTGTGAGTCAGCGCGGGCTGGGTTTGGTCGGTGTCTCACGGGGCTACACCTAGCACCCCAGGCTAAGGCAGGCTGGAGCTGCCCGGCTGGGAAGGCAGTTGTGCTGCAGCCGGCTGGGCAGAGCAGGCGGTGGGAACGGTGAGGGAAACCTGCAAAGGGGAGGAGAGCTTGAGTATTGTGGGAGGACAGAAAACAAGTCATCTGAACGAGTCGCCCTAGCGGTCTTCTCAGAACGTGAAATAAGAGGGATTTGAAATGATGCATGTGCAGCAACTTGCCAGAAGCTGCTTCTTAGGAAGAGGATGTTGTGATAATCCATCCGGAACGCGAAACGGGGCCAATATGAGTCTTGTTTATTTCTTTAGCGTTGAGTTTACAAGTGAGTGTTTTCAGAGGGTGACTGAACTCTTCTGTGGCGCATTAGGTGATGCGCTAGGTGACAGAGAAGGTGGCGAAGGTGCTTGGATGGCCTCCTGGCCGCCCTGGGGGGCTCCCAGAGCAGCCTTGTCCATGACCCGCGTCGGCCGGGTGCAGGGCTGCTGGCGCGCAGCCACATCCCACGGTTCCCTTCGCCTTCGAGTAGAATGGTTCAGCTGGAGCGAGGACATTATTCCTCTTCATTCTTACATTTGTGCACACACAGAGGTCGGTGTGCTGTTTGTGTGTTTAAGCAAATTAAAGCAATTAATACTGCAATGGAGTGCTGGTGGGCTGGGCAGAGCAATAGCTACCAGGCATTGCTGTTTATTGATTAAGCACTTCAAGTGACAGGTGGCACTGATTACTTTCCAGCAATAGATTAACTAATGAATTCCAAAGGGAAATTTCACTCCTACTTGAAAAACTGTCCTAAGGCAAAAGGTTATACACATCTCCATAAGCTGTATCGGTATTGCTGAGCCAAGATTTGTATTTAATCCATTTCTGCTGGAACTCTGTTAATCTTCTGACAAATGGGAGGTGATTTTTCCTTAGCTTCAAGTATTGCAGGCTAAAATGAGAGCAGTAAAAAGGAAAAAACCAAGCAGCACAAGCTGAGATGTGTCACTCTGTCCATGATCTGTGCCTGTGCCCCTGGGCACCTCCTGCACCCAGCCCCGGGCTGAGCCCCAGCCAGCGCTGCATCGCCTGCTGCTTCTTCGTGCCCGCTGCCGTCAGTCCAGCTTTAGGACCACGTGCTGTTCGTCACCCCTCTGAAGTTTAATGCAGCCTAAACAGTTGGTCAGGAAGAACAAAATGGAGCAAAGCGGCATAAGGTTACCCAGAGGTGACCTGAGCAATGTAGGTACTGTACTTCAATGAGCTGCTGCTGCTGCTGCCACAGCCGAGCTGGGGCGATCAGCTGTGTTCGCCCCAAGCCTCTTGCAGAGACAGGATCGAGGTGGTAGCTTAAACTTCCTTTGCTGGAAATCCGTAAGTGGTCGTGTCTCGTGTGCGGCAGGCTGGGAACGCGACTGCTTGCAAGCGCCAGTTTCCGGGTGGTAGTGCAAGCACTTTTCTTCAGCAGTCCCCACCCAGAAAGAAAAACACCAGCTGAGGACAGGTAATGGGAGGGCCGTAGAGGAGAATGCTCTGAGGTATCCATCTGTTTCAGCGAGAGGCTCTGGTCAGCGATACCTGAGAACCAGTGATGCAGGTGGGACATCCTTTGTATCGCCAGCCTGCGGCACCGGGGACTCCCTCGGCTTTCTCATTTTTCTCCAGGGCAGCATCTGCAGTCATGGCTTCACTTCTTAGTAAAACCACGGGAGGATGTGCTGCATCACCCAGGGGTTGCACGACCATCATATGTTAAGTGGACAACATCTGTCAGATGGAGTGGGGGAGGCCTATTTGCGTCCTGAGCCAGCACTCTTACTGCTTGCTGGGTGAACGCGCTGCGCGCTTCTGGTCCCTCCTCTGCCCGTGTCCGTAGCGGTACTGCCAAGGCAACGGCCTGAGCTTGCAAGCTGTTTTTTTTTTTTGGCGCATCTTCTCCTCTTAAAATGCATTTATAGAAAGAAGTTAAACTAATCAAAGATTTTTGCGTCATGTTTGCATTTTTTCCTGTGTTCTTCAGGCCATCTGTCTGCTCCAGAAGCTCTCAGTGTTTGCATGCAGAATATCCATTATGTCACAGCAGCTGATTTCTGTAAACCCAGGGTACCGTCCTTCTTTACATGCGTTTCTCGTGCTGGCTGACATGCACTCCTTGTCTCTGGCTTTCTCTCAGCTAGAGCAGTTCCTACCGGCCACAGATGCCGGCAGCCCGTGTGAGTAACCCCAGAAACGATCTCTGCGGGCGAGGGTGACCCCGTTACGCTGACGCACTTTGAGGCCGGTTTCGCTCGCAGCAGCCGGGGAGCTGCAGAGGCCCCACGGCGAGGCTGTGCCCGGAAAGGGCCAGGGGATGGATGGGGACGCCGGGAGCAGGGTCGGGCTCCAGCACGGGGACACAGCCAAGAGCAGGGAGAGCAGTAGATGTCACTGGTAATTAGGTCCGCGTAACGAATCCCTTATGAAGCGGTCAGAGGGGAGTCAGGGCATACGCATCTGTCATCTGCTGCTGGTGGGAAAGCCCCTTGTTAAAAGCCCCATCTTTTCTGCTTTAGGCACGTGTCAGTTGTTCTCTGCCTAAAAAATAAATCAGAAAGACGAGGTCTAATACAAGGCTTTTTTCCTTATAGCAGATGTAATGCCCTTACTACTGCTAAATATCTATTTTTCTCTCTCTCCGGTTTGAACCTAGCTTCACGTGCTCTTGGCCTTTCCTTCCTGTTTCAGACTGCATGGACGAGAGCTAACGTGGAACGCTGTCTTCTAGACGTGAAGTTCTGTAGAGGTGACAGATCTATCAGAACCCAGAATGCCACGTGATGGCATGGTTTGGCGTGGCATTCGCATCGTCTCCTGCAGCTCTCTTTGTGGTTCAGGCCTTTTTTGAGCCCCCCCACCCTGCCTGCATCCCCCTGGGTGCTGCACCCAGCTGCACGCGGCGTCCCCGCAGCCATCCTCGCCAGTCCCCGGCTTAGTCCTCAGCCCGAGGCTGCGCCCGCCTTCACACGCCGCTTATCTGAGGCCTTTGACTAGGAGTGACTCGTCTTGGCCTGATGTTCTCTGTGGTGCGTGTTTGTGTATGTTTGTATTCCTCATGGTCCTGGAATTTTTTGTCTGTGGCTTGCAACCAAAACGCGGAGGAATCCCTGCATCATTTACATCACGGCTTCAGGATGTGAAAAGGAAAACGTTGACCTAACGTGCCTTCCGTGCTTGATATTCTTCCAGTCCCCGCTTTGTCTCTTTGCTAGCACATCCCAGGTACATCATTTATTGGAGATGCGTGGGACTGCGCGAGTATTCCATCCCCGCCCCATCCCGAATTCGGTCAGATCCAGCTGTGTGTTTCTCCCAATTAAAGCTCTCAACATCCTCCTCTTCTGCTTCTTCATCATCTCTTGCATACCTGCAGCGTTTGTTTTCTTTGTCTCTTTCATGCCCTGTTGTTTCTGGATCATGTGTCTTGACCTAAAATAGAGGTTTACTGGCAATGACGTAGGCGTGAGTTAAAGTAAATGTCTTGTGTACTGGTACCTGATTTCACTAGATTTCGCTAGGGCGTAAAGAGATTTTGGGGTATAATAAATATTGTTCTTGCCTCAGGTTTGAGATTCCTCATCACCCTCATTGCTCTAAATGGCAAGTAATTTTTATAAAAACTTTTTATTAAAGGTTTTGACAGGAGACGTGACACAAATTATTTCTCAGCAGCCTGAGAAATGTATTTAGACCTATTCTTATCAGGTGAAGTCTCTGCTTCTCTTACAAATTTACTGGTTTTTGAGTTTCCTGGGAAAAAGAGAACAGATTCTTACGCCTTTCTCTGTAGCCTGTCTTTGGATTCCTCACAAAATTACGGAGAACACAAATGCTGTCTGAGTGGAGCAGGGAGCATATCTGAATTAGAAATGAACGTATTAATTTACTGCTCAGAAGCAGAGCAGTTATGTATTCCTCCTTCCCATTTGAAGGAACTACTCTGCTGCCCCTGGATAGCTCTTTGTCTTACTGCCCGTGTGGGTGTTTTACCGTGTTTCAGTATCCCCGATGAGAGGCTTCAGATGCGATCTTTCAGAGCCTTAACTGTGAGTGTAAGGTGATAAACACCCATGTGGAATGCAAAGGGCCAGTTAGGCAATTCCCTCTTGCGTTGTGCCGAGATGCTGCTTAGACCTAGGCATTATGAAAGCTTTTAAATGCTTGCACAAATTAAAAGGAAGGGAAGTGAAAGCCCTAAATTTGCTTTGTCATTTTGAGGGAGGATTTTTTTTTTTCTTTCAAAAAATGTTTGCTAATTGTATTTTAAGGTAGCAAAGATGAATTTGAGGCCCTGGAGGCCTTTCTGCTCTACATTTGAAATACTTGGGAAGGCAGTAACGTGTTCGCGTTACTTCAAACTGTGTCAACATTTTGTTGGCAGAGATCCATCTCAAATTTAGTGAGATCAACAAGTCTCGCAAGTCTCTAAAACGCCAATTGAGGTGGAAGGGCTTTTGGGGGAAACTTGCAGTGAGAGCACCGCAGTCGTCTTCGTCCTGCTCAGATCATGAGAAAGTACTCAACGTGTCTTCTTACCTGAAAACAGAAAGCTGAGGGATTTTGCTTAAGCCGAAGGAGCCGGCTTCACAAGGACACAATGGAAGTTGCCCGGGAAGTGTTCCAGCAGCGGTTTGCAGAAATGTTCTCAGCGCCACGTGTGAGGGTCCAGAAATGAGAGGTGCTCGGAAACCTGCAGCCCAGCCGGGAGCTTGTGCTTAGTCCGTTTGTGCAAGTTCATCTGAGGTCCTCACCGAAGTGCATGGAAAGGAAGGGACCGAAGCAGAGGTGAAAGTCGAGACCTTCTCGACTCGAGGCTCGCCCCAAACCCTGCGCTGGCTCTGCCTCGGGGCCCCTGGGTGGGCGCTGAGGGCTGATGTGGGCTCTGCGCTGCCGCCTGCAAATGCATCCTTCAAATGCCGCCTTCAAATGCGCCTTCATGCACGCGTGCATGGAGGAGCACGTGGAGAAGCTGGGACAGAAGCTGGCAGCCTGGCTGCTGGCGGCAGCACGGCACGGCACGGCACGCTGCTCCTCGGGCAGGGCTGGCTGCTGCAAACCACTTGCAGGGGGCTGCACGCCGGGGTGGGGAGCCTCCCGTGCTGCTCGGGGCGCAGTGCGTCTCGTGCATGCGGAGCTGAGGTTTCCTTTAGCCCGGGTGCAGGACAGAGGGAGGGCTGTCGCATCAACTCAGAGGACGTGGCGTTCCTGGCTCCTTTCAGAGTAGCTGTGAGATCTCATTGATGAATTGGCTGGCACTTCCACGACTGAGCCCTGCCGAGGTGTCAGCGCCCTGCCTGCTGGCCGCGCTTGTCTCAGAGCCCAGCGAGGAGCCGGCGGCCCCGAGTCCAGCGGAGCCGTTTCCAGTTAACTCCTCTCGCGGGCAGCAAGGGGAGCGGGGAGGTTGCATGCATGCAGCTCTTGGTTTAAAAACCTCTGCTCCTATTTCAGGTGAAGCAAAGAGGTTCTCTGGTTGCCTGTAACTTTTTTTCAATTCCCCCTTCGGCTGCCAACCTAAGTTGTCCCATCGGAGGTGTTCGTCTGAGCACCGGGAGCCGGAGATGACAAGCAGAGTGTCGGGGCTGGCGTGGTTTGCTCTCACATAAACCCTCACTCACGCTCACCTTCCTGTTCTACATCTGCATGAACGCTGATGTAAAAACCTCTGGGTCTTCAGGGAGTTTTAGAGGAACCTGTGCTGAGAAGCCGTGTTGGCTTGCTGGTACTTCGAGTGTTGTATGGAGTGGCTGAGCCCCACGTGTGCCTGCCCTGAGGCACGTAAATCTTGATATCAAAGCTAGGATAAAAACGGCTCTACCTGTAACAGAAAGGAATTAGGGTTAAGAAATTAGGGTTGCTGTAACTGGGGTAGCGGCTGAATATGGAATCACGGCTAGCTTCACTGAGCTCATCATTTCATCTGTAGCTTTCTTGGTACCTCCTTGTTCGAGATTTGCTAAATAGTAAAAAAAAAAAAAAAAATCTGCTTCAAACGTGTTCTTGGAGTTGTTTTTTCAGCACCTAAGAAAACAGTTACTTTCTTCTGTTCTCTCCTGCATCCACACTTTGAAGTAACTGTTCTGCTAAGTGTTGAAAACGGAGGGGTTCAACACCGAGTTGTAATTCTGATGGAAACTGTTTGACGGTTTGAAACTTGATCTCCCTCTTCTCTGGGATCACAGTCAGATTTTTTCGACAAAGTCGCTTTCTTACCTCTTATGCCTCTGTGCTCTCTGGTATCTGCGTGGTATTGCCCTAAAAACAGCTGTTCCGATGGTTCATACACGGGAGCTATCATGTGTTATGTAACTCCAGGCATGTTATAAAACTTTGAATTTCATCTTTCAGACTTTTTTTTTTTGCTTCCCCATTCAAATTGAATAAACGTTGACACAGTCCTTGTTTTCTAAGTATTGATGTAGCTCATCTTTTCCCTTTGTTGTGGCACCTGGGTCACAGTTTCTTCCAACACCACCGTAAGTTCGCGCATCCAGCTACGGTGCAAGCAAAAAACGGCAGAGTTAATCGTTTGTTCTCTCTTTGAATTCAGCGGTGTCTCTGCTTCTCTTCCAGTGACTCGTCACAACCACCTGAAAGACTTCATGCTGGTGGTGTCTATTGTCATCGGAGTGGGTGGCTGCTGGTTCGCCTACATCCAGAACCGCTACTCGAAGGAGCACATGAAGAAGATGATGAAAGACCTCGAGGGGCTTCACAGAGCTGAGCAGTCTCTCCATGACCTTCAGGAAAGGTAAGCTCTCTGTGTCCGCCCAGTTGGAGCATTCAGCTGGTGATCTTTCCTGCAAAGTTATTCCTCGTTTAGATCTCAAGCAAGACTTTCTTCCCAGCTGTCATCCTTTAGTGTGGCAGTCGCCTTCTGGTGCTGTGTACCACAGTCGGCACCTTCCCGAGCAGTTGCAGCAAACCTGCTAACCGGTCTCCATAGCCCGAATGGGTGCATGGCTCTCAAATTAATTTTCTAGTTTGCATATGAAGATGTGTGCATGCTCACTTGACCTGCTCTTTTGAGGTTAGTTAAGTGTTAATTGAGTTAAGCCAGTGCTCTTATGGCGTACCATGTGAAGGTTTGAGTGGTAAGAACTTCCTGGCGTTACTGGCGTCCTGAATTTGTGCACTGAAGCCACTTGAGCAAAGTGACGTCTGGCACGCTGCTGAGAGGTGGACCCGAGGGCATGGTGACATGTAGCCGAGCACGGCTGTGTGTGCTCACCCGGAGGTTGCTAACGAGCAGTTTCATTTCCTTTCTGTCTTGTTTTTATGTTAGTTTTAGTTTTTTAGTTCCTGTTCTGCTCTGATTGCTGGCTCTAAAAAATTGTTTCTGAGTGTCGAGGAGATCTTGACTCCATACATTTTTGTTGTTGCTGGCACATGAGAGCGCTCTCCTTCCCCTTGGAAGTTCGGTGCTTTAAGGTGTAAAACATCAAACTGAGAACAACTGACTCGAGCGCTCCTTCAGGGCCTGACAGTGCTCTGCCACTCGAGTTCTGTTGCAGTCTCTTATTCTAAACAGGTACTTCCTACGCACTTACCACAGTTAGGTGTATAGCAGCAGTGACATGTACGGTGGTTTCTACTCCCAGTCCGACTCCTGTTGAAAATATATCAGGACTTCCCCTCTACACTTAAGATTACAGTGTAAGCCTGCACCTAAAAGGGAAAACGAGCCTCTTAAAGGCATGTAAAGTCATCCAGTTCACGTAGAACTTGTCATCCAGGTTGTTTCACTCCGGGTTTTGGCCATCAGGAAGCGTACTGATAGAGTGGCAGCAGTCAGGAGAGGAATTACACATCCTCTCTTGGATTCTTCTTCGAGCTGCGTGTAGATGTCAGAGCTTCCCTGCCTGCACAGTAATACCTAATCCAGGAGTGTTCCCTGGAAGAATGAAAAAAAACACGTGGGGGGGTATTAAGTATGAGTGGGGGAACTGTAGGCACTTTGGCAAAATACCGTAGCCTAAGGAATGTAACCTGTAGTCACAGAAATTATTACAGTGGTTCCAGTAAAGCTGCTCGTCAGAGAATGGGCTGAAAAAGCAGGCTCCCTGTGTGCACAGGGGTCTTGTAGGGAAGGAAGAGCTTGCAAGGCTGCTGATGACAAACCAGAGGGGTTTTCTGGCAGTAAGATTTTTTTAAGGGTAGATTTGTCAAGTAGCAGAGCACGGTAGACTTCAGCTCTCCTTTTTACTAATTTTAAACGTAACATTGAAGGATAAATCTTAATTTGGCTGCTGTGCAAGTTGACAGCTACGTTCCCGGTGACGTCTCTGAGAGCGGAGCCCGCCCCAGTAACATGCTGGCTGCCTGGGGGCGGCGTTGCCGGTGACCGGTACAAATGCCAGGATCCTAAGGTTGCAGATCCGCAGTGGAGAATTTTACAAACAGCTGAGACTTCGGAAACAGTGCGCTGCACACACTGGACCACAGCATGCTTTCTTACCTACTTGCTTAAGGGAAAGAGCCTCCTGGGAAATGTCCGTGTGTGAGGGATGTTTGAAATCCTTTCACTGCCAGGAGAGTACGATTGCATCAATTGGTATCTGTATGGAGAGAGGAAACTTAACAGACTGCTGCGTATCAGTGGTGCAGATACGTGACCTCCTTTCTTTTTTAACTTGAGGAGAGAAGAAGCTGCATTTCCTCTCCATCTGCTGAGGAGCTGGTTCTAATCCACAGCTCATTTCACAAAGCTTTGCATAATTTTACATTACAGGCTGGAAATATCCCAGAGAATATATTTTTTTTTTCTGCAGCCAGGACACAGGAATTCCTCCCCGGTGTCCAGCTCCTGCAGCAGCTGCCCGAGGCAGTGGTGCCCGGGCGGGATGTCAGTGTGACCATGCGATGTGGGAGCCTTGGGTCCTGCTGCGGAGGGCATCTGCTAAAGAAGGAGATGGGCCCAGGAAGCTTAACTAAGGCTGCAAAGCCAGGCAGGGGAACCACAGAACCATGCGTGCTCTGCATAGCTCGACTCTTGCACCAGCGCACCCTGTGGTGGTTCTGCAGGGCGTGCTCTGCGAGGGGCTGTCCTCTGCAGAGGGCACTGAGCTCAGGGAGTGGGAGGCAGATTCCAGGCCCTTGGCATCCTCTTGGCCCAACACTGAACGAATTCTCCTGAAGAGGTGAATATGCCTTAGCTTCTTCAGCCTTGCTTCCTGGGAAGGTTTGGCTGTGGAGCTCAGCTGCTGTAAAAGTGGCAAAAACTACCAACCGGTGCCTTCCCATGGACCTGGGTAGAAGTTAGGAAGTTCTGCTTGAACTAACCTCTTCCAGCTCATGGAAATCCAGCCGGAATCTCTGGAGGGTACACAATGCCTTCTTCAGCCGTGTACTGACTGCTGGCACTGTTACCTGATGGACAACCCCAATGTGCTCTTGAGGACTAGAGAAGGGAATGTATTTATAAAGGGCCATTTTCTGTTCATGTTCAAAATACCTTTTGAGAACATCCTTCAGCTGAGTGACCCATCAAAACAGAAAAGTTCATGTCTTAGCACATCTGCCTGAAGACCGTGCTCCCAAACTGAAGCCCCCGATGCGCCTTGGTTCCGTGCCCTTATCCCGGGTGCAGCTCTGATGGCACCTTGGTGTCTCCTGGAGTTCAGTGCACGTGAACCGGCGTGGCTGAATCAGATGCTCTGCACAGACAGACATTCAGAGGGAATGCACAAAGTGTGGTTTTGTCCATAACCAGCATAAGAAAATATGGACTCTGCTGCTAGGAAAAAAACAGAAGTAAGGGAAAACAGAGTATTAGCGTGCCTTGGAAAATCATATTAAGGATAAAATTCCCAGGGAAGGAATTCTGCATAATAGCATAGGGAAATTTCTCCTTTAAACAGAGATATTTTGGTGGTTTGGGATTCTAACAGCCCTAGTGTGGAAGCGCTTTAGCAATGATGCACAGGGCAGAGAGCGTGGGTTTATCTGAAAACTTGGAATGTCTTGGCAAAATCTCCTTAAATCGTGAAGAAAAACATTTGAGTTTCTCAACAGAGCTGTAAATTGAAAATAAACCTTTTCCAAGAAGAGAGCCAACATCATGGCTGCTGAGAGTCCAGCCCGTCCAGATTTGTTTTGAATTGCTGTCGGTATGCCAAGGATGAGCCTCAGCAGCGGGAGCACGCAGACTGCGGTCGGTCACTGCCGACAGCCTGTGCTCTGCTGCCGGGCCGTGCTCATCCCTGCTCCATGCTCCGCTCGTGGTGCCCCAGGGACCCCGCTCACCAGCGCCCTGCTTACTGAGGCCGGCGCTGCCTTTGCCTGCTCTCCCGAGACGTTCTGCTACGTGCGGGGCAGGTACCGGCACCCGGAGCCGAACCTCGCCGTCCCCTCTGCTCTGCCACTCCTGCGCATCGCCCCGTTGCCTTGCTCTCCAGTTTGGATGTTGAATTTCTTGAGTGGGAGAAGATCTTCGCATTTTGGAATACTCACTGCTGGCTAAGATGATTTCGTTTGTGGCTTTTGGGGATTTTTTCCTTTTCATTTTATGGAGTGCTCTGTAGAAGCAGCTACTTGAGCAGGGCCGGAGGTGTGTGTGGAAAGGACCGGCTTGAGCGGGGAGCAGATCACAGAATCACACAATCATTCAGGTTGGAAAAGACCTCTAAGGCCATCAAGCCCAACCGTTAACCTAGCACTGCCAAGTCTACCACTAAACGATGCCCCTAAGCACCACATCTATGTGTCTTTTGGAGACCTCCAGGGTTGGTGACTCAACCACTTCCCTGCTGCTAGCACTTGGAGGTTGTTTGGGTGGCAGTGACAAGAGACCTCACTGCCTCTTCTCAGGACAGATTCATTCCTGATGCTAGCAATAGCGCTAGGATAGTGCAGCTCCCGTAAAGTGAAGACACAACAGAAACCTTGAACCAACTCGCAGTGACTGCAGTGTCACGGCCCGCAGCGGGCTGAGGCTTCCCAAGCGGAATGGTTAACCCTCCTGAACGGGTGCAGGTAGTCTGTTATTACTTTCTGGTGCCATACATAATCCCTGACGATTTCATCCTGTCATGAGGAAAAATAATGACTTCCAGGCAAGATTAAGACTTGTCTAAATTTGAACATTTTTGCAAGTGGAACATGGAGACGTCCCATCTGTGTATTCATACCTGCTCAGGCCTATCTTCCCCTCCTGCTTTTTTTTTTTAATAAAAGGCAGAGGTTTTTGTAAAAACACTGAAAATTCAAATGAAAGTAGTGAGCATTTTAAAAAACGAAGTAAAGGTGAGAATCCAGAGTTGACAACTTAATTTCTTCTCAGGCTTGGTGAACTTTCTCCTTGCCTTTTCAAATATGATCTCTGTTCACATCAGCGTAGAGTGAATAGGATCGGGGCTGCTCGGGGCTGCGGCTGGCCAGCGGGCGCACTGCGGTGCAGGACAGCCCGCCGTGCACAGCACTGGGCTCTCGGGCTCTCTCTTTGCAGACTGCAGAAGGCACAAGAGGAACATCGCTCTGTGGAGGTGGAAAAGGTGCACCTGGAGAAGAAGCTACAGGATGAGATCAGCATCGCCAAGCAGGAGGCACACCGGCTCCGAGAGCTGCGGGAGGGCACAGAGAATGAGCTGAGCAGGCAGAAATACGCTGAGCAGGAGCTGGAGCAGGTAAGGGGTCGCGGAGGGGCACTTAGCAAGGGGGCACGGGTGCATTTAGACATGCCAACGAGAGCAGTAGGCAGCTCCTCACTCTGCTTCTTCCCTCTGAGGAATCCAGTGATGTTCTGCTTCTGACGCTTTTTGCCTTTGCTTTTCCACTCCCCTTTGTGGAGGAAAAGATCCACGCATTTTTTCCACCACTTTACGTTACACATCCCCCATAAGGAATTACAGCGCTGCTTGCGCGTTGGGTGGCAGGGACAGTAGAGGAGCTGTCTCGAGGGACGTGCTGCTATCACGTCATCCCAGCGCGCCTTCCAAAAGGAGAGGCATTGAACTTGGCCTCTAGCTGCACCCCTCTGGTGACCGCTAACCCCCACTCCAAACCATAAACTCTTTCTTTTTTTCTTTTGTATTTGTGGTTTTAGGAAGAATGTAGAATGAGTTCTTACTGTGTTTCCTTGTGTCACAGAGGTGTACAAAGGAAATCTTCTTCCAAGGAAATTTAACTCTAGATTAGAATCTGTATAGGTTAGAGGTCATATGCAATTCTCAAAAACATTAGTTTTAAATCTAGACTGACAGGAAAATGTTGCAGATTGAAACACAGGCCTAGAGAGAATATTTTTTTTACCTCAAAACCACCTGTTGCCCAAACCTACAACGAAAGTCCAAAACACAAATCCGACTTCTCCTTCCTATTTCACCTGAGAGAAAATTCTTATCTGACCTTAATTTATAGATCAGTTTAAACAGAAATTTTGTGAGCCAGAATGGCATGGGCTAAGCAAGTACCTCGGCTGTTCTAAGGCCATCAGCATGCCCTTCCAGCCCTGTCCAGTCTTTCTGCCACCATGGAGGGTGGGGAAGAAAATGAAACACGAATCCAGAGTTTCCCACTGACAAGGGAAGAGCATCTGTCCTGGGTCAACCGGTAGCCAGGGAACCATGGGGCAATGTAGCTGAAGTGTGCAAATAGTCAGCAATCAGCCAATTTCCTTTCCTCTTCCTCTCTCGTTGGAGTAAGAGCAGTTCAGACACCCACAGACTCCTGTGACAAGCTTTGCTCTCTTGGTCTCATTCCTCCTAACTTGTCATACAGCCTCTCCACAAACTCATGGAGCTCCATTTCAGAGCATGCATTTGGACATCTGTACTCATGTAACCAGAAATTCAGCCGTTTTGTTTCGGGGGCCATTCAGTGAGGACATACAGCCCTTCTCTCCTAACCCGTAGCCCTTGTACCCAAACTGCTCCTGACCTTTGGAGAAGGTAGAGCGCCATCCATTCCACTTTCCCCCTCCACTTTACATTTGTTAAGATATCTGAAAAGCCAGAGATGACTTAACCACTCTGTTGTTTCTTAGAGGCCTTCGTGAGGGATGCATTGCAAGGGTGAGTATTGGTTTTATCCACCTGACCCCCACTGTGTGGTTATAACACGATCACCACCCCAATGAACTCTAGACCACAAATACAATTAACCAGTCACTCCCACTGACCGTAAACTCATCTGGTTTTAAGATAGTCTTGGGTCCCAGTGAGTATTAGAACAACACCCTCTTTTGCACCAGTTGATTCTTACCACTAAAACAGTATTCCTGCTGGAGTCCAGCATATGAGATTAAAAACCAGTAGATTTCAGGGGCTGGGCTCTCGTATATATATATACCAGAGTGTTTACACTGATCCCCTTTCTTCTCACTAGGTCATACTCCACCCAAACCATGACCCCAGACCTCAGATTCAGAAAGCATTTGTTGCTCTTAGTGGTCATATTGAGACCTTAGAAATCTCCGCAGGAGAATACACACAGTCTGTTTGCACGGATTCCCCTCTGCAGACATGTCAGCGTTTGTGTTGTGAACACTGCTGTACGAGGGCTCACTTCAACCACTTATCCTTGGCTGCTTCCCTTTTCCATAATTCCGTAAGAACATTGGAAGCGTTTTGAGCACACCTCTACCCCAGATACGTAGGGGCAGATTTCTTGTCTGCCCATGCACTTACTGATCATGATCAGGGTTCTGCATGGACTGGGAGAAGCACTCGGTGCAGCTGACATCCAAGGGGAAAAAACAGGCTGGCCTGAGGTCTGTGATGCTGGATTTGCAACTTTTGAATGACTTAGGCCATGTTATGTTCAACAAGACTAAATCATACACAAAACTGATATGATAAGTAGCTCACCTCTTCTGTGGTGCCCCCTGGCTACTTCTAGATGAACTCTGCAAAGGTACTCCAGCGTAAAATATGAGATGAAAGTATTTGAGCGTAACGTGGTGCTTTTGGCTTGCTAGAAGTTGTGCTTGTGCTGGATTTGGTGAAAAGCGACTGTGTTAAACGACGTGTTAATGGAAAAGATTCAGGTTTGAGCAATCCTTTAAAAAATGCACATCTTTAGTTCAAAAATGAAAAGGCGCTGGCACCTTGCTAGCTAAAGGCAGGTGTGAACAGAGCCATGGGGAACAGGCATTGAAGGTCCCACTGACCGTGTGCTCGTTAGGTCAAGGCCCCAGGGACCAGAAAGAGGGAACGGGTTATCTGCAGAGCTCCCCGGGCCTTCTGCAGAGCTCCCCAGGCCTTGCCCCACACGTGGCACGCTGTCTTGTGGCTGGACCCCAGACCGTGTGCCGCCAGCAAGCGCTCGGCGTTGGCAGGGTGCCGCTTGCCGTGGCGGTGAGAGCACCTGAGCGTGCTCGGGGTTGGAGCTGTGTCAGCAGCAAGGCCGTTGTACAGCACCCAGCCACGCGCACCCCTCCTGGGCTTCGAGGTGCCGTGGCCGAGGGGCGGCCCCGTGGCCGAGGGGCTGCATCGCCCCCGGGGCACAGCAGGGCTGAGCTGCAGTCGCCGTCCCGATGTGGAACAAGTGAGCAGGGCTTAGCGGTATTGAAGTCCCTCCCCGTCACGTGTAGTAAAAGAGATGCGTTAATTCTTCATGCACTAAATGCTTGTATATCAATTTTTGGTGTTTTCAACCTGCTTATCACCCACTTTCTTCTAATTTTGTAATCATCCTGATCCCCAGCAAGATAAGTGTGTGCAGGAGACGAGCTGCGAGGGAAGGAGAGTCCCCAGGAAAGCTGCAGGAGCTGCTGATTCCAGACGTGGCATTTCTTTTTCTGACCAAGTAGCACATGTTTTGTGTCTAAATATTTTTGTCATCTTGCTCCAGTGCGAAAGTTGTCTTTTGACAAGCTCCCTCTGTTTGGCTCAGTAGCTGCAGTGAAAGGAGGCAGTTGCCTGCACAGTGTTGTCAGCAGTTTTGCTTCGGGAGGAGGAGAAGTTGTGGGTTTTAGCAGATCTGAAGGCAGGCAGCAAACTGCAGAGATTTCTAGAGGCAGGAGATAAGCACTCTGAATATCCTTACCTAAAGTCTCGTTCCGTTTTAACTGACTTGCGTATGGTGCTGTCAGCTCTGGAGGATTTACCGTCTGTGCCACTGTGAGTCAGAGGAGCTGCCCTAACAGATGGGCAGAGAAGGACACGCTCAGCGCTGCAGCGGGGAGGCAAAGCAGCACTGCAGCTGCTGGATGTCTTTGAGAGAAACTTTTAAAAAAAAACAAAACAAAACAATAAACTCACCCTTGAGATGAAAGGAAAGTATTGTAGGCTGTTCTGGTCATCCAAACAGCGTGCTGGATGGCTGGGAGCTCACCTTTGAGATGAAAGGAAAGCACTGTGCGCTGTTCTGGTCATCCCAGCGGAGCGCTGGATGGCTGCCCACCTCGCACTCCTCCGTGCCACCTGCTCACAGTACCAGGATGCCACCTCTCCTATTGCCTTTAGCTCCTGTCACGAGTAAGATTAAGTTGTGTGGAGTCTTTTTTTTTTCTTTTTTTTTTTTCTGGTGCATCAAAAGCCCTGGGCTCGCCCCCAGCAGTTGCCCGGTGGGTCACCAGCGGAGCGCTGCGGGCAGCGGCTGTCCCCTGCCCTCCACCACCGCCCGTCTGCTTCTCCCCAGGTGCGGATGGCGCTCAAGAACGCCGAGAAGGAGCTGGAGTCTCACTGCAGCTGGGCTGCACCCGAGGCCCTGCAGAAGTGGCTCCAGCTGACCCACGAGGTGGAGGTCCAGTACTACAACATCAAGAAGCAGAACGCAGAGAAGCAGCTCCTGGTGGCCAAGGAAGGGGTGAGAATTTCACTGTCCTTGTCCGAGGTCTTCCCCTCGCGGTGCCGGAAGAAATGGGAAATGAAACTTGTGTAAAAGTGTGTTCTTCTGCATCTTCTTCCCGCTTCCTTTCAGTGAGCCACTCCCGTGTTTGTCTGTTGTGTCACGACATGCCAGAAGCCTTAGCGCACAACAGTGCTAAAAAAATCAGTGTGAGGTCCTGTAGTTCCTTAAATTGTTCAGGTGAAAGACACGATGCAGTTACGTGGCTGTGGCTCTTGACTTCATCATATCCAATGCCTTAGTTCTGCCTTTTTCAAGTGCAGCAGGTGACTAAAAGCAGTGGTAAGCAGTGGCCTCTCGCTGAGCTGCAGGCACTGACTGTGGGCATGGCCGTCAGCTCCCCACCACACTCAGTAGGCTGCAGTCCCGTGAAGGTGCAGTGTTAGTCGTTGGCTGTGCGTGGTGTAGTCAGTAAGCAGACAGTTTTGCACCTTTACAGGTTATAATGTTTTACAGGCATGGGAAACAAAATTTATAATGTGCATGCAAACTGTAGGGATCAATCATCGTCTCTCTATTCCCAGTGAAAAAAAATTCTGTGCCA
Organism: Anser anser; assembly: GCF_964211835.1. NCBI lineage: Eukaryota > Metazoa > Chordata > Aves > Anseriformes > Anatidae > Anser > Anser anser. Next base: position 215,266,291 of record NC_139720.1, read on the forward strand.
ACTAAAAAGGCAGTGAGCTGCAGGGAAGCTGTTGGAACATGCATTCGTCTCTGTGGACACTGACAGCAGTCAAAACTGACAGCTTATGAAAATTTGTCTGCCTTAAATGTGTTTTTATTATGAACATCTTCACATTTCAGTGGGTTTACTTCTGTTGTGTCAGATGTCACGTCCATGTCCTTGGTTTGTCTTTTGTGAGTCTCAAGTTAATGCCACCAGATCTTGTGAACCAAAGATCTGTGTGTGGAGACTTCAGCTGTGAATACACACAGTGACAAAGGGAAGGTTAAAAAAAAAAACAACAACAAAACACAACCACCCTAGGGCATTAATATTATTTCTTTTATAGTTTTCTCATGAGAAAGACCAAGCAAGAGACATGGAGTAGCTGGTTCGATTCCCTCTGACTTTTGGGAAATCAGAAAGGCCAAGGAGGAGCATGAAACCTGCAGCCTGCTTACTTGCTTCCTCATCCACTGCGTTAGGAAGAATTTACTGGACATCCTTCAGTAAAAAGAAAATTCACACTATTTACATGTGTGCTAACAGCTGCAGGACTATTTCTGTCTCAGCCCATCCAGGATGTTCTTGTCCTGGAGGAAACATAAGGTCATCTTCTTCCTGTGACCTTTTTTCTGTTAATGTTCCAGGCTGAAAAAATTAAAAAGAAGCGAAACACCCTGTTTGGAACATTTCATGTTGCTCACAGCTCATCTCTAGATGATGTCGATCATAAAATCTTAACTGCAAAGTGAGTATCTACTTAATGTCTCCCTTTATTCTGTCTTCCTCTGTAACCTCTCTTGTATTTCAAACACGAGTGTACTGTCTGTGGGCTGTGCAGGTGCTCTTGGTCTCATTTGGCTTGCATTTGGGTTCTGCTGACTTTATTTAGACGGGGTCGGGCTCGCCTCTTTTAATCAATTATGTTTTATGTGTGTAAAATTGAAATCGTAGTTGTGCAGAGCAATTAAAAGTCCCATGAAAATGGCCTTTCCGAAGGAGTTGGGAGGCTGCGGCATTTAGGTGATTATCCCTGGAAATCCCAGTTGTTACTGCTTTAAAGGTTACTGCTCTATTCTTGAATGTGGAACGAAAACTTTCTCAAGCGTTAGGACGCAAAGCTGAACCGCCAGACTCCCTCTTTCAGGCAATGTATTGTGCTTTTCCTTCCATTTCTACATTGTCCCTCGTTTGACCCTTGTTTTCAGACAAGCCCTGAGTGAAGTGACAGCGGCGCTGCGGGAGCGCCTGCATCGCTGGCAGCAGATAGAGCTGCTCTGCGGCTTCCAGATCGTCAACAACCCCGGCATCCACACGCTGGCGTCAGCCCTGAATATCGATCAGAGCTGGATGGGCACCCCGCGCCCTAACCCCTCGCACTTCATCATGACTGATGACGTGGATGACTTGGACGAAGAGATCGTGTCTCCCATGTCCATACAATGTACGTAGTTCGTCTTGGCAGTGTGTGGGGAGAGGTGGAGCTGCTACAAGTAGTTCAAATGCGTTAGGAGGAATTGAGGTATCTACGTTGTTTTTTAAAGGATCAGAGAGAAAATATTAGCTGTAAAGGGTTGGGAATGTCCGTAAGTGCCAGGTCACCACTCGTTGCTTGCAGCCTGTTAATTCCAGCAGAGCTAGTGATTTGTATATGTTATTTTTCATCATTTAACCATATCTGTGCTGTTCTGTTGAACTCACTGAACGGAAGCATTTACGAGAAACAAAGCTATGGGCTAGTCACAGAAGGGAGAGGCAATTGAAGTGCATTTTCCCTCGGTTGGAGCACTTGTTCAGGATAGAAATGGACTGGGAGCACCTCCTCCTCGTGCGAGCTTTGCACCTCTTGCCATTCTGAGCAGGAAGGAGCAGCCTGCTGTGGTGATACTGCCCATCTTTAATAAATTGTTAAATATATATGGGAGCAAAGGCTGAAAGCCCAATGCCCATATCCTGTGTAGGGGTGTAGTCACCAGGGCGAACATTCCTTCCCTCTTTGTCAGTGCCTGTTCATATGCAAAGTGCATCAGCTCCTGTAGAAAGGAATGGGGATTTGGAGGGGGAGAGCCTGCTCTGGGGAGCTCCGATATCTGAAGGGGCTGAACCTGAGTCACCGTGTGCCTGTTACTCTCTCAACTGCTGAGCTCTTGCATTACGTGCAGGCTGTCTCCTCTGGAAAAGGTTTGTGAATCAGCCCTGACTCTGGTTCCCATGTTCAACTGACCCAGATTCACACGTGGCCTAGCTTCTCGCAGAAATGCGTTTCCCAAGTGCAGTTTTCTATCTCTAGCTGTTGCATAAGAGAATGGGAAGCAACTCCAGACGCTCTGACCACTGCTCTGCACCAGCAGGCGCAGTGACGCAGGCAGAAGCTCTTGGCAGGAGCCAAGCTTTCTGAGCTGCAGCTGGGAGGAGAGCAGTGCTGACTGCATGAGGTGTGGCAGCCTTTTTAGTTACGTCTGATTCAGGTGACTTTCTGGCCAGGTCTTCATCAAAGCCAGGTCTGTTTAACGGGGCAGCTGGGGGAAGGACGGACAAGTCTCAGGCTGGTCGCCGAGGGCAGCAGGGGATGAGGCAGAGCACCCAGTGCCCGGGTACCTGCAGCACGCGGCAGGCAGGAGGGACGCGGTGCTGACGTGTTTCTGGGGCTCAGCAGGCACGGGGCACGGAGTCTGGGCTTGTGTGTGCACAGGGAGTGTTTAAAGCAAGTGTGCCCTACCGGTCTGTGTCTTCAGTCACCAGCTGCAATTGGAAACCACGCTAGACTGCTTAGCACTTGGAAAGGTGCAAGCGGGGTGTTAGCGAGGTAGGGGTGCTCCGAAGAAATCCCTGAGCAACAACTGAAGCACGCTCCCAGGGACGGGAGCTAGACAAGGCGGGAGCCCTGGGCTCAGATTTTACTCCCCTGCTCCTTTGTGCCTTGCTGCAGACACCTGGAGCGAGGCGTGTGCGCGGTGAGCGCTTGCTGTTCCAGTCAGCCCAGTAAGCGGAGCGGGGCATCGGCGCTGGTCTGCGTCCCGCCGGTCTGACTCACCAGGGCCGGCTCCCGGCAGGTCCTCGCTGCCTTCCCCCCGAGGGCTTTGCTGCTGTTCAAAACCAGCGGGAGAAAGGCGTGGAGTGCTTCCTCCCCAGGCGAGCTGGGGGTGTTGCTGGCTGCCAGTGATGATTGTCCCTGTAAATCACTTTTCTCTCTCCCTTCCACCCCCATTGGCCTTTCCCAGATGCAGCCTGGCTTTTTGGGCGCAGGTTCAGTGATCGCTCGTCTCTGTCCTCGGAGGATCAGTCCCTCTGGAAATACCCTGGTTTGGTTCTTTTTGATTATATATATATACATTTTTTGTTCTACCCTCTGCCCTTTTTCTAGACTAAAAATACATACACAAATTTTCCGACTTTCCAGCACGGGAAACTAATGAATGTACCTTTCTTCACTGAGTCATCAGCATCTTTACTAACCCCTGGAAAGAGTCTGGTGGGACGAAGAAGAATCACAGTTAGCTCTACTCCTCGCACGCTTTGGGGATTTTTTTATTTTTTTTTAAATCCATTGATGAAATGGGGAGGGTTGTTTCTGCTTGTTCTTACCCCTGAGGCGGCGATGAAGGATTCAGGCTGGCGGGGGTGGCACCGCTCCCGTTCCCAGCCCACTGCCTCCGCGGCCAGCCCAGGGGACCCTGCCCTCCCCGCACCCATCCTGCGACACAGGGCACGCCAGCGACTGCTGTGCCTTTCCCAGAGCTTTCCCCAAACGTGCTTTTAAATAACCTGACCAGTGGCACACGCTGTGCTGGTCTGACCCCCGGTGCCCAGATCCCTGGGGGCCGTGGCTGTGGCATGCTCAGCCTCGGCGGTGGCGCCGCCACGTTTTCGGGTGGGTAACCGCCGTCGGCAGGAGTACCGCCGGTGGGCAGGCGTCGGTGCGGTGGAGGAGGAGGAGTGTGCTGCAGCAGGGGAGGCTCTGCATCGATATTGGTTAGGACTTGTGGGGTGGCAGTCCTCAGGATTAAGAGCAGGTTATTTGGGTGACATTTGTAAAACGTGCAGTCTGGAATAAAATTGTGTTAGTGTGAAACGAGGGTGTGCTGTGGCTGTGCGAGGCCATACAGCAGGGGAGGCAAGGTCTTGGTCTGAGCTTACTGCAAGGTAAATCACGCAAAAGGAGAGTGCAAAGCTGTAACGTGGTAAATAAGGAGTGTAATACCAGGAAAAAAAATAGGGAAAAAAAAGTCCCAAGACAGGAAGGCAGAAACCCCGAGTGGAAACCCCTAATCCCCTGGTTAATTATTCTGTAGAGCTTGCTTCTCTGTTAGCCCCCCACACTGAGGCTCCTTTTCTGAACTCTGTTTGTGTGAACGCTCACCAGCAGCAGGCAGGTTGGGATCTGCTGTGCTATTCCTGGCTGTGATGCCTTTGTTGGCAACGTTGCCGCTGCAGAGTCATGGCAGGATAGCTTGAACAGCCTCCAGTTCTGCCCCATTAACGCTCTCCCTTTCACCTCCTCTGATCAGTTTTTTGTGGTTCCCACCGGAGCAAGGTTGTCAGGTTTTTTTCCACTCGGAGTCCCTGTGACTCATTTTCACTTAATTTCAGCTCTGGAGTTGTTCAGAGAAAAAAATCTGAAATGGAAAGTGAAGGTTGTGGGTAGGGAGCTCCAGCAAAAGATTTGCAGGTGGCCGCGTAGTAAAAGCAAGAGTTGGCAAACGTGAGCAGTGAGACCCTGTGAGAAATGTGGTTAACCTTGGGAATGGGAAAGTAACAAAGTTGCCTCAGTTATTGTTGGTTGGACCAGACGAACATGGAGGTCCTTCCCAACCGTTATGATCCCAGGATTCTATTGCTGCTTGTTCCTTCTTCCACTTGAAGTGTATCCCAGCAGCGATCCTTCAGATCACCAGTTTCAGCGATTGCTGCTTTCAGCTGAGCAGCAGGACATTCTTATTTCCTAGCTGTAGTTTTCGTAGCAGTAATTTGCTGGTTCTTCGATTCCCAAAAGAGCTCTCGTTCTACTTCATTTCTTAGCTTACCTGTCTGTTCACCTTTTTAACCATCTTCACATGTACTTCTCATGCCATATGTACAGTGCTGAACACCTTATCTCCCGCAAAAGGTGGAACATCTTGTGTGGAAATGACAGCTGGTGGGCTAGATAGTGACGAGGCCTAGTGAATCCCTAGTTAACGGTCAGTAATACTCTGCCCAATCTAAATGACTGCTCAGAGGTCTCCGTGCAAGTGAAGGCGGCTCCCTCTGCCTTGCTGAGGGCCAGGCTCCAGCTCAGCGTATGGGTTCAGGGCAGGGATAACGGACTGAGCTCCCTGGCCTGTGTTACCTGATAGGTACAACTCCATGGCCAAAAAGATCGCTGTGATCTTAAAAGCTATTAACCAACTGGTGACAGTGCTCTGAAGGAGACAGTCCAATTTGTTTCTTCGAACCAAGATGAATTTGCATTTAGAGAGCAATATTTTTCAAATTGAGCATCTCTTTGATCAGTAGGCCAACTTATGAAACAGCTTGGGAACAAATGATACCACTTTCGAACCAGACCTATAATTTCAGGTGTCTGCTATGATGAAAGCTTGCGTCTACCCAGCTAATGAATAGTTCTTATATCTGCCACATTTCCCAGCTGTTCTGCCCTGCAGGAAGGGTACAAGTCTAAGAGGTTTCTGCATCTTCCCAGAGGCTTTCCTGCCCCTGAACACAAAGTGCAACTGTACTCCGCAGCTGTGCTTTTGGTGGCACCGGAGCATTTCTGCTTTCTGTGCGTCACTCCAGGAGCTAGGGCGGCGCAGAGCTCCTGCGCTGGGCTTGGCCTCGCTGACTTCAGGTGCCTGCGTCTGAACGCGTCGGCACAGGCTCCTTTTTTAGGCTGTAGAGAAACGGTGCTGCCAGGGCCCCGTGCATGTGAACGGTTTGGATGCCTGTATTAGGATGAAATGAATCATGCCCTGAAAGTGCTGCCGACTTCACGTTTACAACAAAGGAGGCTGGGTGGTAGCTCTGATGTAGAGTTGGGTGGGATGAATCATGCAGCTAGTTTCTGCTTCAAGCAAGATGATCAGATAAGGTGTTCAGAAAGCACCTATATCAGGAATGTCAAGCATAGTTTCTCATGGGCCGGTCATTAATCTAGCATGTTAAGCAGCAGCACCAGCTTAATGCTTCTTCTGCCTTAAACCAGCATAACCGATAGCACAAGGTGGGATGGCTGCAGTGGCCCAAGCGAGTGTCCTGGTGCCAGAAGGCATGGTGCTGTGATGCGTAGTACTGGCCGTGGGTGGCAGCTTTGTCTTGCTGGTTTGATGCGCAGGGTTTTCCAGCTGCCTTCAGCATTCTCCCCTTTCTCTCGTTGCAGCTCCTGCCTTGCCCAGCACAGTTCGCCAGCGCCTGGTGGACCCACAGCACGCCCACGGATCTCAGAGGTTGGTAGAGAGTTATGTGCAAGGCCAGAATGAGTCGGGCCAGCCTGCCCATTACCTGGCAGGCAGAGTCTCTCTCCGTCGAATGCACAGCCTCTCCTCTGGACAGTCTTTCAGTTCCGACCTTCCTGGCACCAGCCCATCATCTGCTACCACCGCCACCTCTTGCTCCTCATCCACCACTACTGCACCTGCTCCTGCTTCCCATGTCCACCCTATCTATCACCATCACACCACCACCTCTTATTTCCTTCAGATGGACTCCACCCCTGATCTACCCCCTCCTGATGTCACCTCTGGAGTTCGCTGTCGCACTGAGAGCTTTGGGTATATTGCTGTTTCTTTTCTAGCTCCCCCTTGCCTGCTGTGTCTCAGAGCTGACGCTTGCTGGGGCACCCTTTCTCCTAGATTCCTCGTGCCCTTTCCTTTTGGGCCTCTGTTTCGTTATTTATCCACATTTTTGATTCTTCAACCTCTCCCCCATGCAAGTGGACTCTGTGATGAGTGCTCTGTGGTCCATTCCCATATCTGTGAACACAGTGGGTGCATGCACTGAGGAGGTGCTGTGGTTCAGCTGTAGCTAAACAACCGAGAATTCCTGGGCACCCAGTTACCTCTTAATAAGTCAGTACTTGGGTGATGCACCTGGGAGAGCAAAGGTAACACAACTAATCAAACAAACACTGACCTTATTTGAAGCCTTGACTTGTTTGGGGTCTTCACAAGCAAATTGCAAAGGAAAAATAATGGGTGGATACTGTGAGCAAGTAGTCAGAGCTGCTGGAGGGTCAAAATTTGTGCTGTCCTTTTAAGAAGAGGCAAAAAACAGCATTTAGGAATTTTGTGTTTCAGAGCGACTCTTTACCTCCTCTGTTTTGGTAAGGGACGAGGCATATTTGCGTTTGGCTAAGAAACAGCTGAGCAGTGAGAACAGGAGATGGAGCTTCTTGCTGCTGGATCGCTGGCTTCAGTTTGCTCCCTCTCAGTAGTAACAGCCGGGGAGGGAGGGCTCGCCGGAGACCTGTGTGCAGGCAGGACCCCAGGAGCTGGTTACCCTCCACGCTGACCTCTCCTGATGCACCACGCTGACGTTAGGGATGTGAAGGACTGGGGCAGCCGGAGAAGCAGCAATCCTGCGAGAAGTTTAGAAACATTCTGTGGCCCAAGCAGAGGGTGACGTTTCTTGGGTGGCCCTGGGTGGCCTTCTTCCAGAGGAGGTCCGCGGCAGCAGTCGGAGGTTTTTTCGCCCAACTTCTGTCATGCCCAGCTCCAGAGCGCTGTTTGGGCCTGCCTCCCTCGGGGTGCTTGGTTCAAAAACCCAGCTGAGGTTGGAGCGGTGTGTGCGGTGAGCGGTCTCAGCTCAGGGGCGTTGCAGGCGCGGAGGGGCTGGTGCGGAAGCAGGCAGGGTAGAGGGGCTGTGCCTGTCCACTGGGGAATCCCACCGCTCCCTACCAGAGAGCTGCCCTGGGACTGTGGCCACGTCACGTCATCTCTCTGCTCTTTGCTTTCTCCTTTGTAAAAATTAAAAATAGTCCCTACCGTCAGAATAGGAAACACGCATATGGGAAAAGACCGGAGATCTTTCATGGCAGAAGTAGGTCAGGGCAGCGTCCTCTCACATTTATGTATCCAGACAGAAAACCATCCCAAGTCACTACATCTTCATTTGTCCTGGCATGTTGTACATCGCTCCGTTTACTTGTAGGTACTTCTCCCCGTAGCTGTAGGCTCTCTCCTGACATCTTCAATTCGATGTCGTTTGCACAGTCTCTGTTTCGGATGTCTAACCCTCTCGCTAACTTCTGTGTCTCAAAGCAGGTCTGCCTGAGGGTGCCTGACGGACCAGAGCAGTCTCTGAGCCCCAGGCTACGAATAACAGCTTGTGTAAAGCCGCCAACAGTCACAAACATTAAAGCATTTCTGGACTGTTCTGGGGGGAGAAATTTACTGCACGTGGTCCATGATGGACAGTAAAGAGCAACATCTTGGTTAATTTAGTAATGTTTGTTTTGGGATTATGAGAAGCAGCATAATTAAAATTTAGATTAATTACTGCCAATTTGAATTCAGTTGAGGCTGTCCCAGCTTGATAGATAAAAGCTGGGAATACTTCTCATAATGTCGTGCAGCCCGTGTTTACAGCTGGCCTTCCTGTCTCTGTAGAAAGGGCTTGTCCTGGGAGCTCGAAGGCTGATTCAAAAACACTGTTTCAAAAATAGCTGTATAAACATATTTTTTTTCAGCTGAGTCCTGATCAGAGAGAAGCTTAATTGCTGACCGGTTTAAAGTCTTGATGCTGGAGACTCTCCTGAGAGTGGCAGAGGGAAATGCGATGTGGCTCTGGGATCCCCATTAGAAAAGGCAATGATGCTGAGAGGTCATTAGGAGAGAATAACTGGTGTCTCCTCCTTATTCCCCACTGGCACTTAGTAGCTTATCAGGACCTAATTGTTCACTGCTCACCGAAAGGCAGGACTGCTTTCTGCTCCCAGAGAAGAGAGCACCTGCTGCTGCAGGGTCATTTCTTTAGCAGTGCAGGTAGTTCTGCAGAGTAAGAATATTTTGGGTAAGATTTGATCCGACTACACAATAGCAGACTCCAAAATCCATCCTCATTCTCTATTCATCATGGAAAACAGAAATGAAGAATTGGGTACAAAAATGTGTTCTTAATGTTGTTGCGTTTAAATTTTGGCCAAACTGCATCTTTAGCAGATCCTGCTTAGATGCATCTCTATAAAAATACTGCCGTGAAGGCAAGTCGCAGCGCAAGCCACAGCACAAGCCAGTATATTGCTCTTAATTTCTCTTTTATACAACCAGTCTCGGAGGCCTTTATATACATCCCTCAAGCTCCGCAGCCTCCCAAATTGGCGAGCAGAACAGATGGGAATCTGAGGCTGAGAAAAGCCTTCCAGGGAGTCATTGCCAAGGATGAAAACAGAACCCACAAAAATCCTGGCTCCCTGGGCAGGAAGAGTGCTGCCCTGAGTATTTTGGACTGCTGGATCAGTTCAGCCGCTCTTGTGTCCAGCAGACGCAAATGTTGGCGAGACCTCACAAGAGAATTGTCTCAGACAGCCCGTTCCCCCAGAGGAAGGCTCGGAGGCCAGCTCTCTCCGTGTCCTGCGCGCACCGCACAAGCTGTGCCTGGTGGTGCTAAACTGCCTGGAGCTAACCTGGTAGGGACCTTCTCTGCAGGCACGGCCAGCACGTGGCCTCCCAGTTACTCTCACCAACTCCTCACTGTCTGCTTCTCTTTTGCAATTGGCTTCAGAGGATCCGGTGCAAATAAGGTCAGAGCTGTTCTGATTTTGAAGGCTGATGTGTGTTTTTAAATGTTAATGAAGGGGGCTGGGTGTCCCTGGGAGGGAGAGGGGTTGGAGGGTGCTGTATGCACAGAGGTTTCTGCTCGCCAGTGCCTGCTTTAAGTGGTACCGGTGGATAAACGGGGTGGAGATGGGTCTGTAGGACCAAACCCCAGCACTGGCGACCCTTTTCCAGTGGGGAGGGGAGCCGACAGCCACGGCAAAAGCAGGGTGGCAGCAACCTAGTAAAAAGAGTAACTCATAGCTCTCCTAGAACAGAAGGGCAGAAATTACGGTTGGAATTGCGTATTAGAGGCTGTTCCTGAGCCTCTGGCTGTGCAGTGCTGTGCGCAGCAAAATAACCAAGCTGTGCAGCAAATTTGGTTCTGCCTCCTGGGCGGCCGTCGCTGCCCGGTGCCGCGTGCCGGCCGGGTGGATGGAGCTGGCAGCTGCGGGCTCCCGGTGGAAGGCAGGAGCGGCAGAGGCAGCAAGGTCCGAGAGGCCACGGGACCGAGCCCTGCTGCAGCCCGGTCATGTCCAACGCCCTTGAACCACCGCTCAGTTTCTTGGAGCCTGTTCCCTGGGTTTTACAGGCAGCAGGAGCCCACTAGAGGAAATCGTTCGATGGGCTGCAGTCAAGGAAAAATAAGGAGTTATTCTATAGTGTGCTTCTGTCCTCTCCCCCCTTTCTCCATCATTACCAGTCCTTCTTCCTTCCATGTTTTGCCTCTTTTGTTCGCAAAGTGCAGTACATTCCCATTTCCTCACTCTCTCATTCACCGTGGGCAGCTTGGATTCCTGGAGCAGCGAGGTAGGAAGCGCAGGTGGGAGCAGACAAAACCGCAGCGACGCAGAGATCAGCCTCTAGGTCGCTGGACTCTGCCAGCCTTGCTCTTCGCAGGCTGTGAGCACGCCTAGCTGCACGGGAAAGGAAGCAGACAGCACTGCGGCGCAGCTGAGACGTTTGGCAACATTAAAGGAGGCTCCCAGCTCTCTGATTTCATGGTCAGGTCAGAGTCTTTCAAGGGGGGAGCATTCGGTAGTTGTGCTGCACGCAGCAGCGCTTTGTCTGAAGGCACCTTCCAGCAGTGCCCTCCAGCCCCCCTGCCCTGTGCCCAGGTAAGGTGGCCGGCTTTCCAGGCAGGCTGCGCGAGCGGCGTGTCCTGTGGAAAACCTGCGGTCGGGAGTCGGGAGCAGGAGCCTCCCGAAAGTTAGCAGGATACGTGCCGGCCCTTTTTGGCTGACTGGCAGTGGTCATTCCCCTTCTTGTCCCTGCTCTGGGCTCCGGAGCGTCCCCAGCTCCGTGCTTCCTCCAGCCAAGTCAGCACGCTCCTGAGTCGTGTCCCCATGGATGGCACATCCGCCCTCACTTTGGGATACTTTCCTGATTTATAACTGGATAAATTACGAATAAAAAGGATTAGCTTAGCACCGTTCGGATGTCAGAAGAATGCCTGATGATGGCCTGCCTCCTGACATCAGTCCCTTTAGTCGTGCTGTGGACAGCAAGCCTGAGTGCAAGGGAAGAAGAAATTGTAGTCCGACAGGTCTCTTCTCGGGAGCAGCCTACGGCCCGTAATTTTGTTGTCTGCAAGGAAACACGTCCTGTGCTCCTCAGGTCCTTCTCGTGGGGGTCTGCCTAGTTCTCTCCAGCTCCACAGACCCAGAAGACTCTAGAGGTCCTTCTGTAAAGGTGAGCATTCTTGCAGAAAGGGTGTTGCTTTCAGATGCGCTATGATGGTAGGAGCATTGGCCTTTTTGCCAGAGCCAGGCTGTTCTGAGCCCCAGTGCACGTGGAGGGCAGCACCGCGTGGAGGGCAGCACCGCGTGGAGGACAGCACCGCGTGGAGGACAGCACCGCGTGGAGGACAGCACCGCAGTGGTATTTCCTCTGCCCCTTTTTTGTGGGGCGCCCGCTTCCGCCTGCACAGGCTGTGCTGTGCTCCTGCCTCCTGCCCACCGGTGGTACCCAGCCTTTCGGCCCGGGCTGGGACATCCCCAGGAAGCCGTGGGTGCCTGGGATGAGGAGGTGGACCCAGGCAAATCGACTGCCAGCCCCTTGATGCCGAGGGTCTCCTGTTGTTACGAGAGTGGTCCCGGGGAAGGGACGAGGTGGCCGTGGCGTGCCCGGGGAGCAGCTCCCGGCTGGTCCTCGGCATCAGCCAGAGGCAGCCGTAGCCCTGCTGCGAGGCAGGGACCAGCTGTCCGGGATCGGGTTTCCAGCGTGTGCAGTCAGAGGAAGAAAATCCTCTACCACCAGAGGATGTTTCTCCATCTGCTGTCGTCATTTTCTCCGCCGACGGCCATGACCGCGCTGTTGCTTTTGTCTCTTCATTTAAGGACCGGTCAGGACCTCGTGAAAGGCAGGCAAAGGCACTCCGGATTGCTGCAGGAATTAACGGCCGTTTGCAGACCTCAGCGAGGAGAAAGCTCGCCCTCCTCACAAATGAGGCATTCGTGAAGTCATCTAAGACAAGAAATGTAACTTTTGCTGTATTTGCTATTATCTCAGTTGTGTTTGAAGGAATGTCTTCTTCACTGACTCTCTCCAGATACCTCTGTGCTTACGGCAGCCAGTGGAAGAACTGGGTTGATTTTACAGGAAAAAAACATCCTTAGGTGTAGTTACAACTTTGACTTTCAGCTGAGCAGGTGTCACAATCTAAACACGCTTTTATTCGCCCTGACACATTGCCTGTGAAGCACAGGCGAAGTGCGGTCCCCAGGGAGGTCACCGCAGTGCCTCGTGTCCGAGCTCGGTCACTTCTGCCACTCGCTGAGCTCGCTCCAAGCCTGCTCCGAAAGGGGGGCTTGCGAGGAAAGGGCGAGGAAAGGGCCCGTGTTCAGCCCCGCCGGCTTCTAGGGAATGTCTTACTGCTGTCCACAAAGCTGACGCTACCCGTGAGCCCCAGTTATCCCAGTGAAACCACGGAGCTGCATCCACTCTTCCCTGCATGAAAGTGACCTTCTGGGCGGCCGCAGCATCCGCCGGGAGCCATGAGCTCGTGTCTCCGTACGGTGCTTTCATCACAGTTGTCTCCCTTGGACCGCGTCCAGAACGCTCACTCAGAATAGCCGGGGATTTCACACCATCCAGATTGTTCGGCTCCTGCTCTCCCCAGCCTGCTGCTAACCTTGAGGATGCAGCGCCCTGTTGCTTGGATGTCCGATGGGCTCGGCTGTGTGTGTGTAAAAGGCAAAGACTATTCCAGCAATGCCTGCGGCTATTTTCCTCTTGTTAAAATAAGAGATGAGGCAGTCTCCGCAGCTGGGCTCTCAGAGCGGATCTCGGGCTGTAGCCTAACCATCCGTGAGGTTTTTTTCATGTCCCTTTCCTCCACATGCTCCTGTGGAGCTGTGAAACAAAAGTCCAAGTTTTTTCAGTAGGTTTGTTCCAAAATATCCTTGCTGCTATTACGAAGGACGATGCTATGAGGATAATCCTCCCTTCCCTCTACACGCACTTTGCAGTAGTACAGCCGTGCAGGGTGACTTTCTTTGTGATGTTTCCGCAGCCTCTTTTCCATCAGTGCAATCCTGAGCATCACCTGGTACTGCCTGGAGGCCTCCTTATTCACGGGCTCTGTAGTGGAGACATCTTGTCCCGTCTTGCCATCCCCTTTCTTCCTCTGAGCTCTGGTGCTGTTCCTGACGGCATCATCTAGAAGGACCTAGGGGTTCTTCCCGTGCTGGGTGCGCGGAGCACAGCACGGCTGGGCGGCGAGCTCGGCCAGAGCACGGCCAGCCAGGTCTTGGGGCTCGGCCGCACGGAGGCGTCTGCGGCCAGAGCCGAGCGCACGGGGGCGGCGCGGCTCGGAGCTGGTGGGCGCCTTCCCATGCTCTCCCCCACCCTCTCACTCGCCCTCCGCTCTGCTCTTCTCCTCTCCACACCCTTCTCCGCTCTGTGTTCCTTGCCTCCAGCCTGTGCAGGTGACGAGAGGCGGCCGACCGACCCCTTGCAGCCCTTCGCTGCCCCTGCGTGCCCCGCAGGCGGCGGTGGCAGCACTGCAAGGGGTGAGGGCAGCCGCGGGGCAGGCGGCAGCGGCAGCGGCGCAGCTCCATCCGGCTGCGCGGGCACGCCGGCGGCGCTCGGCAGGAACCACGGGGCCGTCAGGCCGGGGCACGGCAGCGCTGCGGCATCTGGGCGATGGGGGCTGCGACTTCCCCTTCCTCCTGCCTCCGCTCCCCGCTTCGGAAAGGAGACGCTCGGGGTGGCAGAGCAGCGCCCCATTGCCTTTGACAACCACAAGCAGGCAGCAGGCTGGGGGCACAAACCGCTGTGCAGCAGGGGCCGGTCTGCGGGCAGCCACCGGGAAGGCCTGGCTTCCAGTCCCCCGCTCGGGGATTTGGGGTCACGTCACCCGGCCCAGGCAGGGGGAACGGCCGCTCCACCGCCCCCTGCCCCAGCGCTGGGGTCGGTCGGCAGGCCCGAGCCGTCAGGGCCGGCCGGGGAGCGCGCACACAGATGCAGGCTGAGGGTCCAGAGAAGCCGCTGGTGAAATCGCACCCGGCCCTGCTGCGGCACCGGGGGCCGGGACGAGCTGTGTAACGCTGCTGAGCCGGCCGCTCCGTGGGATCCACGGGAGGAAGGGGCAGGGGGGCACTGCCGGCCGTTGTCGGCCCAGCCGAGGAGCTCCGGCGGCACGCCGGGGCTGCAGCTGGCACGTTCGGGCCGAGCGCTTGCCACTGCCTCGTGGGCCGGGGCCTCCGTCCCTCCGGTTCTGCTCCGCGCCTCCTCCCCGCTCCGCCAGGCCCTGGTCGGAGCCGAGCCGCGGATTTACGTGTGGCGCTGGCGGTGCGGCCGGGCCGGCCGTGCCTCGAGCCTCGGGCAGTTCGCGTGGGGCTGGGTGAGGCCCCGTCCCCGGGGTGCCCCCGCCGGCAGCCGCCCGGTGCTGGCGGGGAGGAGCAGAACCGGCAGGAGGAGGCGGCGGGGGCAGCACAGGGCCTTGCCCCACTCCTGCGTCCCCAGGGGCCGCGGGCTGGCTGCACGCCCCGCGCCCCCACCCTCAGCTGCTGCATCTGTGTGTGGGGGGGCCGGGGGGCCGGGGGTGGGGGGGTCCGCGGGGCGAGCAGCGCTAACGAGCAGCGCTAACGAGCTCTCCTCCTCCGCCTTCTCCACCCCCAGAGACTTAACTCGCTGCGACTCCGAGTCCTGCATCCCGCACCTGAGCGACCACCAGCGCATCCCCAGCGCGGCGCCCAAGCTGCTGGCTGCGCGCCCCAACCTGCTGACCAGGTCCATCGAGGAGGCTGCCCCCGCGCACCCTGCCCTCGGCGCGCCCACCCCCAACGGCGGCAGCCGGCACGCGGAGGCCTCCGCGCTGGGGGCTCTGCCGGAGCGCCTGCCCGAGAGCCCCATGGTGATGAAGAAGATGATGATGGTGAACCACGGCATGGAGAAGGCCTCCAGCCTCGGGGAGATCAGCCACCCGACAGCCGGCAAGCACAGCCACTCGGATTCGTCGCGGTCGCACAGCCCCAGCTCCACCGACCCCGACACCCCCTCCCCCATCTCTGACTGCCGGCCCAACAGCGCCAAGAGCACCCGCATCCCGCAGCTGGCTGCCAAGAAGAGCCCGGGGGACGAGGACAGCAGCTTGACGGGCGACGAGGTTGACCTCGGCCAGAGCAAGAAGAAGTTCCCCCTAAAGATCTTCAAGAAGCCCAAGAAGTAGAGAGAGGAGGGAGGAGGAGGAGGAAACGCACGGACGCGACCCGCTGGGCCCGGGGGCGGTGTTGGCGGCGGGGAAGCGCCGCGCCACCCCTCCCGGCCCCCACGGGCGCTCGGCAGCGCCCGCCGTCCTCCCCCGGGCGCCCTCCCTTCGAGTCGTGTCACCCAGCACCCGCGGCGGGAGGAGCCACCTCCACTTATTTATTTCCTGATCTCTGAGAAACCAAGAAGACGACCGCTCCCCCGAAGTCAGCAGCCACCCTTTCCCCCCTTCCCATTTCTGTAGTCCCCGGCTTTGCTGTGCATGGCTTCCAGTTACTCCTGCCTCCGCTCGGCCACACGGCATTTGGGTTTGGTTTCAATGTGGTTTTATTTTTTTATTTTTTATTATTGTTTTTGTTTTGTTTTTTTTTCTCGTTTCTTCTGCCTCTTCCAACCTTTGCACAGGCTGTTTGGAAGGCCGGGGTGGCGGGAGCCTTGCCGTGGTGCACGCCGGTTGCCGCAGCCCCGGCAGCCCGGGCAGGGGGTGATGCAGGTGCCGGCGGTTGGGCCGACGTCGCAGCAGTTCTCCTCCTTTTTATGAGTCACTTTTCTTACACCCTGGCCCCCATCGCTACGACGGTTGGGAAGGGGAAAGCCCTCTTTGTGCACTCTTGATAAGCGAGAGCAAGTACAGTACCTCCCGAGGGAGGGCCCTGCCCCTGCTGGTACTCGTGCATCCAGGCGCTGCGGCCAGGAGCGTGCTGCTGCTGCTTCTCCCACTCGCACCGGGGAGCTGCCGCCCGCGGGGTGCTCGCACCTCCCGCCCTGGGCAGCGTTCCCCCCGCCGGATGCGTGGCACCGGCAGCATCCATACGTGGTGCGGGGGTTGGATCCGGGGCAGAGGAGCCCCCGCCTGCCCCTGTCTTTGCTTCCCTGCCTGGGGGAGCAGGGCCAGGGCCAGGCCCCAGCTGGCGCTCGGCAGGGCGAGGAGCGCGGCCGTGTCCCGTGGGAAGCCTGGCGGAGGGAGCACCAGGGAAGGGCCGTCCCCAAGGGGCGTCGGGGCAGAGCCAGCCCCCGCTGCCACCTCTGTGCAAGGCGCCGTGCAAACACGCGGCCACGGCACCCGTCCCCAGGGCAAGCCCGGAGGGAGGGCGCAGGGCACGACCAAGCTGGGAGGCTGCCTCCAGCCGGGCCTTGGGTGCGTGGGGCTGGGTGCGTGGGGCTGGGTGCGTGCCCGGGGGGCTGGGTGCGTGCCCGGGGCTCTGCCCTCGGGGATGGGGCAGGCTGGGGTGGGTGGAGGGTGCTCACCGGGACCAGTTGGCAGCAGCCTCCATGCCTTGAGGCTGTGCTCGCTGGAGCCGAGGCCGGGCTCTGCCTGACCCCTGGGTACTGCCCGGGGCCCACCGCCGGTGCGTGCCCACAGCTGGGGCCGAGCCGCTGCCCCGGGGCCGGGCTGCTCCCCTGTCCTCCCTGGGAGGCTGCAGGTCTCATCCTGCAGCTTGGAGGATGCCTCCCAGGCACCTTCCCCAGCGCAGCTGCTAAAGGGAGGCCCCTGCCCCTGTCCCGGGCTGAGCCCTGCTCCGTCCCGGGGCCGGGTCTGCTCCCTCCAGTCCCAGCCCCAGCCCCGGCCCGAGGGACGTGGCCGGAGCTCCACCAAGCCCAGGTCCCGCTCCCGCCACCCCGTCCACAGCGAGCCGCTGGCCCTGGCCGCCGGCCGGCACCGTCCTGGGAGGCAGCTGCTACCCCGAGGCCGACCCGGGACTCACCTGCTGACGGCAGAGGCAGGTGCACATCCGCGAGGGGCAGGGAGGGAGGCAGGGCGGGATGCGAACAGCCCCTCGGGGCCTTGCTTTATGCCAGAGTAATATATACGTGTATGTTGACAATACAGGAAGGGCTATAAAGGTGTTTTTCGTTTTGTAGGTGGTAGTTAGACAATTACACTGTTGCTTTGAGATAAGTGAAAAATTCCTCTAAATGACTAAGTGCCTGCACTTCCCCGCGGCTGCTCCCGGGCGCGGGGACGGGGTCCCGGCAGCGGGGGCGGCGGACGGGGCGCTGCTCTGCCCCCGCCGTCGGCGTTGTCGCCGCCTCGGCCGGAGCCGGCCGGGGAGCGGTGCTGGACCCCCGGGAGGGCCGGGGAGGCCTCAAGGAGCCCCCCCGGGGCGCGCTGCCAGCGGGGGCTGCGGGCTGGAGCCGGGGCCGGCGGCGCTGCTCGCGGTGGCGGAGACCTGCGGATGCTTTCTGGAGAAGGGGTTGGAGATCCACTGAGCGGCAACTGTTGACGCGTCTGCCAACTCTTGATTTTTTTTTTTTTGTCATTTCATAAAACTTTTAAATCCAATAAAGCATGTAGTATATTTTACGAGCAGCTGCCTGCTGTGTTCTTCACCTGCCCACAAACGTGGGGGTCCCAGCTGGGAGGGTCGGGGCAGGGGGTGCCCACAGACAGCGGCCTCCCCGGGGCCGTGCCCCCAGCAGCCAGCCCGGCTCCCCCGCCCTGCCCCTCGGTGCCTGGGCCCTGCGGTCCCGGTGCTGCGCGCACAGAGCCCTCTCCCTCCAGGCCATGGTACGAGCCGCTGGGGCTGCCCCAGTAACGCTGCTGCAGGGACGGCCTCGTCCTGCCAGCACAGCTGCGGAGCCCAGCAGGAGCAGGGAGAGGGCGGCTGTCCCGGTACGAGGCTGGAGAGGCTCGCAGGAAGGACAGACGGACACTGGGACCGGGGTTAAGAAAATCTCCCTGGAGCCCTCGGCTTGCCCAGCTGCTGGCCTGGCCCCGGGCAACCTCCGAGGCAGCGAAGGGACGGGCACGTCCTGGCCATTGCTCAGCCCTTGCCAACACCTCACCCCGCTCGCACCCTCTGCTTGTGCAGCCAAAGCCAGCGGGACGCCAACACCCTGCGCCCCCCGGCAGCCCGGCACTGCGCCCCGAGGGGCAGCAGCAGGATGAGGCCCCGTGGGATGGGTCCCTGCAGCTCTGCAGGCACCACCATGCGTGGGCTCATCCCCGTGGCCCATCCAGCAGTGCCCATCGGTGGTGGTCTGGAGAACAGTTTATTGCAGCAGAAGCAAACACATTTGTGTGCTCGCAGCCCCCTGAGGCTCCAAAACCACCCAGGGCTTGCCCTGCCCCCGGCTCGGGATGGTGCACAGGGAGCTGCCCCTGGCCGTGCCAGCCCCCCTGGGGTCAGCGAGCCGTTCCCAGCACCACTGGGCTCGGAGAGTTGGCCCCCGCCCAAGGTGGCTGCCACTGGCAGGGGCGATGCCGCCAGCCTGCCCCCCCGGGACAGCGCTGGGTCAGGGCCAGGGACGTACGCAGCTGCCCCCAAACCCTCTGACGGGACACGACAACTACCCAGAGGTGGGCAAAGGGCTGGAGCGCAGCCCAGGCAGCCGCTGCTGCTCACGGAGAGTCCCTTAGAAACACTTTTTGGAGCATGTAGAACATTTCCAGGAAAGAGAATTAAAACGTGCTGGGATCAGTGGTTAATGTCCTCCGGGACCGTGTGATGGCGCAAGGGGAGCCTCGTGCACCAGCAGCCAGCCCCCGGCCGGGCGTCCCCATCACCGGCGGGTCCCGTCTCTGGGACTGGCATCAGCTTAGGTGTTGCTGTCGGGCTGCGCGCTGAAGTCGCTGCTGGTCAGGGTGATGGTGAACGGCACGTTGATGACTTCCGCGGACACATCCCGGGCGCTGGCCGTCCTCCAGGAGTTCAGGGGCTGGGTGGCTTTCTGGATGCGCTGCAGGTGGGCAAGGGTGAGCAGGGGCTGCCCTGAGCCCCCCCAGGGCACAGGGCAGTGTCACTGCGGGAAGGGGACAGCCGCAGGCGCGGCCACCGAGGGGCTCAGACCCCACCTTTCGTCCAGGCCCCGTGGCTTCAGCCCTTTTTCTCTCTTGGGGATGGAAGAGCATCGCCTCCAGTCTGTTGCTGCCCGCTCCCTTCCCGTCCCCATCCCCTCTGTGACCCCGTCCCTGTCCCCGTCCCCGTGCCCCTGCTCCCCTCGCACACTCACGTCGCTCAGCGTCCCCGACTCGCGGCACAGGGCCACGGTGGCCCAGAGCGGGATCTGCAGGCAGGTGAGGACGCCCATGCAGACGCCCAGGCTCGTGCCCCAGGCCGGGTACACGTAGGAGCCGTAGCGCAGGGGCACGCCGTACATGTCCAGGAAGGTGTAGATGAGCGTGAACTGCAAGGGCAGCGTGGGCAGGAGTGAGGGGATGGCGCAGCACCACAGGGACCCAGGCCGGGGCCACCCCAAGCCGCCTCCGGCAGCCACCAAGGGGCCCAGGACACTGGGACTGGGGCAACCCCGCTCCAAATGTGCAGCAGGAGCGGCCCCTGGGAGGAAAGGCAGGGAGAGGAGCTCGTCCCCCCTCAACCCTCGGCCTCGGGCGAGCGCCCGATGCTTACCAGCAGCAGACAGGGCGTGAAGAAGACCCAGCACACCTTGAAGTAGCCCAGCATGTGGCTGCACCAGGGTGGGCACCGGCAGATCATGTCCCTGATGTCCTGGCAGAACTGGTCGATGCCTGCAGGCGCACGGAGGAGACGCAGGTGTGACCACCCCGCGGCACTGCCCCAGGGCTGGAGCACCCCACCGCGCACCAGAGCCGGCTCCAGCGAGCCCCAGCCCCGCTCACCGTAGCAGAAGGAGATGCCGAGGCACATGAAGAGGGTGATGATCACCAGCCCAAAGCCGGTGCTGTACGTGTCAATGAGGGTGAACCAGAAGATGCCTCCCTGCGAGGTGGTGAGGGACAGGGTCAGCACCTGCGGCCAGGGCCACCGCCCGTGCCAGGGCACACGCTGGCCTCTGTCCTCCTGCCCTGGGACACGTGCAGAGGCCCAAGAGGAGAGGAGGCCAGTCCCCAGCCTCCACCCTGGTGTCACCCGAGGGTGCTGGGTGCTGCAGGATGGGGGTGCCGGGGCCCAGCGAACCTGGGTGATCAGGAGGAGCCCCAGCAGGTAGAAGGAGATGCAGAGCACGCCCAGGAACAGCGTCTTCCTCCTCCACACACGCAGGGCCGGGAACTCGTCCAGGATGGCTGTGGTGATGCCCTCGATGTTCCCAAACTAGGGGATGGGGAATGTCGGTGGGAGGGGGATGTCACGGCCCCTGCTCCACCAGGATAGACCCCATGGAGGGGACTTTGCAGGGCACGGTCCCCACGTGCATCCCTGTCCCTGTGACACCAGGGTCACGGGGGGAGCCCAGTGCCAGCGGTACGCGGCTCCATCCCTGCCCACCGCCCGGGGGCAGCCTCCCCCATGGGACGTGGCTGCCCCAGGAACAGCCCCACACAAGGAGCCTCCATAACCCTGGCCCCGGCCCTGGCCTCGTGCTCCCACTCTCTGCACATTGTGCGGTCTGCGTGCCCAGGACGGGGTGTACCTGGCACCCCAAGGCCAGGCACGGGGCAGGACTTGGGGCTGCTCAGGGTGACAATCACCATAGTGTCCACTCCGAGCGTGAAGAGCATCAGGAAGAAGAGGATGGACCAGAACGGGGAGCCAGGCAGCAGGGAGAGCGCCTCGGGGTATGCCACAAACGCCAGCCCGGGGCCTGAGTGAGGGGGACGAGGGGAAGCATGAAGGACAACCGTGGTGGCAGGGGCCAAGCCCAGCAAGCAGGTAACCAGGCTGGGCGTGAGCTCAGCTGCACTGGGATGTCCCTTGGCATGGCACACGTGTCCCCCCCCTTCCCAAACCCATACCTGAGTCGGCGACGCTGCCCACGGGGACGCCTTTCTTCAAGGCCATGTGCCCCAGCACGGAGAAGATGGCGAAGCCGGCGAAGAAGCTGGTGCAGCAGTTGCCGAGGGCGATGACCAAGGTGTCCCTGCCGGGGAGGGCATCACAACCCCACGTCCATGGGGCAGGGATGGACCCAGGAGCATCCGGACAGGTCCACACATTCCCGTGGACTGGACCTCCCCATCACCCTCCTCCCCCCCCCAGCTGCAGCTGTGCCTCACCAGCCCACGTCCCCCAGCGCCTGCCCCAAGCTCACCGGATGACGTTGTTGTCAAACTTGTTGTAGGATGCCATGGAGAGCAGCCCCCCAAAGCCGATGCCCAGGGAGTAGAAGATCTGCGAGGCCGCGTCGCTCCACACCTGGGGGCACGAGGGCAGGGGAGGCTGCAGGGGTCCCCAGCCCGGCCCCACCGCCCCCGCCCCAGGGACAATCGCAGGCGTCGGGGCCCCCAGCCCCAGCGTGGGGTTACCTGCGCGCTCCGCAGCTTGCTCCAGTCGGAGGAGAGGTAGAAGCGGACGCCGTCGAGGGAGCCGCTCAGCGTGGCCCCCCGGATGATGAGGATGAGGATGACCAGGTAGGGGAAGGTGGCCGTGAAGTATACCACCTGCACGGGGCACGGCACGGCTCGGCCCTGCTCTGCCCACGCGGCAGCCCTAAGCCCCCGCGGCGCCCCCGAGCCCCAGCTGCGCGCGGCTCACCTTGCCCGAGCTGCGGATGCCCTTCAGCATGCAGAGGAAGACCACGATCCAGGCCGCCAGCAGGCACAGGGCGAGGGGCCACTGCACGGGGCCGGGGTCCCCGAGGCCGGAGCTGTGCGTCACCCCCAGCACCTGCTCGCTGCGGCACGGGGACGTGGGGACACAGGTCAGCGGGACAGGGGATGCAGCGGGCGGCACCGGTCCCAGGAGTCCCCGTGCTGCAGGGCACTCTCGCCTCCGCTGCAGTGTCCTCAGCCACCCCTCCACCGTTCACAAAGCCTCCGGCACCACCGGCTGCTGCCCATGGGGCTCAGCCCCGGCCCAGGGGAGATGGGGCCACGGGCGCTGCCTGGGCACAGCGGGCCCCCCCCCCCCAACTTACTTCCAGAAAGCCTCGCTGGCGCTGACGTGGGTGGCGCTCCCCGATGCGTTCTGCAACAAACCATCATCACCATCACCATCATCCTCCCCGCCGCCCCTCCCTGCCCCGGCCCAGCCCCAGCCTGACCCGTCGGCCCCCTCCTCTTCTGCTGCAGGCAAAGTTTGCCCCCAGGGGAGCCCCCCCGGGCCCCCTGCAGCGTCCGGCCCCGCAGTCCCAGCCCGGGCACCGTGGCCCCGGGGACACCGACCCGGCAGAGCTCCGCGTTGCGGGGGGCATCGCAGGACCAGGGCAGGGGGCTCTGGAAGGACGAGCCCAGGTAGTAGAAAGTCCAGGCGATGATGACGTTGTAGTAGAGGGACACCAGGGAGGACACGATCAGCATCCCCACTCCAACGCCTGCGCCAGGAGAGAGGGGCTGCCTCAGCACGGGCCCGAGGGGCTGTGGGGGGCAGGGACCTACCCGGGGGCTGCGGGGGGCACGGGGAGAGGCGCCCCCAGCCCCGGCCCTACCTCGCAGGATGGGGCAGCACTTCCAGACGGTGATGGGCCCTGCGGCCCCGTACTGCCCCAGGCTCAGCTCCATCAGGAAGAGGGGCAGCCCCGTGAGGAACAGCATGATGAAGTAGGGGATGAGGAAGACGCCTGGGGGGAGGAGAGGGGCAGCGGGTCAGGGGCGCGGTGGGCACTGCGCCGGGGTCCAGCACCTCCGCGGAGGGCAGGCGTGTGGTCCCGCACCCGCAGCAAGGACACGTGTCTGGGCAGGGAGCAGGGAACCCCCCCCGGAGGCTGCTGGCTCTGTCCCAGGCTGTCCTCGTCAGCCCCACGAGCCCCACAGCAGGGACCCGAGCCAGGAGCCAGCGGGACTGAAGTGGGTGGGCGGTGGAGACGCAGCCGTGGGTGCTGCAGCGATGCCCAGGGCTGTGGGATGTGCCTGCAGCGGGTCCCAACACTTCCTCTGGCGATTCTTTATCGGGGGTGTGGTAACAGGACTAGGGGTACCGGCTTGCAACTGAAAGGGGGCAGGGTTAGGGGAGGCACTGGGAAGAAATTCTTCCCTCTGAGGGCGCTGAGGCCCTGGCCCAGGCTGCCCAGAGGAGCTGGGGGTGCCCCAGCCCTGGCAGTGCCCAAGGCCAGGATGGGGGGGCTGGGGGCAGCCTGGGCTGGGGGCAGGGGGTCCTGACCAGGGCAGGGGGGATTTGGGTGGGCATTAGGGCCCCTTCCAACCCAGACCATTTGGTGATTCTGTGATTCACTATCTCCAATTTCCTTTACAGAGCTTGTCTCACCAACCACCGTCACAGTGAACGAAATCCTGCCTGCAGCAGCCTCAGCCAGGCCAGGTTTGTGCTGGACGGGGACCCTTCCCAGGGCTGGAGCTGGCACCTCCCAGCTGGCAGCCAGATGCAGCCCAAGCCCACGGCACGGTGCCGCCAGGCTCTGGCGCAGGCATTGCTGATCCCAGCCGCGCTGCAGCTCTCCCCCAGCTCTGCCCCGGGCCATGCCCACGGGCAGCCCCTGTCCATGCCCAGGGGCCTCGTGGCTGCAGCGCGGGCGGCAGTGACATCCAGCGGCGCGCTCACCCACTGCCCTCACCCCGAAGGAGGGTCCGGGGGGACGCAGGGCTCCAGCAGCAGAGCCTGTCCCTGCGCCGCCGCCTTCCCCAGCCCCAGGGAGCGCCCGGCTGCGGCACCTCGCTTCTCCTTCCCCCTGCACCTCCTGCACGGGGACATTTGGGATTTGGGGCTGCAGGAGGGGAGGGACGAGACGCTTCCACCCGCAGTGAGCCCAACACCTGCGCCCCGCAGCACAGCGAGTGGCCCCGCTGCCAGCAGCACCCAGAGCCCAGCCCCGAAGGCCAAATTCCTCCTGGCGTGAGGCAAGGTGCAAAGCTCAGCCATGGTGAGTCCTGTCCTGCCGAGGTGCTGGCACGTCCCCAGACCCGCGCAGCACCACGGGGTGGGCAGGGACGGCCGGTGCGGGGCCGGCCGGGGACACCTGCGTGCTGGGGGCGGCTGGGGCCGGGGGCAGAGGCCACGGGGCCGGGCAGGATGGGCGCTCGCGGGGCCTCTGTCAGCGGGGCGGCGCGGCCCTCCACACGGGGAGATGGCAGGAGGCAGCACAGCGTGCCCAGAGGCACGGCAGTGCCAGCAAGGGCAGGACATGGAGAGCGGGGCCTTGGTCCGGGCGCAGGAGGAACGATCTGGAGACGTCAGAGAGGCAGCAGCAGCGAGGAGCTCACGAGCAGCCTTTGGGGAGGTTTCTTTCGGGGCAGCGCCGCGTCCTGGGGCGTTAGCAGCAGGCAGGGCTGCGTGCTGAGCCCGCCTGCACTTTGTCCTGCCCCAGCAGCGCCTCACCATCATTCCCCCTGCTTGGCTGCCAGCCCGGCTGGGACGGCGCGGCCGCAGCGGGGACGGCGCTGCGGCGAGCGGGACGGGTGGGCACCCGCAGCACCGTCCCCCTGAGCTGGAGCCAGCTGGGGCTGCGGGCAGGAGGTGGCGGCATACCAGCCCCTCCACCCAGCGCTCCCAGGGGGACGTCTTGCACCCACAAAGCATCCTTCACCTCGCAGCGGGATGCACAAGGCCCAGAGACCGCTGGCACACGCGTGCTCCCCACGGGGAGCGCAGCCCCTGGCCCCGGCACGCCGTCCCCCCCCCAGCGCCCATGTTCCGGCCCCACGCAGCACCCACCTCCTCCGTTGCGGTAGCACAGGTAGGGGAAGCGCCAGACGTTGCCCAGCCCCACGCAGTAGCCCAGGCAGGACAGCAGGAACTCGTACCTCCCGGCCCACGTCTCCCGGGGAGGGCCGGGGGCCGGGGCCGGGCTCTCAGGTGGGGCTGGGGACTCTGGCCAGGGCTGGCCGGCGATCGGGCCCCCCGCCTGGAAGATGTTCACCTGCGGAGGGGAGCAAGGTGTCAGGGACCACTGGCCGTGGTCTGCAGACCCCGCGAGGCTCCTCGGCAGGGCCTACGGCCAGGCTCTCACTCGGGTTCCCGAAGGTGCTCTGGGGTCCCACAGGACGCACGCTGCAGGAGCCCCTGGTGCCCCCACGTGGGGCATGGGGGGGTCCCGCACAGAGCTCCCTGCCCTCCCCAGCCTGCAGCAGCCAGGCGCAGGGCCGGGGGCGTCCGAAAGCCCTGCCGGGGGCTGGTCCAGCAGAGCCACCCGCAGCAGAAGGTCAGCAGCTGGTGCTCGCCCCCAGCGAGGGGTTCCCAAATCCCAAATCCCATCTCCCAGCCCCAGGCGCACATCCCAGCCCAGCCTGCGTTACCAGCAGCCTGCAGGGCCTGGACACCCACGCCGGACACCCCGAGCTGCTTTAGCCAGCCCCCAAGCAGCGAAGTGGTTGCATGGAGCCAGCCGAGCCCTCCCTTCACCTGCTCTGACCCTGCTGCCCCCAGAGGAGAGGAAGATGAGGGGGATGGGGTGAGGAAGATGCCCTGTCTTGCATCCAGCCCCGTCTCAGCACGGGTACTGCCAGGACCAGTGGCACCGAGCCCTGTGCTGGTGGAGGAGGGCTGCAGGGGCTGCCCCATGCACACAGGACCTGGGGCGCGTGCCCAGGACAACGCATCCCACCCGGACCCCAGCAGAGGCAGCTCTGGGCAGGACAAGGGCTGGGGTCAGGAGCCAGTTTTTTAATTTCCTATCGGTACCACACCAGATGCAGGCGGCTGCTGTCATCACAAGAGCGCAGAGCCGGCACGGGACAGAGGAGGTGCCGTGACTCAGTGAGCCCTGTCCGCGGGACACCGCGGGGGAGCAGTGCTCGCAGGAGCTCGGCGATGCTCAGTGCCGAAGCAGCGCCGTGATTCACCGACCGCAGAGCCGGAGGGGCCCTCTGAGAAGATCAGCTCTGATCTCATGCACGGCACGAGCCAAGGGACGGGCCGCCTGGGGTGTCGGCGCTGCAGAAACGGGCCCAGGGCTGTGCAAACCCCCTCAGTGGGGCCGTGTCCCTGCCCAGGCTGGAGGGGGTGGCCCGATGTCACCGTGTCGTGCACGACACCCTTCTCCTCGGCTCACACCACCCCCTCTCAGTCAACGGGATGGGAAAGTAGTCTGCAAACCCAGCTGCATGGGAGCACTCCCTCCTCCAGCTCTGCAGTCCCCAGAGGCTGCAGACACCACGCACCCCAGCCCCTGCCTCAGCCGCGTCCCGTTGTCCTCCCGTGCCCGGGTGCTGCTGGGGCTGCTCTGCGGGGAAATGCCACGGAGTGCCCTGAGACACGGGCGTTTTGGGGCTGCTTGGGGACAACGGGCTCTGCAAGGCGCTCCCGGCCCCGCGGCAGGGTTGTCTGCTCCTGTGCAAAGTCCGTGGGCACAGCGCAGCTTCCTCCAGGTGCCCGTTCCTGGCAGCGCCTGCACCCAGGTGAGCTCGTGTCTTCCAGAAACCAGGCAGAGCCTCCCCGGGCTCCTGCCCACGAGATAGCAGATATCAGCGCTGACTATCTGTGCGTGATTGAAACAAACTGCAGATTAGCTGTGCCACCGGGGCAGGGCCGCCCGAGCGGGCTCTGCCTCTTGCCTGGCGCCGTGTCAAAGCCAGCCGCCCCACCAGGGCCAGCGGGAAGCGCAGCACAAAATTCCCCGTGTGTTTACAACAGCCAGCCTGGGCACGGGCCTTGCAGCCCTGCTGCGGCTGACATCTCCTGGGGATTCCCACAGCCGGGGTCCTCGTCCCTCATCGCCCAGGGCGATGGGAAAGTGGCTGACTCTACAAAAGGGGGCCACCCCTCCTGCCTCCCTGCTGCTTCAAACACGGCAGGCGATGAATGCGCGGCACCTTCTCTGAAAGGTGAGGGGATGGACGGGGACTCAAAATGCTGCCTGCAGCTCGGGCTGCCACAGGGCTCCCGGGGCTTTCCTGCTCCCACGGCGCTGCTCTTGCCCTTCTCGTTCACGTGCCCAAAGTGCCCATGTCCCAGCCACGGACAGGGCCGTTAACGCGGCTGTCCCTGCCCCCAGTTCCCATTGCGTGCTGCAGGCACTGCAGCTGCCCTGGGAGCACCCTGAGCGCCCGCCGGCCCCGTGGGACCTGCTCCCAGCCTCCTCACCCTGCCCAGCGCTGCCCCGTGCGAGCCGGGGGCTCGGGGAGCGCGGCAGGAAGGTGCCGAGGCAGCATGGTCACCCCCAGCCCCAACTCCCCCAGCGCTGATGTGCCCCACGCTGCTGGGGGTCAGCGGGGAGCTGCGACCCCCTCACTTTGCCCATCCCTCTCCCTCTGCTCCCCAGAAGGGAGCCGGGCAGCACGGGCTCGCAGGCAGCGCCCAGCAGAGCCGCTTGCCTCTGGCTGCAGCACCGGCCTTTGGGTGAACGCCCCAGGGCAAGGGAAAGCAGTGGGGTCATCTCAGCCCTTCACAGAGCTGCTCCGTCCTCTGCAAAGCCTCAGCCCCGGGAGAGGAGAGCTGCCCGCACCGGGCACAGCCTCCCCAGGCGGGTGGGAGACCTGCCCTGCGCCCAAGGCGACGCCGGGCTCTGGCCATGGTGTGCACCATGAGAAATCCCAGCCGCCCTGCCGAGACGAGGTGTCTGCCCGTCGGGGATGGACGAGGGGCACCGGAGCTTCGCCCGGCACTGCCTGACCGCGGAGGGATTGCACGGGGATCCCAGCCGTGCTGAGACCCAAAGGCTTGCCATCACCGTGGCCTCTGGGCTGCGGCGTCTAAGGGACAACGTGCTGCGGAGCCCCCGTGGGATCCGGGTATCCCCAGCACTGCTCCCACCACACCTCGCTGGGGGTGCGGCTGTGAGCGGGCTGGGGACAGCGACCCGCACCCGGCAGGTCCCCAGCACCAGGACCCCGGGGCAGGTCAGGGACGTTCCCCAGGGCCCTGGTCCTACCGTGGGCTCCGGCGGTGCGCTGGGGGCCGGGAGCCCCGGCGTGTCGAGGTGCCCGGTGCCCGGCATTTCCTGCTCGGGAGGCAGGGCCGGGCGGCCAAGCTCACCTGTGCCAGGTGCAGCTCCGCCCCGGCACACGGCGGGACCTGCTGCGATGGGACCCATGGGACCTGCTGCAATGGGACCCACGGGACCTGCTGCGGTGGGACCCACGGGACCTGCTGCAGTGGGACACATGGGACCTGCTGCAGTGAGACCCATGGGACCTGCTGCGATGGGACCCACGGGACCTGCTGCGGTGGGACCCATGGGACCTGCTGCGGTGGGACCTATGGGACCTGCTGCAGTGAGACCCACAGGACCTGCTGCAGTGGGACCCATGGGACCTGCTGCAGTGGGACCCATGGGACCTGCTGCAGTGAGACCCATGGGACCTTGGGTGGCTGTGGCCACACAACCCCTCCCCAGACAGCTCACCCCACTCCATTGTGCAGCCAGGGGGATGGGAGGCATCGCTCCCTGCTCAGTGGGAGCTGGGGACCAGCTGGGCTGGCTGTGGGGACGTGGTTTTGTGCCAGGCTCCCCCAAGCCCTGCCTGAGCCACGCTGCTGGAGCACCCTGGTGCCTTCTCCACCCACGACCCAGCACAGGAGGGGCACGGGGGCACGCGGGGCTGCAGCACTGCAAAGGTCCCGACCCCGATGCAGAGGAGGGGGTCGATGGTGAAGGTCTCCCACCCTGTGCTGTGGAAATGAAGGCATGAGGAGAAGGGGAGGTGGCACTGAGGGACACAGGGGGTCTGCTGTCCCCTCCAAGCCAAACAGCATCCCGGCAGATGGAAGGAGCAGTTTCAGGAATGGCTCTAACTCCTTTTCCTGGTTATCTGTGATGGCTGCATCCCCCAAAACACCCACTATTGTTACCCTGTTTTCCCAGTTAGTGTCTGGAAAGCCAGCTGAATAAGGCACAGAAATAGTGGCATGCTTCTTCTGGTGGGAGGCAGACTGCTGCTGCCTGCACATGGCTCAGCAGCGGCAGCAGCTGCTGAAAGAGCTGAAGTTAAAGCTGTGATCTACCCACGGAGGAGTCAGTATTTCTCCTGCAGCCTCCCCGTTCCAGCCACTGAGTCATCTTCTGCTCTTGTCAGCGTTTCTGCCTCCTTTCCTCTGCACCTTCCAGGGGACACCGGCTCAGATCCCTGGTCCCTGCTACACGCCAGCTTCTGTCCGTCTCTCAGTATTGCATGCATTTTTCACAGCTGATGCACTGGCCCTGCCTTTCTTTGGCCATTTCCATGACACTACAGCTGGAGCCAGCTGTTTCTAATCTCTGAACAGAGCAGATTCCTCAGAAGCAGGAAAAAAAACTTGAACCAGGGCAATTCCCCCACCACAACAGGGAAGGGAGAGTGGAGAATGACTTCAAATATGGATTCAGGTCTTTTTAACCAAGAACCCTTTTTCTTCAGGATGAGAATGGGTCTTGAGTTGCCCAGTTGCACACTAAGCTGGTGGCCCTCTGAAAATGTATAAAGTCTGTGTGGGTTGACTGCAACTGAACTCAAGAGAGTAGGAAAAAGAAGCTCAACATGAGAGGAAACCAAAGGAAGAAAGAGTCATTCTGCGCGGTGACTACGGTCGCCTTCCTCTCGTGCCATCTGCCAGGGCGCTGCTGTGGTGCTGGGGCAGGGCGACGTCCTAGAGCTTGCAGGAAAGCAGTCTCTCTCTTCTAATGAGCAGCAGTTCTGCAGATTTTTCTGGGTCAAGGAATTCACTGTAATTCCATCCAAAAGAAGGGAATGAAGAGGTATTTTTAGCCTGGGCTATTTTGGCCGTCTTGTTTATGACACTGCCTTGCAAAAAGTTGCCCCAGGACAGCTGAGGGAGCAGTACTCGGAGTCAGAAAGTTAGCATAAAGTATTGTGATGCAAAACAGCCAGGCAGTGGAGGATTAGACTCTTCCACCTGTATTTTCTCCTTACAGACCAGATCCCACAAGAACCACCCGCGAAACAGGGAAGATGCTCACGACTTACGCTGTAGCCCAGAGGCATTCAGAGCCGGAGTCGCAGAGCAGCACAGGCCCTTTTGTCCCTGGCAGGATTAAGACAGCTCTGTGCAGCTCAGTCCGTGACTCAAGGCCTCCACCTCGCTCTCATGGTTTCCCCTGCTTTTTGGCCAGAAACATTCCTCAAGCCTGACAGCTCTCCACTTGCTCCAGGACCGCTGCCAGCTGGGCAGCCTGGCACCACTGTGCTGCGAGGATCCTCAGGATGCGTCCAGCAGGAGACCTACAAGCACACAGTGCAAGCCAGCAGGACAGGGGAGAGCAGATCTTTATCAGGAGAAGCAGGGAGAGCCTCCCTCCTGAGGGCACCGAGTGCTCCTCGGGTGGTGGGGAGTGCCAGCACGAATCCCCTCCTCTGGAAGAAAGACGTGGACTCGAGACCTGCCCGGCTGCGCTGACCGAACAGTCAGCAGTACTACCAGCAGTATGATCCCAGCTCTTTGAGAAGAGAGGCCTGAACTCTGTTCCCTGCTGGAAGGAAGCTTTTAGACCCCTTGGTCCAGAGACAGGTCAGCATCAGGACACCACACAGCTCTAGGGTGAGGCAGGATGCAGATCTCCGCATCTCCCTGTTGGTCCGTCATCCCTGGGGGCCTGCAGAGCACGCCAGAGCGGTGGACGCACGCCCAGGCCGCCAGCTGCCTGCGTGCTGGGTCGGACACGAGCGTGTGGGCAAGAGGTGGGAGCCGTGCACTCCTTGGTACGGCGGTCCCCTGGAGCCACAGCAGGATCAGATCCTCTGTTTTGTGGCTTCACATTACGTGACTTTGAGGTGCTGAGACAAACTCGGTTCAGTTCTGAGTCCTGCCCCAGCTCAGCGCTGGTTTCCCAGCCGGGAAGGGCTCGATTCAGCCGTGTGGCTGAGGTGCCTGTGTCTCGGACAGCCTGCGGCAGCCGGCTCAGACAGAGGAACTCTCGCTGTGGAAACCTGTAACAGGAACCCGTTAGCACAGAAGCTCCACTCCAGCCACAGCTGTCTCAGAGCTGGGTGGAGGTAAAGTGTTGTGCAGCCTCAGGAAGTTTGTTTTTCATTGCCACATTTCCTTCCAAAACTCACCTCTCAGGCGTTGGGTTTATCGTGTTCATTCTGATCTTGCCACAGCCATGCTGGAGGGGAGGAGGCTGGTTTTCCTCTGCAGCACTTTAACCCATGACGTACAATCACATCCTCATAAAATGAAGCAACTACTCCACCTACTATTGTTTTACCAAAAAAGAGTGAGCAAAACTCAAAGAAGAAGCACTTGAGGGCAAAGATCCAGGAACACAGCACAGGCTTCAAACGTTTCAAGGTGCATTTTTTTTCCTTCTGTAGGCCTTTTTCCAATCAAGTACAGAAACAATCCCAAATTTATTCCCATTTCCTGACCAGTTCCAAATATTCCCTGCATCACCTCTCTGAAATGAGAGCTTTTTGGGCTGCCTGCCTCAGTGCAGTGTTTGTGCTTGGAGCTCTGAGGCTGCGCGGGGCTCTGCTGGCCGGATGGTCACTGGGCATCGTCGGAGCCAGCCTTGATGCTGATCAGTAATTGCCATTCTTGCTCTGAGCTGTGATGAAACCAACACCCTCATGTGTTCAGTGTCATTTAGTAGTAAACGGGGCTACACCTGGCTGGCGGATGGCTACCAGCAAGGGGCCCCAGGGCTCAGTCCTAGGGCCAACATTTTTATCAGTGAGCAGGATACAGGAGTGGAACGCATCCTCAGCAAGTTCGGTGACAACACTGAACTGGGAGGTGCTGTTGGCTTCCTGGAGGGATGAGAGGCCTTGCAGAGGGATCTAGATAAATTGCAGCATTGAGCAATCATCAATGGCATGAAGTTCAATGAAGGAAAATGCTGGGTTCTGCACCCGGGACAGAGTAATGCAGGACACAGGAACAGAACGGGAGATGAGTGGCCAGAGAGCAGCTCAGCAGAAGGAGCTCTGGGGGTGCTGGCTGACAGCAGGCTCAACGTGAACAGCAGCGTGCCCTGGCAGCCAAGAGGGCAAACTGCATTTTGGGTTGCATTAAACACAGCATAGCCAGACAGCCAAAAGAGGTGGTTCTCCTGCTTTATTTAGAATTGGTGTGACTTCAGCTTGAATATTGCATGCAGTTCGGGACTCCACAATACAAAAAGGCTGTTAAGTTACTTGAAAGCATCCAGAGGTGGTCAACAAAGCCGATAAAAGGGCTGGAAGGCATGTCCTATAAGGAGAAGCTGAGGACGCTTGGGGTGTCTGCTTTGGAGAAAAGAAGGCTAAGAGGCAACCTCATCACTCTCTACAATTTCCTGAGGAGGGGAAGCACAGAGGGAGGTGCTGGTCTCATCTCCCTCGTAACCAGAACACGGAATGGCATAAACCGAGGCCAGGGGAGGTTCAGACTGGACTTGAGGAAAAATGCCTTTACCATGAGGGTGGTCAAACACTGGAACAGGCTTCCTAGCAAGGTGGTTGATGCCCCATGCCAGTCAGTGCTCAAGAGAGATTTGGACAATGCCCTCAATAATATGCTTGGTCAGGCAGTTGGACTAGATGGTTTCCGAAGGTCCAAGTGAGCTATCCCATCCCATCCCATCCCCAATAACTGAGCTGCCAGCTGTTGCATGCCACCAAAGCTGCTGGGCTCTCCCTTGGAGACCCACAGGGTGAGCCTCAGCCGGAGGCCACCTTGCACATCGGGTGATTGCATTCTCATGAGGCAAAACCCGACGCTTCCTGTGCGGTGCTGCGTTCGCCCCAGCTCCCCCTGTCCCGCTCACACAGGCGGAGGCCGCGCTGCTTGGCGCTGTCCCTGTGCGTGGGTGCACCTCTCGGGTGGAGGAGGCCCCACCGCTTCTGTGCGGGGAAGGAAGATGCCATAAATGCTAACTGCAAGATGTTATCATGCCGTGTTAGACAGCTGCTGGTGGCTGCTGGCTTACAAGGCACCCAGAGTACGTTAGCAGAGGAAACGTTGACTTTGGGGGTTGCATTACGTGTATAAACCTCAGCAGTGCTTTGGGCGCTTTGAGGCACCGCTGTCCCTGGGTGCTGCCTGGACTCTGGGACACTTTCTGTCCCTCTGTGGGGAAAAATTTCTGCAGATGGGTGTGGTGGTTGCTCACCCTCATGCAGCACGGGGAAGGTGCCGCCTCACCGAGGCTGTCACTCCTGGTGTTTTATGGGCAGCCACAGGCTTTTTGAGATCCCGGAGGGCCTTCCTGCCACGATGTGCCCTTTGCTGTGCTGCCGGCTGAGGCATCTTTACTTGTTGTATGAGGACAGGCTGAAAGAACTGGGCCTGTTTAGCCTGGAGAAGAGAAGACTGAGGGCAGACCTCATCAATGTGTATAAATATCTGAGGGGAGGGTGTCGAGAGAATGGAGCCAGTCTCCTTTCAGTTGTGCCCAGTGACAGGACAAGAGGCAGTGGGCACAAACTGAAGCACAGGAGGTTCTGGCTCAATATGAGGGGGCACTTCTTTACTGGGAGGGTGACAGAGCACTGGAGCAGGCTGAGCAGAGAGGCTGTGGAGGCTCCTTCTCTGGAGATATCCAAAACCCGCCTGGCCGCCGTCCTGCGCAATGTGCTCCGGGTGACCCTGCGTGGCAGGGGGATCGGACTGGATGATCTCCAGAGGTCCCTGCCAACCTCGGCCATTCTGTGACTCTGTGAGGGTGGCACGGTGTCCCTGCGCCCTGGCCCTCGGGGTCCCCCAGGGCTGTGTGTCCAGGGACGGGGTGAGCCCCCTCAGCGCAGGGCTGGGCGGGCGCCATGCCAGGAACCTGCCGGAGGAGCGGGGCTGCGGGCCCCCCTCTCCTCTGGAGAGCCGCACGAAATATTAAACACTATTAAATACTAAATTCTATTAAATACTAAATACTGTTTCTTATCACTATCGCTGCCACTGCTGTAACGCGAATCGCGAAACGAGGCCGTTTCGGCCCTTCGCGGGCCCCGTACGTCGCGCCCTCGCGCGGCCCCTTTCCCGCCCGGGCTGCCGCCGCCATCTTGGAAGAGGGCGAGCGGGCGGCCCTCGCCGGGCGGGTGGCGCTGCCCGGGCCGGGCGGGGAAGGCGGGCGCGGGGAGGGGGCGAGGCGGGGAGGGAGCCGCGCGGGGCGGGAGGCGGCCCCGAGCCCGCGGCGTGGGGAGAGGGGGACGCGGAGAGCCGCGGTGCCCGGAGTCAAAATGGCGGCGCGGCTTCGGGCGGAGGGGGCGGGGCGCTACGGCGGCGCGGCGGGGCCAGCGCGGTTGGCGGGAGCGGGAGGCGCGCAGAGCGATCGCGGCCCCGCAGCCGTTGGAGCCGCCATGCACGTCGTCAAGCGCGGTGAGGGCGGCGGGGGCCGGGGGGGGTCCCCGCGCCTCGGGGGGGCTCCCCCGCGTGAGGGCCGGGAGCTCGGGGCGGCTGCGGGCAGCCCCGGCCCGGCGGCGGCATCGGGGGGCCCGGCCCGGAGCCCCCGGCCCCGCGGTGTCAGCGCCCCGAGGCCGGGGGGGGCCCGGGCGTGAGGGCTGCGCCCCCTTCCCTGCGCGTCCTGGGGACGGCCCCCGGCCCCCGGCTTCTTCTCCTCCTGGGGGAGCGCCGAGCCCCCGGGCGTGTGGGGTGCGTTGTTGTGAAGCCCCCCCTGGCTGGGGGCTGGCTGCTCCTCCTGGGACGGGGGCACGGGGGGAGCTCGCGGGGACCCTTGGGGAGGGCTCGGTCCCCACAGCCTGGGGCTGGGGCCCCCCCTCGCTCAGCGCCCCCCTCGCTCAGCGCCCCCCTCGCTCAGCGCCCCATCTTTGTGGGGCGGCCCTGAGGATCGGGGTCATGGTTTCTGCAGAGGTTGGTGCCGGCGGGGTGGGGGTGTCTTGGCCCTGTAGGGTGTCCTCGTGTCCATGGGGAGGTGCGAGCGCCCTGCCTTCCCTTCTGCCCCTGCTCAGAGCGGGGGACCCAGTGCCCAGCATTGACCATGGGCAGCAGGAAGGTGGAGGGCTCGCCACCCTTCCCTTTGGGCCTTAACAGGGAGCCTGGGCGGGTTGTCAGCAGTGATTCCTGCCTCGAAGTCACCGCAGGAGGGTTGGCTCCTTCTGTGAGGTGCTTTGTGCTTAACCAATTCTCTCATCGCAACGGGAACTGATGTCTTTGTTACCTCTTCTCCAACAGATGGGCGCCAGGAGCGCGTCATGTTTGACAAGATCACGTCGCGCATCCAGAAGCTCTGCTATGGGCTGAACGCTGACTTTGTTGATCCCGTGAGTCTGTCCTTTGTCCTGCCCCTGGTGGTGGTCTCTGTGAGCAGATGTTGCCTGGTTATTCACCTTGGCAAAAACCAAATGTGGCAGCCTGGGCAGGAACCATTGGCAAATGTATTCAAAACACGTTTCTTCTAATCGTTTGTGTTCTGCGTCTTTTGCTTTGTGGATACAAAATCTGAGACTGCAGTGGGGGAAAGTCTCTGCTTTACCTACTGTAAGCTGCTTTGGGTAGACACCTCAAACAATGTTGAAGTGATTGAGCTTCTTGTGCTTAAAAAGTGTTTGTTGCTCCAACTCATGTTAGGGTAGATTGCTCACAGTTTCAATCTGTAAAGCTTGAGCAATACTATATAGAAAGTAGATCTTGATCCTCTTAAAACAAGGCACCCTTTCTGTCAGAACTCCCATGTCATTCTAATATCCCTATTTATTTTTTTTTGAGCTCCGTAGGATTTTGGATGCATGTTGATTGCACCTATGCAAGCATCTCTTTTCACAGCCTGTGCAGAGGATGACTCCCTCACGGATCCGTGGATGTCTGTCAGATTTTTATGCAGATGTGCAGAACTAGTCTGTTCATTAGGAGTTGCCAGCCTGGGCTCTTCTCTGAGATGCACTGATCAGTTTTTGTGTCTTAAATTGCAACTGTGAAATATGTGACATTCATTCTGTACCAAAAAGTATAGTGCACAAAGTACGCTGCCTTGATCTCAACGACTTAAGTTGATGATGAGGACACAAGCAAGATTCTTAGGCCCCCTGACTTCAAATACCTCAGTCTTAGTAGTGAAACTTATTTTACATGAAGCACTGCATTATTTATTTGGCAGTAGTGTGTAAGATCTTTCTTCCCAGAACTGCGTTTCTCCTTTTGGATGCAGATCTTCTTGTTCCAGGTGCTTTACAAGCCAGTAATGAAAATCGTTAATGTGAAGTGCTTCCTTTCAGAGAATAAAGTTTGAAAATTACAAGTCCTGGTTTTGTGAGGCTGTTGGTGTTTCAAATGTGTGTAGCAGTTAGCACCTTGTTTTTGCAGTGCAGAATATGATCTTTCTTGTAGTGATCAGCGTTAATACTTGATAGAAAAGCAGAAACTGCTTTTGAGATAGCAGATACAGAAGTCTTTTCCCAGGAAATGACTGTTAGATGAGGATTAGGTTAAGTCATGAAGCAAAAGGCAGTGTGTCCCTTCCAGGGTTGATTTTTTTTTCTTCTTGCTGCAAAGTTATTTTAAATATAGCACTTATATGTCTCATCAGGCATTTTAAAGTCAAGCTTTATTTGTAGTTTTAAAACTTCCAAGCAAGTAATCTTTTAAACTCTTTTTTTTCCTGAGTTTTGCTGCCACTTTTTTCTAGCCCTTAAGAAAGTATCTGCAGAGAAAAAACTTTTTAACGATTCTAGATTAATGGTTCCTTCTTTCTTTGCTCTTTCCCTGACCTCCCTCCTGCCCAGTATCACTTGTTTTAAAATTTTAGGTGTCAGTACTTCACTGAAAGAACTTAGTGTTTTATTTTATTTTTTTTTTAATTAAACAATGCTTATAGTGGAGCATGTCTTATACCCTAAATGGCTGAAATACCAGGATTTTTTTTAACAGCAGATAGCTGATCTGCACGATTTTCCTTTTTAGGCCCAGATCACCATGAAAGTGATTCAAGGGCTGTACAGTGGTGTCACGACAGTGGAACTGGACACACTGGCTGCTGAAACGGCTGCAACCCTGACCACCAAACACCCTGATTACGCTATCCTGGCAGCAAGGATTGCAGTGTCCAATCTGCACAAAGAAACTAAGAAAGTATTCAGTGGTAAGTCTGTTTGGGGGCATTTAGATAGCAATTAGTCAGAAAGGGAGTAGGAGTTGTAGAGGATATAAATATGGAAATCTTTCTTAAGCAGAAGGTACTAAGTACCCAGGCTAACTAAAAATGCCATGGAGATGGAAAACATGAGTTTTATGTGTCACTAGGAAAGTGAAATTGCCTCTTCTGCAAAAAATAGATTTCACTTAAATAGATTGATGATTTATTTCGCTATAAATAGATTGATTAAAAATGTAACTGAAATTAGGATGTACCCACTCTTTCTCATTTATTGCATATTACAAATTCTATAAAAAACGTCATAAGGCAAGTGTGTTTTTAAGGTTAGCAGATTAGTAATATCATTGAGCACGTAGAAGAAAAGTTGTATCTCTGTAGAGCTGGAAGGGATTATTTTTGTGGATGGGTAGTCCTCCTGTTAAATCTTTGAAAACAAATGATATATATATATATATAGCTCTGTGGATGTACTTCTTTTTAAGCCTGTTTCTGTTGTAGATGTGATGGATGACCTTTACAACTACGTAAACCCTCACAATGGGAAGCACTCACCAATGATCTCTAAAGAAACGCTAGACATAGTTCTGGCCAACAAAGATGTATGTAACATTTTTCCAGTTTTGAAAATTCAGTGAACTAGTTAAGATGATTTTTTTTCTTAAGTAAGCCATTTGTTTTAGGACAAGAAGCCAATACAGAAATGGGTACAGCTGATAACTGCTCTCTTCTGGAGAGTTTAAAAGAAGGTGTAGGAATTTCCTTCATGTAAGGACATTTTCTTAAATGTCTTCATAGTCACGAACAGCCCAATTAATTCGTTTGGGGAAAAGGACTTTTCAATGTAGCAATCTGTTTTGTACGCACAGAAGGGAGAGAAGAGGTTTGGTATCTGATTTCATGTTGTTCCAGGCTTGCGTTCTTATGGGGAAGTTCAATTCTCATTTTGATTATATCTTGTGTTTCTCAGTGTCTAGTTAAAGACTTCAGTAAAATGTTGCCAACAATTGTGCACTGTACTTGGAAGAAAATTCTTAACACTGCATTTGTTGTTTCAACCTCAGTGTTCTTCCCTGTTTTATTCACGACGATCTGTCTGAATAATCTGTTTCACTACATTTTTGAGGCCAGAAATACCAATATCAGCATTATATCTGAATGTGAAGCCCCCAAAATCGGAATGTAAATGTAAATTTTTCTCTTTATTTCCTCTCAGCGCCTGAATTCTGCTATTATCTATGACAGAGACTTCTCCTACAACTATTTTGGTTTTAAGGTAAAAGACATTATTCATGATAACATCAAAAAAAACAGTCTTAGGTGTTCTGGAGCTGGGTCTGTTGGGAGGGATGGGAATCCTTGCAAGATCATTAGATTTGAACACGAAGGGCACTGGAAGTAGCTTGGGCGTTAGTGGGTTGGTGAAAACAAAGCACCTGCACAAAGCTGTTGCCTAACTTCATGAATCATGTACTTTCTTCTTGGCTGTGCTCTGTTCCCTTGGCTGCTATAATATTTTAACTGTTAGGTCCAAGTTTTTTGCAGCAGATAGTGCTGAATGTTGTTGGAAACTTCCCAGCTCATGCCATTCCTCAAGGAAATAATCTAATTCTTAATAACCCAAAAAAGGGATTTTTGTTTTTCGCCATTGTTTTGTGTAACAGTTGTTCTCAGTGTGTCAGCCCACGTGTTTGTCTTCTTCCATGCTGCTGGAACATCTCCCCCACAACCGGTCCAGTCTACTATGCCCCCACCATCTGCTCCTCCTGCTCCCCTCATAACGTGCTGTTCTTTGCCCAGTTGTTTTAGGGTACGATGCGGTGGGCTTTCTGTAGGGTTAGCTGGAGAGTATTTGGCTTCTCCATAGCACTGGGTACCTGATAGTTCTTTGGCCTTGATGAATCTCTAGAAGAACTGGTGATCTTTGTGTAGAATTATGTCCAGGAGATTCTTCCACTAGCACGTGATTTGGTACTTTGAGGTGTGGGGGAAGCAGGCTGCAATGAGGAAACAACTCAGGCGTGTAGCAGCTGGTGAAGCAGCATAGGCAGGGACGGAGAGAAGAGACCTTGAAAAGGGGCGTGTGTGTGCTTCTATATGCATATAGATATGCAATGCCTGACATTCCCTCATGTAATTACTGCTGTAATTCTTCAGGCACAAGCTTAAAAGG
Organism: Anser anser; assembly: GCF_964211835.1. NCBI lineage: Eukaryota > Metazoa > Chordata > Aves > Anseriformes > Anatidae > Anser > Anser anser. The sequence continues at coordinate 215,305,618 of NC_139720.1, forward strand.
CATCTGCTCAAACTGTAGGGGCTTACCATATGTGCCATTTGGTGCGTTCATCACCCAGCACAGCAGATTGTGATACAGGTTGTCTAGAAAGCATTATCATAATATAATTAATAATACTGAGAGGTGGCATCGTGCAGAACAAGCCCTTCCTTGCCGTCTAGCCTCAGTTCACTGCAGATTGAAAGGCGGTGTTGAACCTTACTGCTCCATGCTACATAATCCACTCCATAATCCAAAGCATAGCGTTGGAATCTTATAGTGGACTTCTGGTTTTGGTTATTAGTCACTTAATGTCCTTTGTCGTTAACAAGATGAGGAGTTGAGTGCAGGGTTGCTGCCTCTGTTGAAACCTGGGTTAAGGAGCATGAAGATGGGTGAGGTTGGAGCTTTCTGTATTAACAGGATTTTTTAAATTGAAATTTGAATGACTGCTAAAATGCACTCTCTCTTTTTAAAGACTTTAGAACGCTCCTACTTGCTGAAAATCAACTCAAAAGGTAAGAACCGTCTCTGTCAATTTAAAGTATTATTTAAAAATCAAGGCCATGGCTCAGAGCAAGGGTTGAGGAGGCAGAAAGGCTAACTCGTAGAGCAGTCCAGCAAAACCATTGAGTACTGGCTTAAAAAAGATAGCAGTCAAGTGACATGTTCGTAGTAGGTGTTCTCTGTACACGTGCAGCATCTCCTCTTAGCTGAGAGTCTAGTGTCTATGTGGTGGCATTGGTGTGCTTACATGAACAACAGCTGATCACTAAGAGCAGCACTGTGGCAAGTTTACCTGGGTGTTCCAGATAATGTCTGTGACCTGGGCACAGGTGCTTCACCTGTCTTACAGAGACCCTAGTGCTTTGAAAGCTGCCTCTTACCTGGAGCGTAGAAGATGAAGGATTTTTTTGTCTGACAGCCTGTTCCATAATGCTAGGCACTTTCTAATAAATTTAACTTAGAGCTACTGTGCTACTGCCAGTTATTGCAGGCCTTTAGCCTGAAAATCCTAGGACACAGAAGAGTGAGAGGTTAATTATAATGCCATATAGAGAGTAATTGGATGCTGGATTGCATATTGGATTGTGTTTTAACCCTTAACACTGTTCTTTTTCCTCGTGAGTACAGCTGAGCACTGGATCAGGTTGTTGAGAGGGGTTATCCAGTCCCAGTCCTAGAGTTTTTCAAGACCTGACTGGATAAAGTCCTGAGCAAACTGGTCCAATCCTCTTAGCTGACTCTTCTTTGAGCAGAAGATTGTGCTAGAGGCTTCCCGAGGTTCCTTCCAACCTGAACTATTCTGCGATTCTATGGAAACTCTGTCTCTCAAGTGGCCCATTGCACATTGTATCTTATTACCACCACCTCTACTTCTGTCTGCACTAATTGTAAACATCACATTGACATTATTTTCTTCCTTTTGCTTTTTTGTGTCTAGTTGCCGAGCGTCCTCAACATATGTTGATGAGGGTGTCGGTGGGAATCCACAAAAATGACATTGATGCCGCAATCGAAACTTACAATCTTCTGTCTGAAAGGTGGTTTACCCATGCCTCACCCACGTTATTCAACGCGGGCACCAACCGGCCTCAGCTTTCCAGGTACCTGTGGCTTTCAAGCATGCTTAATGCATAACTGGAGGAAGATGAGGTTTTGGTGATTGGATCTGTCCAAATGAAGTGCTGTCACGTCTTCTAAATCTAGTAGCTGTGTTTCTGTGATTGTTCTATGAAGTTTTGAGAAGCTGTTGTCAAATTAAACTTGGTATCTAGTGTAGTCTTTGGGGAGAAAACAGATGTGTCAGTAAGCTTCTCAAGCTAATGGAAGTGGCTGTCTTCTATTTCAGAGCTGCTGACATACAGTCTTTTGTAGATAAAAAATGACTCCTGGTAATTGTTTTTTTTCAATATGCTAAAGGTAGCAAGCATAACTGTTGTGAAGTAGATCTGATTTTAAAAACGGTTTGCTTTGATAACAGAGGTGTCAGTAATACAACTATTGTTTGTGATGTTTTCTAAAACTATCCTTTATTCCACTATGCAGTCTATGGTTTTGCCTCATTTTTTGCTTGGCATAGCATGTTAAATATACAGTGTTTGCCATTGTTTTTCTGCAGCCCTTGTAAAATACTTAGTGTTTTTTAATTTTTTTTTTTAATTCTTTTTATGCTAAAGCTGTTTGTTTTCACTAGTTGCTTCCTGCTGTGCATGAAGGATGACAGCATTGAGGGAATCTATGACACTCTCAAACAGTGTGCACTGATCTCAAAGTCTGCTGGTGGGATTGGCCTTGCTGTGAGCTGTATCCGAGCCACGGGCAGCTATATTGCTGGGGTGAGTGTGCAGGCGGTGTACCCGGCAGAGAATAACCTTCTGGGTTCAGGAAATGTCTGTACTTCAGTTGCCAGATCAGCACCGCTTCTACCAGCGCTGCTGTCAGTTTAACACAGCAGTTAGTCCAGCTCTGTAGTCCTTCCTTTGAGTATGCCCTGAAACGAGAAGGTTGGTTTTCCTTGGTTTCCTAATACAAGTCCTTCCAAAAAGTGGATCGGATCTCATTCCAGTGTTTGATCAGACAGTTCCAACTTATATCAGCAGCCTAGGGATATGCCTACAGGCTAATGCGTTGGCTCTTTTCCTTTTTGTAAGTTTAATTGCTTAAGATGATCTGTGGATGCATGTGTTTATTTATTCCTTTTTGTCACCATGTATGTAACCTCTGCAAGCCTTTAGATTGTATTATGTCGAGGAATTAAGTTCAGATGGTGCATTTTTTACTTCAAAAAAAGAGGAGTGTGAGGGAGGATGGTGGTGCTACCAAAGCACTGATCGAGGTGGTCAGGTGCTAGCTTTCAGGATGAGTTTGTCTGACTGCTGAAAGACACAGAGCCATACAGAAATGTAGGCCCAGCTCTTCAGGCAGTCGTTTTTCAGTAACAACAATTTTCCTGTGCCTGTGCAGACAAATGGAAATTCTAATGGACTTGTTCCAATGCTGAGGGTCTACAACAACACTGCTCGCTACGTGGATCAAGGCGGTAACAAGGTATTGGCTTAGCATTAAATTGGGGTGAAGGGGTTGACCCAGGTCAGAAGGAGACCACATCTGTGAAAGATTGAACCAGTAACATCAACGTGGTGGTAGGTGACGTGAAATTACAAAAAGATTTTTTTCCCTTGTTTCTAGTTTGGTGTTCTCCATTCACTATGCATTTTATTGTGTAGGTATACTTCTGCTGTATGGTATCTATCTGCTGTATGATACGTACACGTTAGTTCAGCCTCTTGCAGTGGTTATCAGTCACTCTTTGTATGCCCTGTATTGAATTAAGGTGTAAGACTGTAGAAAGATTTTTGTTCTGTATCCTTTATATTCAAATAGTCCAGAGGTCAGTGGAGGCATGATTTAATGCGTAAATCTAAGACTTGTCAAGCTCCTATTGACACAGAAGGTATTTTTAGTGTGGGATCATTTTTATTAAGAATCTGGAGCTAGCAGCATGACCTAGTTCCAGTGAGAGCAAGAGTAATACGAAAAAGGATATTGAAATTACCTTAACAAGACTATAAAACTAAGTTCTAGTTAGTTTAGGGTATTGTGTTCAGTCAGCAGCAGTGTGGGAGATATTTTTGAGGGCCCTTTGTTCTGATCCTGACTATATTTTATGTATCAGAGACCTGGAGCTTTTGCCATCTACCTGGAGCCTTGGCATCTGGACATCTTTGAGTTTCTTGACTTAAAGAAGAACACTGGGAAAGAAGAGCAGCGTGCCAGAGACCTTTTCTTTGCCCTCTGGATTCCTGATCTCTTCATGAAGAGAGTTGAAACCAACCAGGTAAGAAACTTGATTGGTGCGGGAGAGGTCTGTTAATGGAGAAGCGTGGAGTTCACAAGCGTTGTGGAGCGGGCTTCCTAGCAGCAGAGGAACTTGCCTTCTATGATGCTTTGCTTCACAGTTTAATCTTGCAGCCCATGACTGATATACTATTATGCTAAATTCTTAGTCTGGAGTACCCTGAAAGCATCAAAGTCTTCTCAGTAAATTGATCTTAGTGTGGGTGCTTGAAAACGGGTTATATCTTAATAATTAGTCTTTTCAGAATTTAAAAAGCGGTTTGATCATAAATATTCATATAATTGAATTTTAAATAAATCATACTACTCAAACACCTTCCCCATGTCTGCTGGAAGAGTTGGTTCCTACTTTTTCAGGATGGGAACTGTGAGGTTTTTGTGTTTCTGTTTACAACAGGATCTGCTGATGAATGCTGTTAATTAGCAGATTTTCTCTGAGTATTTTTTTTTCTTCTTTCTTACAGGACTGGTCCTTAATGTGTCCAAATGAGTGTCCTGGCCTAGATGAGGTGTGGGGAGAGGAATTTGAGAAACTATATGAGAGGTAAGAAAAGTGGCAGACATCCATTTATGGAACTGCCCTTGTGGGGTATACGGGAGCCAAGGCACAGGTTTGTGGTGTTGGCTTCTAAGTGATCACTGAGTTGAATTATCAGGTTGATGAATGGACAAAGACCGGGATGTCTGCTTACCGTTTGCTTCAAACTGCATCTTAATATAGAACTACGTATGAAAGATTATTTTAGAGGAAAATTCTGAAATGATTCCTGCTTAAAGCAGTTGGTGGCTTTGTTTTGAGCTAGTTGTGTAGGGTGCTGTAGTGAAAGCTTTCTATTTCCTTTACACATGAATAGTCCCGGTACCTTGCTGTTAATGCTGTCCTGCTAATTCAGAATTCACACGGTTCAGAAGTGAATGGGGTCTTGCCCTCCTGGGAACCTGGTGTTAAGAATGATTGATTCCAGTGCTGTTTCTGGAGAGTCTGGGAGTTGATAAGCAACATGTGCCCTGTTGCAGTTACGAGAAGCAAGGCCGTGTCCGCAGAGTGGTGAAGGCCCAGCAGCTCTGGTACGCCATCATCGAATCCCAGACAGAGACTGGCACACCTTACATGCTGTACAAGGACTCTTGCAACCGGAAGAGCAATCAGCAGAACTTGGGGACCATCAAATGCAGCAATCTGTGTACAGAAATAGTGGAGTATACCAGCAAAGATGAGGTGAGTGGAGACAAGGAACTTGCAGTATTTAGGAAAGGTGTGACTGTGCCTGCGTAGCTTTTTAGGGTATGTCTGACTTTTAGCTGGGGAAGGGAACAAGTAGCTAAGAAAATTATGAGGATTTTTTGACTTGAGTGCTTACAGCACTTCCACTAAGTCTGTATGTGGCGGTTTCCCTTCCTTTTCAACTCCTGTGGAGGATTTGGTATAAAAGAAGATACCCATCAAAGCAAAACTCTGGCACCTTGATAGAGAAGTGAGCTCTTTGGCTTCTAGGAAGCTGATATAAGCATCTTTTATGCTAAAGGTTTAGTGAAACCATACCTCTCTAACCTCCAGACTTGCAGTTCAGTCATAATTCTCCCTTGAGTTCCCTGTGTCATTTAGGTGCTCTACAGATGTACTATGTTTGGATTGCAGCATTGGTAACAAAAGTGAAGAAAGAACATGGAAATGAGTTAGTGCTAATACAGCATGGCACATTTTGAGTGCAAAAAAGCTCTTGAGACTGTTAAAACTGAAAGAATCAATTTCTACTGCCTGAGACAGTAGTGGTTACGCTCCTTGACATACTCATAAAATCCTGAGTATTCTAGAGGAGACGGAGCCATCTTGCCTGTCTGCGCTGCACAAGAAACCTTAGCCAACTTGTTTCAGTTCTCCTGGGTCTGGAAATAATGTGAGTGTTAAAAAATAATGAAAATAATGCCCTAATATATCCTGGATCTAATGGAAATCAGTTGCTGATTCTGATAATACAAGAAGTGGTAAGGCCTAGTTTCTGGAAGGGAAGCTTACATGCAGCAGGACTGACCAGGCCAGAGAACTGAATTTTTATGGTGATACTGATATCTACTATACCTTTTTCAGTGGTTGTTATCCTTTTTTCAGCTTGTAAAAAAAGCATAGAAATGAAGAGTGTATTTTTCCATCCTTTTAGCTTGCTTGGTTCTTTGTTCCTGTGTAGTTTGGATAGAGAGCATGCTCTGGGATTGAGAGTGTGTGTATTTTGCATGGGGTGTTGGCTGGCATGACCGTTTCCACTGTGTTTTTTTTTCCACAGGTTGCAGTTTGTAATTTGGCCTCTATAGCCCTGAATATGTATGTCACTTCAGAGCACACATATGATTTCAAGAAGCTAGCTGAAGTCACTAAAGTTATTGTCCGAAACCTGAACAAAATCATTGATATCAACTACTACCCTGTGCCAGAGGTGAGTGCTGTGCTGCGCTGCTCTGCGGCTGAAGGCGTGCCACGAGTCTGGTGACAAAGCGCCTGTTGTTCTCTAGCAATCCCAGTTCAGTCTTGGGCAGAAGGATTCAGTGAGGGGTTTTGTAAACCTGTTTAGGCTAATAGTTGGGAGTTTTGTTAACTAACCGTTTGCAGATGTGACCTGTTGTTAGTGGCTTCTTAAGCTTCAACCTGGAGTGGTTCCTTAGCGAAGCAGTTGAAGAAAAATCCTCCCCTTGAGATGGTTCGGCAGTTGGATTTCTTTTCACGTGAGTGGATTTCCACAAAGCACAGAACAGCACTAGACACAGAGTGGAAAGCAGAACAGAGAGAATGATCGTGGAAAGATACCAAAAAGGTGTAACTCAATCTTGAATTGTTGGCTTTGTGCATTTTTTGTAGAGTGTACACGCATTTTTCTGGAAAGAAATTGAAGAGAGTGTTGGAATTGTTGAAGGGGAATGGGAGCAAAGTTGTTTGCATTGCAACAACACCACAAGGCAAGCAGCAGAGGAGGAAATAAGCAAATACTCAAAGTTTGAGGCCAAACCTAATGAGGATTAGTTTTTTCAAGCATGTACAACTAGAATGCTCGAGTTCAAATGTCTTCGTGGCCTTGTTTTTCAAGAAGTGTTTAGTGTTCAGTTCTAAACCCTGCTTCCCTTTGTGTGTCAAGTTGAGCAATTAGAATTAGTGATCACTTCAAACACACTTAATGTTGGTCCTCAAATTTGTGCCCTACAAAATAGCAAACAGTGGGAAATTGAACAGAACTGGAAGCTGAGATGTTGCAGCAGAATAAAAATTAAGTCAGAGGTAGACAGTCTTATTTCCTTCCAGAGGTCCTTTCCAGTTCAACTTATTCTATAATTCTGTGTAGCACTGCTGAAGTAATTATTCTTGTTGCTTGAATGCTGTGCAGGCTGAACGCTCCAACAGACGCCATCGTCCCATTGGCATTGGTGTGCAGGGTCTGGCAGATGCCTTCATTTTGATGAGATACCCCTTTGAAAGTCCGGAGGCCCAGCGCTTGAACCAGCAGATTTTTGAGACCATTTATTATGGTGCTTTGGAAGCCAGCTGTGAACTTGCCAAGGAGCAAGGACCATATGAAACATACGAGGGTTCTCCTGTCAGCAAAGGAGTAAGTACCAGGAACTGTCTTGTGTCAAGGACAGATCTATGAAAAGCAAGTAATGTGGTTGTGCCTGGTCTTTGATACAGGAGGAGTATGACTGAAACATGTTATGGTAATAATATCATATTAATAATATCATATGCTGATAATATTGCAGCAGTGCAAAGGATGCTAGAGTTTCTTCCATCATTTGACTTTTTAAGTGCATTAAGAAATATATAATCTAAACTGAGGTGCAGAGGACAATAAAAGGAAGATTCAGCTTGTACTGGCTGGCCCCTTTAGCATGATTAAAACATCGGGTGTTTATAAGATTATGGTACAGGAGCTTGGCTGAGGCTCAACTGTAGTGGATAGTTAACAGGAATAACAGGTCTATTTGTAATATGATTTATAAAATCTGGAGAAAAGAGCACCCTATCTAATTTGTACCACTCTTGTGTTCTTCAGATTCTTCAGTATGACATGTGGAATGTCACCCCGTCTGATCTTTGGGACTGGAAGGCTTTAAAGGAGAAGATTGCTAAGTGAGTATTCCTGCACAGTTTGTATTAAATGTAAATTGCATTTGTTATGTTATGACTGATTTGAAAACAAAAGACGTCACACACAAAAATGGCCCTGTTTTCTTTTATTTTTTCCCCCTCAGTAGATCTTTCTTCAGATCTCTTTTATAGATGGTTTTCTTTGTTTTTTATTCTTACATGCCAAGTGAGTCCATCCCATAGACTCTGTTTTAGCTGAGCTCTTGTTTCATCTTGGATGCATCAGCCAAATGGTTTGTGTTCCAGTTAAACAAATGTAGTGGTGAGACAGAGTCAGCCAGGCTTGGAAGCTGTTTCCTCAGCTGACAGGGCAAAGCAGCTGAGCCTTGAATGTCCTGAAGACAGCAACTGTTGAAGTGTGAAGTCACTGTAATGAATTTATTCAGTTTGCATGGGTTTAGTTTTCAAATGTAGTAAATCTGTCTGCCGTCTTGCGTATGGGGAGGCTTTTTATGGGCTGCTTGTTTTGTTTTTGCCTGAGCACTGCAGAGTTGTGTGCCTGACAGATTTTTTTCTATGCCCCCTTTCCCATGACTAAATAATTTGGAAAAGCCTGGTTAAAGGTGAAAATAGCAAAGACTTGAGTTAAGCTTCTTTATTGACCCACATTGCAAGCTTAGTGGAACTTCTGTTTTTTTACTTCAGCTAGTGAGAGATTTTTCAGGTTATCTCAGGAAGTAAGATTTCTGTATGTGTGAGCTGAGATTTCCTTCTTTGGCTCTCTTAGCTCTGTGCAGACAGTCTATAAACTATTATTCTCGGGTCTTTTCTGTGTTGTCTCACTTGGTTGAAACTTTCCAACTCTTGACTATGATTGCTAGGTATGGTGTCAGAAACAGCCTTCTCATTTCTCCCATGCCAACTGCTTCTACTGCTCAGATCTTGGGCAATAACGAATCCATTGAGCCCTACACCAGTAACATCTACACGCGCAGAGTCCTTTCAGGAGAGTTTCAGGTAAGCACTTGAAGCAGGTGTGGAAAAGAGCTTTTTTATAGTCTTACTTTTGATAACTTTCACTGTTTAGAACGACAAGATGGACGCTGCGCGCTTGATTACTTAATTCAGTTGGATGTTTATGTTGAAGGCCAGAATTGTTGAGGAAAACATCTAACCAGCGTGTCTGTACTGTTTTTACTGCCAGGGAATATGCAAAATTTTAAAGAAGTGCTACTCTTCTCTGTAAAACAACAAACAAACAAAAAACACACCACTCTGTAAGACCTTGACATTGCCTGCAGGAATATTTGCTAATGATTAGTGAAATTAATGAAGATAAATGCATGCTCTGGGAAGAGTAACTGAGACCACAGTGCTGTTTTGCGCAGTTCTGAGGAAAGAGCTGTATGTAAAGCACTGAACAGATTTGTGAAGAGGCTATGTGAAAGCTGTACAGATGCAGAGGTATCTGTCGTGTGAAAGAGTATGTAAGAATTTGAGTTCTGGAGGCTGGAGTTAACAAAGAGCTCAAGGTGGGACAGAGGCAACACGTAACTGTTTGGGAGGTCCGGTCTGTCCCCCTGGGGTGTCCCCTCATCAAAGCACTCCATTTCCTCCTGAGAGCAGGATCAAATCAGGCCCGTGTGGTCAGAACAGCAGGTTTATTATCCTGCTCGGCTGTGTGGGTCAGGTGCAGGGCTGCTAGACAAGTACCCCCAAACAGTTCCAGCAAGCAAAAGTTCGTTGTTGTTTTCCTCTCAAATAAACAGCCTGCACATGTTTTGTTCTTTGCCCTTCTGACCCCAGTCTTGCTGATTCTTTACACCCTTATTTAGTAATTCAGGTTGTTGTCAGTAGCCCTGGTAAGCCAAGACCTCTCATTTTCATATCTTTTGCTGTTCCTCACGCAGGGGAGTTCCATACGCTCTCCTTTCACATCTGTTACGTCCGGTAGCTTCTCCCATTACTGCCTTACTAGTTTAGCTCCAGCCTGGGGTCAGCCAAGCATTGCAGACAGCCTTCTGTTGTCAGCAGGGGCTAGCAGCTTCTCACATTTGTTACCTGTTATTTTAACTTCAGGCCTAGTTTGGCTATTTGCATGCATACCTCAATACTAGCTGAAAAATGAAAGTTCGGCAGTACTGAACAAGGTCTTGTTTAACTATTTAAGACCGTGCGTGTTGGTGTGGATTTCCCTCCTTTAAGGAGGTGTATCTGCGCTGTAAGGCAGGGCGTGCACCTTCTCAGAATATACAGTGCTTTTATTCTTTGGCCTTTGCTCTTTACAGGTTGTGAATCCGCACTTGTTGAAAGATCTCACAGAGAGGGGCCTGTGGAATGAGGAGATGAAAAACCAAATCATCGCCCACAATGGCTCTATCCAGGTATGCATGTGAAGCTAGGAGAATGGCACTGGGATTCCCGCCTGTCTGAGCAGTGCTGGCTGGCTGGGGGCTCATTTCCACGCAGTGGTTTTGAGGTCTGCTGTATGTGAGTGACTCAGCTAACCTGGGGAAGAAAAGCTACAGTTTGGAGCATTTCTATTAGAAATACGAGGGAATGTGTCTGATCTCAGTGGTAATTTGTTCCTGCTGGAGCCTGCCCATGTAATAGGAAATTCCAAGGGAAATATGCTACTTATTATTACTAGAACAAGTACAGAGTTGGGCTGCTTTACTTCACGCAGATTCTGCAAATGTTTGGATTCCCATTTGTCGTAGAGATTGTAAGGGGGTAATTATGTAGCAGGGAGTTGGCTTAAGACAGGAGCCAAGTATATGACATCCAGGTCTGGAAGGTGTGTGTAGAAGAGTCTGTGTGGGATGAATCATTTATGCTCTGGTGTTTGAAATGTTGCTGTGACTGTTGTGCTTGGAGTCATGCATACTAAAAAAAAAGTGCATCCTACTTGTCATGAAGTGTGGAGGGTACTAGCTGCTGGATTGCTTTTTGTAACACCTCACAACTATTTAGGACAAAACATTAATGTCCTATTTGGAAACTTGTTTCCCCCCTCAAATTCCCCAGAATAAACCATCCTGTTAGAGCAAGTAATGTTTCTTTATGCTTGGGTGCTTTCAGATGCAGGATATTTGGGTTCAGTGATGGAGTTCAGGTGCAAGAAGCCTTAGTTCTAGTCTGATGAAATCAGCAATTCTTGAAGACTTTGTATAATGTGAACGTTTGGGCAGTCGCTGGTTACACTACATTGGAAAACTCTTCCCGTTTCTTTTAGAATATATCTGAGATTCCTGATGACTTGAAGCAACTCTATAAGACAGTGTGGGAGATCTCCCAGAAAACTATCCTCAAGATGGCAGCAGACCGAGGAGCTTTCATTGATCAGAGCCAGTCTCTCAACATCCACATCGCAGAACCCAACTATGGCAAACTGACCAGCATGCATTTCTATGGGTGGAAACAGGTATCTGAGAGGGGCAGGGTGGGGGGCTTGTTCGGAACAGATAGCAAATAGGGTTTGATAAGTTCTTTCATGAGAAGTTGGTCTTGCTGATTCTTAGAAGGGTAAACAGCCATCTCCTTCCAAGAATCCAGTATTACTACTGGAATATCTCTCTTGAGCAATAAAGCCGCGGATGCCTGTGGCATTGCTCCCATTAATTGTGGCTACCAGACATCCCTGTGAGGCAAGTACAGCGGTGTGGCCCAAGGAAGGTCAGTTCCAGCAGTTCAGAGTTCGGCTGTGTTGCATGCCAGCCCATTCCAGGTCTTACATTCCTGCTTTTGCTCTGCAGGGTCTGAAGACGGGCATGTACTACCTAAGGACAAAGCCAGCTGCTAACCCCATCCAGTTCACGTTGAACAAAGAGAAGCTCAGGGAGCGGGAGAAGGCCTCCAAGGAAGAGGAAGAGAAGGAAAGGAATAAAGCAGCCATGGTGTGCTCCCTGGAGAACCGGGATGAGTGTATGATGTGTGGCTCCTAACAGGTCAGCCCTGCAGTGCCAGCAAAGCCATTCCACCTGGTGTGATTCCTTCTAAGATAGGTGCATCTAGTATAACATCAGGATGTAGGGGCTTGCTGGAACCGTGGCAAGAGGGGGGATCACTGTAGTGTATTGTAGCTTCCCCATCCTTGGATTGGGGGTTGGTGCACAGGTTGGTGCATGGATAGAATGCATAAGAAGTTTGTATATTGCTTTTGTAGCTGGGCTTACAGGAAACTTAGGTGCTCTTGCATGGTCTTACGTTGAACCTTATAGGTAGGACGCTTCCTGAACAGATGGGGAAAGTTCTAATGCCACTTACCTTAAAGGTCTGTCCTTGGGACTTCAGATAATTGTTTTCATTTACTAAAGGCTCTCACTTGTGTCTTCAGAGAAAGAAGTGGACCTGACTGCTATGGTCTCCTTTGCTGTGATAAGACAGCAGGAAAATAGCCCTAGGGTAGCTGTGTTGTACGCCTGCTCTGCAGGCTGTCGTGGCAAAAGAGCAGTTTATGTTAGGCTTATAAAGATGGTGTGTTCACATCTGCCAGGCCCTTCTCCCACCGTTTCTTGCTCTCCTTGTGCCTTCCTCTTCCCTTTCCAAAAATATTTTTGAAGGTGCAGAATGGCGGTGGGTGCCTTACCACCTGGAGACTATTTCCTCCATCCAGCCTGACAGGATGGAGCATTGCTCTTGTGTTAAGTCCTCCTTTTTGTCTCTGACCAGGAAATGGCAGAACTGCTGCAGTGTGTTCTGTTCTGTGTTAAAAACCCACTCTAATTTATCATTTGGTTTACTCGTCATAGAATTCTATGCTGTCCAAGTGCACACACCATCTTTTTTGAAGAGTTGCATTTATCCACCCCAGCTAGTTATTCAAACTTTTAGAAATGTGTTTTTACTTCTCTGTGTACTTAATCCCCTGCTCTAATGCGATGGGGCTTCATCACCCAGTTCTTAAATATTTATTGAATTCATGTACCGTACAACTAACCCGTTAATCCAGCCAAACTCAATAAAATGTGGAATGTCAGAGGAATGAACAGTGGTATCTGGGGAACACTTTTTTTTTTGTTTTTATTAAAAGTGAACTGTAGCAGCTGGAGACTTGAGCCTTGTTTGTGAGTCCTGCACTTACTGCACACAGTTCCACGTACAGAACCGCCTGCAGGTTGTTGGTAATACGGGGCATGTGAGCAGAATCCTCTATTTGCTGGGGCAACACTGCTTAACTCAGTAGGGCATCTGTTTATCTGTGTCACTTTGCAGATCTGGGCGAAAAGTAAACACAAGCGAGGGTCTGAAATAATCATAGAATCACAGAATGGCTCGGGTTGGAAGGGACCTCAAGGATCATCCACTTCCAGCCCCTCTGCCATGGGCAGGGACACCTCCCACCAGATCAGGTTGCTCAGGGCCTCGTCCAACCTGGCCTTGAACACCTCCAGGGATGGGGCATCCACAGCTTCTCTGGGCAACCTGTGCTAGTGCCTCACCACCCTCTGAGTGAAGAATTTCCTCCTAACCTCTCATCTAAATCTGCCCTTCTTTTAGTTTAAAACCATTCCCCGTAGTCCTGTAATTATTTGACTGAGCAAAGAGTCGTTCTCCATCTTTTTTATAAGTCCATTTTAAGTACTGAAAAGCTGCAATGAGGTCACCCAGGAGCTTTCTCTTCTTGAGGCTGAACGTCCCCAGCTCTCTCAGCCTTTCTTCGTAGGAGAGGTGCTCCAGACCTCATCAATTTTGTGGCCCTCCTCTTGACCCGTTCTAACATGTCTGTGTTTCAGTAATGTGCAGGGCAGGTAGGCTGAGTTCACGGCAGATTTGTAACTGTGCCAGAGGTAGGGCTTGAACTCTTGTGTCTTTGTTTTTCTAGCACCTGCCCTATTTCTTCTGCTTTCAGAAGAAATATAAGAGGAACCTCTTATAAGGCACCACTGAAAATCAGAGAATCGTTAAGGTTGGGAAAGACCTTCAAGATCATCAGGAGGGATGACCATGAGCCAGAACTGTGCTCTTGTGGCCAAGAAGGCCGATGGCATCCTGGTTGTATCAGCAGGGCTGTGGTTAGTAGGTCGAGAGAGGTTAGTAGGTCGAGAGACCACATCAGGAATATTGCATCCAGTTCTGGGCCCCTCAGTCCAAGAAGGACAGGGAACTGCTTGAGAGAGTCCAGCGCAGAGCCACGAGGATGATTAAGATGACTAGATGATCTTGCAAGGTCCCTTCCAATCCCTAATATTCTGTGATTCTGTGTGATTGATCTGGTCCAACCACCCCCCTACCACCACTATCACCCACCAAACCATGTCCCCAAGCACCACGTCCAACCTTGCCTTGAACACCCCCAGGGACGGTGACCCCACCACCTCCCTGGGCAACCCGTCCCTGTGCCTGACCGCTCTTGCTGAGAAGAAATGTCTCCTCATTTCCAACCCGAACCTCCCCTGGCACAACTTGAGGCCATTCCCTCTGGTCCTATCACTGGTTACCTGTGAGAAGAGGCCGACCCCCAGCTCCCCACCCCTTCCTTTCAGGCAGTTGCAGAGAGCAATAAGGTCTCTCCTGAGCTTCCTCTTCTCCAGACCAAACCCCCCCAGGTCCCTCAGCCGCTCCTCACAGGACTTGTGTCCCAGGCCCTTCCCCAGCTTCGGAGCCCTTCTCTGGACACGCTCCAGGGCCTCGATGTCCTTCTGGTAGCGAGGGGCCCAAAGCTGAACCCGGCACTCGAGGTGCGGCCTCACCAGAGCAGAGCCCAGGGGGACGAGCACCTCCCTGCTCCTGCTGGCTGCACTACTCCTGATGCAGATATCTTGGGAAGTGTCTCTCTTTGCTTCCAAAGGAAGACTGGTAGCTCTAAGCACCACTCTTGGCAGATGTGCCTCCCAAGAAATGTCACCAAAAAGATACTGAGGGGACAGGGTGAACTCCCCAAGGGCACTACAGAAATCCTCTTCCAAGGGAGTTGTTGAAAGCTCAGAATTTGCAAGGGCTGAGAGGGAAGCAGAATCCATCTTGCAGAGCATGGTAACCTGTTGGCTGGAGCTGAGAGGATTCAGTGAGTGCTGAAGTACAGTGTGTTGGGATATCAACAAGTATGTGGAAATGGCTGGAGGCAAAAGTCTATTGAGGAACTGCTGTTGACTGACGGGTTTAGTGAAGCTGTAAAGATGCTCATGCCTGTCTCTTCTCAAGTGTTTCCCGGAGAACATCAGGGGGCTGGGTGCGGTCCTGCCCCTCCTGCTGCCGCTCCTGGCTCTGCCTCTTTGCTGCCTGAGCTGCAGAGCACCGCCAGGGCTGCCCAGGCTGCGGCTGCTGCCCCGACCGGTGTGAGACCTCGTGCTGTCGAGGGCAGGGCTGCCCAAAGCTGGCCGTGTCCTCTGCAGCCAGCCCAGCCTTTGCTCCTCAGGCATCGCAAGGAGAGATCTGGGGAGTAGCTGTGGCCGGATAACGCCATTAAGCTGTCCCTGGGTAAAGAGGAATGGCTCCCAGAGGATTCTGCAGTCTAGACTTGCCCTGCTCTTGCAGTTTGCTGTTGCTGCTGTCTCTGAGGCACTCCTGAACGTGAGTGCTGTTGAAATCAGCACTCCTACCTGATCTGGTCTCCCGGGGGAAGAGTGAAGAGGGCTTGTTCCTCCTGCTAGACAGAGGAGAGGCAGTCAGAGAGGTGCTGGAGTGGAGGAGGAGAGTTGCACTGAATGCCAATACTTTGCTTTGAGGTGAAACACCAGCTCTCTCCTGTATGCAGTTTGTCCTCCACCACTGCCCTGTCTGCGATTTGCTTGCCCTTTGTGCCATCTCCTGCCATCTGTGCTGTTCCTATAAACACCATTAGTTCTTTCAGTGCCAATTAGATTTTCCTGTTGCTGTTTCCTGAATCTCCTGAATGCTGTCACTAGCCAGGGAAATGGTCTGTCACTGCTTAAGTGGAGTTGGTTTTGCTCAGTTCCTTTTCTGAAATTGGTTTCTGTTACCTCTGCTGCAGTTGGGCTAAAGCAACCCGTGAGAGTCAGCCTCTCGCTCCCGCTGTAACGTCTCCCCACTCGACAGCAAGGTGCTGCTGCTCTCTAGGAAACAGCTCGGAGCTACAGAGGAAAAAAGAAAGGGTTTAAATGCTGGAGACCCAGACTGGGGGCGACTTGGTTGTGTGTTGTTCCTGGAGCAGGGGGAGAACAGGGGAAGCTTGTGGGCTGACAGCGGTGACGTGCTGAGTGCTGGCTGCCCGATGCGGTCAGTGGGAAATCCCGAGCGGAGAGGCGGTTTGAGACCCTGTCCCTTCAGCCCCGGCACTCCGTAGCCAGGATCCTCGCCAGGTGGGCAGTGCTCGCTGTCCTTCTGTCCTCCTGTAGCTGAAGTGAGGGGCTGAGACCTGCTCGTCCTGCCCCGAGGCTGTGAGGGATTGGTGCCTTCCCTGGCCCAAAGGGGTCCTGTGGAGAAGCCGGGAAGAGGAGTGTGCCTCTTGCTAATAACGGACACGACAACCAAAAGGCTGAAATTCATGCAAATCAGACCAAAAGGCAGTCTGAAGGACGACGAGGACAGCAGGTGCCTGTGAGAAGCGGGGCTGTGTTCCTGGCTCTGTGTTTCTCTGGCAGCCCTTGAACACGCGGCAGCTCTCCCTCCTCCCAGCGGAATCCCAAAGAGTGGCACCGAAGCTGGGCACGTTCTTCAGGCTGACGGGAGTCTGGAGCTCCTGCGGCCTTCAGCAGCGGCCCAGCCCCACCTCAGGACGGTGGGAGTTAACCCGTCTTGGCCAGTTGTGTGGGACACGTTCATGGAAAGAGCGGGCTTGTCTCCTTGTGTCTGGGTGAGCACAACATCAGGACGCGTCACCTCCGTGGTACCTCCTGTGCGCGTCCAGCTCTCCGTCCCCAGGTCAGCGGCAGCACTTGTAACGTGCCGAGGTGCAAGTGGCTCTGGGTCCTGAGCCACTGAAACCAAAGAGCTAGCGAAGCTTGGCCCCATGCAGAAACCTTCCAGGTGAAAAACGTACCCAGGAGGTAGGGTTGTTTTTTGCTGAGGCCTGGTTCAAGCTGAGGAGGGTGCAGTTTTGCAGCTGGGTTATGCTGATGAAGGGGGCAGCCCTTCGGCAACCTCTAACACTTCCCACCAGCTGTGCTTTTTGTTGCCAAGAAGGAATCGCCTTTATTGCTGGCGACTGCCCTGCCTTGCGGCTGCTCGTGCCCACGGCTGGGAAGTGGTGGGCGGGAGCAGGCGAGGAGCGGCCCGTTGTGCAGTGACAGCAGGATTTGGGGCTGGCTCACGCCAGTTTCGAGGCTGCTCCCACAGCACTTTGTGGCTTGCCTGTGGTTGTGTGTAGGGACCTGAGCCAGAGCAGCGAGCGTGGCTCACACCCATCCCGGGCTGCCGCCCTCGCCACCATCCCTTCCTTCGCCAAGTTGTGTTCTGTCCAGCCTCCTGCAGAAAGACTGGCGTTCGTGGGTTTTGTCACTAGACCATCCTGGCTGGGGACTTGCTCAGGTTTTGTCCCTAAAGCCAAGCATCTTTGTTCGACTCCGAGCATCTTTGTTTATTTCTCTGGTGCTCCCGATACAGGATCTCTCCTGTGTTGTAACCTTAACCCATTCCTCAGTAAACTATCCTGGAGGAAACTGCTTTGTAAGTAAACTTTTCGAGATTCATCTAGAGCAGGAATCCTACCTGATCCCATGCCACAACGTCAGCGAGGTGCTCTGCTAGCATCCGTGGTGCTCAGCAGCGAGAGAGCTGCTGGAGGTTTGTGATGCAGAACGTCTGGCTGGCAGGGTAGCTGGAGAAGCAGGGCTCCGTCCTCTGCAACCCCAGGGAAAACTGGCATGTAACGTGCTTCCTAAACACGGCATATGCCTTCCTAGAACTGTCTTTTCCGGATTATTTCTGTCCTTCCTACTCTCAGTGGTAGGCTGAGTCAGGCTCTCGGTGTCTAGTAGACAGCCTGGAACTGGAACCCAGAGGGGTGCGTTTCATTCGTAGCATATTTATTCACGCGATTTTTCCTGCTGGGTGCATTGTCCTCGTGTTTCCTTCTGTCCCCCAGCTTCTGACTCGGATCTCCCGGAGGGGATTTTACGTTGTGACGTAGCTCAGAGAGCCGAGAGCAGCCGAGTGTGCCGCTGCCACGCACGGTGTGTGCTGTGCGCTCTGCCGGGTGGCAGCGGGGCCGGGCGGTTGCGGGCAGCCCGCGCGCCTGGCAGCCAAACCGCGGCCGTGTGGCTGTGGGAGCCGTGCTCGCCGGCAGCACCCGGGTGATCTGAGAGCTGCTGCTTTAACCTGCTCGTCACAGCCGCCAGTGAAGGATGCTCCGTGACATCCCTGCTTCCAGTGTTTCGTTACTGTCACTCAAGTTTCCCCTAACTCCTAGCTGAATTATCTATCGGTGCTGCAAACTAAGCTCCTCATCCTTCCTTTGGTAGCCATGGAGAGAAGCAAATCCCCGCTCTGCAGAAAAGCCTCTTACCTCCTGACAATGGGGCTGCTTCCCCCTTCCAGCTCCCTGTTTATTCAAGAAGCAAACCCAGTCTTTTGCTTCTTTCCGCGCGTCATGATTTTCCTATTGATCCGGTTCAGTTGGATTCTTTCCATGCCTGCCTGTCTCAGACTGCAGTGCCCAGGCCCTGGTGCAGTACTCGGGACCACGCCAGTACCAAGCAGAGCTGAATAACATCACCCCGGTCTTGTGTGCAGCGCTGCTTTTATTAAGCTTCAGAACAGGACGGGTGTTTTCTGGTGCTGGCACGGCACTGCTGGCTCCTCGGGGCTGTGATCTGCTCCACGCCCAGCCCCATCCCTGCCACCCCTCTGCCTACCCGGGAACTTCTCGCTGTGGAAACTGTTCTGGTTTCTCTGTGAAGTGAGGACGTTAATGCTGGTTTGGGCTGGGTTTCCCATGGTGGGTTGCAGACTACTGTCCCGTTTGCCAAGGTGGTTTGAATCCTGCTCCTGTTCCCGGGGTGACCGCAGCCCTCCTCAGCTAGGGCTTGGTCCCGGGTTTCATTCTGTCATGCAGCTTCTGTAAGGCTCAGCCCAGGAAGACTGTGCCACTCAGAGCTGCAGGAGCTCTCACTTTTTTTCCTTTTCTTATTGCCTCTGTGTATTTGAGCTGATGCCTCTTAATTTATAGCAGTAAAGCATAACCGAGATTCTAGACTCTGCAGCCGCAATGCAGCAGGAAAACAAGGAGCTTGGCTTTTCCCCTAAGCCTCTTCCCCATCTAATCTTCCTATTTTAAAAATCACATTTTTTAATGTATCAGTTTCTTGCTAGAGAAAGTGTCCAGTGAACTTCTGTAGACACTGTTGAGAATATCAGACGGCAAATACAGAAAGTACCCACAGACTACGCTGTCTCTGCCTAGAGCTCATCTGTGCTCTGTAAAAAGTGAGGGATTTTTGCTGGGGGAAGATGCTAATTCCCTGGAGCTCTTGCATTGCCTGTTTTTTTTTTTCCCCACCAGCATTGAAGTCAAACTCAGTAACAAGCATGAAGTTTTGCTGTACAGCTAGTTCTGTTTAATATTCATTCTGCAGCTCTGTCAGCTCCTGTTCTCCGTTGCTTCCTGTACAACCCTCATCCCCACAGCATGGCAAACACAACGCAGGTGTTTAGACATCTAACTTCTCATTACTTTCATCCCAGGTTTAGATGCCTGGCAGGAATAAAATGATGGAGGGTTTGTAATGGCTTTTATGAGACAAAATGAGGTAGCTGGGAGGAAAGGGAAGAAACAGCAACCGTGGGCACAGTGTCCTTCCTTTGTGCTGTTACTGGGTCTCTGCTCCGTGAAGGTCTCTACATGGTCCTACTCCTTTCCACTTCCCTTGGTTGGTCATTGTTGTGGTTTAACCCGGCTGGCAGCTAAACACCACACAGCCGTTCGCTCACCCTCCCCCCTCCCTCTCTGGGATGGGGGGAGAGAAACGGGAAAGTGAAGCTGGTGAGTTGAGATAAAGACAGTTTATTAAGACAGGAAAATAATAATAACAATAATAATAATAATAGTGATAATGGTAATAGTATTAACAATAATAATGTGTAAGAAACAAGTGATGCACAATGCAATTGCTCACCACCCGCTGACCGATGCCCAGCCTATCCCCGAGCAGCCGGCCCCCCCCACCCCGGCCAGCCACCCCTATATATTGTTTAGCATGACGTCAGATGGTATGGAATACCCCTTTGGCCAGTTTGGGTCAGCTGTCCTGGGTCTGTCCCCTCCCAGCTCCTGCTGCACCCCCAGCCTGCTCGCTGGCAGGACAGAGCAAGAAGCCGAAAAGTCCTTGGCCTGGTGTAAACACTGCTCTGCAACAATTAAAACATCAGCATGTTATCAGCGCTCTTCTCATCCTAATCCAAAACATAGCACCCTACCAGCTACTATGAGCTACTTAACTCTGTCCTAACTGGAACCAGGACAGTCATGTTTCTCAAGACCCGAGTTATTCACCCTTCTGTCCTCTGACCTTGCCCAGTTGGAGTCAGCCTTGGTACCGAGTACTCGTGGCTCTCAGCAAACTCCTGGGACGTTCCTGCTGCCTCCGGAGGAGCCGTTCCTGCAGGCGTCCCCCGGTGTCCTGCGGTGCTGGGACCCCCTCAGCAGTGGTGAGCAGAAACTCCCAGGTGAGGGGCACCTGCCGTCTCCACAGGGACCTCAGGACGCGCAGTCTGATCTTGGTCCGTGCCCCGTAGGAGATGGGGTTGAGGGCGGAAGGGAGAGCTGGCACCTGGCAGGCAGTGCGTGTCCTGTGCCGCTGCCCGGCCAGTGCGGCACATGGTGGGGAGGGCAAGGCAGGCTGTGTGCCCACGGTGCTCCTCCGGGATGGGACAGGCTGCGCGCCCACAGGCAAGAAGCTGGGCAGCGCTGGAGTTGCAGAGAGGGTTTGGAGGCTGCGGTGCAAGCCACGGAGCGGGACTGCCAAGGCTGGAGCAGCTGCTGCTGTGCGGACGTGATGTCCGCGTGGTGCGGCGCCTTGCACATCGCCCCGTCCTCGGGCAGTGCAGGATGGGCGCTAGGCAGGTGCACAGCATCGGTGCCGGGCAGCAGGGTAAGAGCCAAGTGCTGGCATGGTGGCAAGGACCAAACGGCGCCTGTGGCAGCCCTGTACTGAGCCCCGTGGCAGCGGGAGGTGAAGCTGGCATGCCCACGAGGGCTTTTCCCCACCTCGACTGCGTGGATAACTGCTGGGCACATGGAGGTGAAGAATGGGAGGAAGGGCAGAGCCCGAGGTTCCCGGAGCACAGGGAGTCCCAGAGGATGAGGGTTTTTTTGGAGGGGTCCCTGCCCGGCTTTGCAGCCCACTCCTTGACCCAGCAGGGCAGCCCAGGGCCATACAGCCCCGTCTGCCTCTGGTCAAAGTGCTCTGCCAGGGTGCTGTGACAGCAAAAGGGGGGCAGCTTTGGAAAGGCATGATGAGGTGGCTGGGTCTGAGAGTCATTTCTTTATCTTCCTCGCTGGTAAGATGCAACAGCTCCTGCTGTGCGGCCTGGGATGTTGATTGAGTGTGCTCTTGACTGCAAGATCAGCGCCTGTGACCCCGAGGTTCCTGCAGCCCGTCGGTTTTTGTTCCTGGGGTGCCAGGCTGATGCTGAGGGACTCTCCCCCCGCACCTCGCTGGGGCAGACGGGACTGCGGTGGTCAGCACGGAGCTGCCTGGGGTTTGTGCTCCTTTTTGTGCGTCCTGCAGGGCTGATGTCAGCACACCCGGGTCACAGAGCTCCCACCCCCAGCACGTATAGGCAGCAACTTTCTGCCCGCGCTGCACCCCTGGGGTTTGTGTCCGTGTCCTGTGCAGTAAGAACATTTGCTTACTGACGTTACGGTACGTGGGCTTTACTTCAATACACGGCATTATGCTGTAGGGTTTATTTTTTGGCGGAGGTTGCTGTCTAAAATCACCAGCTATCCTACGGCCCTGTGGATGTTCTGGGCTGTGCGTTATGGCTGTACACGTTTCCTGTAACACTGATTATTTGTTAGATTAAAAACACCAAAGCATTTGTTTCAAAAGGAAAAACAACACGCTCCGAGAATTCAAAGGCTTTAAAGCTGCAGACAGAAAGCTCTGTGTATCCATGGCCAGATCCTACCGCTGTTTTTCAGCTACTTGAATAGGAAACGCCGCGTTTCTGGACTAAGCCGGCCAGCTCTCTGTAATCCCCTCGGTGCTGCTCTGAGCACCCTGACTCTGCCTGGCAGAAGTGCTCAGGATCCTCAGCCTGGCCTCCCCCCCTTCCAGGTGCCCGTGTGGTTTCTTTTGGATGGATTCCTTCAGCATGGTTTGGTGCAGAAGCTTTGAACCACACTCAGTACTTGTGTTTTTACCACCAATTAAAACTGCAGTTTCCTCCTGCGAGTAAGAGGAGCTTGGCATTAGCGGTGCCCCGTAGTTCGTTCATTGCCTGCTGCAGGTTGTTGCAGGAACGGCCGCTGTAACGCTTCATTTCTGCAACGCTTCTCATTTGGGCACGTAACAGAATGAAGCGGTTCCTGGGGAAGAAGGGCAAGGTGGGCGCAAGAAGCCCACGAGCTGGTGAGCTCCAGGGCCTGGGAGGCGATAAAGAAGGGGCACAGCCCTTGGTGACTTGCCCTCCTGTTTCCTACTTCTTTTTGTGGTGGTTTTGCCCAGCTGGGCAGCTGAGCTCCACCACAACCGCTCAGGAGAGAAGGGGAAGGAGAAAAGGAAAGAAACAACTCATGGGTTGAGATAAGGATAATTTAAGTAGAGAAAAAATAACTATATGGGGAAAATTATTATTAATTAAATAATTAAAGGGAAAAAAGGGAAACGGGAAAAGGGGAAAAAGTTAAGCAAGGGCTGTGTGGAAGTGCAGAGGAAAGAAATTCCTCTCTCCTTGCCCCCACCGAGCAATGCTTGACCACGTCCTTGCAGCAGGGCCTCAACGCACGCAGCTGATGTTCAGGAGGACAGACGTTTTCACAATGAGCGCCCACCCCTCCCCTCTTCTTCCTTTTCCCACCTTTTGTTGCTGAGCGTGACACCTCACGGCATGGGATATCCCTTTGGTGGGTTCAGGGTGTCTCACGCGCTGTCCCTGCATCTGCCAGGCCCTTTTTGATTTGCCTAGTCAACGAAGCAAAGAAACTTGGGAGAAAAGCTTCCACTGAGCTTCTCCACTTGACACGAGCACATTTTCATCCTGTGTTCCTGAAAGGCGCTTTCCAAGCACCATGCAGTGCTGGGGATCTTCTCAGTCTTGGGCACTGAGTGACCTGGGACGGGGCGCTGGGGACCAGATCCCCTACCGACCTGTAGGATACCTACCAGCAGGACAGTGTCCGTCCTCCAGTTAGCCTTGGCCCAGAAGGGCCCTCAGGAGCCGGGGAGGTCAGACTGGTGAGCTCTCGCACGCTGGGGTCAGCCGGCAGCATCTCCAGCGGGACAATTTCGAAGAGGCAGGTTGTCTCTGTTGCCGCGTGGGCTGGGACAGAGGAAAGCTACAAGGTGCAGCACCCAAAGCCTGCGGTTCCCAGACGCTGTGCTACATCTGTCAGGCTGATTTCGGGGAGCTCGCCCCGGGTCACCGACCTGGGCGCTGTACCCTCCTGTCCCCCTGGTGTGTGAAGGGAACCCATGGCTTGGCAGCCCCAAATCCCTCACCTTAAATTTATGTGCCCGGTAACACAGACTCAGGTAGCGGTGACTGGCACAAGCTTGTAGGGGCAGCCGGAGAGTGGAGGAGAAATGACGAAGCTTGGCAGTGTTTGGCTGGTCCAGAGAAACTGGAAATGGCTCACTCGTGTACATACTGCCTCTTTTTAATGCTTTTCCTTCGCCTTGCCTTCACAATTAACTTTTGTCACCTGTCATGAAGCTCTCTTCTCCTTTGACAGAGGGTATTCAGAGCTCCATTTCCATGGTGATGAGCAGGATGCTGAGCATCTGCACAGGCAGACCTTATCTGCACTTGCCTGTGGCTGCTGGCTTAAAGGGGATTGACACCGAACCTCATTTCTTCAGCAGTGCTAGGAGGTGCTCCCTGGTGCCTGTGCTCCTCGTACCGTACTGGTGGGGCTGGTGCCACGCGGCAGCAGCAGGTACGGCACGCTGATCGTGATGTGCACGTCCCCAGAGGCAGACGTCCCCGTGCAGCAGACTGTGAGGAGGAGAGGCTGGACAAGTAAGTCAGCAGGATGGCCACGGGGTGAGTGGCACACATGGAAAGCTTCATGCCTGGCTTTCCCTGAGGCAATTCTCAGGGCCACAGGGATTGTCCTGGGGTAGGATGTCGGGAGGAAGCCTAAGCTGAAGATGATTGTCGTATTTAGTCCGACCTTGCCTTGTACCTGGGGATGTCCCTGCAGGACAGGCTCGCTGGGGCTGTGCTCACAAAGTGTTTGATGAGATGAGAGTGGCAGAAGTGCTCCTCGGACACCAGAAACACCACGGGGCTGATGAAGGAGACGCCCCTTGCCACTGCAGCCAGGTTAACCAGGACAGGTATTTTCTGGTCGTTATATCTGTGCACTGTGGTGAGTTGCAAATGGCCAGTTACCTGTCCAGCACCATGAGGACGGTAAAACCCAACGTGATGAAAATGTACAGGAGAACATCTGGGCCAGGCAGCCCCCCAGGGAGATGGAGCTGAGATCAAAGAGGAAACCCAGCAGCAGCCCGCGCACAAACGTGCTGGAGCGGCAGAGATCAGAGCAATGCGCAGGTCTGTGGGGGAGTGGAGGCTTTCCTGCGCCCTCAGTGTGGATGGGGATGGAGTTTGCTGCGATGATCAGAAGGTACAGGCAGAAAAAATAGATGAGGAGGAGCCATCTGTGCTTGTGCACCCCAGGGAATCCAGCCAGGAGGAATTCTGTGATCCTGTGATTCTGTAATTCAGCCGGGGATGTGCTGGCTGACCCTCTCTAGCTCCCTGCCAGTGTCAACCTGCTGGCGGGGCTCAGCCTTCCTGGGCCCGAAGGAAGAAAGCACAGCTTCTCCTGCTGCAGATGCAGATCTCTTCTCCCTGCAATGAAACTCTTGTTATGCTGGACCGGCCCTGGAAACTGAAGCCAGAAGTGGTGGGAATGGGAGATCTGATCACTGGTGAGGGGCTGCACAGAGCTGTAGCGCTCAGCTCCGCTGCCTCTTTTCCCTTCAGTTCCTTCAGTAAGTGAAAGGCAACAGAAGCCTTGAAAAATGAGTGAAGACTAAAGAGGCACCTACACACTCGAGGATTTGCAGCACTTGGCCCAGCTCCAAGCTGCCAGCAGGTTTCACCCGTTATCAAGCAAGACTGGGGGGAGGGAAACAGGGCAGGAATTTGTGTCACCAATACCCCAAACCACCCGGTCTCTCCATCTGCGTCGTGCTCAGAGCAAGGTTCTCAGAAGACACCAAGCAGGTGACTTCTGCGAGGGGAAGAGCAAGTTTGGGTGTGCACATCAGCGCAGCGGACCCAATTTTCCACGTGCACTCCGCTTACACTGTTAAGAGCAGCTCAGAACAACAGGAGCTGAAACACCATGCAAGCGGCATAAAACAGCCACCTACCCCAGGCAATTCCTGGGTTTGCTTTTGGGGGTCTGGCAGGGCGGTTTCAGTGGGGCCACTTGATTTTTGAGTCTAGAAGGTTTTTAGCGTGGGGGCATAGCAAGAGCCTGCCAGTTGGCCACAGGGCCAGTTTGGCTAATTTACGTGGTCAGCACGAAGTCAGACAAGATCCGAGAGCTGCTATTTTGGAATCCTGGACAGCGCTGCCTCTTGCATGAGCATTGATCCAGGGACAGCATTGATTTCAGGGAGCATCCAGGGCACAAACTCCTCTCTTTTTTCCACCAGGCTGGTGTTCAGTGAACCCTATTTGCACGTTCCCTCTGACTGCTGTGGTCTCGTGTTGAAGTGCCCGGGTCGCTGCCCCGTAAGGTTTTGTCTGCCCTCAGCTCCAGCTCCTTTGCTTTCAGATGCCGTGACTCAGGCACACGTTTTGTTCAGGGTAAGGAAGCAAGCCCACCGCTACAACAGCACAAAAGGAACTATTCAGAGCATGATTTTGGCCTCGCTAGAGCTAGGATGCTTTGGGAATCTTAATCAGTTTCTGGAGGGGACTATCCGTGGTGCTGTGGGTCCAGGCCGGAGCCCTGGCTCGGCCAGCCCCCCGTTCTGTGGCTCTCAGAAGTCACCAGCAGTGCACACGTGTGGCGTGCAGGGAGCGCTGGGGGAGGCGTGTGGCGTTGCTCTTCCCCCTCCATCCCCTGCCTCTTCCCTTGTTCGTGTCGCGGGAGCGCTGCCTGCACGTGCCTGCGGAGGGGATGCTGCTGGTGCGGGGGGGCTGCGCTCCCAGGGCCGGGGCTGCGTCGGGGCAGCTGAGCTGGAGACGTGTGCTGCTGTTTGCCCGGGCAGGATGGAAGTCTGCCTGAGCGTTGGCAAAGAATGAGTACAATTATCAAGGGAAAGCCATTTCAGAGCAGAGAGCTGGACATCAAACTGATTCAGTGTTGACTGAGGCATCCCAGCTTTTGTGTGTTTGTCTTAGCAAATCTCTTCCACTCTGCTATTTCCTTGATAAAATAAACATCCCTGCTTTCCTGCTGTGAGCTGAGCTCCAGCCCTGCCCCAGCACCGGCAAAAGTCTCCTCCTGAGAGCGGAGCGACGCAGGAGTGGTGCCAGAGCACCCTGGGTCCCCCGGGCTCCGTTACTGAGGTCTGGGAGAAGCTCGTGGCTCATCGCACCCAACCCACTGCTGTCACCAGCACCGTGACATGAACCTCCAAAAGCAGCACCTGCATGCCTTCTGGAGGCCGGTTTGGTCATTTCCCCTGCTACACAGCTGTTCCTGCATCTCAGTGCAGCTCCCAGACCCCTTTCAGCCTAAGCTCTGTGCTTGGTTTCTGAGAGCAGCCTGTGCTTCACATTGCTCACCGCTGCCCGAGCACCCTCAGTGAGCATCCCAGCCTCTCCGGGCTCTCCAAGCTCTGCCAGTGCCCCCAGGGAGGAGAGGGCCCCGTGCTCAGGTCCTGCACACTAACACAGGGTGTGAAGGAGGGAGTCACGTACTGCAGGGTTTTTGGTGCCATGGCAGGAGACTTCCTCCCGCACGGGGAGGACCGCGGCACAGCAGCATCGAGGCGGCCCCACAGCTTGACCAGGAACCAGTGGTTTCATCCCCGGCTCTGGAAACAAAGCTCGTATCACAGCTGCTGGCACCATGCTTGGGGGCATCTCTAAAGGCTGCTTTTTAAGGGGTGGGCAGATTTAAAGACATTGTTCGGGCAGCGTCGGTCCCTTGAGCTCGGCAGGGAAACGTGATCTGAGTCTGTGCGGCAACGTGTGGCTTCCCATCGGTGTCGACCCAAAAAGGTTCATTTTAAACATGCTCAGGGCTGTGAATGTCAATGAACCGCCTCATCAACAGCCTGCGCCCGCCAAAGCACCTGATGGGAGCTGCTGGGACCTCCCTTGGGTACGGAGCGGGGGGGTCCCACCGCGGGAAGCCCAGCACAGGCCTGGCACAGTGGGGGTCCCGCCTGGACCGGGAGGTGGCTGCTCAGACCCGGAGCTGCTGGGGGGATGTCACAGCCTGCACCAAGGGCACCGGGACAAAAACCCTCCCCGACAAAAACGGGGACAGAAAGGGCGAAGGAGGAAATGTGGAGTAGGGGGGGACAATGAATGAGTATGCACCAAAAGAGCAGGCAGGAGGCAAGGGAAGAGGAGAAAAGATGGGCAGTGAGAAACCTTCAGTAAGGAGCAGAAGCCTCGTGGCTGGGGCAGGTGCCGGCTGGGTGATGCCAGGGAGAGGCAGAAGTGCTGTGACCCCTCCTGCTCCGTGCCCAGCCGGCAGCAGGAGCAAGGCTGAGCCCTGTGAGATGGTGTGGGCGCAGGAGGAAGTCTGACGTCTGACCGAGGAGGCTGCAGGACAGCATCAGCTACGTGAAACCCAGCGCTGGCCATCAAATGGCTGAAAGCAACAGACCAAAGGGCTCCCTGATGCATCCTTTTTTTTTTTTTTTTTTTCCCTTTTTTTTTTTCCCTTTTTTTTTTCCCTTTTTTTTTTTCCTTTTTTTTTTCTTTTTTTTTTTTTTTGTCAACAAGTGCTTGAAATCTGCATTTCTCTCCAACTGCAGCACTGACGGAGGCAGAGGTGGCTCTGGGATTTAGGAACAGAAGCAGCCACGAGCCCTGCTCCCTCGGGACACCCCGAACCCCAGCCTGGGACCTCTGCTCGCGTGCAGCCGGATCCCAGAGCTCCGGGGTGCGCTCCAGGAGTGGGAAGGAGCAGCTAACTGGGGACTCTGCCAACACGCAGCCAGAGGCTATAAATATAGCCCATGCCTGCCAGCTCGGTTTCACAGGAGGCAGGTTTCTGGCCAGGAAACTGTCTGTTTTTTCCTGCAGGATTATGTGTTCCTCCACTGAAGTGTGTGGGCTTTGCCACAGGTGGATTTCTCCAAGGTCTCTGACAGTGCTGCAAGCAGCCTTGGTGAGAAGCCTGCAAGGGATGAGCGGGGAGCATCGGGGGATTAAGTGGCTCATGAGTCACTCGCGGTGCTCGAGGCAGCACTATTAATTAGAAGGGCTCAAGGCTGTTCGTATCAAGGACTTCCAGCAATCGCTTCTTCCTCCACTTCTATTAAAGATGTTGCTGGCGATCTGGACGTCATCACGAGGTCTGGAGGCTTCCCTCCTGTCCTCTGTGCGGAAGCCCCGTGTGAGGCCCCCCAGCCTTGGGCTGTGAGCAGCTTTCACCACCCCTGCAGTCTGTGATAAACCCTTAATGACCGCAGCAAACCAGGCTGGTCCTGAGCCCCAGGGTGTCCACCCGTGTGCTCCCTGGGGCTGAAATGTCCCTTGCTGGTGCTGCCTGAGACCGTCTCCCCTGCCGATGCCTCCACAGGTCCCTTCTCCTCCTCCTGAGCTGCCCTGGGGCATCTGCGGCTTTCCGGGGTCGTGGCTGCCCGGTTCCAGCAGCCAGCAGAGCCAGCTGGTCTGGCAGCACCTCCTTTGGGGCAACCCTTGGTGGGTTTTACCCCATTTCCACTCAGCTCTAGTTATTCTCATCACACCAGCAATCCTTTACTGGATGAGTCACGGAGGAGCACAGTTTGGGCAAAAATCAAGCCCCGGTTAGGCAGGGGATTTGTAACCACCCCCTCCCTCTGTGTCTGATGCACAATCAGAATGGAAAGAGGAGAGCTGGGTGGTAGTCAGCATGAATGCTAAGTCTGACATTAATACAGCTGGAAGAGTTGGAAAAGCCCAAGGAAAGCTCAGGAAAGATTCCTGACTGCAGGGTGAAGGCTGAGGAAAAACACAGCAAGATATATTAAGAAGATATCCTAAAATGAATATTCTAGAATGAAGAAAATACTCCCACTGATGGTAAAACTGCTGGCCTTGCTGCGGAGAAAAGGGAGGCGTTTGGTTAAGCACTGAGCCTGGAGAGAAGCTGGCCAGTGCCCCAGCATCCCTGACGGAGGAGAACCTGCAGGGACAGTGTCCGAGAGATCTGCTGTAGGCAACGGCTCGGAGCTGGCGGTCCTGCTCCTCCCCGTATCTGAATTGGACAGGGGAGATCTGGCCCAAAAGCTGGAATCTGGGAAGTGCCGGGGTTTTGCTAGACCAGGGTATCTGGGTGAGCCTCCGTGGCCAGAGGTCCCAGAGTGGCACCAGGGCCGTGCTGCAGGGGCTTGGAGGGCCAGAAGGCCACTGATGCTGGGTGGTGTGACACAAGGCACGAACACTTCGTTAAGCAAACCCAGGTGCTGGGTCGTTTGGGACAGGTGATGATTTAGACATGGCATTGTTTTCAGCCAGCTGGATGTGCCAAGAGCTGGGTCTGCAGCACAAGGTGCACCCAGCTGGGATCTCAAGACACCAGCAATGCCCACTGAGTGACGTGGTACAGGAAAGGGACAAAAATCATCAGGAGCCTAGAAAACATGGCCAGAAGGAAAGGCTGAGGGAACTGGTGGCATTCAGTCTGGAGCAGACTGAGGTGAGGTACAAAACCAACCAGCACATAAGAAACTCTTGCAGAGGGAGCAGGAGAATGTCTTTAACAGCAAGGAGAGATACAGGCTAAAGACACGTGAGCTTCTCAAAACATCTGCAAAGTGTTTAAAGAGCAGCTAAACCCCACCAGCCGTGACAAGTGCCGTGCAGCTGGCTCAGTGCTGGGGCGCAGGGACAGACCCAGTGGCCTCCCAGGGTTGTTCCAGCCTGGGTTTTGGGACGCATGCAGGTGGTGCCAGCAAGGCTTGGGCTCTCCCAGCTCTCCCTCATGCAGCCTCACCCCAAGCAGACCCCAAAGGGAACGGGCATCTCCGTCTCCTGAGCCAGACCCTTCCTGCACAGCCTGCGGGGCCCCGGGGCTGAGATAAGACATCAGCAGTTCCTTTTGCTGCTGTTGCTGCTCTCTCCCAGGCAGGCACACTCATTAGTTCTCCTCTGAGGATTTCAAGAGATTAATAAACACTGCTCCCTTGATCTATGTGGTCGCTGGAGTGCAGAGATGCCGGCCGTGGACCAGCTCTGCAGGGCTCTGTGCACGCGCTGGTGCTGAGCTCCTCCAGCCCACGGCTCAGCGCCAGTCCTGGGCCGTGCAGCGTGGGGCTGGAGCGCCTGGGGGGGTCGGCACCGGGCTTGCTGCCCAGTCCCTTCCCTGCAGCAAGCAGTGTCCCTGGCGTTGTGCTGCTGCCTCCCTCTCCTAGCTGGAGGCTGCTGGCCGGTGCCAAGGTGGTGGAGAGGAGCAACCTCAGACGCCTGAAACCCCAGCAGGGTTCATGGGGACAGGCGCACACATCAGGCATCAAAGAGTCCACACAGGAAACACCTACACAAATCCCAATTTTGTAAGTTTGTCCATTTTGCTTTGCTTTCCAGCCTGAGCGCTGCAGTCTCAGCCCCCAGGAGGAAGGCATCAAAGCAAAAGGGCCCTCAGGGGCTGTTGCCTCTCGCTGGATCCTTGTGCAGGAGGCCACCACCACACGGGGCATTCGGGTTGGAGAGGGACTCCTTGGCCCACAGGTCTGCTGTTCTCTGCTCTTCATCCTCCGTGCACTGGCACACCCCCGAGTTGCTGTTCAGCTTCTTGCTGGGCTTCGACAGCATCTCCCCGTTTGGGTGCCTGACTCAGCTACTCTCCTACGTCCTCTTACCAACAAGCCCAGGGAGATATTTCTTATGGTGGTGGACGGTACGTGGACATCCAGGTGTCCCCGTGGCACTTGGAGAGCCTGAGCGGGTCCTTGTCCTGCTGAGCACCCCGAGCAGTGCCTGTCGTCAGCCCCGTGACTGCTCCATCCTCCTTGGTGCGTTTCTGTCAGCCCGGTGTTGGGCAGTTCTGCTGGTGCACCGAGGTCTCCCCGTCCTCCCCTGCCCCAGAGGTGCTGGGCTGACCCGGGGAAGCTCACGGCCTCCTGTGTTTCCAGTGGAGAAAGACAGCCAGGGATCCCAGCAATAAAAAATACAAGGAGCCCAGCATGGATGCCCAAAGCGCTGCACAAGTGCTGCACAGGGATGCCGGCTGTTATGCTCTGAGCTGGGCACAAATCATCGGCTTTCTTGTGGGGACACCCAGCAGAGCTGCAGGAAGGGAGGCAGTGCTCGGGACGGCTCCCAGGTGTCCGGTGCCCGCTGGCAGTTTGCACGCCTGTGAGATCCCTGCCACCAGCCCGGCCGAGGGCTTCGCGTGGGCTCAGCCACGGGCTCAGCTCAGCCGTGGCTCCCCCAGCACCGGCCCTGGGTGGGGGACGAGGCTGAGCCGTGGCCATCACGGGGCAGCACCGTGTAGCACTGTGTCTACATACACAGCATCGTGCCCCATGCTCGCCTGCCACCACCGCTCCCTGCTCCCACCCCTCTGACATGGCCCACCCTGTTACTTGTAGGGAAGGGCTCCTGATTTGCACCTGAGATCCGAATCCTGTGTGCTCCTCTGTTTCCATGGTAGCTGAGGCTGTTTCCTTCAGCCTCTTTTTTTTGCATCGCTCCTCTGCTGTTTGCGTTTAACCCTGCATGATGTATCACAGGGATCAGTGAGGGCCTCGGGTGATCAGGCAGGTAGGAACAGCACGACGTGAGACGTTTCATTCAGGTTTGCTCCAGGGATGGAAGGGGTCCATTGCAAAGCAATGTCACGGTATGGTGAGAGCATGTAAAGCCCCAGTCACACGCAGGGCCTCATTGGGCTGATCCTGGTCAGACCCATAAAGCCCGGTGAGCAAAGCCCATCAGACAGCACCAGGAAGGCTCCTGGAGAGGTGGCCCTGCCCTGTTTGATAACTGCACCCAGCGAGCATCTCCCGGTCGGGTCCCAGCCACGGTGCAGGGTCACCACCGCTGCAGGCAGACACAACACAACACTCCTGTTGTAAATGGCATCAGAGTTCAGTGCTTGGGCTTAGGAACAGCTCAGGGAAAGCTAAATGTGCAGGCACAGATGTGACAGGAGACTGGGGAAAGGGCACGAGGAAGCCCAAATGCTCACAGGTGATGCTGGAGCAGCATCAGAGCAGGAGGTTTTGCTGTAGACACTTTCTGCTTGCTAAGTCCAGTCTGAAGCCTCCGTGCTGGTGCCTGCCAGATGTTCATGGAGCTGCAATGCCACAGTGTCACAGCAGCTGCTGGGCTCTGCTCTGCCCATGCTGGGACGCTCTCGGGGAGGACCAGGGCACGCTCTGGTGCTTTGTTTTCGGCTGAGGCGGGTGCCGTTTTGCACTGGGGGTCCTCCCCATCGGCAGGGGCTGCGTGAACGGCGTCCCCTCGCCTTGCTACAGCCTGGGCTACGCTCTGGGAAGAGGAGGTGGCAGTGCAGGGGGGTGGCAGAGCAGGGGGTGGCAGTGCAGGGGGGGACAGAGCAGGGGGTGGCAGCGCAGGAGGTGGCAGAGCAGGGGGTGGCAGTGCCGGAGGTGGCAGTGCAGGGGGTGGCAGTGCAGGAGGTGGCACTGCAGGGAGGTGGCAGTGCAGGAGGTGGCAGTGCAGGGGGTGGCAGTGCAGGGGGGTGGCAGTGCAGGAGGTGGCAGTGCAGGAGGTGGCAGTGCAGGGGGTGGCAGTGCAGGGGGGTGGCAGTGCAGGAGGTGGCAGTGCAGGGGGTGGCAGTGCCGGAGGTGGCACTGCAGGGGGGTGGCAGTGCAGGGGGTGGCAGTGCAGGGGCTGGCAGTGCAGGAGGTGGCAGTGCAGGGGGTGGCAGTGCCGGAGGCGCAGGCGGCAGTGCTACCTGCCGGCCAGGAGGTGCCTCCCTCGCTCCACGCTGGGTGCCCGGGCCCGGCGGTGTCCCCGCGGCCGCCCGCTCGCTGCGGCGCTGCAGCGGCCCCGTCCCGCACCCGCGGGCAGCAGCGGGGGGCGCGGCCTCTGCGCCCTGCGGACCCCAAACCCCTGCACTGCGACCACGCGGGCTGCTTGGGTCTCACCAGGGAGCTGCTGGAGCAGAGCGGGGCAGCGCTGGACGCGCGCAGACCCCAACTCTGCCCCAAACTGCCCAGGACCCCCGGGGACCCCTCCGCTGGCCGCCCCTGCAGCCCGGGCAGGGCACGCTCCTGCTGCCCCCGGGCCCCCCCCGCCCGGGGTGCAGACCCGGGGCTGGGGAGGAATCTGCTCCCGGAGCTCATCTGTGCATGGCCCCACTGTGGGGATGGGGATTTGGTGTCCTGGGTCGGACCCATGTCCCTCTGCAAGGGCTGCTGGTGTGCTGTAGCTCATGGGGGGTGGTGATGGTGGTGGTGGTGCAGGGGGTGACGGTGTTGTCCCTCCACGGTGTCCACTCTCCGAGCGTGGAAGGGGCTTCAGAGCACCATGGGGGCAGCACAAGGTGATTCTGACGCAACCCAGGGCCAGTTTGCTCCCAGCAGCAGTGAGCTGGTTGGGTAGGGCTGTGGGGGCCTGCAGGATGCCCCCTGGCTGACACCTCCCACTGCCAAACAGCTTCACCAGGAACCCCCCTGCGACCTGCATCGGCACTGGGGCTCGCACGGCTCCTGCTGGCTGGGCCCAGTGCAGCACAAAGGGATGGTTTGGGGACGCTCATGGGCGGACACTGCCAGGGCCTGAGCCCAGCAGCTCCGTGAAACCCCCTGGGGCCACTCGCAGGCTCAGACCGTCCTCTGGTCTCGCCCCTCTGTGCTCCCCAGGATAAAATGCTCTGGGGGTACCAGGACACCCCACTCCCAGGGAGTTTGGTTCTGGGATTGTGCCCCCACAGGGGGATGCAGAAGAAGGGGGGTGTGGGGCAATGCAGACCCTCTCCGTGACCACTGCCCATCCCGTCCTGTCCCCTGGGCCACCCCTCTGCTGCTTGGACCTGGTGGCACTTGTCCTGGTCCACCAGCTGGGATGGGAGCGGGAGGCGGTGGTGGCCAAGGGACCTGTCGCTGACACATTCAGCTCCTGCTGCCACCTCCATGGCCCTGGAGAAGCTCGCCTTGGACTGCACAGCAGCTTGCTTTCTGCCAGGATGTGGCCTTGAACCAGCTCAGCAAAGGCCTAGGGACACCAGGCAAGGGCAGCTGGCAGCGCATGCACTGCCCTGCTGGGCTCAGGAGCGGGGACAGGGGCAGTGAGACCCCCCCTTCCCAGCCCAGGCCACCTCAGGCCCCTTCTGGCTGTGCTCCCGGGGTGCGGATGGGTCCGTGCGACACCGGGATGCTGAGCACGGGCAGAGCAGTGGGGAGGGGACGCTGGTTTGGGGATGCTCGAGGTGAAAGGGTTTGCTGTGGTGCAGCTCGCAGAGAGCAGCACCTGAAGAGCATCCCAAGGGGAAACCAGCTCCTGGCCCAGCCGTGCCCCCCCCCCCCCCCCCGCAGCTGGGACAGGCCCTGGATTTTGTGAGGGAGGGAGCATCGCTGTGCCCCCTGCACTGCCTGCAGGAGGGCTCGTGCCGTTAACCTCAGCGGGAGACCTGTGCACGGCCCCTGGCCCTGGGAGGGTCGGGCTGTGGGACGGGGGCGTCCCTCCGCGGTGCCGGGGGCCCTCTGACTTATTTTTTTTCCGGGCTTTTGAACAAGTCAAAGTTAAAAGCAATTGAACTCTGTTTATTTTATTTTTTTTCCATCAGGCTACTTTCCTGGGAGTAGTCCAATTAGTGCTAATGAGCTGGACGGTAATTACAGCACGGGCCACAGGAGGATTGATTACTGGTGGCTGCGCTGGCAGGGCCCCAGGCCCCCCCCGCTGGCTGCGGATGGGCCAATTAGTGGGTGTGCAACTGTGATGCCTCGCTGGGGATTTTGCATCAGTTTCTTGGCAGGAGCTGGGAGCTGGAGGCAGAGGAAGCATCACCACGTCCCCACGTCCCCACACCCCTCATTGCACTGCAGGAGGGCCCCATCCCGCAGGACCCTGCTCCCTGCTTCCAGCCCCCCCCCGCCAAGTAACTCCATTCCTCCCCAGCCCCAGCTCTGCAGGGGCGCTGGTGGCACTGGGACGCCTCTGTCCCCTGTGTCAGCCTGTCCCCTCTGCAGAGGGACACGTGCTTTGGTGGCTGTGCCTCGCCGTCCCCTGGCACCCAGCTATCTTGTGTGAAAAACAACAGCCAAGTCCAAACTTTTCAGAAGTCTGTGAAAATCAGAGAGACACCCCCCCAAAAAAATAATACACCCAGGGCTGGGGCATTTCTAGGGACTGAAAATGTGGAAGTGAAATAAGAAAAGCTGTTTGGTGGCAGTCAACACTGGCTACCTGGGGTCCCAGTCCGACGGCGTTTCCAAAGAGACCCCCCTGTGCCACGGATCCCACAAAGGGTCGCGTGCGGCAGCGGGGTAAGAAGTGCTGCTGAAGGTTGTTAATTTGGCTGGGATTAAAACATGCACTGATTTCGAGAGACAGGAAGGCTCAGCTCTGTTTCGCCACAGCGCTGGAACACTTTGCAGCAGCCTGGGCACTGCCTGTGAGCTGCAGCCAAGCCAGCGGCCCCATCCCGAGGGCCCTGCAGATGGCCCTGACCAGGCAGCGTGGCCGGGGCCGGGTGTCACTGCCCCAACCCGCTGCCCTTTGCAGGGGCTCCTTGTCACCCCCTGCCACCCACTTCCGAACAGCCCTGCTGGGGCACCTGCCCCTGCCCAGCAGCCACAGGGTTAAGCTGTTGTTTGCTTTGGACATTTCACCCGAAGGAGAAATTAAAAATTATCAAGTGAGATATGGTTAATAGCAGCTGGAAGTGTCCTGAGGCTAATTACTGCTGCGATGCACCTACCGGCTGCCACTTGTGGCTGCTGCTAACGGGGCTCGTCCTGCAGGCTGGGCAGGTAAACAGGGGAAGGGGCCTCTTTGTTTGGGGTCCTCACAACCGGGGCTGGGCAGAACCCTGGCTGGGGGAGCTGGCAAACAAGCGAGGGAGAAATCACAGCCCAGGAGCAGCTCATGGGCTGAGCACCAGCAGAACGGACATCCCGAGCCCCGCTGCCATAGCCCCGGAAAGGCACCTGCTTCGTTTGCAAGCAGGGCTCTCGTCAGCCTCTGCACGGTGCTGGGGCAAATGCAGCCCAGGGGAGAAATGCCCCAAATTCCTCGTGTCTGGTGCCCCCAGCTGGGGCTTGTACCATCAGTGCCGCCTTATCACTGATTTTCTGGCTGCAGTGGGGACAGAGCACTTCACAAAGCCCAGTCCTGCCAAGTCCCTGGGAGTTCTGCTCAGCAAAATGGTGGGTACCGGGGGCACGTCCTGCATCAACGCCCCCGAGCACAGCTGTCAGGGAGCCTGCTGGGGCAGGACCCCCTTCCTCATCCCTGTACTTACACAAGGAGGATGGCTGGTTCACCCTGCGGGTGTGCTGCTGTCAAAAGGGACAGGGACGTGGTGAGCTGGGCTGCAGGAGCCTGATGGAGTTCAACCAGGAGAAGTGCAAAGTCTGGTCCCTGAGAGGGAACAACCGCAGCAAACACAGCTCCAGTCCTGCAAGGCTCAGGTCAGCCGTCCGTAGTCAGAGGACGGTCAAGGGTCTGCAGAGGCAAATGTGTCCAACAGCATTTCAGAGAGTCGGAGGCTGAGAAACCAGTGACAGGCACTGCATCTTTAACACAGGATGTACCAGCAGGAAGCTTTTTCTCTTACAGCTGGTCCCTTGCTTCATCGATCTGGTGGCAGGAGCAGAGGCCCCGGGCCCAGCCTGGAGGCCGGGAGGTGCCCTCTGGGCCCCAGGCAGCGCTGCTGTGCCGGGCGGGTGCCGGAGCCCTGGCACAGGCTGCCCGGAGAGGGGCTGGGGGCTCCTCCGCGGGGTCTCCGGCAGCCGCCGGGACGTGGGGCTGGGCGAGCGGCTCCGCGGGGCCCTGCTGGGGCAGGGGGCGAGCAGCGGCACCCAGGGGTGCCCCCAACCTCAGCCACTCAGAGTCTGAGAGTCTGTGATCTGGGGAAGGTTACGACGGAGAGGTCTGTAGCCCACCGTAGCACGTGGGACAAAGCAGCTGGTCCGAGGGAGCACAGCACCCGGGAGCACCCTGAGCTCCATCCTCTCCTGTGCAGCAACGTGCTCCCAGTGTCACGGTGCCAGGCCAAGCACTGGCTGCCTGTGGGCTTGTCTAATCCTTGCCAATGCACCGTTCTGCTGCCCTGCAGCAGGGTCAGCAAGATGCTTGCCTGGAGTCCTCCAGCGGCGGGTTGCTTCCTTTCCAAGTGATGTGTTCGTGTTCTAAGCACTTCTCATGGCAGACACTTTTTCTGTTGCCTAACCTAAATGTTCATAGCCAAGACACAGCCTGAATGTTCATAGCCATTTTTCCCTTTGCATGTAGTGCTGGTGAGGCTGCACCTCGAGTACCGTGTTCAGTTTTGGGCCCCTCACTGCAGGAAGGACGTTGAGTTTCTCGAATGTGTTCGGAGAAGAGCGACGAAGCTGCTGAAGGGATTGGAAAACAAGAGTTATGAGGAGGGTCTGGGGGAAATGGGGCTGTTCAGTCCGGAGTAGAGGAGGCTGAGGGAAGACCCTCATCTCTCTCTGTAACCACCTTAAAGGGGGCTGCAGCAAGGAGGTGCTGGTCTCTTTTCTCAGGTGACAAGTGATAGGATGCGAGGCAATGGCCTCAAGTTGCACCAGGGGAGGTTTGGACTGGTCATGAGGAAGAATTTCTTCATGGAGAGGATGGTCAGGCACTGGGATGGGCTGCCCAGGGAGGTGGTGGAGTCCCTGTCCCTGGAGGTATTTAGGGTACGTGTGGATGTGGCACTGAGGGACATGGTTTGGTGATGGGATGGTCAGGTTGATGGTCAGACTTGGTGATCTTGAATATCTTTTCCAACCTAAACAAGTCTCTGATTTTAAAATTAATATAAAATGTTTCCATCTGATTCATGTCAGTGGGACTTTGCTGGTTTGTCAGTTTAGAAAGAGATTTGGATGATCTCAAAAGAGAGGAAGGAAGGAAGCAAAGATGGATGGATGCATCACATTTTACAGGAACCGTTTTCTCTTCCTTATTTCTGACTCCACCACCCTCTCCAAACCAGGTGATAAATCTCCAATCACTCTTTGCAGAATTACGAAGCAATGCTATTTCGTAGAGAGAGCTGTGATTGTTCTTGGCACCTGTGGCTATAGGATATGTCAGGAATAGGAAACAGCTTTTACTTTAGATGTCTGAGTGATTTCTGAGCTCAGCAAACACATCAGCAATTGCTTCTATGCAGAGCACAACCCTCCTCTTGGGTTCCTCCTTTCCGGCTGATTCCTGCATCACTGATGCTTGGGTTGGCTCAGTGCTCCTTGCGCTGACAGCAGGGCTTACACCACTTCACCCTGCCACGCTGCCTCGCATTGAGGTGCGTGTGGTCCCCACCATGACATTACAGCAGGGGTGCACAGAGGCATGGGAGGTGACGACTGAGGCTGCTGCAGTGGATGTGTAACTGTAGCTGTTGATTAAAGCAGCCTCCCGTTCCCTGGGAGCCTGGAGCTGCACCGTTTCTTAGATGCATCAGTCTGACTCCTGATCAGAAGCGAAGCACAGATGTCTCTTGCA
Organism: Anser anser; assembly: GCF_964211835.1. NCBI lineage: Eukaryota > Metazoa > Chordata > Aves > Anseriformes > Anatidae > Anser > Anser anser. Next base: position 215,344,376 of record NC_139720.1, read on the forward strand.
TGGAGAGGTGAAGTGCTGCTGCTGTCCAAGTGATACCATGATATAATGTTTCCAAGTGATATCTCGGAAGACATGAGTGCACTGGCCAAGGAGACAGTTGTCCAGCATCCATCAGGACTGAGCTGTTAGTTTCACACCAATAAACTTCTGTCATGTCAGTGTTAGGCCTTTGGTCTAGGTTCCCTTTCCAGTCACTGAAGAAAGATGGGCATTTCTGGGGCATTCATTGCCCTAACATCACGGGCATTCATTGCACCTAGCATCACACCTAGTCTAGGGTCAGATAAATTATTTTCTGGGGAGCACCTTGCTCTCTGAGCATCTCGCCTGCCTTTATAAGCGTGCGAGAACATGAGTCCTGCCAACTTCTTCAGCAGTCTGAAAATCCCTTCCCGGATCTGCTTCATCTTTATGCCATAAATGAATGGGTTGAGCATGGGAGGGACTGTCAAATAGAAATCAGCCACCAGGACTTGGATGTGAGGTGCCAAGCCGAAAGAGAACATCTGCAGGTACATAGAGAGGAGGCCGCCTATGTAAAACAGGAGGATGATGCAAATGTGGGACCCGCAGGTGCTGAGGGCCTTGAGACGTGCCTCTTGGGATGGCAGCCTCAACACAGACCTGAGGATCATGCCATAGGAGACAGTGATGAAGACAGAGTCTGTCCCGACCAACAGCGTTGCCACGATGACGCTGTAGAGGTCACTGGTGGATGGGTCAGCACAGGCCAACTTCACCACGGCCATGTGCTCGCAGTAGGAGTGAGGGATGACTCGGGATTTGCAGTAGGGCAAGCTGGTGAGGAGGCACATTAAAGGTGTCATGACAGCAGCTCCCCTGGCCAGAGACAGCAGTCCTATCTGGGTGGTCCTTGAGCTCGTTAGGATGGTGGAGTATCTCAGGGGGTTGCAGATGGCTATATACCGGTCAAAGGACATTGCCAGCAGCACCCCTGACTCCACTGCGGTGAACGTGTGGATGAAGAACATCTGGATGAAGCAGGCCTCAAAAACAATTTGTCTTGAATCCAGCCAGAACACACCCAGCAGTTTGGGAACTACAGCCGTTGAGAAAGTGAGGTCAATGACAGCCAACATGGAAATAAAATAGTACATAGGCTCATGGAGACTTTTGTCCAACCTCACAGCAAGAAAGATCAGGATATTTCCCAGCAGGGTCATGACGTACATAAAGCAGAATGGGATGGAAAACCATATGTGGAGATCTTCCAGGCCAGGGATGCCCATCAGGAGAAAAGGCAAAGAATTGGTGTTGGTTTGGTTGGGGCTTGACATGGCATAGGTGGAACAAGTCAAATATTTGTTCCTGACTTTAGTTCCCTGTAACACAGTGACAGAAAGGTTGGGATTTTGCTGCCATCTTGGTTGTTCGTAAAACTGTGCAGACTACAGTTTTCAGGCATCACGCAATATAGGGAAAAACTTTCAGGACCTGTAACCCACAGTCAGGCTTTTAAACTGTTGCTGTGGTCAGTGCCTTCCGCAGGAGTCACTGCCGGAGAGTCCAACCTGTCCTATTGCTCACGTGGGGCCACCTTCCCTTCTGATTCCCCATCCAGCCACTCTGCGTAACCTCTGGCTTTTGCAGCAAGTGTGTCTGTCTGAAGGCTGGCACCGCGGTGTCCTGCCCTGCCACAGCTTCCAGTCACTATTGCAGGGAGCAGTGGGCAAAGCGGGGCTTGATGACCCCATGGTCTTTGCCCCCTGTCCAGCCCTCATGAGCAGTGCAATGGGTGGCTTCGGGGCTTGCAGCAAGGACCCCTGCTTGGAGACAGGACAGGTCACTTTGGGTCATGCAGAAGCTCTGCCCGGACAACATGTCCATGGTGAAACTGAGCTGAGAGAGAAACTGCAGCCAGGAAAATGATGTTTCAGGCAGCAGCCGCTGCTACCCTCAGCCAAGGAAGGTACAATTAAAATGGTACGAATGGCCTGCACGCTCCTCCACCCATGGGACTGCAGGCCAAAGCAATGAGGAATGCTGTCCTCTTTGATGTTCCCATCACAGTGACACAGTATTCACTAAAGCATGCTTTTTCTGAAAGGTAATGCACTACTGCAGGCTCATGAGCATTTGGAGATGGAGAACCTCCATCCCTTGATTTTTGCCCCAAGTGCTACTTATCCTCATGGTTATAACCATGCACTTTTCTTCCCGCTGAGCATTGCCTGTCTACTCCTTCCAGCCACAGCTCCCTATTCTGCCTTCCTGTGCTTGGCCAGAGAGCTCTTTGTGGCACAGTATTTTCACTGAAGGTGTGCACTTGCCACGACCAAGGAGTTATTCTTGATAAACTAAAGTCCCAGAGCACTGCAAGTTTCTCATCCCCAGCCACCTGTTCTATGACCTGCCTTATGAGAGGGTTTTTATCCACACATCTACATGATATCAACTTAATAATTTTTTAAATATAACCTCCTCTATTTCTGTTTTATGCATCCAAAATTGCACTAGCCCTTTGGGTCCCAGTGACACCAACAAGTGTGCTGTCAGATGCTTTCCAGAGCTTCTATTTTCTAGGATGCAGTGCCCCCCCTGTGTAAACCTGCCTACTCTCCTCATCAGTTTATTTCAGGCAGTTCCTTTGAGGGATTGCATCCACCAATCTCTCTGGACTGCTCTGCATGACTTGTCTTTCCCCAGCACCATTTGAGACACAACTTGTACTGATTTTAGGACTACTGAGGAAAGTGGCACAGAATAAATTCTAGCCTAGAGCCAGCACTTGCGGAGTCCCTGCAGAAACACCCGTTTTGTGGTGGGCAGCTCCTCAGAGGAAAGCAGCGTGGCGGAGGTGCAGTCTGTGCACCGTGCACACACATGCGTGCACATTGGTTAACCAAACTTGCCATCTCATCAGAAAATCAAATCAAGTTTGTTTGACAAGAGCTATCTCCTGTGAAGCCACATTGATTGCAATTAATTTAATTTGATTCCAGTCATGTAAATCTTTATTGACCAAATCTTCTGTTATCATCTTGGGCAGTCTGCTGGGCATTGACGTCAGGCTAAGCAATCTGCAGTTAATCACATTATCTTACTGTCTCGCTAAAGTAATGGCCTGAGGAAGCGTGTCTGCAGTCACCGCGGCATGCCAGGACTAATAAAAGTTTGGCAGAGCAGTCCAGAGACCTCCTTGGCCAACTCACAGACACCTTTTCCCTTGTGCCATTTACCCAGGACCGCTGTATTTGTTTTCTGTTCTTGACAGAAGCTGTTTAACATGCTTCTCATTTATTAATTAGGAAAATTACATTAAAAATAAATAAATAAATCTCTGATTGCCTGTCTCTTGGGTAGGCATAGACCTCTCCGCTTCATGCAGAGGGGTAGTTGTCTTCATTTGCTTTTATCTGATTTCTCTACTTAATAGCTTCTAATTGCATGGCATCCTGACCAGCTCTCCCGTGCCACTTTTGCCCGTGGTGTTGTAGCTGCAGCTTCACGTGCCCCACTCACCTTCCTAACCAAAGCTGCCCCTTGCTGCAGGCATGCAGAGGTGCAGGCTTGGCCATCAGCTGGACTTGTGCAAAGCACCTCTCAATGTTTTCTCTAATTTCTAATCTCTCTGATTTCTAATTTTGCTCTGCCTTTAAGTTTCATCAGCTTTGAGAAACCAGAACTTTATGAAAAATCAGTACTGCAGGCTGAAATACATCGAGATCAATGCCACCAGTTCCTAGGCACCACCGACCTTTTTCCTGTAGTTTAATTCCTTTTCATCACAGTGAAGTCCCTCGTGCTGTTAATGAGCGCTGGATGCAGAATTCTTTGACTGAGAAACGGGCCCTGTGCTCTCCTGTGATGTTTTATGTCTGCCTTTCACATCTTCCAGACTGAGTTCTCCCCATCCCATCTCTTCCACTCCCTTCCTTCTCATCACAGACACCTCCAGGGCAGTGGGGAACTGCCACTCAGGTTTATGGAGCATAAAGCATGCTCCAGACATACTTTCCTATAGAAATGAAGCCGGGTTATTGCTCCTGGCTTGAGCACAAAGGTGAGTGCTGCCTGGTCTGGCCGCTAGCACAGGATTTAGGACACTCGTTCACATCCAAGGCAAGTTTCCAGCCCTGGAAAAGCTGCTGCCGTGGTCCATGCCCTGACCCGTGCGTGTGTAGCTGGCCCTGGAACTTTTGCTCCTCCTCCACAAATTGCACCCCCGTCACAGGGAACTTCCCTAAGTAAAGGTTTGTCCCCCAGTCCCTGCCCGCCTCTGAACTCAAGCTGCCCTCTGTTCAGGCTAGCCAGAGAACAAGCCTGTCCTCCTGCACCCTGCTTCAAGCCACGAGTGACCTGAGCTGGGTGGGGATCCCGGGCCAGGGGGCTGCGTGCCCCCTTCGGCATCGCCAGCCCACCCCGAGCAAGCTTCACCACATGTGACAGAACCCAGACTATTTTACCAAACCCTGTCCATCCGCAAGGCCCCCAGCTGTGTGCCCATGGCTTGCAAGTCAGATATCTCTTATTGTATGCAAGCGATTAGGAATATTACCCACGGCTGAACATTTAGTTTGTTTTACAGAAAACATGCACTTAGCTAAGCAATGATTGGTTTATATAAACAGAAACAAACTGGCTTTTTTTTTTTTCTTTTTCTCTTTTCATCTTTTTTTCAGTGAACAAATTCTGGTTTTAGTTAAAAAGCTTGATACTTATTAGCTTACTCTTATTTAAACTCAGAACCTATTTTTAGCTAAAAATATACTCAAAAAAACAGAATTCTGCAACCTTCAGCTTGTGTTTTCATTTAACAAGAAACTTAAATTTTGAACAACTGATTTTTTAAAGAAAGTTTTCAGCAATTGCCTTTTTCCTAGCTGGCTCAGCTTGTGAACATACACAGGCTGACTGCTCTCCCCCAGCCAGCCTCCAGTCCTTGGGCACCTGCAGCAGCCTGCTGTGCCCTGAGCCCGACATAACCCGCCTCGGGTCAGTCCTCAGCCATATCCACCCACCTCATGCTCTGCTTGCAGGCATCTGCCACCCTGGGGGATGCTCACACCGAGGAAAGGATGCCTCCACGTGCGAGGGCAGAGCAGCAGGGATGTACATAAATCACCCCAGCAGTTCTGCAGGGAGACTCCTCCTAGAAGAAGAGTCCCAAGAGCACGAGGCCTCTGCAGACAAATTCTGTAATAACCTCTGCAAAGGGGCTGGATAGTAACAGCCTAAGTCTCAAGTCAATTCTTTTCCACCTAATTTATTTTTCAAATGGCAGGTGCTAGGAGAGGACCAAGTGAGGCAGAAATAGGCTGCACGAGTTGTCTCCAGCAGAACAACAAATTTGTGTTTCTGCCTGGAGCACAAGCAAGTGCAGTTTCATTTCTGGCTGCTGCTGGACGAGTAGCTGGAAGCATCTCCTGTCTTTCCCCAGGGACAGAGCATCCACAGCTTCTCTGGGCAACCTGTGCCAGTGCCTCACCACCCTCTGAGTGAAGAACTTCTTCCCGACATCTAATCTAAATCTCCCCTCTTTTAGTTTAAAACCATTCCCCCTTGTCCTGTCATTATGGGATTGAGCAAAAAGTCGCTCTCCATCTTTCTTGTAAGTCCCTTTTAAGTATTGAAAAGACACAATGAGGTCACCCCAGAGCCTTCTCTTCTTTAGGCTGAACAGCCCCAGATCTCTCAGCCTTTCCTCATAGGAGGTGCTCCAGCCCCTTGATCATCTTCATGGCCTCCTCTGGACCTGCTCTAACAGCCCCACATCCTCCTTGAGCTGGGGGCCCCAGACCTGGACACCGTACTCTGACTGGAGCCTCACCAGGACAGAGCAGAGGGGCACAATCCCCTCCCTCCCCTGCTGCCACCCCTCTGTTGATGCAGCCCAGGATGCAGTTGGCCTTCTGGGCTGCAAGCGCACACTGCTGGCTCGTGTTTTCGTCCCCCAGAACCCCCAAGTCCTTCTCTGCAGGGCTGCTCTCAGTGAGCTCTTCTCCCAGTCTGTGCTCATGTCTGGGATTGCCCCAGCCCAGGTGCAGCACCTTGCACTTGGCCTTGTTGAACCTCATGAGGTTCACGTGGGCGCACTTCTCCAGCCTGTCCAGGTCCCTTTGGATGGCATCCCTTCCTTCTATCGTATCAACCGCACCACTCAGCTTGGTGTCATCTGCAAATTTGCTGAGGGTGCACTTGATCCCACTGTCTATGTCATTGATAAAGATATTAAACAGCACCAGTCCCAAGACAGACCCCTGCGGTACACCACTCATCACCGGCCTCTGCTTGGATGCAGAGCCATTGACCACCACTCTCCGGGTATGACCTTCAAGCCAATTCCTTATCCACTGAATGGTCCACCCATCAAAACCATCTCTCTCCAATTTGGAGACCAGGATGTCATGTGGGACTGTGTCAAAGGCCTTACAGAAGGCCAGGTAGATGACATTGCTCAGTCTTTTCTTGTCAACTGATTCAGTCACTCCATTGTAGAAGGCCACCAGATCAGTCAGGCATGATTTGCCCTTGGTGAAGCCATGCTGGATGTCTCTGATCATCTCTTTGTCTTGCATGTGCCTTGACATTGCTTCCAGGAGGATCTGTTCCATGATCTCGCCAGGCACAGAGGTGAGGCTCACCAGTCTGCAGTTTCCTGGGTTCTCCTTTCTACCCTTTTTAAAAGTAGGAGTGATGTTTCCTTTTTCCCAGTCACAAGGGATTTCGCCTGACTGCCAGAACTTTCCAAATATGATGGAGAGAGGTTTGGCAACTACATCAGCCTTCAGGACCCTGGGATGCATGTCATCAGGCCCCATAGACTTGTACGTGTTTATTTTCATCAGGCGGTCTCAAACCTGCTCTTCACCTACAGTGGGTGGGACTTTGCTCCCCCAGCCTCCACCTACAGGATCAGGGGAACGAAAGACTTGGGAAGCCTGACTGGCAGTGAAGACTGAGACAAAGAAGTTAAGTACTTCAGCCTCCTCCATGTCTGTTGTTACCAGTTCACACTTCCCATTCATCAGAGGGGCTACACTCTCCTCGGCCTCTCTTTTCTGAGCAATGTACCTATAGAATCCCTTCCCGTTATTCTTTGTGTACTTTGCCAATGTCAGTTCCATCCACGCCTTGGAAATTCAGGATAGCAGAAACGTTCTGACAGCTGATTTTTTCAAGCTGTCAGGAAAAAGTGCAGCGGAAAATCAGAGAAACACCACATAGACTGGAAAAAATATTTCTGACATGGGGAATAACATGCTTGAACCAGTTTTGATTTTGAATGTGTATCACTGACTTTAAAAATGATGTAGAAATGAGATTAAACAGAACATTTTGGGTGGGATTCATCTGACCAAACACAGGTGGCAGGTGTAGACATGGTGTCAGTCTATGGCTGGAGCTAGTCCTCTACATTGACTTCAGGATCCTAAAGACAAGCAGTGTGTGCTTTTCTTCTGAGTCCTTGCTTTAATGGAGCCAGCTTTCCCCAGCTTCACCCCTCTGCTCCTCCTCCACTCTCAGACCCAGCTGGGGTCATGGCTGCTGGCTCTGATGAAACTCCCCTCTCTTTGCAGACCACCATGAGCAACTGATACCACAAGCATCTCTGACACAGACATTCCTCTCCACTCCGTATCTCTACTTCATCACTCACACATCTTAAACATCCTAATGGGAACTGTCACTTATCCCTGCCAAAACTTCCTCGGCAAAGGCTCACCAGACTGCTGCCTTTTTTCCCAAAAGTTGGCTGTTTGTAGCTTAAGTCTTCCTGAATCTCAGAAGGCTCCAGCCAGAGCCCAGGAGTAACATCTCTGCTCCCTTATTGGTAAGGGACGGTAAGGTATCATGGTGGTTTTACCCTGCTGGGCAGCTGAACTCCACCACGGCCGCTCTCTCACTCCCCCTCCTCAAATGGAAAGTTGGGGGGAGATATGATGAAGAGGGCTCAAGGGTTGAGATAAGAACAGGGAGGTCACTCACCAGTTATTGTCATGGTCAAAACAGACTCAGCACAGGGAGATTAGTATAATTTACTACCTATCATTAGCAGACTAGAACAGTGAGAAACTAAAAACAAACCACAAACACCTTCCCCCCATCCACCTCTTCCACCTCCTCCCCCCGAGCGGTGCAGGGGAACGGGGACTGGGGGCTGCGGTCAGTCCCTGACGCTTCGTCTCCGCCGCTCCCTCACGGTCCCTCTCTGCCCCTGCTCCCCGTGGGGTCCCTCCCACGGGATGCCGTCCTTCCCGAACTGAGCCTGCGGGGGCTGCCCACAGGCTGCAGCTCCTCAAGAACTGCTCCCACACGGCTCCGTCCCACAGGGTCCATCCCCCAGGAGCAAACTGCTCCAGCACGGGTCCCCCACGGGCGGCAGCTCCCCCCAGACCCCTGCTCCTGCGTGGGCTCCTCTCCATGGCTGCAGCTCCGGCCCGGGGCCTGCTCCTGCGGGGGCTCTCCATGGGCCGCAGCCTCCTCCAGGCCACATCCACCTGCTCCAGCGGGGGCTCCTCCACGGGCTGCAGCGTGGAGATCTGCTCCGTGTGGGACCCGTGGGTGCAGGGGGACAGCCTGCTCCACCAGGGGCCTCTCCATGGGCCGCAGGGGAATTTGTGCTGCGTGCCTGGAGCACCTCCTGCTCTCCTGCTGCACTGACCTCACAGAGGCCGCCCCTGCAGCCCCTCACTACCAAAACCTTGCCACATAAACTCTATACGGTTATAGGGATAAATGTTGTTAGTGCTGGTACTTCGGTATTTGCTATTGACATGTAGCTTCAGGTTCTCTGAGAGTGCAGCTCTCCCAAGGAACCTCCAGTACCAATTCAAATAATGCCTGCAGAGTATCTCCTCATCCCAGCTCAGAGCTGGACTTCTCATCTGCTGATCCTAAGGTGTAAAGCCTCAGAATGACTCCTTGTGCCTGCAGTTTCCAGATAAAACCTGTTGCTGCTGGGGGACCTGACCTACCTGCGTCATTGCTGGCTGCATTCTGGCTTCCAGTTCAAGAGGTCTTCTGCACCCTGGGGAACCTCAACATGGTCAGGTGCTGTGACACCTGGGTGGGGTCTGGATCCTGCTTGGGCATAGCTTGCTTGCTCATAGAGGTCTCAGAGAAGTCTAAGAAGCAGCCGGTCTACCTGCAGCAGTAGTTAGCTAGGCTCAGGACACTCAGATCTATGTCATGCTGTCCTTCAGGCCTCTGAGACATGATATATTTAGCTATTCACCAACTTGTGGTCATTACAGCAAGCAGACACTGAGTTAGTAAGTATCCCCAAGCAGAATCAATGTTTATTTTCACCACTAGAAGATATGGACACCTAGAAAAAGTAATAAATACCACGGTGAATCTCCCTGCCTTGGTTTCCTTACCCAGCTGGTGTGATCTGTTGGACTGACAGAACGCTTTGAAGATTTCAGGATGTTTCTCTTCTTTGCCATATGCTTATAGAATTTCCTCCAGACCACAGGCATCTCCCTTCCCCAGCTGTTTCCAGCACTCTGCAAAATAGCTCATGAAAGATAACTTTTAAGCATAGAGTGACTCAGCGATAAGCTTTCCTAGGTGATCAAATTATTCATCAAATACTCAGCTGCCATCATCACCCAGAAACCTGGACAAGCTGGTCTGTGCTCAGCAAGGGAAAACCTTTTGTACAAGAGAGGCGCAGAGGGGAGATCCTCTGTGGCTAGAGCACCTGCAAAGTGTGACAGTCGTCTGCTGCTAGCCCAATAGTCCAGAAGGGACTAAAAAAGACACCATAGATGAAAATTCGACATTTCAAATAGAACCTGTTTATTGACACAAATATACATGGATTTGTAAGCTGTTGCTTTAAATTATCATAGAGACATTCATGGCATCGGGAACAGCTCAAAACTCAAAGGTGGGTGCTTGCCTTTCTATCACCTGGTAAGAAAGAAGGGGAAATGGGATCCCAATATTTGCTTAAGATCCCAGTTCCAAATACCTCTTGTCACAGAGTAGGGTCTCATGTGGCCACTAATGCCAACAAGTCCTCTCCCATCCTCTCATTGCTTCTGTTCACTGTACATTCACTGGGAATGAAATTGGTGCTGTCTTTGCATTGATGAACACACCTGGAAAATCACTGACTACTGTGTCAGGCATGAACCTTCCTGGAAAATAGCATTTTGAGCACTGCCTGATGGATCTGCTTGGTCCTCATGCTGTAAATGATGGGGTTCAGCATGGCAGGGAGGATGAGGTAGAGATCGGCTAGCAGAACTTGTGCTCGCACAGATACACTGCTGCCAAACTGCTGTGCGTATATGGAGACCATCCCAGGGATGTAATACAGCATCATCACACAGATATGACATCCACAGGTGCGGAAGGCTTTCCAGCATGATTTCTTCCCCAGGACAACTTTAAGGATCATCCCATAAGACACAGCAATGAATGCCATGTCCATCCCTACTATAAGAGAGGACATAGACACACAGTAAAATCTAATAGGTCTGGGGTCTGCACATGCAAGCTTCACCACAGCCATGTGCTCGCAATACGAATGGGGAACCACAAGGGAACGGCAATAGGGGAGCTTTGTCACCATCCCTGCCAACGGGACTATGAAAAGGAGAGCTCTCACCACGATAGCCAGGCCTATTCGGGCAATTGTTTGGTGATTCAAGATCCTTTGGTACCTGAGAGGGTGACAAATTGCAATGTAGCGGTCAAAAGCCATGGCCAGGAGCACTCCGGACTCCTCTGATGTTGCAGAGTGAACAAGGAACATCTGAACAAAACAGGCCACATAACCAATCTCAGTAGAATTCAGCCAGAATATGCTCAGCATCTTTGGGATGATGGATGTCACCATCACCACATCGATGACTGCCAGCATGCCCAGGAAGCAATGCATGGGGTCACGCAGGGACTTGTCCAGCCCAATGACAAGCAAAACTACACCATTTCCGACCAAAGCGATGATATATGCTGAGCAGAAAAGTATGCCCAGGCAGATGGGGAAAGCTTCCAGGGTGGGGACACCCACAAGGATGAAAGAGGAGGAGCTGCCGTTGGGGTAGTTGAAGGGATCAGAAGCCATGCAGGAGAATCTTGCTTTTGTGCTTAAAAAAATGAAAAAGACACCTGTTTAGGATCACCAAGATGTCGAGAACTAAAGTTGAGAAGCTGAGTACAATGCATCAATGCATGTGCCAAATCAGGAACCCAAACTGTTGTTACAATATGTGAGACGGGACCTCCACAGCGTAATGTGACAGGGTGGGGGGGACGGGGCAGAAATGCTGACTAAATCGAGCTGTTGTCACTTGTAGGTTACTTCAGATAAGTTCATGTTTCAAATCATACCACCAGGGCTGAAAAAGGATCTTCTACAGTCCATTGTTTGTGAAAGACTTGTTTCTTTGATGGCTGCTTACCACCACTCAGTTGAAATCTTGAAATAAGCTGTTACTTCCCTCAGGCAGCGCTTTTGCCCGAGCAGTCTTAGCTTCCCTGCAATGGGCTCAACACAGAAAGTTGCTCCAAATTTTTAAGGAAAAAAATGGTCTGAGAAAGTGCTCTGGCACATTAAGAAAGACCATGAAAATGTCTTTTCATAGAATCATAGAATCACAGAATCACAGAATCATAGAATCATAGAAACATAGAAACATGGAATCACAGAATAATAGAATCATAGAAACATGGAAACATGGAATCATAGAATGGTCTGGGATGGAAGGGACCTCAAAGATCATCCAGTTCCAACCCCCCTGCCATAGGCAGGGACACCTCCCACCAGATCAGGTTGCCCAGGGCCTCATCCAGCCCGGCATTGAGCACCTTCAGGGATGGGGCATCCACAATCTGTCTGGGCAACCTGTGCCACTGCCTCACCACCCCCTGAGTGAAAAATTTCCTTCTAACCTCTAATCTAAATCTGCCCTCTTTCAGTTTAAAACCATTCTCCCTTGTCCTATCATTATCTACCTGAGTAAAGAGTCCTTCGCCACCCTTTTTATAAGACCCCTTTAAGTATTTAAAAGCTTCAGTTAGATCACCCCGGAGCCTTTTCTTCTGTAAGCTGAACAGCCTCAGCTCTCTCAGCCTGTCTTCGTAGAAGAGGTGCTCCAGCCCCTTGATCATCTTTGTGGCCCTTTTGCTGCTTTGTCTTCGTTTTTTCATTCACCCACGAATGAAGCCTGCAAAACTATTTTTTATTCTGTCAGGAGAAGCTTGAAGGAAATACAAACCCTCCAGAGAAAAATTCTGGAGACGAGAAGAGTCTGAGAACTGTGGGTAGGTTCATTAATTTAATGTTAGACACAGTCAGCATGGAAGCTGTGAGAAGCAGAAGCTAGACAAATTCAGAATAGAAAAAAGGAAGACATTGGAAGACAACTAAGGAAACATAGCACTTAAATTTTCAAAATAGGGAGTGGACTTTTGTGGGATAACTGTCATTTGAACAATGGCTTAACCCCAGGTGTTGCTGCTGGCACTGCTGGCTGAAAAGGCTGTTCAGGATGGAGGTGTTGGCCTAAATGTTTGTGAATCAGGATATTTTGGAGGTTGAAGTAGGGTCTAAATTCCTTTTTAATTACTGTACTTTATTGCACTGCACTGAGCTCTTGTGTTTGCGTAACCAGCAGCTGCAGGAGTCAGTTGTGACTCCAGATTTGCACAGAGAACAGTGAGGTTAACCAGCGGCTGCTTTCTCTGACCTGTAGACCCACATGCTGTCAGAGACACAGCCCAACCTTTCCGACCACCTTCTCTTGCAAAACATAGATGTCCACTCTTGCAAACATAGCTGTGGACCCTGGGATGGTGCAAGCCCGAGTTTAACACACCCACATTGCAGACTCAGGTGATGGTTCAGATACCTAAAGATAGGTGCTGAGAGCCATCTGAGACCCCTGGTGCCTACTCAGCCTCTATTCCCTTCACACCCAGCAGTGTGTGGGTCTCCTTCAATCCCAGGGTTACGGTCTGCCTCTCCCACGTGGATGCTTGGGTACCTAGGGGCATCTTGAGTGGCTGTAGACACCCAAGTAAGGGGCAGTGGAGTGGCACCCTGAGGGTCTGAGCCCCTGTAGCAGTCAGAGAAGAGCTACAGCATGGGCCCTACAGAGTAACTCACTCCCTGAATGTAGGGCCCTGCCCTAGGGTAAGTAGAAATTCTCTACAGGATCTGCTGACCACAGGGGGTAGGTCACCACTGTCTGTAGTCAGTGACCGGGCAGTAAGCATTCATGCACGCAAGTGCATCTGGGCACCTACCTCTAGGCACTTACATGTGTTTGAATCCGGAGCTGGGTCCCCAGCTGCATATATCCAAGGGAAGAATAACTTAGCTTCCAGAAGGTCTTTCTCACAGGCAGGGCCTGTTTCAATATAATTATCAGTATGTTTCAATAATATTATCAGTGCTTCAGCAGTACTGAAGACCCCTGATCACTGGAGCTCCTTGGCCTGGAGCACAGAAGAGTTTTGCATCCTAAGCAAAGGTTTGTGATCTGGGTCTGATGAGATGGATAAGCTCCGGTAGGACTGTCACCTGGAAGGTGGCAGCAGTACATCTCCGTGTATTGCAAAGTGCAGAAAGGCTGGAGTATTAATCTGTCCTTTGGAAGTCACCTAAGGGACACCAGATGGAGGTTGGGCTGTCTGCCCTGTGAGAAGATGGAAATTTTCAAGGCTGCTTCAGCTTCATGCATTAGCTCTCTCTTTTTGTGTCATACTGTTGGTGTCTTGGGGTCATGGCAGTCTGCAGAGCCTGCCAGGGCCCTTGGGACCAATGCACAAAAAGTAACTAAGGAGTCCACAAGAGGAGAAAAATACCTTTGGTTTGCCACAGAGCAAGGTGCTTTGTAAACTCCAAGTTTCCATTCTTCCCTCTGCTCAGAACCACAACAGCAACCTTCTACATCTGTTGAATCCCCAGAAAGAGTTTGTGCAAGGATCTGTGCAGGGAGGTGGGATCTGGCAGCAGGTCCTTAGCCCTGACTGCACCATGCAGTATGTAGGTGGGGAATGACGCTTACTCATCATAAGTGAGGAAACCACCTGATGGCAAACCTCCAGCAGGCATAGGGCCTACTTGTCTTTAAGGGTCATTAATGGGATGCCAGCTTATTAGGGAATAACTCTTTCCTATTTTTTTTAGCTTATTTTCTAAAAAAACACTTTGGGGGAAGTGCAGATAAGAACTTATGTTTGACCAGAAATGGAGTACAATTAGAATGCCATTCTGAAGTGGAGCTGTCCTGTATTTTCCTGTCAGCCATATAAAGTTTTCCCAGCTGGTATAAGGCAAAGAGGTACACTTATTTTACTGTGGTGACTGGGCTGTGGTAGGGCCATGTAAGCATGACACTGAGAGGAAGGGTGGAAGAGTTGCGGAGAGCTCCCATCCTTACTCCGTCCCACTGGAATTCCTTGCTATTTGGTCCTTTCCCCCCACCCCCCAAATCTGATAGGAGGGAACAGAACAGGATCTGTTCTGCACAGGGACTCGGCAGTGAGGAAAGTGAGATGGGGCAGGAAATGAAGACACGGTCATTTGTGATGCGTGGAGAATGTCATTCCTACATTTTTTTACCAGAAAGGGGAGGTTTTCGTGAAGTGGGGCTTTTGTTCTGCAGATGCACTCACCACCCTGAGAGCACTCTGTCCTCACCCTCTCTGCCCTATCTCCATCTCTGCAAACAGCACGGTCCCAGCAGGATGTGTGTCCGTGCTCAGGGTGTGAGATGGAGATCACAGAATCACAGAATCGTGGAATGGTTTGGGTTGGAAGGGGCCTTAAAGATCACCTCATTCCAGCCCCCTGCCCTGGGCAGGGATACCTCCCACCAGACCAGGTTGCTCAGGGCCTCATCCAGCCTGGCCTTGAGCACTTCCAGGGATGGGGCATCCACAACCACTGCACAACCTGTTCCAGTGCCACACCACTCTCATAGTAAAGAGTTTCTTCCTTATATCTAATCTAAAACCACCCTCTTTTAGTTTAAAACCTTTACCCCTTGTCCTATCACCACACTCTCTGACAGAGTCCCTCCCCAGCTTTCCTGTAGCTCCCTTTGGGTACTGGAAGTTTGTTACAAGGTCTTCTCCAGGCTGAACAACCCCAACTCCCTCAGCCTTTGTAGGAGACGTGCTCCAGCCCACTAAGCATCCTCGTGGCCTCCTCTGGAACCTGTTCTAATACGTCCATGTCATTCTTGTGCTGGGGTCCCAGAGCTGAACGCAGGCTCCAGGTGGGGTCCCACGAGAGCAGAGCAGAGGGGCACAATCCCCTCCCTCACCCCGCTGCCACACTGCTGCTGGTGCAGCCCAGGGTGTGGTTGGCTTTCTGGGCTGCATCCGCACATTGCTGGCTCATGTCGAGCTTCTCGTCAACCAGCGCCCCCAGGTCCTTCTCATCAGGGCTGCTCTCAATCTGTCCTCCCCACTTGCTCCTCTTGAGACTAATTTTGTCTAAGTTTACTTCAGCTTCGAAGTCAGGCGTTGCCACTGAAACCCCCCTGAGCAAAGCAGGCATAGCGAAAGGGCTCAGCAGAGCCCCTCACTGGAGGGGATGGGAAGAGCTGCAAGAAGCCTGGTTGGGTGCCCTCAGGGAAGGGGAAAGTCGGGTGATATCCACGTCAGGATGCTACTGGGAGCATCCTACCTGTGCAGCATCAGGCGACATCAGTGGGGGCAGACCCTTTAACTGGAAAATAACCCCAGCCTGGCAGGCTGGACTGTGCACCTTGTGCCTCAGGCCAGGGCTGCAAGAAGTTGGGTTGGAAGAGCCTGGTCTCCGAGCCAGGCAGGAGGATCGGCGGTGTGTTTGAGTTGTTGGTATCTGCTGATTGTACTGTTGGGGGTGTGTGATATGACCTGTGACTGTAGCCAGTCCAGAGGGCAGCAGGCTACAGAAGACACTCAAAAGAACCATGTTCACAACCACCAGCTTGAGTCTGGTGATTACCACAGCTCTTTGTTCTCCTTTGAGAACTGCTCCTTTGTTCTGCTTTGTTCTCCTCTCTAGCTTGGGCAGGATACGTTCAGGATCTCAGAATTCCTCAGAGTCTCAGTTACTAACCCTTCTCTGGCCCTCTCCTCCTCTGCAGAGATGGAAATCATCTGGCCAGGAAAACAGTTTACAAAACACTTCTAAAACTTTACTAGAGAGACCAGCTGGACAGAAGCACCTCCACATTTTCAGTGGTCAGCAGCTCTCCCACTGTGCCAGGATCCAGAGCATAGCTGGTTACTCACAATGGATTTCTATGCATAGCTCATCATGTCACTGAGACAGGACAGGCAAAAACCTGTTGAAGTGGTAATACACTTACATAAGAAGAGCGATTGAGTGGTTTCCCATCTGCTGTGAAGGGGGCATTTACTTGGAAGGTACATGGAAAACGAGTCATGCTATTGCACGGATCCCACTGGGGTTCCCCTGACCCCAATATGAAATATGCCCTGCTGAGACTCTGCCTAGGCTGCTGAACCTTTAGGGTTTATGGGTTGAACTTCTGATCTGTCTTGTTGGGCTTAACATATCTTGTTGGGCATTAACAAATCTTGATGGGTATCATCAGGCTCCTTCACAATTCTGAATTTGCCCCTTACCATTGTCATTCTAGGAAAAATACAAAGTCCCTGCCAGGGATTTCTGTGTCTTGATTTCCATGGTATGAAAGCATAAGAAGAGATGGGATGGAAGTCCATATGTGGTGTTAGGAAGTGAGTTTTCACCATAGTTAAAATCAGGTATATGTTTGCTGAAGAGGAGGAGCACAGCCCCTGTTCCCTGCTTCCCTACTTTAATCCACACTCCTGCTCCTCACCTTCAGTGCCAGGAGGTCACCCTCCTGCAGCAGCCCTGATGCTTTCTTGTGTTTGTGGCCCTTCATACCAGGGAATCTGCACAGAGCGAAGGAGGCTTGTTCAGCTGATCTCTGCAGCTGCTCTGCACATCCCATTGCAAACAATTCCTGCTCCTCCTAAGGCAGCGCAGCACATGAGGGGTGAAGAAGTGATGAATTATCCTCATGGCAGTGCAGCATGAGCAGAATTACAAGATCTCCAAAGGGGAGAGCTAGTTTGCTAAAGTGCCATATGCATGGGCATAAGATCTCACAGGAATTCAGAGGCAAATACTTATGGAAAAATGGCACTTTTCAAAATCCCTGTAATGGTATTACAGGTACTTAAAGGTTTAAGAAAGAGACACAACAACATTGAAAATTAGGGAATCCCATTAAAATATTGGTAAAAAAAATGTAGAAGATTTCAGGACTGATACTGTTTTGGAGTCTCTGATAAGAAAGGAATAAAAGCTTATGCAACACCACAGGGTTTCAGTGTGACCTACATGTCCTGTTCTCAAGTGAGCTGAGCTTTTGTTACTGCTGCAAACGCCTCAATAAATGTTCAAGGCAGGATTGGGAGGAAAAGAAAATCTGTTTAGGGCCAATATCTGGATGAGTGTGTGTGTAAATGTGCATACACGCACAACACCTGTGAACACACACACCCTACATAGCCAGGCACCAGGATCAGGCAGTTGCTAAAGACTAGTATCAATAAATGGAGAATTACAGATCAGGTGGAAAAGGTACATGTGGAAAGATGAACCCATTAACAGCCTTTCGTTTCCGAAGTGGTAACAATCTTTTATCAAGAACTGTCATTAAGAGGAGAGTCGTGAGGTGACACAGAGGAGGACCAATGGTTCAGATACATTTATATACCATTTGTCTTTCTGTTCTGAACAGGAATGTAGAATTGACTTCCTAAAGATAATCGGTTTCACCAGTGAAACTTTTCATGGTGCCTCTGGCTTTTAGCGTTTGGCCGAGAAGATGAAGAGATCACCCTGCTTTTCTCATAAACCACTTTTAAAGATTTTCTTTGCCTCTCCCCCCTTCCCTTCCCCCCCCCCCCCCCAATACTGCCATTGTCCTCTGGTGTGATCCCCATTCCTTCCCATGTGGCGTTAGCAACGGGCTTGGGTCAGGACACAGGCTGGATCTCCTTCTGCCGGAACAGGCTCAGCACCCGCTCCCGGATCACCTTGGTCCTCATCCCATAGATGAGCGGGTTGAGCATGGGAGGCACCAGCAGGTAGAGGTCAGCCATCAGGATGTGGAGGTGTACAGGGATGCTCTGGCCCCAGCGCTGAACACAGAAGGAGAAGAACCCAGGCACGTAGAAGAGCAGAATGACTCCAATGTGGGAACCACAGGTGAAGAAGGACTTCAGGCGAGCCTCTCTGGAGGAGAGGCCTAAAACCGCCTTCAGGATCAGCGCATAGGAGATGGCAATGAGGGTGATGTCTAAGCCCACTATGAAGATGGCAGATGTGATCCCATAGATGCTGTTGGGCCGGGTGTCCCCGCAGGCCAGCTTCACTACTGACATGTGCTCGCAGTAGGAGTGGGGAATGACATGAATGCCACAGTAGGACAGGCTGCTCACCATACATGTCAGAGGGGTCATGAGTCCAATGCCACGCACTGCAGCGGCCAGGCCCAGCTTGGCAATGGTGGGACCAGTCAGGATGGCAGAGTAGTGCAGGGGCTTGCAGATGGCCAAGTAACGGTCGAAGGCCATGGCAAGCAGGACCCCTGACTCCACTGCAGAGAAGCCGTGGATGAAGAACATCTGAACCACGCAGCCCTCAAAGATGATCTCATGGTTTTGGAACCAGAAGATGCTCAGGAGCTTGGGCATGGTGGAAGTAACAAGCACCAGGTCAATGGCAGCCAGCATGGAGAAAAAGTAAAACAAGGGCTGATGGAGGCTTGAGTCTGCCCTAATCACCATGAGGACTGTGAAGTTCCCCAGCACTGCCAGGATGTACATGGTGCAGAATGGGAAGGCGATCCAGAAGTGAGCAGCCTCCAGCCCAGGGATGCCTGTTAGGATGAAGGATGAGGGACTGGAGTGGTTTGGGTAGGACATGGTGCACAGCTGCGCAGCTGGAAGGGAAGCCACAGGAACATCTGGCACAGAGGAGAGAAGAAAAACCTGTGGCAAAGCTCTTCCATGAACTCCAGCCACAGGCAGAACACGCCTGCCTGTCTTCTTGGGCACACAGGCCAGTGATCATATCCTCCTGCCTCTTATCCAGGCACACTCAGCCCCGTCATCTGCAAAATGCAAACACATATGGTCTTAGCCCCAACATTTGGGAGTTATCTGACCTCTCCTCCCATCCTGTGCTGGTCTTTGGCTGTTGTCCCCTCCCCTCCAGTCCGTAGTTTGGGAGTTACAAACTAGATGTTAAATCCTTTCAGTTGCCTTTGGTACAAGAATCTAAGACAGGGAAGATCCAGAATACTCTGAGGATGCAGCTCAGCAGGACTTGTCACCCACAAGCTTTTGCAGGTTGTAAACCATATCTCCTTCTGGGTTGTTGTGCCCCATACGAGTCCCAGCTTGGGAAACTGCAGCAGATGCGCATTTGCACTACCAGTGTTTGTTCCCCAGAGCATTTTTGCTCAGACCAGCACTGTCAGCTTTGGGGCTGTCCTTGCTGGAGCCAGAACTCTGAGCAGCCTTGCTGTAGTCACCCTCTGAACAGGCATCCCTTCTACAGGGCCCCTGTCTCCTCCATTAGGAAGGAAAGCCAGCACCATGAAGGCAATCTGTTGCAAAGTGGCCTGAGGCTGCAGTGCTAGTCCCTTCCAGCATCAGCCTTCACATGTAATGCTTTCCTCTTCAAGCCCTTGCTAAAGGAAAGAAGTGCTGTGAAACTTCCCTGTTTTTCAGGGAAGACAGATGCACAGAAGGGTTAAACTAGCCTGATGGCAGTATGGGAATCACACGCAAGTTTCTTAGGCACTTGTACCTTCTGTTTTCCCCAACATACCATAGATTCAGACTTAATCTCCTTGGCTTTTCAGACATTTGACTTCCCTAACCCCTAAATAGTTTAATCTCTCTGCCAAACTGCTTTGAGCCCTCCACATGACACAAACCAACCAGCATCTGTCTGTTTCCAGTCACTGCTATTTGCAATGTAAGGCCAAATACTGTGAAGCCAATGTTGTGAGAATGCTGTCATGGTAATATTATTCATAATAGTTTATTGCAGAGAGGACTCTGCTTGCCATGTAGTCAGCTACCTAGGCCATGAACTCAGGGGGCAGAGCCACAGCTGGCACAAGCTCTGCTTGGAAAAAGCACATACTTACTCCCTCTTTTCACTCAGAAGTAATTAATCTGAAAATCCTGTGTGCTGTTCTGGGCAGTGTTACTTGTAACTCACCTTGTACAATAAAGCTCTCCAGATCATTAAATATGCTATTAAGCAAGCATCAGACTCAGTTTTTCCCAGGAGTTGGTGCTTTAGTTTACCTTTTTCAGGTGTGTTTGCAGTCCTGTTCTCTTCATGTGATTTGATTTCTTGATTACACACAAACACTCAAAGTACCAAGGAAGCAATGCCTTACCTTTAGCTCAGTCCGTCTGACCAGCCCTATCTGTGCCATGCAAAGAAACTGTCCTGACAGCACTTCGGTGTCATCTGTCTTACACCTGACCTCCTCTACATTTCATGCTTCCTCCTCTTGACAAGCTGGCAGCCACGGTGCCTCATGTAGTGCCTCAGAACCCTGACCACGGACATTGGGACAAGGCTCTAGTGTCATGTTCCAGCCCTGCTCAGAGCATCACACCTGGAGCAGCTGTTCCTTCATCTCCTCAGCTCCAACTCAGCCTTGCACAGACTCGTTCACTACCACCAACCGCCAAGAATGACTGCAGTTTTAGAGTTTTAAGAGACCTAGAGTAATCATCCGGTACATATCATGTCCCCACTATAAGACCAAAAGTTGTCTCTGATAGAAAAACATAAAACCTTATCTTCCATTGCAGAAACTCTGCACTTTCCCCAAAGCATCTGTTTCAGAACTTTTTCCTAGTGTCAAGCCAGTATGTCTACAGAGCTCATGACTTTTGTCCCTTCTGTAAGGGAGGAGAACAAATTATTACCTTCCTCGTGGTGTTTGAAATCCTCTTCAGGTTTGCACAGGTGAAGAGGACAGGACTAGAGATATGATCAGATAATTGCAGATCTTCACAGATGACTGGATCACCAGATGTTACACCTATGTGTCTACAGTTTGTTTGAAGTTGGCTTAACTAACAAATAACTTGCAGACAAATAATTAGCACTGTTGTAATGAACCCATGCAAGAAGGTAAACTGAGGTTGCAGATATATAACTGACAGTTTTCCAACACAATATTCACTTAAAGTAGGATATCTGGAAGTAATGAAGTAGATCATTAACCCAGTAAGAGACAAAGTCCACTTATATGTATTGGCATATCTGCAAGGTAGCTTTTAGGTTAGATTGGTTTATATGCACCTCAATTTTGCTAAGATTTGAACTTGGCTCAGAGCTTGGCACTATGCTTAAAAATACTGGTATAGCCCCAGGTTAAATGAAAAAAAATTCCTCCCAGCTCACCTGGATACTTTGGACGTGACCCTGTCTCTACCTACATCACCCCCAAATACTGCTTTTGTTTCACAAGACTAAGCAAGTCCTCAGCCTTCCAAAGGGACCTGCATGCAAATATTTATGCATCTTAAGGGAACTGATCACTTTAATCACTCACTGCTGGGTCTTAAGAGACTGCAGTCATCACAGAGAAGAAGCTGCTGCCTGGGAATAGACAGGAATAGCAACGGTTTGTAAACAAATGTACTCCTCTTTCCTACTGCTTGGGTTATCTCTGTCTTGGTGTTAAGCAATGCAGAACAGCTTTTTGAGAGAGTGTTCCACAAAGAGGGAAGATTTTAACTTTGCATGGGCAAATACCCCACAGTGAGGACTAATTGTTCAAGTACACACAGCAGTGCATGTGTCCTTCAGGTGTATCTTGGTGGTGTAAAACTATCTGGGTTTGAATCTAGCATCACTGCATACTTTTGCAGGCACAAGATAGCAGCATGGATTCTTAGAGCTCTATTTTGACGCCACCTATCATCAGAGGATCCTGAAGCATTCATGAATCATAGAATCACAGAATCATTAAATAGTTTGGGTTGGATGGGACCTTACAGACCACCCAGCCTCCCCCTGCCATGGGCAGGGCCCCTGCCCCCAGCCCAGGCTGCCCCCAACCCCCCCAACCTGGCCTTGGGCACTGCCAGGGCTGGGGCACCCCCAGCTTCTGGGTGCAGCCTGTGCCAGGGCCTCACCGCCCTCAGAGGGAAGAACTTCTCCCTAATTTCTAATATAAATCTACCCTCTTTTAGCTTAAAGTCATTCCCCCTTGTCCTATCACTACACTCCCTGACAAAGAGTGATGTACTAGCAAGCAGAGTTATAAATCAACTTTACACATTAAAGGGGAGTTGCAGTGAAAGTGGCACAATCTGTGTATGTTTCGCAATGTCTAATGAACTTTTCTATTATTTTTTGAAAAGAAAGACGCTTCGGTATAGTTTTCAAAGGATACCTCTTGATATCAACCTCCCCACTTTCAACAGCACTACCCCGTCCATGGTTTCCTTTGCTGGCATCCCTGGGCTGGAAGATATGTACCCTTGAATTTCCATCCCAATCAGCACAGTGTTCACCATACCCCTCCTTGATAAAGATGGAGCTGTATCTTCACAAGCCCATGTTTTATCTCTTCTCCATGTTAGCCTTCATTAACTTGGTGTTGTTCCTGACCACTGTGCTCAAAATTCGGAGCTGCTTCTGGTTCAACACCAAGGACATCACCCTCAGTATCTGCCTTATCAGACTGCTGGCTCTAGTCAGGGCAGCTGGGACCATGTTGCCTCTGCCTTTTCTCCTCCACCACCTGCCATACTGCCTCACTCATGCCATCTCTCACAGCTACTGTGAACACACAGTGGTGGTGAAGCTGGCCTGTGCTAATACCGGATTCAATAACATCTGTGGCAACATCATGGCTCCCTTCACCATGGGGCTGGATCTGCTGTCCATCAGGCTCTCCTACATCAGGATCCTGAGGACTGTGTTGGGCCTGGCATGCAGGGAAGAGAGACTGAATGCATTTGGGACCCGCATCTCCCACATCAGTGCCATCCTGGTCTTCGACACCCCCCACGGCTCTCTTGTGGGTAATTCACAGGTTTGGTTGTCATGTTGTCCCTCACATGCACATCCTGATGACCAGCTCTGTTGTGTATGATGTCTAAACAAAGCAGATCTGTGACTGGGTGCTCATTGCATTTTTTTCAGAAGAAATTCTAAATTTCAGGTGTCATGTGGTGTCAGTCCAAATTCAGCCAGGGCTTCATACTGGTCAGATCCCCAGAATGATTTGGGGCTCTCAAAAAGTTCCTCCAGATACTTCTTTCCTGAACAGACCCCAGTATCCCTCCAGTGCTGTAGTGTATTGGGTTTACATGACAAGGGGTTGGTAGCAGGTGGGCTGCAGGGGTGGCCTCTGTGAGAAGAGCCCAGAAACTGCCCCATGTCAGATCAAAGCCAGCTCCATCTGACTCCAAAAGGACCTGCTGCTGGCCAGAGCCGAGCCATGAGTGACGCTGGTTGGGCCTCTAGGAGAGCAGGTAGAAGAAAGGAAGAAAAAAAAAAAAAAAAAAAAAAAAACAAGCCAAAAAACTGCTGTGCTACAGCAGCTGGGAAAGAGGAGTGAGAAATGAGAGAGAAGCAGCCCTGCAGCCCCCAAGGTGAGTGCAGCAGGAGGCAGGAGGTGCTCCAGGCTCACAGCAGCAGTTCCCCTGCGGCCTGTGGAGAGGCCCCTGGTGGAGCAGGCTGTCCCCCTGCAGCCCACGGGTCCCACACGGAGCAGATCTCCACGCTGCAGCCCGTGGAGGAGCCCCCGCTGGAGCAGGTGGATGTGGCCTGGAGGAGGCTGCGGCCCATGGAGAGCCCCCGCAGGAGCAGGCCCCGGGCCGGAGCTGCAGCCATGGAGAGGAGCCCACGCAGGAGCAGGGGTCTGGGGGGAGCTGCCGCCCGTGGGGGACCCGTGCTGGAGCAGTTTGCTCCTGGGGGATGGACCCCGTGGGACGGAGCCGTGTGGGAGCAGTTCTTGAGGAGCTGCTGCCTGTGGGCAGCCCCGCAGGCTCAGTTCGGGAAGGACGGCATCCCGTGGGAGGGACCCCACGGGGAGCAGGTGGAGATGAAATGTTATGGCCTGACCGCAGCCCCCATTTCCCATTCCCCTGCTCCACTTGCAGGGAGGAAGTGGAAGAGGGTGGATGGAGGGAAGATGTTTGTGGTTTGCTTTTAGTTTCTCACTGCTCTAGCTTGTTATAGTAATAGGTAATAAATTATATTTATAAATTTAGTAATAGGTAATAAATTATATTAATCTTCCTATGCTGAGTCTGTTTTGCCTGTGACGATAACTTGAGTGATCTCCCTGTTCTTATCTCAACCCTTTAGCTCTTTCCATTGTATTTTCTTCCTTTTTTGATTTGAGGAGGGGGAGAGAGAGAGCAGCTGTGGTGGAGTTCAGCTGCACAGCAGGGTAAAACCACCACGTATGGACACACGCAGCCTCCTGAGGCATGGATAAGGTTCCTAAGGTATCCATTGTTACTTGCTTCACTCTGGTTTCAGCAGAGTGTGAATGCTGACACATCCTTGGATGATGCAGCAATGGGGCCCAGATGACCCATCTGCACTGTGCTGATCTGCATAAGCTGGACTTGGGTCTGCCTCAACCATTTCATCATGGAAAACAGTGTCAAGGCTTTGGATCCCAAAGCAGAGAGGTAAAAGGCAGACAGCATTGTGCTGTACAAAAAGGTTAGTGAAAACTCTCCTTTCAGCAACCACACAGCTCAGGAAACACCATTGTGGACCATGTACAACCTATTCACAGAAACTTGCATAGATTTCCATGCAACTGCACATGAAAATTGAAGCCCCTGATGGGCCACAGGAATTAACTCTGCAGCAAGTATATGACGCACTTCAAAGGGCTCCTGTCTCTTCTCCTGAATGTTTCCAAGTTCACGACTTGAGAAGAGCGAGATGCTCATACGTATGTCCTGAAAGCAGTAGCAATTCAGCTGATAGCTGTCTACAGCAAGTAGTGAAGCCTACTTGGCAAACTGAGCAGAGTGCTAAATCCAGAGGTCAGCCTATGCAGAGCTGGAAAATTTTCAGAGCATTCAGCTTTGACGTCATGGTGCTGATAGCAAACTGGATGCAAATAACATTTTTGTTTGAGCTCCACTGGCTGCTCTTCTTCTCTTTTTGTGTGCTAAGGAAATGAGCTGATGGCCTGCAGGTCCTATCCAAAGAGCTATTGATGCTGCTGGACGATTTAACTAAAGAAGGGGGGAAAGGGGGCTGAAACGGCTTGTGTTGCCAGGCAGCTGGGAGAGGAGTGAGGTTTGAGGTGCTGACACTTGCTGCCAGGAGAGGGTGTGAGAAAAATCTCAAATAATTTTCTTCAGACAGGATCTTCTGTGAAGCTATTTTATTCGCGATTGCAATGGCAGGCATCCCGTCAATTAGGAGCACATTTTAGTAAACAAATCATAACCTTTTATTCCCTATTACCTGACGCCTGATCACCTCCCCTGTTTCCTCATTGGCTGAGTACTACAGGTTCACAAGCTACTTGACACTCCTCTATACCATGTATGTACAATTTTTCTTTTTTTCAACCCTTTAATTTCTCCTTTCTTATGTTTTGAGAACTTGTGATCTTTGTTTTACTGTTCCCACACTGCTCATCCTGTTTTTCTCAAGCTTTTACCTTATTTTGGAACAGTGAGGCCTTCTACCGTCCACTTATCTACTTAGCATTTCTCCTTATGACTGCACAACTACCTTGGAATACAGAAAAGTAATTCTCTACTGCAAAAACACAACTTAGTTTCTCACAAGGGGGTGGGCGGTGGGTGATGCCCATTCCTCGACACATGGCGCTGGCACAGTGCGGACCAGATGGGAGACCTGTGCCTGCTCTCAGCCTCTCGGACTCTTTACTCAAAGCCTTACTCCCCATGCTTCAGAGTATATTCTGTGCAGCAAGCTCGTGTGCAAAGACCTACACGTTTCCTCTGACTCCCCTGCTCTGATGGGAAGACCGTGATGGTCTTTTGGGCCCTCTGTGTTTTCTGAGGAGGCTTTGTCCCTACTCAAGGGGACCATGCTCATGTGCCAGCTCCTTGTTGCAGTGGACTTATAGCTCTTTGGTTCCTCTTAACTACCTCTGTTTAAGTATGGGATGGGTTGTGGTCTGAGGTTTTCGGACCACATGGATTTTTGTTAATACACTCAGCTGCATATCATCTGTTTTTTTTTCAGCTGTATTTTTTCCTTGTGATTCTCCTCGAACGAGCTACACACGGGCTGTTGCCTGAGTTATTTATTGATGTGCTAGGCTGCCATAGATCTGATTCATAGGTCAGAGCTGCAAGTACAGCACAAACACCCCCTGCCTCATATTTCTATTGAATTAATGTATCTACTTCCTTTATTTTCCCCAAGTCTTAGAATAAGAAATGCGTTTTGTTGCATAGCTGGCACATTTATAAATCTGGGCTATTAAAATAGGAGATCCCTGTTCTCAGTGTCAAATGAATTTATGTGGCACGAGAACAAAGCCTGGCCTATTTTACTAGTACACCTGTAACTGTTGCATCCCTGAATCCATTTGCAGTCGGAGCTGAGGAGGTAAGAAATCCCCTCACCCACCAAGGTTATGTTGTACATGGTGGCTCGTCTCCCCCTGCCATGAGGGTGACATGGAGTCTCTGCTTCCCCCAGGCTGTGCTCAGGAGTTCTCCCTCCAGCCCAGGTGCCACAGACAAGAAGAAGGAACGAACAGAAATCTTTCATGCTAGTGGGAAGCTGTCAATTTAGTCGAGCAGGGAACTGAGCAGAGGCCTGTGCTGTTGGATGTACTGATCAGAGATTCAGGAAAGGATGTGAATGGAGATGTTAAAAAGCTTTTTTTATGATACCACTATACCCAGAATAACAGTGACAAGGGATTATCGGAGAACTTTGCAATGTTGAGTGACAAAGTGATAACTGGACAGTAAAATTCAGTATAAATTCATTAAAACAGAGGCCCTCTGGCAAAACACAGCCTTAAATTGACATAAACAATGTCATGGTATAAGCTGTCCATTCCCACGCAAAAATAGACATCCCAGAGTTATACCTGGTGAGTCCTTGAAAACATCAGGGTGGCACCCACCCACTCCTTCTCGCCAGGCTTCTCTCCTCCCCTTGTTATCACCACAGCTTGCACTCAATCCCCTCAGCAAGGCAATGAGTCGTGCAGGTCAGGGTCAGCACAACGTGGTTTCTCTGCTGTTCCTTCCTTCTGACTCTTTTCCTCTG
The DNA here is from genome assembly GCF_964211835.1 of Anser anser. Classification (NCBI taxonomy): domain Eukaryota; kingdom Metazoa; phylum Chordata; class Aves; order Anseriformes; family Anatidae; genus Anser; species Anser anser. The sequence continues at coordinate 215,371,644 of NC_139720.1, forward strand.
GTCCTGAGTGGGCTGATCCTTTCTGCAGTGTACCTGCTCCAACATGTGCTTACCCGCAGGCTGCAGTCCCTTCAGGGGAATACCTGCTTCACCGTGGGCTTACCTGCAGCCTGTGGTTCCTTCGGGGAAGCGCCTGCTCTGACATGGGTTTATTCACAGCTTGCAGTCCCCTCGGGGCACACCTGCTCTGGTGTGGCTCCTCCACAGGCCACAGCCCCTTCTACTACCATGGAGCGTCTCCTTTTTCTCTCACCTGGGTGTTCTTCTTGCTGTTCCTCACTCTTTTTGTTCTCACCTACCTGTCTCCAATGTTTTCTGCCCTTTCTTAAGTATGTTTTCACAGAGGTGTGACAAACTCCTCCAATGGGCTCAGCTGTGGTGCAGGATGGGTCTGTTACTGTCCAGCACAGGGAAGTCCCTGACATTCCCCTCACAGAGGCCGCCCCTGCAGCCCCTTCCACCTCCCCTCTACTGAAACCTTACCACCTATACCCAGTACACCTCCCTACAGTTATCCTGAGCTGGTATTTACAAATATTGTTTGTGCTGTGTGGGTAAAAAAAATGAGAGACAATGACAAAATAGTATTAGATGAAAGTGTTTTGTAACAGCTGTCCCTTCTGGTGCTGTTCTAAGATGCACTGGGATGTACCACAAGGAAAGGAACAAGTTCCAGCTAAATGTTACTTCCTGAAGGACTTCGACTATAGCCATAAAGCCATCCACCTGATGGGCTGCATAGCCTTTTACTACAGTACTAGCACTTATTGCACAAAGTATATTTGTTCTACAATTTCCAATCATAAATTATTATTTGTGTTATGATAGTGACTGAGAGCCAGCCAAGGGCTAAGGCAGCATGCGGCTTAGTAAAAAAGAGAAGCACATTCATCCCCAAAGCTACCAACTTAAATCAAGAAAGATCAACAGCTGGGTGAAGTTCAATGGGCAGTTCTGTCACTGGAAATATTCATTAAAATTAGGAACCTCCTCTTTATCTGTTTGGTCCTCCCCCAACAGATGAAGGGGCACCAGGATGTACATGTTCCCCATGGTGACAGAGGCCAGTGCAGCCAGGTCCTCCCCAGGCTTGTGCACCACAGACAGCCCAATCAGCGGCACATAGAAGGCCAGGACCACACAGATGTGGGTAACGTAGGTGCTGGACACCTTGAGCCTCTCCTTCCACGGTGACAACCACAAGACAGACTTGAGGATCAGGAGTTAGGAGCAGATGAGGACGGCGTCCACCCCGTGACCAGCCGGAAGGCGGTGAGACCAGTTACAGTCCTTTGCATCATTGCCCTGCAACGAGGGGGTAGTTCATCCAGACTTCCTGCAATAATCCTGCTTTTGACCAAAGGCCAAACGTCACAAACCTGCTCTAATGCACACGTTTTGTATGCAGATCACACAATGCAGGCTGTGCTCTGAAGCCCTGAAGAGGTTATGGCTCCATCATCTGTCCCTGGGGTGTTCAAGGAAAGGTTGGACGTGGTGCTTGGGGACATGGTTTAGTGGGTGACATTGGTGGTAGGGGGGTGGTTGGACCAGGTGATCTTGGAGGTCTTTTCCAACCTTAACGATGCTATGATTTGCACAGTGCATCAGCTGCCAGCTTCTCTAGCTGGTGAGGATCCCCCTCTAGGCACCCCCTGCCTCCCTGCGCCTCTGACTTGGCTGCCATCATGCCCTGCCCCCCCTGCAGAGCATCCTGCACATTCGCCTCCCCCTGTGTCCCAGCCTGGCTGGGTTTGTGGCCCAGGGTAAAGACAAGCCCCCATGGAAGTGCTCTGTCATTACCAGTGCACATCACAGTGGGAATACAGTAAGGGGCTGAAGCTAACATAGGGTAAATAAATCAATAAATAAATAAATAAACCTACTTCCCAGTTTTTGCTGCTTTGCCTCTTTGCAGTGTTTTAAGTATCCAGCCCAGGATACTTCAGTATCCAGGACTTTCAGGCAACTTTCCCTCCTGCGACAACAAGGACAGAAACACCAGTCCTGCCACTGTCACCCCTCAAGTAGTTAAAACTGATTTGTACTGCAGGAGGCTCTGTTTCCACAGAATCACAGAATTGAAGGGGTTGGAAGGGACCTCGAAAGATCATCGGGTCCAACCCCCCTGCCACAGCAGGTTCCTTAGAGCAGGCTGCCCAGGTAGGCGTCCAGACATCCCTTGTATATCTCCAGAGAAGGAGACTCCACAACCTCCCTGGGCAGCCTGTCCCAGTGCTCCGTCACCCTCACCGTGAAGAAATTCTTTTGCATGTTGGTGCAGAACTTCCTGTGCTCTATCTTGTGGCCATTACTTCTTGTCCTATCCCCACAAACCACTGAAAAGATGTTGGCCAAATAAAAGATGTTGGCCAAATGTTTGTTTTTTTTTTGCCACTTTGTTTTGCCACAAAGCCACCTACAACCATCAGCAAGAGCGTAGGTATCTCCATGAGGAATGGTGAGCAGATGAAGAAGATATGAGGGAAACAAGAAGTGCAACAGATTTCCCTGTATTCAAACCAGAATATTCCCAGCACAGAGTCAGAGTCATGGACGAATGGCCAAGAAATAGCATTGGGCTTTAGTCCTGTCAGGTTGCATAAAGGATGAGGAGGTGTTGCCAAGAGTCCCAGTGAAACAGATGGAGCAGAGGTGAGAAGTACCAACTCTGGGAAACCTGTCAGGGGGAAAAATGCAACCCCAAAGCTGATGTTGTTGAATGCTGACATGAGCTCCATGCAGATTTGCTTGAGCTCCTAAGCCCTAAGGCAAAGAAAGATATTTATCAAATCTGCTATTACAACTGGCAACAAGAATTTCTAGGCTCCGGTGAAGCACAGAGAAGCATCACAATCCCGCTCTGAATTCCTGTGTTCAGACCCTGGTTGGCTCAGATGCGGCCCTACCTCACTGAATAAAGTGGAAACATTTGCAATGATTTTTGCAAGAGAGAAAAAAGACCTCTGTATTTCAAAATCCCAGTACAACCCTTGAGAATCTTAGGTTGTTACCACTTGCAATAGTATTCACAGACTCATACTCCGCTGTGCTGGGCACTGAACAGCTTCCACTGCTGAAAACATCTGCACTTCTGAAGGGCTCCTGGTATGGTCTATCACAGATACAAACAGATGGTGTTTGTGGAGGAAGGAAGTGGCAATAAATAACTTTGTCCCATTGCAAGCAAAAGTTATCTTACACAGAACAGAAGTCTCAGGAAAGGATAAGGACCATAAATTTAATTTCCATGGGGCTATGTAGGTAAGGATAAAAAGTTGCCTTGCCAAGTCCGAAGTGAGCATGTTCCTGATTAGTCTAAATTTTGGAATTTTTCTGTTCATAGTACAGCTTCTGCATTTGGACATCTCCCACCCCCATGCTCTACAGCCAGGGCACAAGAGTGTTATGCCACCAACAAGAAAATCTTTAACAGAAAATATATTCACAAAATGCTGTCTAGGAATAGCTTCTTTCCTCCCTGCTGCAGGCCCTTCCTCATGAGCAAAGTGGTCAGAGCCCTTCTCATACTATTTTGCATCATTTGAGCTGCAGAAAATGTTGGAGAGCCTGCTCTAACCCCCAGAAAACACCAGGAACTTCTGCTCAGCTTCAGCTTTGCTCGCTGTGAGCTGAGCTACATCGTGTCTGGAAGGTGACACAACCCCTGAGGCATGACTGTGCTCACCTGACATCTACGGCTTGTTAAGCTGCAGCACCTCAATGCCTGAGCTCAGGCTCCTGCTGTTCAGAGACACTTCAGGGCAAGTCTGGGACAAAACCTGACAATGACAAGTAAAGTGCTGCAGACAGCCAAGGGAATCACAGATAAAAACAGATTTCAGGAGCAGACAGAGGTCACGTGCTAGTGCTGGAGGAAATCCTGGATACCAAAACCCAACAGCTTCTCAAGGCACTGATAAACCTGCACTGCCCAGGGTCAGCTCTGGCCACAGAATGGTGTCTTGGTGTATTCGGTTTACATGGCAAGGTTTTGGTAGCAGGGATGCTGAGTCTATTGTCATTTACCCATGATGATAACTGGTGAGTGATCTCCCTGTTCTTATCTCAACCCTTTAGCCCTTTCCATCGTACCTTCTCCCTTTTTTGATTTGAGGAATGGAAGTGAGGTAGTGGCCGTGGTGGAGTTCAGCTGCCCAGAACCCCCACGCCTGGCTAGTCTCGGTGCTGCAGACATGGCACATGCCTCAGGCTGGCCACTTTTATAGGACACCCCTGCCTGTCCCCCAGCGCACTGCACCAAGCTGGAATAACTCTGCTGCTGCAGGTGATTTTATTCGTGCGCACAGCTCCGCAGTGTGACACAGGTCACTGTGCTCACCCCACCAAAATATTCACCTCCTGGACAGGTTCCTCAAATCCCGGGAGCAAGAAGTGTCTGAGCTGCCCAGCGCAAATGGCCAGGATCAGTGGCACAAGGTCCAGCCGGAGGCCGGTTACCAGTAGTCTGCAGAAGATATGTTACTGGGGATGTGGCTGACCATGCCCCTTAATACTCCTTCATCCTCCTGCTATTTTCATTTCTGGAGAGGGCTACTCTGCTTTAGGCAGCCCTCAGAAATCCCTCTTCCAGGATTATCCCAATCTCCTTTTGAACTCATTTAAGTAATTTGGATCTACAGCAACCTTCAGGAAGGAGTTCCTCTGACCCACCAGACACTGTGCAAAGGCCTTGTTTGGTGTGAGCCGCCCTATCAGCATCTGTGATCTCAGACCCTAAAGGGTCACAGTAGCAGCACTGGGTAGGAGGACTGGAAGGAATGAGACAGCAGCTGATAGAAAGGGTTGGAAATATGAGAAATAATTATTCTTTGTTCTTCTAAAAAGGATAGAGACTGTACAGCTGTAGGACAAGAAATTCTGTAGTAGCTAGCGCCATAGTTAGGGTTGTATGTGCAATAGTCCAGGGTAGGATGGGAAGGAGATGTTCTACCTTGGTAAATTAGATGATGCATAAGCAGGGCCTTGGCAGCTGGGGCTTGGCCCAGCCAGCTATCATGATGCATGGTACTGTCACCATCATGCCAGTATGTTAAACCTGGGAAACCATGGAAAGTGGTTAGAGGAGTTCCTGGTGACGGGAGGATGGTTTCCACGCCCTCCTGGGCAGGAGGAGGACATAACTCCTCTCTTCCGAGCCACCTCATTAAACAAGCACTCATAAAGATGTGTACAGAGCCTGGGAGCAAGGACCCCTCCCACTGCTGCGCTGTTTCTTCTCATCCCCATCTATCTGGGCTTGAGGTAGAGATGTGGGAAGGCGGCCGGGTCCTGATGTTCACGCTGAGATGTGCTCAGCACCATCAGGCACTCATGGATGCAGGGGTTTGTCTATTTATCCTTTAGTTGTTCTCACGGAGGAAGCTGGGAGGCAGCAGCTGTGTCGCGGTGAGGCACCACGTCCCAGTGGGCAGCCACCAGCTCCTGGCAGCAGCATGGTTATGTCACAACTGTGTCACTGTGGGCAGGACTGGTGACACGCAGCCTGGGACGGTTATAAAAAGGGCGATCCTGGCCCAAGCTGGCAGTTGGAAAGGTGGGTAAACGAGGGCTGGGTTTGGGCAGGGAGGGAGCAGCAGACCTTGGTGGTGGACGGTGGCTGCCCCTTGCTCCCTTGGTTCTTCTCCTCTGCCTTGTAGCCAGACTCCTGGACAGGGACACCGCAGGACCATGGGATGCTCCTGCCCTCACCCTGCTCCACTTCTCCACCAGAGAATGGTCGTGCTCTACAGAACTGGTAAGACATTGACAAGCTGTTCCCCATCGCAGTCCTATGGGACGCCAGCAGCTCCCCACAGTTCCTCACCCTTCTTCCCTGCTCAGCTGAGCCCTAGCGATGCAGTGGCCGTGTCAGTGGGGTGGTGACAGGCACTAAAGGGACTGCACCAGCCCATGCCAGCAGGGGAGCAGCCCAGTCAGAGAAGAGCAGGAGGAGGAACCAGGGAAGGCGGCTGCTCCTTGTTGCTTCCTCTGTGCATTACAGATGGACGCCCAGACATGGATGGGACCAGACCACCGAGCACCCCCGTCCTCTGTCCCAGACAGCTGTCACTCTACAGGACAGATAAGAGCCAGGGGAGAGGGCTCCGTGCTTCCCCGGCGGCCCCACATGAGCTGGCACTGTCCCCAGTGATGCCGTGGCTGTGTCACAGCCGTCGGAATGCCAAGGGTCTGGGGACATGGGGGGCCCTGGGCGGACAGCTGCATGACGCTGCTCCAGTGGTCAATTCCCCCTGTCCTTGGCAGTCACAACCCATACGGACACAACCACACCACAGCCCTGCCAGTCTGCTGGAGTGTCGGAATTTGTGCAGCTGGCCTCAGGAGGAAGCCTGAGTGCACCGCCCCGGTCTGCACCGCATCGTGCTTCTGCAGGATCCTCACAGCCAAAGGGAGCTCCGCACCACTCACCATCTCTGTGCGAAACCTATCAGAGAAGCTAAACAATAAAAAAAGTTTCTTAAAGTTTCTGATTATGCATGCATTGTCTGGCTTTTTTGGCTACTGCTGTCTTTCTTGGGAACCTTTTGCGGATTTTGCTTATTGTCTTTATTTTCTTACTACATCTGTCTAAATGTGCTATAACACACCTATAAAAATACATGCATAATGTGAGTCTTTGTATAAATGAGTGAGCTGCGCAGAGCCCAAGGCTGAGCACTGCAGGGCTCCCCTAGGGCCAGCTGCGCCGGCCAGCAGAGAAGCCACCTCCTTTATGTTGCCCCAGCTGTTGATTTCCCCGTCGGCAGCAGGATTTCTTGCTGGCAGCACTGGAGAAAACTATGTAAAGATCTGTAGCTTTTATAAACTCCTGCTGGATCAAAAGCAGCAGCCCTGACTTCAGGCTGCTCACCCATCCGTGGGATCGTACCCACCCAGCAAGCTCACTGCAGGCAGCGAGGGCTTTCCCACACATGTACACCCCAGAGCAAGGCTCGTCGGGCCCCAGCCCCACGTCATGCTGCCAGGCTGCAAGGAGGCAATGCCCCCTCTGAGCCTGGAGCTGCAGCACACCTGCAGGAAGCAGGGCTTTCCTCTCCTGTTTTAGTAAGTCTTGATCTAGTAAAGGCAGGCAGCTATGCATACCTCGGATGAGGATGGGGAAGAGGAAGATGTTACTTCCTCTGTCCCCAGACCATTTGGGCTCCTTCCAGGATCTCCTGAGCTCATGGCCTGGCTGCAGGCAGCCCAGCGGCCAGCCCTGGTGTCTCAGGGTGCGGTGCCATGCTGTGCACGCCTACTTTCTGTAGGCTTCTGAGGGGCAATGCTGCTTCCTGGAACACAAGCAAGATCTTCAGGGTTTTGAAGGCAGGATTTCTCTCCTTGTGGTCACATTCATTCCCCTTTAACTTCTTTCTGTGAAGACTGCATTGCACAGAGGAATTTTGAGGTGTGCACTGAAAGAGAAGCTATTGGGGAAGGGCAGGGAACATTTTACTTTTGGAAGCATGGGTTTGTGCCTCATGCTGTGGTCTGCCACCCTTGGCCTGGTGCTGCTTTGCTGTTCTTGGGGCACAGAAATGTGCAGATATCAGAGTGGGGAAAGAGTCTCGGGGGCTTCTGGGCTCTGCTGCAGCATGTGGTAGGTAGGTGGAAGCTCTGGGCTTGGGTGAGGAGCTTTGTGATGGAGCTGAATCACACTGACGCTGTTCTTCATGTGCCGATGTGTGAAATAACGAGCTCTGTGCTAAAGCCATAAGGAGACTCAGGATGGTTGGCGTGTTTTTGGACAGGCTGTGGTCTCCCTGAGAGGTGCTGGCCCCTCCCTGTGGGTGCTGTCCTTGCTTGGGTGCTTCATCCAGGGCAAAATATGGGCTGGCACTTTAGCATAGTTCTGCAAGAGGATGTTGCTAAGAGAAAGATCGTGCTTCCTCCCACCCAGGCTCTCCTGCCACACCACGTGCCTGTTACGGAAACTTGGCTGTGTACCGGCACTTTTGGGTTTGGGCCCAGCTGGCAAGGAGCCAACAGCCTTGTTCAATTTGGAGATCTGGGCTCAGCACAGCGGGTCAGACACCTCCAGTTTGTGGCAGCTCCATGCACATCAGTGAAGCTCAGCTCTGAGCCCTGCAGAACAGGGTGAGGTACAAGCCTGATGTTCTCTGCCTTGGAGGGTTGCCCAGGGTTAGTTCCAGTCTGGCTCCATCTGCTAGAAACCAGCCATTAGATTGTGACAAAGAAGATGTAAAAATATTTTATTGCTATGAAGCACATCTCTGCCCTTACCAACAGCTTGGATAGGCTACTGTAAAATTGGCAGCCACAAATAATGCCATACATACGAGGATTATCTGATCTCTCAGTCTTTTTAGAGGATTGTTTTCTCTGAGGCTGGGAATAATCCTCCCAAAAGCGCAGTCTGCAACTGTTTACCCAGCGCATGGCAATGCTGCCTGCCAGCCTCGGCCAGGAAGGGACGAAACGCCGTGCTCCCCGCTGGCACGGCAGCAGCAGGGCTGTTAATGGCAGACTTTGCCAAGGAGATGTTCGTTCTGGGGTGTCGCTTGAGACCTGAAGCTGGTGCTTGGTTTTGCTTGTCGCTCCTCTGCCAGCAGTAGCAGGCTGTCCTTCCTCAGTGAACCATCAGGGTGGAAGGGTGTGCAGGTACACCTGTCTCCAAAGAAAACAATTATGAACCAAATATTTAAAATCATGCAACTGCCCTAGAAACGGGGAACAGGTTAGGAAAAACTTCATGTTTTGTGATGCTTTTCATGTGCTTTCTCTATTCAGGGCATTTCAGGATCCTCATATTTGAGTCTCTCTACAATGAAGACAAATAAAAGGACTTGTTTAATTGTCATCACTGAGGCAGAAAGGGATTGAAGGGAACCATCAGTTACGGCAGCTAATTGACAAAATCATGAGTTGGCCAGAGGGAACGTGTGTTCTGCTGGACCATTGAACAGCTCCATCATTTACCAGTGTGGAACAAAACTGATGCTCAAGCCCCAAATATTCAGGCGGGAGTGTTGTAAATGACTGTTAAAAATGACTGCTTTTCACACTGGCTGTGCCAGCGTGAGTGATGAGGACTTTTCTTTAAGTGGCTGCACTTGTGTGACTATACACGTGCCTGCCCAACCCTCCTCCCTTCCCTTAACTTTTGAACCATCGGCCAGATCTGTCCAGACCAGGCTGGAGGACAGGGGGTTGAGCCACTTCATTTCTAAAGGCTTCACGAGAGTCAGCAGCCAGGGAAAGTCAGGCTTCCTCTTTGGTTTCCTTAACGGAGGGAACAGCTAACAAACCGTGGTCCATTGGAGGTCAGAGGGGCTGGGCTGACGAGGCACGTGGCAGGGGGTGACATCCCTGGGCCATTTGCTGCTGTTGGTTTGCTGGTCGACCCCAGGCTGCTAGCAGCAGCTGGGGAGGGGTCAGCCCCAGCCAGAATTAAATGTGTCTTTATCTTCTCACATGCAGGTTTCACCTGGTGTGGTGCAGTGGGCTGTCGCGGGGGAGTGGAAAATGATGAGCAGGAGGTTGAGTCAGCCAGGGCAGCAGGAGGTCTCATCACCCCTGGTCCGGGATTGCTCAAAGGAGATGAAGACGCTCATGTGGGCCCAGTAGGGCATCCCAAATGCACAGAATGTGCTTGAAGTGATTTTTGCTAATGGGGGCACCGGTCACTGCAGAATCCACCAAGATGAAAATTTAGAGGAACACATTATTTGTTCCTCAGCGTGCTGGTAGATGGCTGTGTGCCGCCTACCAGCACATCTATGGAAAAACGGGGTGTCCATTCCCGTCCCTTTCACATCACCTTGGCGCCCATTTTTCTAAAATCCCTAGCTTCTATCCTGTCTCACAACCAGCAGATGAGCCCCAGAAAGCTTTGCTTTCTGCTACCCCTCCCTGTGCCTGAAGACACAGATTTTCTCAAGGCAACCCAGCTGGTGCAATTTCTGCCCACAGAAGAGGGACTGAAGCTATTCTATAAGGAGGATTATTTCAGAAAGTTTTCAGTGGACAAATACCCCTGGAAAACTGCTCACGCATGCACACGCCTGAAGACAGTACAATTTTGCCTTCAACATGCCTTTTTTACACTTCCTTTTCCTATACAAAGTGTGATACTTTTCCCAGTTCAGAACCCCAGTTCTGATCCACACCAAGTGTCACCCTCTGGACCCCGTGCCCTTCCCTCCCCTTCACGGGGAGATTTGTCCATCATTTTGCCTAGATAGTGCTGTGGTGCTGACAGCCCCTGAAGGCAAGGAAACCAGCTGGGAGTGCGTGATGGGACCCAAGGGGTTTGGTCTGTCTGGGCTAAGTACTCCTCACCTGCCTAAGTGCCTGCCTGCAGCTGCTGCGTCTGCTGGTGCCCATCCCACGTCCTCTGCCATGCCTGGGGTAAGTGCGGGTCGGCTGCCAGCAGGGGAGTGGAACAGAGGTATTCCTCCCATGCAGGGGCAATGGGTTTGAGGGCTTGAGTCAAAGCAAGAAGTTACACAAGTGTCTGCTGGAAGCGACAAGCCAGCATATTAGAGAAGTGCAAAGACTTTGCTTTACTTGCTAAGCAATTGTTTTACTAAGCATTAATTTTTTACCATGTATTCAGATGGGCTTGGTCTGAAAACCAACTGTAAAAATCGCCTTTGGTGAATAACTATAAATTTCTCTAATTTTCTCAGGTGTTATGTGAATAGGACAGGTAAGTTTATGTCTACAATGACTTTGCTCCCACTGGGGCCAAGAAAGGGCTTCAGCTCCATGGCTTTAGGTCCTTTATGCTCTCAGCTGCCCTTTTCATCACCCCAGTTCTCCCTCTCTGACACTGCTCAGTTCAGTTTCTGTCAGCTTTTTTCCTTCCTTCTGTGGGCAGTCAGCACTAACATCTGTCCCTGTGTCTTCCCCATAGCCAGGGAAGCGGGTGGTTGAACAGCTTCTCTGGGGCTGCCCTAGTGCTGCTGGATGCCATCAGCACTGTGCTGTGCAGAGCTGTTTGCAGGCACAGCTGCTGTCCTGTGCAGGCCTTCAGGCCTGACCCTTTGTCCATGTGAAATCTTGATATTTTTTTTTTTCTAATAGTACATGAAGTCTCAGAGTGTGCTGGTGCGTGTGCAGACAAATTCTGGAATAAATAGTAATCATCAGCTCCTCAGTTACACAAAATGTATGTATTTCCAGCTGAATAGAGGTGCGTGCATGAGGCTGTGCTGTTGTGACCACTGGCCGCTCAGCTGGTGCTTTTAAGATGCACTAAATTTAACTACATTTGCTGAGGAGCCTGATTGGAATTTTTCTCTGGAAATTTCCCCCACCTGGCCTTGCTTTGTGCTGCTGAGCATGACCCGTGCCCCCGGGCCATGAAGCTGCCCCAGAAGGCAGGCTGCTGGAGTGCTAAGTGGGGACGCAGTGTTTGCTGTCTGGTTTTGCAGTGTTTGCCATTGGGTTTTCTAATGGCCTCAGGCAGATGAAACACCACTTCGGGTTCTCGGTCATAGCTGAGCTTCTGAATCTCTTCCTTTCCATTTAACCTTTTTGTCAGCTGTAAAGCACAAATCCATTTTCCTTCCATCAGCGTTAGTTTGGTTAATTGACCTGCAGGTTTAGCTGATAAAGCTCCCTAAAACATCATACATTTTGCCGTGCTTAAACAAAAAGGGAAGAAATCAATACAGAGTCAATTATAATGGGGCTACTTCTCGTCTCAGAGTGAGATGTTATCTCTGGTGGCCTGGCTGCATTTGGTCCAGCATAAACATTGGCTGCAGAGCCCTGCCCCAGCTGCCCCGGCCACCCTGCTCTCACCCTGCCTGTGCTGCTGGGCAGCGTCTGGGCACCTCTCAAAGGGCTGAGCACCGAATCTCCCCAAACCCGAGGCACTTAAAGGATGGGGGCTACAACTGGGGTGATGGTGGTGTAGGGGGGTATGACACACAGTAAATGCTGCTCTGCTCTCTCATCACTTGCTGCTGTGCACAGCCCAGACACCAGTCCTGCGGCTGACCCGCTGTGGCCTTGGTTGACGTGATGGATACGCATGAGGGCAACTGTGCAGATGTTTCTTGGCTCTCAGGAGCCTGTCCCCACCACGTTGTTATAGCTGGGGTATGTGGGCTGTCCCATAGCAGGGCTGTCATTCCAGGATGATCTGTTATTTCAGACCCCTGGACCCTCAGTGCATGAGATGTCGGCTTCCAATAGGACTGGGTCCAGCCCCCTGACCTTCATCCTCACTGGGATTCCTGGTCTGCCGATGAGCAGCTACTGGATGGCATTGCCTCTCTGCTGTCTGTATCTCCTCATGCTCCTGGGGAACTGCACCTTGCTCTGGATGATAAAGATCGACCACAGCCTCCATACACCCATGTACTATTTCCTCTCCATGCTGGCCATGGCAGACCTAGGTTTATCTCTCACCACCCTGCCCACCATGTTGGCTGTTTTCTGGTTTAAGTCCGCCTCCTTCCATTTTGAGGCATGCATTGTCCAGATGTACTTCATCCACTCCTTCTCTGAAATTGAGTCTGGGGTCCTGGTGGCCATGGCCTTCGACCGCTTCATTGCTATTTGCTACCCTTTGCGCTATGCCTCTGTCCTGACGAGCACCCTGATAATGAAGGCAGGAGCAGCGATCTTCATGCGGGGCATCTGTGTGGTGCTCCCTGTTGCCGTCCTCATAAAGAAGATGCCGTTTTGCAGGTCCCATGTCCTGTCTCACTCCTTCTGCCTGCACCAGGACCTGCTGAGGCTGGTTTGCGGGGATGTCAGGGTCAACAGCTTGTATGGGCTGACCATGGTGATACTCACCAAGGGCCTGGACTCCCTGACTATCCTCCTGTCTTACATGATGATCATCAGGGCCATCTTGAGCATCATCTCCCAGGAAGCACGAGCCAAAGCCTTTAGCACGTGCATCTCCCACCTCTGCGCCATCCTGATCTTCTACATCCCACTCATTGGCCTGTCCATCACGCACAGGTTTGGGAAGCACCTGCCCCCCCTCACTCACACACTCATGGCCGATGCCTATCTCCTGGTGCCGCCGGTCCTGAACCCGCTCGTGTACAGCTGGAAAACCAAGCAGATCCGCAGGAGGATCCTCATCCTCCTCTGTCAGAGAAGGAGCCAACAGCATGTCTAGCCCTGGAGAGACAACGTGCCAAGGTCAGTCTCCTCCTCCCTTTCCTCTCCAGGTAGGTTGCTCACAAGCAATACCCTGTCTCGGAGAAAAGTCACTCACGTTGCGTCGCTTCCCAGGAGAAACCAGTCACCCCTTCTGCAGTACAGCTCTTTTCCTTCCCATGGAGGGATGGATTATGGCAATTCACTTTATTCCACCTCCCGTTTTGGGATGTTCCACTCCTCAGCAACTCTGCAAGAGGGCAGAGCTGGCACAGACGTGATGAAGCTGTCCCTGCTCCTGCAGGCAGGGAGAGAGGACTGCTGAGAGCAGGCTCTGGTCCAGGGACTCACTGCTAATGGCAGCTTTGGTCCCTGAAGAAATACAGTGTTACCAGGCTAGTGCTTTTAATTACAAATGTCCCTACATCCTTTGATCGTATTAAACTCTCATTTCCCAGGGTTGTGTGATCACATGAGACTCCTCAGCTTTTGCTATACAAATAATGTGATTCACATCTTCACAGTTATGAAGTTTTAACTCCAACTGCTGCCTGTACGTCTGCTAGTGAGGGAATTAACAGGAGATAGAGCCTTCAGCTCTGGGAAGGTGGCCATGAGCATCCACCAAGTTTTACCTTTCCTTTTTTCACTTTGGTGCATCCCATTACGCCACACTCACATGCAGCTTCTCTCCCCTTGCAGTCAGCAGTTCCAGCACAGCATGCAGCAGGGCCACGATACTGCAAAATGGCCCAGGCTAGCTGCAGCTCTGATGGCCAGGATTCAGGTGTCAAAAGAAGATCAAGCCTTCACAATCAGTGTTCCCAAAGGGCTGACTGGCATCACCCAGACAAAACTATGAGCTGTAGACGGGTTGTTTCCACGTTCCTGCCGAAATTGGCAAGCTGCTTTGATCTGCCAGCAAGATGTTGGAAGCTGGGGACCTAACCATGGAGAGCTGTACTCTCAGCAGTGTTACACTGTGCAAACATCGCATGCAAGTTGTTGTGTGGACACTAGAACAAGCACTTTAACATGTGTTTGGGTGTTTTGCTGATTGTAGTGAGTGAGTCAGCCTGGGGATGCTGTGGGGAAGAGCAAACGCTGCTGTACTCAGCTTGTGGATGGTACAGAGCAGTTCCTGGAGGTGCAGAATAATTGCCTGGGCTGCTTTGAGGTTTATGCATCTGATGTTTGTCAGCCGTTAACAAATCTGGTGGCTGTTGTGAACCTTTTGCCCCACAGAGAAAATCCACAACTGGGCTAAACTAAGAGCACCTCATTTGTTTCAGCCAAACCATGCTGATTGACACTGGGGCTCTGAGTCACACAGCCCAAAGCAGTGCCTGCCTCTCCTTCCAAGGGCAGGCGTGATACAGCAATTTGTCTGTCCTGTGTTAAATGGGACTTCCCAGCCCTCCTGGAGATGGCCTTTCGCTCATGAACAGCGTGCAGCTAATGCACTGCAGTTCTGAAAGGTCTGTGTGCTGAGTACTGGGATTTGTAGTAATATTAGTTTGTATTTATTCTATGTTTGTATTTATTCAAAAATCATCTCACTCACTTTCCAGAGTATCTTGGCCAGGTACCCTGAGGCTTGCATTAGCAAAACATGCAGCTCCCCTAAACCCGCCTGTTCTCCAGCTGGCTGTGAGTCACAGCGATTTGCTGGCTTCATTTAATAATTGACAGGACCACGCGTCTTCCCAGCGTTCGCTGTTTGCTTTTCTATGTTTGACTTTCCATTAATGGCGCCAAAAGTAATAATGTACATTCCAATTTTTCTACAAGTGCTTTCCACCTGTCGATTCCTTTCTCTTATCTGCATTTGCTCAGCCCTGTACTTACATATTTGTGAATATATATTATTCACAAAATTCTCTCTTGCCAGCAGAAAGTGTAAATTGTCATCTTCGCACCAGCACCTCCTATGCCAGGTAAGTACAGTAGCTCTGATAATGCTATAAAGGGATGTGAAAATAAATCATGTCCAATTGCTGCCTTGCTTGCTTCTTATTCTGGTCAACATCTGTGTTTTTTCCAATCTCGCATGTTAATTGGGTCAGCAAATTTCCTGCTGAAATAGCTAACCACACACAACCCTTGCAGTGGATTCAGCTGGTTTTGTATCAACAAATTTCACAGAGGATTTCTTCCAAGAAAGGGAGAAGACTCTACAGCAGCACCCCTTTCTTGCTGGTACAACTTCATCTGCTCTGCAGGACACAAAAACAGGCCCCAGATGAACTCAAAGGGGGCCATAAACAACCTCTGAAACTGGGGCAGTTCTGGGATACTCCAATGCATACCAGTGAGATATCTGGGAGATCTTTCATTTTATTATTTTTGGTAGCAGCCATACAACTCTTCTGTTTATGTATCATGGGATTTCATGGTTCTGAGGTTCTGTTTAGTTTCAGGGGACTTTGTAGTAAATCAACATGAATGGAGTGATCCTGAGAAGGGTTACATGTTCACTGGGAAGAAGTTTGGTTTTTCTTTGGAATTGGACATGGGCTCATCTTCTGACCTAGTTTTAAGCCACAAAGTCCTCTGTTTACACCTCTATATCCGTATGTTTGCACATTGCCAGACAGAGCAGCTTTTAGCTCCAGCAAACAGATTTCATACATCAATCTCAGCCTTGAGAATGAAGTAGATCATGGCTGAGGCTAAAATGAATTGAACATTTTAAGTATACAACACAGGAGCACCGTAACAGGAAATACAGCTTTTCAAAGTGCTGAGAAAAAATTCTAAAAATCTAGCTTCTCTTAATGAAGTTCCCCTAGATCCAGCTCTGCACTCAGTGTCCCAGGGGTGGTGGGTGAGTCAGTGCAGTCTGTGGAGCTGTGGAGCATCTCTGCTCTAAGGTGAGCTGAGCTGCTCAGTAAGGTCAGGAAACAAAACCTCAAAGTAAATCTCACCGTTGAATCCACATCCAACATAGGGAACCCTTCATCTTATATTTCACCCTGTGCATCCGACCCACTGGGGTGTTGAGGAGCTCATGTATCAGCTCTTGATCCACAGGTATCCCTCAAGAAGCTGAAGTCTGTTAGTTGGTGGCGGGCTGTGCTGGGCAGGTTTCAGGATTTGCAGAATAATCCTAATCTCCAGCCGTGGGAGAAGGTGAGGCAGCGTGGCTGCCAGTGTCCCTGGTTGTGACGGACCTGGACTGCCCGTGCCTGGGAGCCGCTGCCGCTGTCCCCTGACCTCCTCCTCCTCCTCTCGGCACCTCGGCTGCGTCTCTTGGCCGTACCGCTGGGACAGGTTCTTGCAGAGAAAGGGAGTCATTCCCTCTCAAAGTTGATCGATTTTAGAAAGCCGTGATCTTGCCTCGGTGACCAGACATCCTCTACAAGTCCCTTTTGACCAAACTGTCTGTGACTTCTGTGACTAGCATAGGACGGGCAGTGTAAAACTGGAGCATGATGGCTTTGATGATCTTTAGGGCAGTTAACAGGCGTTCGTCTCTGCTTCAGCTGCAGGGCACTGCATTGCTGACTCGGGGCTGTAGTATCCAGAAACAAGAGTCCAGCAAACAGCATCTTTTTAATCATAAGACATCCATCCCGATAGGCAGGAAAAATAATTGCAAATGCATGACCAGCAACGAGATTCTGACTTCACTCAGCCTCAGTAACTCAGATTTCGATTATGAAACCTGCTTGATTCTTATCCCAGTGCCTTTGGACAGCAGAGCTGTCTGATAACATCTCTCAATTGCCAGACTGAATTTCCACTGGCCTGATGATGTCACAGTGATTTAATTTGAGAAGTGATAGCAGTTAGCAACGTAACCTTGTTACTATCTCACCTCATAGCTCTGCTTTCATTTCCTCAGTGCTGTTACTGAGATACCAGTGGTGGTATCTTAAAATCATGGCATAAATCTGACAGCTGCTCTGCTTTTTAAGAGACAGTGTTAACCCGGCTGACCAGGTGCAGCCTTCCCCTTGGCACAAACACTGGGAGACACAACATTTCAGCACGAACCAGAAGACCCTGCTGTTGCTGTTGTGGTGCAACCCAGTGCTCTGCTCTGTAATGCAGAGAAATTGCAGCAGACTGGTAACGGTGAATCAACACATTCGACCTTGTCAGAATGGAACTGTTTCAACCTACAGAATACAAAAGATGTCAGCAAGATCAGAACCTGAAAAATTTTCAACCTTTGGAAAATGGTATCAGAGAATTTTGGCCTATCTAAACCTTGCAAGACAAAGACAAATGTGAAATACCTGTGGCACACATGCACCTTGATCCAGATGGGGCCAGACAACCTGGAATCCTTCTGTGTTAATTAATTCGCACAGCTCTTCTTTTTCTTCCTGAGAAGGAAGTGCTCATATAGGGCAGGCCATGGATGTTTCTGCCCCCAGCAAGTGCTTAGATTTATTTAACCCCATTTTAGACACTTGGTGAAAGTTTCGCATAAGAATGCAGGTGCCTGAGCCTCCCTCTGTCACCTCTAGCAAGAGATGGGCAGCTCACACATATGGGCAGGAGACGTTTTGTCTCTGCTGGTGACACAGGGGAAAAGGAAAGCTGCTCTTCTAATAAAGATCATGCTGCTATGTGTAACAAGCCTTTCTTCCCACACTGGTGTTTTCCCCTGGTTCTTTGAATTTTGCTGTCCTAAATGGCTGTAGGTGCTTTCTGTGCTGCTTTGGCAATCGAACGGTCTCTCTACAGCTCACACAGTGCCTCTCCTTCTGCTGGCCATTCCTGCTGGAGCAGTGCTGCAGAAGAGGAGCGTGAGGAGGTAGGAAATGTGCCTGTAAGGAGACCTCTAGGGAGCAACGCTCGTCTGACAGCCGCAGCATGCACCACTAAGTTTTGGGAGCAGGCAATGCTACTCTCTTTGAGATCACACACAGGCAGTGCCTGGGGCAGCAGGTTTCTCAGTTTTGCCTCAACATTCCTTCCAACCAGGGCAAACTCATTGTATCCCAGCTGTAATTTACAGCCCCCAGATAATGTCAGTCTGCTGGTGGAGGTTTGCTGTACATGATGCTGCCTTAGTTTGTAGTTCACCAAATTGTATGCAGGTCATGTTGGCCTACATTCACGTCTCAGTTGCCTGTGACTCACCTCTGTCCACCAGCTTCACTTAATATGGGAAAATGAGACACAGGGCTCTGCAGTGTTTGCAGATTTCTCTCGGGCTGTTTGATTTTCCACCCCACACATTAAAAGTAGAGAGTTTGCTGTCTTTGTGACAGAACTCCCTGTCCTTTCTGCATTTTCTGAATCCCCTCATTGTATTATTTACCTGATGTACCTAGTCAGGCATTAAATATGTCAATGTTTACCCATACAAGAGCTCATTCACTTCTGCAGGATGGAGCACCAGTGACCAAGGATCTCCCATGTGTCACTCATGGCAGCACAGGAAATTGGTTGGCACAACTTCACTTTATCCAGGGCTTTTGTGATTATTTCAATTAAAGACACTGGTTTTGTGCTGAAACAGTCCAGGTGGTTCGGCCTCTGAACTAATTGCAGTTGTACAGGCTTAAAAGCACTTTGTACAGGCTTAACTGCTCTGTTTCCTGTGTAAGACCATGCTGGAAAGGCACCGTGTGCCTCTGTAATTCCTTCCAGGCTCTGTGTTGAGGTCACCCAGTTGTTCACAAGGTGGTGAAGTTAAAGTGGGCTAGGTTTAGGATGGATAATAGAGCTACAGACTGTGATGCTCCAGAAGATAGCTGACTTTTATTAGCAGGCACTGAATGAGGATTTTCTTTGCACATATCTCAGGATTTCACAGACACAAGCATGTCTTTCACTGCTTCCCAGAATTTATATTGTGGGTGCAAATTCACAGAAACCTATCAGTCTTTTGGAAAACTGTATGATCAACAAGATAATGAACACTAAATACAGAAACACAGATGTATTACAGAACCTGGGAGAGGCTGGGAGGTTTTTAATCACAGCTACTGCACGATGCTTTTCTGGCAGTGCATTCAGCATAGGACCAGAGCCAGTAAGGGTTTCTGCAGTTCTGGAAGTTGCCCAGAAGCCCTGTGCTGAAATACCTGAACAGAGCCACAACTGTGCTTCGTCTTCTCTTGATCCTGTGTTTTGCAGTTCAGACTGCAAGAAGTCTTGCAGTCAGCTTAGGTATCTTAAACATAACTTGCAGGAGACCCACTGTGTGGAGCCCTGTCCGTCGTATTTTCTCCCCCTTTCCCTTTGAGGAGGGGGAGTGAGAGAGTGGCTGTGGTGGAGCTCAGCTGCCCACCGCAGTAAAACCACCACAACCTTTTAAGCCAGGACTGTAGTCCTGACCCCACCAGTTCCACCACCTTCAACCCTCAGCATGCACACAGCAGGGACCAGCAACAACCACTGGCTGCAAGGAGCTGCTGGATCTCAGGTGTTTAACCCCTTGTACCTGCCCTGGATGGTTACCTGGTCCTACCTGGTCATCCACAGAGCTCAGCAGCAGAGGGATTCCCCCCTAGCAATATGGCCTAGGAGAGCTGCCAGGTCCTTTGGGGGATCCTTCTTTAGAGCAGTTGGGCTGAGTCCAGGACCTGCTGAGCTCTTCTCTTCATGTTATCTTTGGGCCCCAGTAGATGTCTGACTTCAAAAAACATTGCGTCACTGCTTGGAGCTGCTGGAGTGAGAGCAGTCAGCTTCTCCTTTGGTGGCAAGCGAGAGGACAGCCTGCCAACAAGGAAAAGACATCCCTCTTGTGCCGCAATCTCTCCTTCCGGGCAGCTGGGATATTTTTGTCCAGCTCAACACAGCCACTGTTGCCAAAGCAAGCAGTGTATGATCAAACAGACTGTATTTTTGAAGGTTTCCGAAGCAGAGGATGAGGGACATGCCCTGTCTTCCTTCCTCCCCCTCTGCAAGGGGATTTCCAAGGTCCGGAGCCACATTCAGGGACACTGCTGGTTTGGAGGGACATGGAACCTCCACTGCAGCATAATTTTCTCTGGGTTTGAGCACTGCAGCCTCAGCTATCAGTTCAGATCTGTGCATGGGCAGGGCTCCCTCTCAGTTTGTGACCCATCAGTGAAGAGTCCCTCAACAGGAGAAAAGAATAAAGCCAAATTGGTGCTAACATGGTGATTTCGGGTAGCAATGGTGCTCCTGTTCTCCTGGATCTTATTAAACCCTCTCCTTATTCTTTCTTTGCGTATCTCCAATGAGCATTAACTTCCTGAGTGTTACGAGTGTTATTCCTGTGTTGAACAGGGTCTTCTGAAGGCTTTTGCGTGGGAGGGCCAAGCCCCCTCCTTTCCCTTCCCTCCTTGCCATCCCTTCTCACAGTCCATCCCTAATCAAATACTGAACTCTGGCCTATACAGTAAATATGATTAGGCTGGCTGAGGCTCAAACTGTAAACATTTCCAGCAAATAGATTGATGCTGTGCCAAGTGGTGGCTGTGTTCCCCCTCATCAGTGGTTCTGGGAAAGCTTTTTTTTGTTGTTTTTAATGGGAAAATAGATGAACATATCTTTAAATCCTTCCCTATATACATGCAGTACCTATGCCGCTGGGAGAAGGAATTAAGCAGCAAACTAGCAAGTACAACTGGGTGACAGCACACTGTACAAAGATTTGCAGGGCACATGGGTGATTCCTGAGACACAAATCAGAGGGAATCAAGATTTTGAGCATATCTAGTGCAAGATGAATCAATCTTACACTGCACAGTAGGCATGTTGTGGAGTTACTTCAAGTCTGGTGATTCAAATAATATCAGTGTTGGGTGTTTTATTGTGGCTGCTGGAAGCCTGAGCACTTTTCCTCATTCAGCCCTGGGTCTGCTGGATAACCCTGAGCAGTCATTTTCATCTCCAAGCCATCTCCAGAAGACCCTGTGCAACCCTTTTTAATGTGCCAATGCTACCAAGCTGCCTGGCACGCAGGTCTAGAGAGGACTTTCAAGCCCTACATTCACGCCAGAAGTAGGTCATCATGTCAGTATACGCAGGGTAGGTAATGAGGGGAAATTTTCTCCTTGGCAGTTCCTAGGGGTGATGCTGAAGTTTGCAAACCGAATCATTGCTTCGTCCTGCAAAGGAGGGCTTGCTCAACACAGTTTGTCTGCATCTTCCCAGTGAGGGAGGCTGAGCTAACAGCACTGAAAATGGCCTGGCGTGTACAGTAAATGATGGTAGAGTCCAGGGGAAAGAAACTAAAGGTGCTAGGGTGCATGAAAGATGAGTGTGTGCAGGCAGCTGGGCTATAGGGAGAGCATGGAGAGATACTGTGTCATTTCCACAGGTTGGATCAGTCCAAAGAGAGTCAAGGTTATGCTTTTTCTTGAGAACTGTGGAGAAACAGGTCTGGAAGGGCCCTTGCGAGGGTAGCTCATCTGCGCCTTTGCCCAGAGACAGGATCGGCTCAGCTGAAACCATTTCTGAAATGTATTCAGGAAAACCATTTGTGGTGGCGAGTCCATGCCCATGCCCACCTGCTCACCTGTTTCAATGTGCACTCCTTGACTAACCTCGGGTTTTCTTCTGCCAGCTCAGCCCATGACACTTTGCCTTAGCCCTGCAGGCAAGTTATTGCCATCTCTTTGCAGCATCTTTTTACGCTGCTGCAGGACACTCCTCTCCCTGGTGCTTCAGGGCAGCCTCCCGCGTCCACTCTGCACGGTGGCATCTCAGCTGCTCTGAATCCCTCACACCATGTTTGAGTTTTGTGCTTGTTATGGCCAGCACCCATGCAGCTGTCAATTTCCAGTGTAAAGATGTTCTCTGGCTATAGCTGGTTTGCACTGGAAAACAGAAGAACTATTCTACTGGATGAAACTAAAGGTCTCTTCAGTCTCTTATCCTGCCTTGAAGACTGGCCGTTAATGGGCATTTAGGAAGGTTATTTGCAGTTGATCCTTCCCTTGGCACTTAGTGCAGTGTCTAGCAATCAGCATAGAAGCTTCCCAGGAAGGCCACACCTTGGCCATCATGTTTAATAAAAACCAATGAATTTCTCATGCATTAATATGTTTAATACTTTTTTGAACACACACATACACACACACACATATATATATATATACTTTTGGCTCCCACATCATCCAGTGTCAATGAATGGAATCATTCCAGATTTGTCTTCTCTCCCCTTTTCGTTATCTTATGGACCTTTCTTGTATTGCCTTATTGTCTCTTCTCAAGGCTGAAGTGTCCTTGTCCAATAATCCTGTTTCTGGAGGGATCTATTCCACACCTCTAACCATGCTCACTCCAAGATATTGTTTAGCTTTCATAGCTCCTCTTCCTCTCTCTCTCTCTTTTTTTTTTTTTTATGTGAGACATCTAGAAATAACAAAATTATGTCAGGACCAGGTGGATGAGTGTCATGAAGACTCAGTGTATTCAGCCACAAGTCTGGCTGTGAGGTTTAACAACCAGATAGGAGCAGGCAAGTACCTTAAGCCTGTGCTTGTAAATTATCTTCTCTTTGGTGCTGGAGCCAGCTGGTACCAGGAGGTCTGTGATCAGGCCAGCAAACCCCTTGGCCTCTAAAAAGAGGTGACCACATGCAAACTGCCCATGGAGGTTCCTGAACCCCTGCCTGGGAGTTGCTGAAGTGCTGTTGGCTCAGGTCCGCACCATACCAGGGAGCACTACAAAAATTTACTGGTGTTGACAGTGGGCAGTGCCCCAGTAAGGCCTAATTTCCTACTACAGAAGTATCTCTTAGGTCCAGCGACTGGATTTACCATAGACACCTCATACAAGAATGAGGAAAACCGTTAGATTTGCCCTTGTATGCCTTGGTCTGGCAGCCGCAGAAATAGGGGTTAATAGCAATTTCCACCTCACAGCTGAGGTGGTAAAGATAAATTTATTACCACGAGACATCTAGATACAACAGACTTCTGGGACATCTGAGAGGATATCTGCTAATGCGTCTGTGTTTGGCTTTGTAATATTGAGTTTGTTTTTATTGTGCAACATATTATGATTTTAATTAAATATTTCATGTCTCACTGGTTATGAAGAGAGGACAGCCAGCACCATTTCACCTCTGTTATTCCCTTGGAGAAATGCTGCAAGCACACTCCTTGCAAAATTTATTATTATTTGCATTACAGATCCATTCTCACAATAAAAATTGTGTGTATTGCCAGCATGCTGCAGCATTGGCAGCCATAAATCACAGGGAGCTATAAACATGTCGCCCAATAAACTATCAGGAGAAAATCACGCCTTGCTGGGAGAGCATCATAAATGGAAAAGATCATTTACTTCACACACTATTTTCACTCGTACGTCTCATGCTGTTTACGCACGGGGAGCTCGGGCTCCAGCGGCTCCCGATTGATTGGCTGCGAGGCCAGGACGGGCCAGTCCTCGGGGCGCCTTATAAACGCTGCCCTCCCCATGCTGCGTGTGGACACGGGCTCTTCCTCTGCATCGCAGGTTGTAAGGCACACGGGCCCCGCTGCTGCGCCTGGTAAGTTCCCTGGGCAATTAGCGTCCTCTTCATCACAAGCACATCGCACTCCCTATTTTCCTAGTGCAGCGGCTGTGGTTTATGGGGCAGGAGTCCTCGTGGGCGGGGATGTGTGCCTCCAAAGCGCTGTCGGGGATGTCCACAGCACCGCAGGGGCCCCGTGGGGCTGGGAGCGCTGGGTGGGGTGGGTGGCTGCAATGTCAGCACTGCTGGGGAGTGCTGGCATGCAGCAGAGCTGAGATACCACTGGGGATGACCCAGCCATTGTGGCACCGCTCGCTGAAGAGTGATGGGCTTCGTGCACAGGCCAGGCTGCGCTCCCACTGTCTGATGGCCCAGCTCAGCCGGTGGGAATGGTATGTTCCTGTTCTTGCCTTTAAAGTCAACAGGAATTTGGCTTTGGGGGTGCTGTGTCCCCAGAGTCCCTTTGCTAAGTGTCCTTTGCTGAGTGGCTGACCCTTCATTCAGATGCTCAAAACCAGATGTCTTGGTCTCATCCTTCCCCAGCCCCTGCACTTGCCTAGGCTGAGGAGATGCCCTTAAAGCACCAAGACTTTGCTGAAGCTCCTGCATGAAAATCAAGGTCAGACAGACAAGAAGGTGGCCTTTGAGTGATGGAGAGTGAAGGAGGGTGGTGCAGCTGGATCGTGCCCTGAGCAGGAGCACAGTTTTCTGTTGCTCCTAGGCTGGCTGTGAATGCTGCTCAGGTGCTGCCATTAATCTTTAAATTCATACCCTCCGGTATGGGCATTGGCTTCCTTGTCAGGGCTGCAGTGTGAAAAGTGCAATTGCTTCCCCTGTGATAGTCAGCTGGGACATGTAACATATGTGTGTGTTATATGTATCTATACACATGTAATATACATATTATGTACATAGATGTACACAAACATGCATGCATGTTTTTATATTTTATATATTATAAGTATTTTACACATTTATACATATTTATTTACTTGTATACATACATATATCCAAGCATAAAACATGGAGGGGAAAAAAATGCTTGGAATGAGATCCCTCTCTGTAATCCGTACGAGCACACAGCAAAGCAGACACAGCTCAGAGAATAGAAGACCTGGTAAAGCCAATTTCTTTTAGTGTTGTGTAGCATGGTAGGAGTTGCCAGTGTCAAAGTCAGTTCTGCATGGAGGCTTTCTTGCAGGAGAAGAATCCCTGACAGATCTGTTTGGTCGTGACCAGTCCTTTCTTTCCCAGTGTGCACTGTCTTTCCTCTTTATCTACTTCCATAACCCTGGAAAACTGTTGAATCTCAATATCTCTGAGGGTCCTGGATATCTACTGTATGATGCTCTAAAGGACACAGTTAGACATAGATGCATGCGTACACTTTTATTTTGGATTTTTTTTTTTACACAGTCTCCAGGTGAGACCAAATTGCATGAGTCTGCAGATTAATTCTCACTGATCGGATGCTGTGGTATCAGCAGAAAGAGACAGGTCTTACCTTAGGGGAGGACAAAGCTGCCAACTGGGACCCAAGGTTCCTCTGCACAGCTTTCTTTGCCAACCTATACCACTGTTGATGTGGTAGGGAAAGCACCAGCTGCCCTGTGGCGGACAGCTTCACCCATGTCTGTGTTGCCTCTTGCTCTGACAAGGATCTCCTGTGCCTTGTCCCTTCGGCAACTGGCAGCGGGGCTGCGTGCCAGCCAAGGCAATTCGTGATGCTGATGTGTGACTTTGCAGCGATGACTGAGTGGAAAGGAAATGGCTATGGGGCTCTTCCGCACTTGCCATCAACTACATTCTGCTTTTGCCCCAGAGCAGGAAGATGTTTATTTATCTTGCCAAGCTTTGGGATTTATTTGAGGTTTGAATCAGGTTACAGGTTGAGAATCTAATGGAGCAAAATCATATTAGGAACATAATAAATATGTTGTGGAGGATATGTGTGTTTATTCAAAAACGAAATGTGTTGTGGTAAATCCTCTTGCTCATAATTCAGGTATGTTTTGACTTGCTTTTTTCATATCCCACAGAAAGTACATTAAGTCTGAAGCCACAAATATTTATTTTCCTTTAAATGGCTCTTGTTTTCCACATCTGCTGCTTTTCTCCATCCACCGAAACAACCTTTCAGTCACAGAAGGTCCAGAGAGGGCGCAGGAAACCCATTAGCCTCTCAAGCATCCTAGGGTGCATTGTTGTTCATGCAGGATAGGTATCTGGATAGTGTTGAGACGGCTGAATCCTACAAGAGGACTGAAACCTATGGTAAGAGCACATGCTCATAAGCTGGTAGGAAAATTCAGGTTGGAGATACTTCAGATCTTGAGTCCAATATCCTATTCAGAGCAGGGCCAGCTAGAAGGTCAGATGAGGCTGCTCAAGGCTTTATCCAGTTAGGTCTTCAAAACTTCTAAGATCACATCACCTTCCTGGGCGACCTGCTCCAATGCTTGACCATCCTCATGGAGGAACAATTCTCCCTACATCCAGTCCGAACTTCACTTGTTTCAACTTATACATGTTGTTTTGTATCCTTCTGCCACACACTGCTATGAAGAGAATTCTTGATAGCCTCTCTGTAGGTAGGGGAAAGCCAATTTCACATCCCTGAGAGGTCTTCTACAGGCTGAACAAGCCTCCTTCCTTGACCTCTCAGCCTGGGGCATTGCTCTTCTGAATTGAGATCAGTGATGTTTAATTGCCTGATTCTCTGTTGTATTTTCTCATCTGTTTCTAATGTTGATATCTTAACTTACACCAAGACGTAATTTTCACCATCTTCAGGTCCTTCAATCTCCAGCTAGCACCAAAACCAAACCAGTTTCTTAGTAGCTTAGTCTTGGTTGGGATGACTGTAGAAAAAGCATTTTTTTACTCAGCAAAGCAATTCAACCTGTGGAATTTGTGGACAAAAGTAAAGTAGTAGCACTCACCAGAAACATTTTAAATTTCATTTTAAGAAAAACAAAATCTTTTTATTTTTAAGAATAAATGTTCATTCTTTTCCTTCATTTTATAGTTTAATGGACAGCTGAGAGTGTAGTCGTATGTCACACTATGATAATTCTAATGATGGCTTAAACAGCACAGAGGCATCTGCCTAGGTTGGTGGGGAGGTGGAGGGATGTGGGGCTTGTCATTATGCAGTTCTGCATTCAGTGGAGAGTCCAACTATACGGAGTTTCTGTTGTTGATTTGTTTTAGGTATAGGTCATGTGAGATCTGAGCTGGGATGGAGCATGACTCACATACCACGTGGGAATTCAATGGCTCCTTCTATCAGCCTTCAGCTTTCCTCATGATGGGCATCCCAGGCCTGGAAGCCCTTCACCACTGGATCTCCATCCCTTTCTGTGCACTCTACTTTATTGCTCTCTTGGGAAACTGCCTGATCCTATTCATCGTAAAGAAGACCCAAAGTCTTCATGAACCAATGTACTACTTCCTCTCCATGCTGGCAGTCACTGACCTGGGCTTGGTTTTATGTACATTGCCTACTACTCTGGGCATTTTTTGGTTTAATATCCGAAGGATTGGGTTTGATGCTTGCCTCACTCAGATGTACTTCATCCATATACTGTCCTTCATCGAATCCTCTGTGCTGCTGGCAATGGCGTTTGACCGCTTCATTGCCATCTCTCATCCACTGAGATATCCATCCATACTGACCAAGACAACTGTCATAAAAATAGGTCTAGCAATTATATTGAGAGGCATGGTCTCCCTCCTTCCCATACCCTTCTTGCTCAAAAGATTAAGCTATTGCGGTAAGACCGAGCTTTCTCATTCATTTTGCTTCCATCCTGATATCATGAACCTAGCATGTGCAGATATAAAGGTCAATGTCTTCTATGGTATGATTATTCTCTTATCAACTGTGGGGATGGACTTAATCTTCATTGTGCTTTCCTACATCCTGATCATTAGAACTGTTATCAGCCTTGCAGCTAAGGAGGAGTGTCTCAAGGCTTTGAATACATGTGTCTCTCACATCTGTGCTGTCCTAATATTCTTCATCCCAATGATCGGACTGTCCATGATTCATCGCTTTGGAAAGAATATTCCTCCTCTAGTTAAAACTTTGGTGGCCTACACTTACCTTATAATTCCCCCTGCTCTCAACCCCATTATCTACAGCATAAAATCTAGCCACATCCGTGAGGCTTTGTTCAGGGCACTGTGGAGGAAGAGTGAATCAGACTGGTAGCTTCTTCCACCAATTCTGCCAGAGTGCTAGTGGACTGGTTTCGTGGTCAGAGTTAGTGGACCGGTTTCTTGGTGCTGCATCCATGGGGATCACTGCCAGACAAAGGAACTGCAGATCCACTCAGACACTGTCCCTCAACCCAGAGCTGTGATCTTCCATGTTTTGTCCTAGCATGATCTTTCATCCATTCCAACAGCCTGTAAACACCCCAAGCATTTATGATAGTGATATACACAAATGGAAGCCCCAATTTGAGGGAGACAATTACAGGAAAATGGTCTTCTCTTTCAAGCTACACAATGGGGTGGATCAAGGAATATCTGCAATGCATGTTATGCATGTTATCCAAACTCTAGTAGACAGTGTGTAAACTTGACTTGGACTCCCTTGAATGGGCTGATTGCTCCCTCACCATATGTCACCAGATAGCTGAAGACATCAAACTACACTGGAGCTCCACTTGGCTTGAGCCAAGAGCTTGAAGCCACTCTGAATATCTCAGCCTTTTGGTCAGCTGGGAACACCCCACGAGATGGAGCTCAGTTCCAGAGTTTGAACACAGAATTTTCTGAAGGTCATGTTAAGTGAGCCCCCGATACTCTTAGTCCTCCTTAAAAAACAGCTCAACCTTCATCTTCATCTGTGTCTCTAAACTGCCACACACATCTACAGTGTTAGAAACCATGCTGCTTTTGCACCTTGTTTTTATTTCACTGAACCTTACTGTCTTACCAAGTCTAATGTTCCAGCCATTGTCTTGCACTGAATGTAATGTATGTGTACAATATTTTCAATAAAAGACATGTATTCATTGTAAAAGGTCAAAAGATGAGATAAAGTTTTTGTTTTTCCTTTTCTTCTTTATTTCTGTTTGTATGATGCAGAGATTATAGGTTGGAGTTGCTTACAATCTTCAGGATTTGCTCTACTAGAGCACAGGATTGTATTAAATATACTTCAAGATGGTACCTTGGGGCTCTTGCTGAAAAAGAGGGGTTTCAAAAATGTAATAGGAATGGTTAATCTTCCCGGCATTATGGGTCATGTACTACAAACATCCAGCTGAGAGCCACCAGGCACCAAATGTACCCCTCAGAGAGATGGGAAGTGGAGGCCTCTAGGGGCAGGTCACAGATAGGAGGTAACAGTGTCTCCCAGCATTGTTTTCCTCTGCTATGAGATGGGCCTCAGCCAGCAGAACAGAAAGATTTCGCAACCCTCCTGTCTTTCTTCCTCCCACAGACAGAACAGAAATACTCCAAATCTTTCATGCCTCCAAAAGATGGAGCTGTATTTTCATTGGTCTTAAGCCATATTGCACCACAGTATGATAAGGACATAAAACAATTAGAGAGTGTCCAAAGGAGGGTTACAAAGATGGGGAAGGGTCTGGAGGGCAAGATTCATGAGGAGGAGATGAAGACACTTTGTTTGTTCAGCCCACAGACGAGGCGGCTGGGGGGAGGCCTCATGGCGGCCTGCAGCTCCCCCACAAGGGGAGGCCTCATGGCAGCCTGCAGCTCCCTCACAAGGGGAGGCCTCATGGCGGCCTGCAGCTCCCCCACAAGGGGAGGCCTCATGGCGGCCTGCAGCTCCCTCACAAGGGGAGGCCTCATGGCAGCCTGCAGCTCCCTCACGGGGGGAGCGGAGGGGCAGGCGCTGAGCTCTGCTCTCTGGGGACAGCAACAGGACCCAAGGGGACGGCATGGGGCTGGGACAGGGGAGGGTCAGGCTGAGTGTTAGGGAAAGGTTCTGCACCCCAGAGGTGGTTGGGCACTGGGACAGGCTCCCCGGGGATGTGGTCACAGCACTGAGCTGCTGGAGTTCAAGGAGCATTTGGACAATGCTCTCAGACACATGGTCTGATTTTTGGGTAGTCCTCTGGGGACCCAGGAGTTGGATTGAATGATCCTTGTGGGTCCCTTCCAACTCAGGATGTTCTATGATTCTATGATACTTTGGTCAGCTTGAAAGAAGAAATGTTCAGTATTCACCTTGGAAGAGTGAAGCAGCAAAGGGTGTAGGGACAGGATTGAACACTGGAGCTGGGCTGTCTCTGCCTGTTGCTAAGCACTTCATATTTCTGATGAATATTCATATTTCAGGGTTGGTGTCTTTTTCTGTTCTGCTTTACTCATCACTGTACCTAGAAAAAAAAAGAGAAAAGAATAATGAGGGAACCTCTCTGTAAAAAATGAAAAGGGAGAAGGGAAGATTCCCAAGCGGAGGATTCCCAGGACACTCTTTACTTTGTGTTGTGCTAGTTATTTTGCCGAGGATCCCTTTGGGATCTTTGCTGAAGATCCCTTTGGGCCCTTGCACAGGGTGAAATATTTTTCAGTAGAACACCATCATAACCTCTGCCTGGCCAGTAGGCACAGCAGCTCCTGCTTGCACTGAGACTCTTTGCTCAAAATATATAAGGTCCAGCACCTAAGGCATGGTGCTTGTAGCCAGCTGTTACCAAAGGACTAAGGGAACAAAGAAATCTTTCAGCAGAAAAGCCTAGAAAAGAGCTTTGCTGGGGAGATACTCAGCTCACAGGATCCTTGCACAGTACTGCTCCCAGGCTGAAAACTTCCAGAGAGTTTCTTCCTGGACTAGTGTGTTTCTTGGCTACAACTGTTCTCAGAAGCAGCAAAAGCCCGAGGAATCTGCCATGGCAAGCAAATGTACATTTGGGTGGCACTGGAGAGCCTGAGGAAAGCATGTAGGAGATGTATTAGCACAGCTGGAGACCACAGCGGAGTGAATCTTGCAGTGCATTTGGTGCACTTTCATCACCCAGTTCATCAGAGCTTCATCTGTCTCCCTGTTTGCTTCCCAGCTGGTGTAGCTGAAGGGCACCAAGCAGATGTTCAGGATCTGAGAACCTTTATAAGGTACTGTCTTTTAGGAACATATGTTCAAAGATCTTTGTGGCTGCCTCTGGGAATGTGAAAGTTAATTGTGGTTTAACAACTGTTGTGAGGAAAAAGATAGATGAGCCACTTAAACCTGCTAATTCCTATTCTGTGATGCCCTGAGCTCTGCACTTTGTTCCATGCTTACAGTACTTGCCAACAGATCTATTTCCTATGAGGCAGAGGAAGAGCCATGTGAGATATATCACAGGTATGTCTTAATGAGGAGAGGAAGAGGGAGAGGGAGAGGGAGAGGGAGCAGAAGGGTGAAGTGAGAGGAAGAGAGGGGAGTGTGGAAGAGGAAGGTTTAAGAGAAGGAGGGTAAAGAAAGAGGGGAACGAAAGCCATATATAGTTGTGGAGCCTCGCTGCACACCCTGCCATGCTCTAAGCCTTTGTCTACACCATAACTGGAAGAGGAATAAGGACAGTTCTCTGTCCTGGAGACACCTCAGACACATCCACATCCGTCCGTTCTCCCTCCCCCAGGCAGGGTGGCTGTACTCCACTGCCTGGTGGGCATCAGCCCTGGCCAGTGCTGTCCCCTCACCTAAGCCAGGGCATGGCCTGGGACAGGGCCAGTAGCCAGCAGCCGGGGCTGTCCCTGGAGTCAAGGAACCGGCTGATGGTGTGGCTGGCAGGGGGATGAGGCTCAAGCCATGTTCTCCTTAATGTAGCACAGGTTGGTCTGACTCCACGCAGAGCGAGCGCCTGCCCAGACCAACTGATTTAGCCAGGACCTGTGTGTATTTGTAAACAGAAAGCAGCTGAGTTACAAGCAGGTACAGCTGCTTACAAGTGATGACAACCAGCTAGAAAAACAAAAAAACAAATAAACAAAAAAAAACATTTCCACAAACCATCAGTTAAGTTGAATTTTTTTTTTCAAAAAAAAAATGCTTAATGTTTCTTTTCTCTTTTCCCTCTCAAGTAATATTTTGGCTTGAAGTGTACTTTTTTGGGGGAGGGGGGATGATAAGGAAAAACAAATGCAATCAGTATGACTTTCCAGGGTTTTAAAGGCGAAAAAGTTCAGATGAAAAATTCTGATCAGCTCTAGTAACAGGAGAAGACAAGTATCAACAACACTGGGCACTGTATTAAGAATATTGGCCCATTTCCCAGAAGTACTCATCTTTTGAAATCTGCACATACAGATCAAAATCTTTGGGAGACATCACCCCGGAGGTGAAAAGCTCCAAGACACTGAATCAGAGGGTTGGGAGAGAGGTCATGACGCAGCTACCAAAACGCAGCAATTCACAACAAGGAGTTGCAATTACTAATGCTAAATAAAATATAGAAGAGGTAAAAAATATTTCAAGTCAAGTTTTATACAGTCTGTTAGGGTGCTGGAAGAGGTTCCATATCTCATTACCACATTTTGAGTCTTCAGGGGCATCTGGTATGGTCCCTGCCACCATCCAGAGCAGGCTTGACTCGGCCTGGTAGCCCTCTGTACATGGCTCCTCCTGATTAGGTTTTGCACCCAGAGAAGAACCCCTTCCTTTTGCTCAGGAGAACACATTGCACCACAGGAGTGTCATGGGGCTGCAGGCTGCTCTGGTGGAGAGCACAAACAGGAAAGTTCATCTCTGAGCTCATCTTCTTCCTTAATTCCTTTGGCCCTACTGGCAGATGTCCCCGCAGATCTTGCAGCACCTATGTTTAGAAAGCAGCATATTTCCTTGAAGTCATCAGGCCAAATCCATCACAAGTGTCCTTATGTGTGTAACCCTTTGGGACAGTTTACATAGACATCATCTGGTGGAAATGAGTGGAGATCACCTCTGCAGCAAACTGGTCCCAACTCATTAAGAAAACAGGTCTCATTAAGATAGCCTTTCATGAGTGTTTCTTTTCAGAAAGTTTGAAATCACTGGAGACTTTGAAAAATAAGGAAATGGCTCAAAAGGCTTTTGAGGAGGTATATATTCCCCTCTCACTGCCACATTAGAGGTGGGAGCAGTGGAGAGGATTATTCTGTGGAGAAGACTGTCCCATTGCCTGGGAATGCCAGCTTTATCCCAGGAAGTTGGTCTCAGGCAAATTTTGGCTCAGTGGGACAAGTTTGGTCAATGTTTATGAAAACTTATTGAGATAAAATAAATAAATAGCAGCAGCTGTGGCTGCTGCTAGTGGTCCTCTGGCTTGGGTGGTTCTACCGTCTCCATGTGCCCACTCCTTGCCAAATGCAGTTACTGGGGCTTGCTAGTGGGAGTATCAGCCAGGAAAAATAAATCTGCATTCACTGGTGTTTGTAAAGGTACAGATCCAGTTTTCATCCCTACAAAAAGCAAACTCCTTATGTACCTGGTCTTCATTACACAAGATATTCAAAATTGTTAGTTGCTTCTGAAAACCTCAGTGCATTTATCAATGCCAAAGAACTAATGATGAACTGGAACATCCAGGGATTATTTACTTTGTGTGTGCGTCTCTCCCAGTCACATTCTCTCAAAAGAAATGAATAGGAAGGCAGATTTTTTGCAATGAGATTCATACTATAATTACACCTCAGTGGCTGGCAGGTAAGTTGGCTCAGATACTTGTTGGCAATTACTGAAGCAGTTTGTTCATTTCACTTGCATCTTAACATAAGTGGTTTGCTGAAAAATTCATTTCTAGAATAGCTTTCAGGCAACTTGATGGTAACAGTCCGCCTACGCTGTTTTTAAAATGTGTATAAAAAGCTAGTGTATGAGCTTTATTTATCATAGATTCAAGATGGAAAAACCCCACATCAGGGAAATAAACTATGATTGCTATTTTAGGGCAAGTGCTTCATCACAGATGTGCAGCAAAAAAAAAAAAAAGATTTTTTTTGCAACCAAATGCTACTTTTAAAATCATTTGTATTAATAGCCTGCATTAAAAATATTCTGCATCCATGTTTTGCACGGATAGTACATGAAATCCATTATCAGAAAGCTCAGTAACGCTGCAGATAGCAGTTCTGTGAGAGTCAGGCAGGGTCTGTGCCTCTGTCCCAGGTCCTCCGGGGCTGCCCCAGGCAGGCTGTGATGTGCGGCTCTGGGGCTGTAACACCGATGTTGCTTCAGCAATTGGCAATCTCTCCCAACACTTTTAAACCCTAGTATTTTTTAAAATCTAATCCCTGAGAATAAGAGGGCACCCAAAGCAAATGCTTTTGCATATCTTCCCGATCATTCTACTTGTGCCACAGCACTACCGGAAAGTTTACAAATACAGAATAAGGTGAATAATCATCAGATTTTTCTCTCTGCAGTTGTTCTGATATTTCCATCTGTGTTTTCAGATACAAAAGGATGAATCCCCAATTTATGTGCACAAACAAACAAATATGTGCATCTCAGTGTTTGTGCTGCACTACTGAGGACCGTGGGAGGCAGCACAGACAGTTTCACAGAGTACATTTCTGACAGGGCAGAACAGCACATATGGAAAAACTCAAGCAGAACTGAAGTTTAACAGGAAGCACTAAAAAAGTGTTTTCTTTTTTTTTGATGTTGATTTAAAAAAAAAAAAAAGAAAGAAAAAAAGTTCTGCTGTTGGGTTTATCATTTAAAATGTTGATTTAGCAGTGTTTTGCGTTTAAAAGAATTCAAGCAATTCCTGTTCAGTTTCAAGGGCTGCTCGGTATGCATTGCTGTATATAGCCATACTGGGCTAAAGAAGAAAGAGAGGAGCTCTCCGTATTAGTACGGCAACTATAAGATAGCACTGCATTTCACAGTCACAGCCCCATGGGATTCATGGCCATGGGAAAGGATTTATAATGCTGCTGTTTCTTTTTCCCTTGCAGTGAAGGACGTGCCATGGCATAGCATGACTGCACTTCACACTGTGTGCCATGCCCTTCCCCAACAGCTCTGACCTCAGCCCATCCTCCTTCATCTTGGCCAGCATCCCAGGGCTGGAGGCTGCCCATTTCTGGGTGGCGATCCCTCTGTGCTCCGTGTACATCATGGCTGTAGCAGGCAACTGTGCAGTGCTGTTCATCGTGAAGACGGAGCCCAGCCTGCATGTTCCCATGTATTTCTTCCTCTGTATGCTGGCTGCCATCGACCTGGCCTTGTCCACATCCACAGTGCCACGTGTCCTTGCCTTCTACTGGTTCAACACCAGGGAGATCAGCTTCAGTGCCTGCCTCATCCAGATGTTCTTCATACACACCCTCTCGGCCATTGAGTCCACCATCCTCCTGGCCATGGCTGTGGACCGGTATGTGGCAATCTGCCACCCACTGAGACATGCTGCCATCCTCACCAATGCCACAACAGTGAAAATAGGGCTGGCAGCCATGGCCAGAGGAGTCGTCTTCTTCTTGCCCTTGCCTTTGCTCCTCCTGCCCCTTCCCTTCTGCAGCTCGCGGGTGCTGTCACACTCCTTCTGCCTGCACCAGGACGTGATGAACCTGGCCTGCGCCAACACTACCCCCAGTGTGGTGTATGGCCTCACCGCCATCCTGCTGGTCATGGGATTGGATGCCCTCCTCATCTGCCTCTCCTACCTCCTGATCCTCAAGTCTGTCTTGCGGTTGGCTTCATGGAGGGAGAGGCTCAAGGTGTTCAGCACCTGCATTGCCCATATCTGTGTGGTCCTGGCCTTCTACGTGCCGCTGATCGGGCTGTCTGTGGTGCACAGGTTTGGGAAGGACCTGGCTCCACTCGTCCATATCATCATGGGGAACATGTACATCCTGGTGCCTGCCATGCTCAACCCCATCATCTATGGGGTGAGGACCAAACAGATACAAAGGAGGATCCTGAATTTAATTCACATCTACAACAACAGAACTGCCTAGTGTCTTCTGCTCAGCTGTCGTCTCCTGTTTCCTCACAAAGCTTCAAGTTGTTTTACACTCAGGGTCTTTGGAGCGGGCGCTATCCTCTGTGCAGCACCCAGCACATGGTAGGAGACTCAAAGGTGCTACCACAAGGTAAAAGGTAAATAGCAATTGTAAACTCCTTTCAAGAGTGCTTACCCCACCAAACCTAGAGTGAATCTACTACAATGATCTGAATCCAACCCTGATCCAGGAGGTAATGTAATGGGAAGGAAAAATGGATCAGCAAACTAATAAAAAGTCTTGACGTTGCACTTTGTTCCCTTCTCCCCCACAGCATTTGCAGAGCTGAGTGAATACTACAGGTGTTTTTTTGGAATGATTTAATTACTTCATGGTTTGTGCTTGTGACATGTTCACTTTCCAATAATATTTTAGCAAAATTTTTGGCCAAAACTTTGTCTGTAGGAACTACCTTTAAGTAAAATAATTATACTCAGTAACATTATAGATGCAGATATACACTTAAGAAGTCCTCCACCTGTGATCTTGTTCTGACATCTTGGGCATCCAGTTAAGGCAGCTCAGCCACCTTGTAGTAGACACTCTGGAAAAAATTTGGGCCCAGAGTTATTGGAAGTGATTTTGAACACAATTTCCATTAATAATTATATTTAAGAAAATGACGGTCTCACAAGAGAAAAAATAACAAGTTCTAAATGTGATATTACCCAGCCTAAGGAAGCACTGTTTCCAAGCTGAAGGTGTTCTGTACTTTTGACATGTACCTTTTGACTCCATGCATACATATTTCATTTTTTTTCTTATATTTCCAAGATATTCCACATGAAATTAGGGATACCTCACAGCCCTTTCTCCCTTTATTCTCATGACTTTTCTACCAGTGGGACACTACTACAAAAATCTCTTAATGCTATGGAAGCCAACAAGTCTTAGGGCCAATGAAAATAGGCCCTAAGGTGTGAAAGATAGCCTAGATGATTCTGTGATTCAAAATGCATTTGTTTTGACAGGCCTTCACCAACCCATGGGCTTATATGTCAAAAAGTAACATTACAACAATGTTTTTCTGGGGAATGAAAAAGGAAAAAACATTATATCTAACATTTTTCAGCGACACCATTTCATATTTTGTAAAAAGGTTAAAGATCCTGGGAAGGGATGTTAGAATCATAGAATCATTTAGGTTGGAAAAATTTTTTAAGACCATCAAGTCCAAACGTTAACCCAGCCCTGCCAAGTCTACCAATAAACCATGTCCCTAAGCACCACATCTATGTGTCTTTTGGAGACCTCCAGGGATGGTGACTCAATCACTTCCCTGGGCAGCTGGTTCCAATGCCTCACAACCCTTTCAGTGAAGAAATTTTTCCTAATATACAACCTAAACCTCCCCTGGTGCAACTTGAGGCCATTTCCTCGTCCTATCACTTGTTGTTTGCGAGAAGAGACTGATCCCGACCCCGTCACAACCTCCTTTGAGGTAGTTGTGGAGAGTGATAAGGTCACCCCTGAGCCTCTCTAGGCTAAATAACCCTGGTTCTCTCAACCATTCCTCATAAGACTTGTTCTCTAGACCCTTCACCAGCTTTGTTGCCCTAGATATGTTGTGTAATAGGATTATGTTTTATAATAGGATTATGCTGTATATATGTTATGTAATAGGATTTTACAATGAAACATACAGATTTAAAGGTGTTCTCATCTCTTTCTTTCCTAATCCACTGAAAATGTTTATGCTCTTTGTCTTCCCTTCTTTCTATTTATGAAGCTGAAAAAAATAGGAAGAAAAAAAAAACAAAACAACAACAAACAAGCAATCTCTTCTTTTTCCTCTTGGTTTCAACTCTCGTCTTGTTATTGACTATCGTAAACTGTGTTCTTCATCCTTGAGGCAGCTGTGGAGTCTACCTCCTTGGAGAGCTTCAAAAGCCATCTGGGATGCATTGCCATGGGCAGGGACGTGTTTGCTGCTCCTACATACTGACTCTGCAGCAGCCCCTGGAATTCCTCCAGTGAGAGGGCTGCGTGATCTCTGGTTTGAACACACTGGTACACAAGTGAGTTACAGAGAGCAAGTCATTTGTGCACAAAACGCTGCATGTGAGGATGACCAGAGCAGCACTGGGTACTTTTAAGAATGCTGATCTACACTCCATCAGGAGGCCCAGGTGCTCTTGAACGCAGATGTCTCTATCAGTAGAAGATTATCACAGAATCACAGGGTAACTCAGGTTGGAAGGGACCTCGGGATATCTCTAATCCAAACTGCTGCTCAAAGCAGGGGCAGCTCTGGGGTCAGGCAAGGTAGGACAGGGCTTTATCCAGCTGGCTATTGAAAGCTTCCAAGAATGGATGTTGCACAACCACTCTGGACCTCTATTACAGTGCTTGACTGTCCTTACTGTGGAGAAGTTTCTCTTTATATCCAATCTGACCCTCTCTTGTTTCAACTTACGCTTGTTGTTCTCCCATCCTTTTGCCATGCCACATTGTGAGGAGCCTGGATCCATCTTTCTGACAACCTCTTCATGGGTAGAGGAAGGCTGCTCTTCTGCTCTTGGGTTGTGCCTAAGCCTTTTTTTCTCCAAACTGAACAACCACATTCTCCCAAGCCTCTCCTCATGGAGCATTGCTCCAGCCTCAGGCATCCTGGCAGCCATCAGATGAACATGGTCCCCTTTGTCAAAGTTTTTGCTTTTATGTTGGGGCCCAAAACTAGATACATTGTCTACATAAGGCTTAGCGAGTGCTGAGTAGATGAGTGGGTAATCCCTCGAGGGCATGGCATATCACTCTCTGGAAAGGTCAGCCCAGAGTCCAAAACAATGAACACTGGAAGAGACTACTAGTGAAGGAGGAAAGAGCAAAACAAAAATTACAGAGCATGTTGTGGTGGTTTTACCTTGCTAGGCAGCTTAACTCCACCACAACCGCTCTCTCACTCCCCCTCCTCAGAAGAGGGGAAGAAGAAAAGGGGAAGAAACAACTCACAGGTTGAGATAAGGATACTTTAATTAAAGGAAAAATATAATTATTAAGGAAAAATTATTATTAATTAAATAATGTAATTAAAGGGAAAAAATGGACAGGGGAAAAGGGGAAAAAACAACAAGCAAAGGCTGTGTGGAAGTGCAGAGGAAGAAAATTCTTCTCTACTTCCCACAAACGAGTGATGCTTGACCATGTCCTTGCAGCAGGGCCTCAACGCACGCAGCCGCTGTTCGGGAGGACAGATGTTTTCACAATGAGAGCCCTGCTCTGCCCTCTTCTTCCTTTTCCCACCTTTTATTGCCGAGCATGACACCTCACGGCATGGGATATCCCTCTGGTGGGTTTAGGTCAGCCGCCTGGTGACGGCCCCTGCCCACCCCCTGCCCACCCCCAGCCTGCTGGCTCTGGGGGTTGGAGGAGTCCCGGTGCGGTGCCAGCACTGCTCAGCAGCAGGCACAGCACCGCTGTGGTACCAGGGCTGCTCTAGCTACACGTGCAGAGCACAGCGCTGCATGGGCTGCTGCAGGGACATAACTCCGTCCCAGCCAGACCCAGCACACATGTAAATCTATACCAATTCACAAAATGCAGTGGAAGTATGCCTGATAGTCAAGGAAAAATTCAAGAGCCCTCCTGCCTCGCTACTGGCAGGAGTAGGTGTGCAGATGTGGCCGCAGTTCTTGCCTGGAGCAGCAGGACAGGGAGCCCTGCACACTTGAGAGCTTTGTCACTGTGTTGCCTGTGGTGTTTGGCAGGGCTTTAATCACTGTGGTACCAGGTACATTCACCAGCACCCGTTCAGATTACACATGGGAAGTTTGTGGGGTTGTGCTTTGGGGGATATTAAATCCAGGAGTATCCAGGAGAGACCTTCATGGCACCCTGTCCAGCACAGTTCTGTGTGTTGCACCAAGGGGGTCATCCATCTTATCCCTAACATCTACGTTTGCTAAAAGAGGTGTCTTACCAAAAACACATG
Organism: Anser anser; assembly: GCF_964211835.1. Classification (NCBI taxonomy): domain Eukaryota; kingdom Metazoa; phylum Chordata; class Aves; order Anseriformes; family Anatidae; genus Anser; species Anser anser. The sequence goes on from NC_139720.1 coordinate 215,411,018, forward strand.
CTGTTTTGCTTTAGGGCCTTCAACTGACGGATAATACACTGCTGTCTGGTGCAGTTTCTTCCAATTGCCAGCTAACACTGAGGTAAAATGGGCATCCTTTTTGCAGTCTGCATTTCTGTAGCTTCAGGCTCCATGAAAAACATCTTGTTGTAACCTTTCCTGATAAATAAAAACGCATTTTATTTCAAAATAAATACTTCCATTTAAGCAAGTTACGAGTAGTTGCCATCTGGGACTTAAAGGCAATTTTGACCCCTGCCACTTTCGTCATATTTTGTTTTATTAGGTCTTAGAAGGCTTAGAAGGGCAACAAATTTTCATAAAAATGAAAACAATCTGTACCTGCCTAATATGATTTGGGAAGTGTGAATGAGTTTTTCAGACACACTATGGATCTAAAGTCTTTTCAGATAGCTGTGGCATTGAGAAATGGCTCCTGCTCATTCCCCATATGTTCCTTATTTTGTTTCCTTTTGTGTTGAGAGAAAAATTAATAAAGAAAAATGAATGAACCATCCTGAAAATGCTGTATTTTATTTCCTAGCCATCCATTTCTCAGAAAGACTTTTAACAGAGTCTCAGAGCAGGGAAGCATGATTAATTTCTGCTGGGTACAGATGAAAACTATGTAGGGTTCTCACTTTCCATCTTGTTTTTCAAACTGCAGGCACAGTGTTGCTTTCCTGGGAAAGAGAGAGGATATGACTTCTTCCTTAACATGTGTTTTTGTGATGACTCTGACAACCATTTTCCAGCTGAATCATCCTTTGTCAGCACTGCCCTGAAACATTAGAAGAACCCAGCCAGAGCACGAGGTGTTGGAACCCGGGTCTCCTCCACAAGCAGGGCCAAGAGCCAGGGGTGGTGATGGACCGGCTTGGCTGGGCTTTCTGCTGGCCCCAGCTGGCTCCTGGAGGGAGAGGAAAGCACCAAATCTGTTGTTTCACCATTCTTCAGCTATGCAATGGGGATGATGGCACTGACTTCCCTATCTAAGCCTGTATTAGAGTTATGGATGAAATGTAATACAGAAAGGATAGATTGCTGTTCTTTTCAAAATATTTCATAATTCCTGCAGCTGCAATTTTAATTACAAACCCAGTTCTGTGGTTTAACCCTGAATTACACCAGCACTCCTGAGTCTCCTCCAAATAAACCCATTGTAAGAAAACAGATATAAAACTGGGCAAAACGTAGCTGTGTCTGTGAGGTAATCAGCACTGAGGGGGTTAAAAGCTGCCTTTTTCATTCTCTCTCTAACTACATGTTAATTAGCAGGGGAAATGCCGAGCTGCCTACTAGGACTTGTCTGACAAACAAATAAATATCTCCTGGTTTCTGCAGTGCAGAGTGCCTGCATGGAGACCTGCAGAAGACAGGTAAGTCTTTAGGGTTCAGGCAGAAATGTGTTGCTCTGCAATAAGGCTTTTTATGCCTCCACTCATCAAGGGCATCCTTTGCCTTCCCTTCTTTCTGCCGCCTGCAGCTCTCCAGCACAAGCGGTCTTGGCCCCAGGAAGATTTCTGAAGAGCCTTACCACATCAGGAACATTGGCCTATTCTGTGCTGCAAGGGCTTTTCAAGGGATGCTTTTCCTCAGGTATTAGGAAAAACCCATGAGCTGAGTAACATTCGGGGCTGAGTGAGCTGCAGCCTTTGCAGGAGAGGAGCAGACATTGCTGGAGCACTGCATTTATAGGGGGATTCACCTACTGCGAATTTACTGTGGTGCTGGCTCAGGATTTAGATCTGAAATCAGCTGTCTCACCCATGGCAAACACAGTGCCTCTGCTTACACAAGCAGGCAGGGTGGTGCAAAACAAAGTTTCTGTAGAGACGTAGGGCTGGTGATAATAATAACTTCATATTTCCACTGTGCACATTTCAAGGTTTACTTGAAACTAGCTCTTATCTGGTCTCCTGGTCTGGGCAGCCTTTGGAGATGGGGAAGTATCAGGTGAGCACTCTTCCAGCTCAGTTTGATCCAGGAAGAATCCCCAAGCCCACTTCATGAAGTGGGACAGAGAATTTAAGTGGAAACTGGCAGGATACTTGTTTCAAATTGCTCTCCTGAGCCAGCGCAAGCAGCTGCCATAGGGCTGGCTCTCTAGTGCTTCTAGACCATATCTCACTGCAGTCTGTATTTTGTACCAACCAGATCAGCTTGAGGGTGTTTGATGCTTTTTTACAGGATGTAAGAACCCTCACTGTAGGCAAGAGACAAGAGGGGTTTCATGTCATCCCTGAACTTTACCACCCCTTCCCATCCTCCTACTTTCCTCCTGGCTGGCATTCCTGGGCTGGAGAAGGAGCAGTTCTGGATTGCCTTCCCCTTCTGCATCATGTATACCATTGCTGTGCTGGGGAACATCACCCTTCTCATCATTATAAAGACAGAGCCAAGCCTGCATGAGCCCATGTACCTCTTCCTGGCCATGCTGGCCTTCACTGACCTGGTCCTCTCCACATCCACGCTTCCCAAAATGCTTGGTATCTTCTGGCTTGGCTCCAGAGAGATTGGGTTTCTCTCCTGTCTTGCTCAGTTGTTTTTCATCCACACCTTCTCATCGGTGGAGTCAGGCGTGTTCATGGCCATGGCCTTGGATCGCTATTTCGCCATTTGCTACCCCCTGCGGCACTCCAGCATCCTCTCCATGCCCGTGGTGGTGGCCCTTGGGATCCTGGTGCTGGTGCGTGGGGTTCTTCTGGTGAGTCCCTTCTGCTTCCTGCTCCACAGGATGTCCTTCTGCCAGCATCATGTTATCTCCCATTCCTACTGCGAGCATATGGCCGTGGTGAAGCTGGCATGCGGGGACACCAGAGTCAATGTCATTTATGGCCTCTTTGTGGCTTTTGTAGTGACAGGATTTGATATAGTCCTGATCTTTGTGTCCTACACGATGATCCTGCGGGTGGTAATGAGACTGTCATCCACAGACACACAGCTCAAGGCCTTTAGCACTTGTGCATCCCATGCCTGTGTCATCCTTGCGTTTTATGTCCCTGCCCTCTTCACGTTCCTCACCCACCGGTTTGGGCAGAGCATCCCTCCCCATGTCCATATAATGGTGGCCAATCTCTACCTGCTGGTGCCCCCCATGTTAAACCCCATCATTTATGGTGTGCGAACCAAGCAGCTCTGTGACAAGATGGTCCTCCTCTTCCAGCAGAAGGGAGTCTGACCCGTATCTACGGGCTGGAAGCTGTGCTCATAATTTACTGATGACCCTGATAAATTTGGCAAGTTAATGTTGTGACTCTTTGTTCACAAAGAAACCTTCCTCGATGACAGAGTGCATTCTTAAAGAAATCACTAGGTTATCCCCTCCGTTAACATTCTGCAGGAGGTTTCACTCACTGTGCAATGAAACTTGGCATAAAGGCATTCAGTCTGGCTTTTACCCTGCTGGGAGATGGAGAGTTCACCCCTCCCGGAAGTCATACTCCTTGCTGTTAAAACTCTTTCTCTGTTAAGGAAAAAAGTCTTCTCACAATTAAAATACTTCCAGTCTGACTGCTAGCCTGAGTATCACCAAAAGACCTTCCTGCAGCAGTTCTCATTATACGAAGAGTATTCCTTGGACTGTGTGATGGGAATGTGCTCAGATGGGAATGATGATTGTTCTTGCAGAAGGAAATGGGTAGAATTTAATTTTAAGCACTATCCCCCCCCCTTTTTTTCTAAAAAAAAAAAAAAAAAAAAAGGAAAAACGAAAATAATGCTTCACTAGCAAATTCCAAAAGTCCTATGTAAACATAAAGCCTTTAAAAAAATATCAAAATTTCTCACTGATGCAATTATTTGGAGTGACTTTTCACAGGGAGATCATTGCTAACAGGATTGCAAAATACCGAGTCAAGCATCCCAGTAGGCAGGTCAGCATGCTTTACAGAATCACTGCTCTACAGATGAGAAAGGTATGAACCAGAATGCAGTGAAGGTCAGAAGGGGACCTAAATTCAAGTCACATGTTACAGACATTTGGTCTATGTTTAGTGCAAACTGAACAGCACTGTCGGATAGAACGGAGATCTCTGACCTGGCCTGGCATTTCTTGGGGCTCTCTACCATCCTCGGCAGTCCTGACTGTCGTGGCTGCCCCCTGCCATGGTCCCTGCTATCCCTCTGTGAGCTGGTACCAGTGGAGAGGCAGGAGAAGGGGCCTTAGGAAGGGAAAATACATTTATGCTGAAGTGAAGTAGATGTTAGGCTGCAGACAAGACGGGAAAGAAATATTGTCAACTCCATTTCAGTGAAATACTTAAATTACAACTCAGTTCATTCTTTTCCTTCAGACAGAGCAGAAGCAGTGCTTCACAGACCAGAGGCAACAGGCAGGGCAAGGCAGTGGAGCAGAGACACGACTGCAGTTTGTCTACGAGCCAGCCTCAGAGCACTCGTGATAAAGCAGGGCTGCACCATTTCTGGTGGATTAATCCCCACCTGCAACCACCCTGGTGAGGCAGAACCCCCATTTTTCTGCAGGACACACAAAAAATGTGATTATTTTCATTTTCATGCCCTTATCTCAGATCAATGTCCATCCAGTTCACTGCATTGTCTCCTCTGGTGGCAGTGGGAGAGGTGTGAAATGACAGCAGGGGAGCTTTGTTGATCAGACGTGTAAAGGTGGCTGGCCGACTTATCTAGCGCCTTGCAACCTATGAGATACACGCACACAAGCCGTCACCATCACATAATATCAGATAGCACCAACAGCTTAGGCTACGACTGTAGGATTCCTTCTCTGCAAATAAACAGGGCTGGCAGAGAAATCTGGATCACTGTGCAGTAGGGCTGGGGTGGTCACTGGGGCGAGAGGGGAGAGGAGTGCCCTGCCGTCAGCGCTAGCTCTTCCTGCAGGCTGTCTGGAGAGGGTGGTGGGAAGGATCACGGATGTGGAGGTCTGTACCAAAACCAGGGACCCAAGCACACTTTCGTGGGACAGCATGGCTTTGGGGTGGAGCTTTGAAGCCCGAAGTTGAAAAATGGTCCCACTACTGAAGAAGGCCAAACCTGAACGTGTGGGTTGGCAGCTCGGTGCTTGCAGGAGGCCGATCTCCTGTCAATGGTGCCTGAGGTCACAGCTGCCCGTAGAGGGAGGTTTTCCCACCTTCACTCTCTCCTCTTGTTTTCACATTTCCCTGCTCCCCCAGAGGGGATTCCAGGAACATTTCCTCCTGTCTCCTGAACACCACATTCAAGTCCTGCTTTAATTGCATACCTAGTTTCTAGTCCCATTTAGCTGCTGGTGTTAACCCAAGGCAGTTCCCCGGTAGCCTCTGACCTGACACTGGTTTTCACTGTTACCAGCATGTTTGCATCATTTCCTTTGAGACAGTGGATCAGAAAACCAATCAATCAACAAACAAACAAAAAAACAGATGTGCCCAGTGAGTCTGTGAGAGTCCCATGGGATTTTGGGAAGCAGCAATATAAATACACATTCACTGGAGGCCTGGGGGCAAGATGCTCAGACAGGTCACATTTAGGGATTGCTCCATATTTAAAAAAGTTATCTGCTCTTTCTGGGCTGCTTTTCCTATATGTCATCTGTTAGATAATTTCTCATAACTTTGTTAGTGCTGCTGTAGTATAAGTGTTGAAGTGAATATTGCCTTCAATGGAAGGATGCACATGTAATGAAGAACCGTTTACCCCCAGACCCTTTCCTTGTCAGGGGGCAGTAAGCACCATTTGTCTGACTGGGGAGACATCGGGGTAAGGTGAACAGCCTTCTGGCAGTGCCTGTCCCCTCGGTGGCTGTGGGGCCCCGACAACCAGCTGAGATGCTGAGAGCTGCACTGCAGGCCCCTGTGCCCAGGTGAGGGAAAAGTGACCTGTAGGAAAGAACAATCCTTGCCTGTGTTACAGCTTGGCAAGGTGGCCATGTGGGACTGAAATCTTCTTTTCCCAGAACCCAGAAATGATTCCTGTGCACCACAGGGCTACAGGCTTGTGGTTTGGTCATTGTTTACTTCATTTATACCAGAAAATAGCATTTGCACTTCTGCATGTGAGAACACCCAAGTCCAAAACCTTTTGCTCTCAGGCTAGCAGATGTTCACAGCTGGTGAATGCCTGTTGCCTGGATCCTGCCAAATGTTGCAGCACTATCTGGTGCAAAGGCACGCATATCGAGTCTTTGCTGCCAGATTTACTTTTAGGGAAAGGGAAGGGAAGGGAAGGGAAGGGAAGGGAAGGGAAGGGAAGGGAAGGGAAGGGAAGGGAAGGGAAGGGAAGGGAAGGGAAGGGAAGGGAAGGGAAGGGAAGGGAAGGGAAGGGAAGGGAAGGGAAGGGAAGGGAAGGGAAGGGAAGGGAAGGGAAGGGAAGGGAAGGGAAGGGAAGGGAAGGGAAGGGAAGGGAAGGGAAGGGAAGGGAAGGGAAGGGAAGGGAAGGGAAGGGAAGGGAAGGGAAGGGAAGGGAAGGGAAGGGAAGGGAAGGGAAGGGAAGGGAAGGGAAGGGAAGGGAAGGGAAGGGAAGGGAAGGGAAGGGAAGGGAAGGGAAGGGAAGGGAAGGGAAGGGAAGGGAAGGGAAGGGAAGGGAAGGGAAGGGAAGGGAAGGGAAGGGAAGGGAAGGGAAGGGAAGGGAAGGGAAGGGAAGGGAAGGGAAGGGAAGGGAAGGGAAGGGAAGGGAAGGGAAGGGAAGGGAAGGGAAGGGAAGGGAAGGGAAGGGAAGGGAAGGGAAGGAAAGGAAAGGAAAGGAAAGGAAAGGAAAGGAAAGGAAAGGAAAGGAAAGGAAAGGAAAGGAAAGGAAAGGAAAGGAAAGGAAAGGAAAGGAAAGGAAAGGAAAGGAAAGGAAAGGAGAAAGGAAAGACGAACGGTGCTTACTGCCCTCTGTTCTTCTGGTCGCAAGTGCTGGACCACTCAAGTTGTTCCAGGGAGGTTCAGGCTGGAAATGAGGAGACATTTCTTCTCAGAAAGAGCGGTCACGCATTGGGACAGGTTGCCCAGGGAGGTGGTGGTGTCACCATCCCTGGGGGTGTTCAAGGAAAGGTTGGACGTGGTGCTTGGGGACATGGTGCAGTGGGTGACATTGGTGGTAGGGGGGTGGTTGAACCAGATGATATTGGAGGTCTTTTCTAGCATTAATAGCCCTGTGATTGTGTATGCACCCAACTTCATTCAGCTGTCCTATGAAGATGTCAAGGTGAGTAGCATGTATGGTTAATTTGTCCTCCTGGCCACCTGTGGGCTAGACTTGCTGTCTATCATGCTGTCCCACATCATGATCATTAAGACTACAGTGAGTATTGCATCAAAGGAAGAGAAGGTCAAGGCCCTGAACACCTATGTCTCTCATATCTGGCCTGTTTTGATTTATTATATCCTGATGATTTGCTTGTCTATTGTGTAAAGGTTTGGGAAACATGCCTCTCCTCTGGTTCATGTCTTCATGGCCAATATCTACTCCTTGTAGTAATCCTTGTACTTCCTGTACTAAATCTCATTATTTACAGCGTAAAGACTAAACTGTTTCTCAGAGATAAACACAAATTTCTCACTACAAGAAGGCACTGATGTCATACAGAGAAGACACAAGGTTTTGCACATGTTAGAGCACCTGGTGAATAATAGTTTAAGTACTGTCTACTCCATTGTATGGGGTCTGGCTGGGACGGAGTTATGTCCCTGCAGCAGCCCATGCAGCGCTGTGCTCCGCACGTGTAGCTAGAGCAGCCCTGGTACCACAGCGGTGCTGTGCCTGCTGCTGAGCAGTGCTGGCACCGCACCGGGACTCCTCCAACCCCCAGAGCCAGCAGGCTGGGGGTGGGCAGGGGGTGGGCAGGGGCCGTCACCAGGCGGCTGACCTAAACCCACCAGAGGGATATCCCATGCCGTGAGGGTCACGCTCGGCAATAAAAGGTGGGAAAAGGAAGAAGAGGGCAGAGCAGGGCTCTCATTGTGAAAACATCTGTCCTCCCGAACAGCGGCTGCGTGCGTTGAGGCCCTGCTGCAAGGATGTGGTCAAGCATCGCTCGGTGGGGGGAAGTAGAGAGGAATTTCTTTCCTCTGCACTTCCGTACGGCCTTTGCTTAATTTTTTCCCCCTTTTCTCCTTTCCCTTTTTCCTTTAGTATTATTATTTAATTAATAATAATTTCCCCTTAATAATTATTTTTCCTTTAATTAAAGTATCCTTATCTCAACCTGTGAGTTGTTTCTTTCTTTTTCTTCTTCCCCTCTTCTCAGGACGGGGAGTGAGAGAGCGGTTGTGGTGGAGCTCAGCTGCCTAGCAAGGCAAAACCACCACATCCATCCTATCACCTCTTTGTTGAGAATCATGAACCTTTAAACTCTTTATGTAGCTGGTGAGGTACACCCTGTTTGTAGGCACCCACCACTCTCCTTGCTGCATAGAGGAGTGTTGCTCTATCTACAGCCTTGTAAACATTTATCCCATTCCTGCAGGAGCTGTGACTGCCTGCGGATCCTAAGCTAATGGGACTTCCCTTTAGACAAGCAGGACATAGCAAGGGAGGTGTGGGGTGAGGGTTTCTCGTGTTCTCTATGACACTGGGTCGGCTGCAGCTGTCCCGAAGCTTATGCGGGTAACTTCTAATGCTTCCCAGGCATGCTCAGCCATCTCTGCGTGCACTAGAGAATAGATCTACGTGTGTGCAATAGTGGTTTATCCAAGATTTTTACACCTGTGGCCAGATCTGTTAGGATGGGGCTGTGAAGATCTAGGAATTGGGTGTATGGCCAAGCCCTCAGCTCCAGCCAGGTGATACTTCCAGCAGGGACAGGACATGTCCAACAGCTGTGATTCGCGCTGCTGGAGCTGGAAGTCACCAGACGTTTCCCTTCGCCATACCCAGCCCACACTGGGGTGTTGCAGATGCAGTGGCCGGGATGCTTCACCTGCTCTGCCTGGACCAACCAACCGATGCCTCGGTGCAGATCCCTGGCAGCCAGGGGAAATGGCACCCGTGCAATATCACTGCTGCAGCGCTGGGCTCACGGTACCATCGCATTGTAATGGGAGCAGAATTAGACACCAAAAGTATGGGGACCACTGCACTGCAGCTGCACCATCCCATCTGCATTACTGCAACAGGAGAGCCAGCTCCGACAAGTCTCCTGAAACTGTTACACAGGAGGGAAACTAATCAAGACAAGCCTGGTCAGTAACTCAGACCACCCTAAGGCGGACAGTTGGGGTGGGTTTCACCCCAGAAGATCCTGCCTGCTCCCCGTACCGCCCTCTGCTTGATCTGAATGGGATTGCTGTGGTGTATGGTTAGGGAGCGGGAAGGCAAAGCAGTGCCATGCGATTAGGACACAACAGAATGCCCGTGGCAGTGCTGGTTGCAGTCCTGCTGTGCATAGGGCCCGTCATCAAAAGCAGGATGCTTCCTCACTGGGGCTGGAGCATCCGCTGGCCCAGGCAGGGCTAAGAAGGGCCAAGAAAATTCCTGGCTTCTTTTTCTCCCTTCCATAAACCTGTCATTACTGAGAACAATACAGGAACACTGGTACTTACTGAAGCATAAATGGGGACATGAAAATCACAGGAAAATAACAAAGCATACTCTATGCATTCCAAGTTGGACTGAGAACCGAGTGGCCATCGGTGCTTTACAGGTTACCTGATGAGGTTTTGCTGCTGTGACCCTAACAGCACAAAGCCTCCTTCCGCAGGCTGAGCCCCCCTCCGCGGTTGGGGCAGGGTAGAGCATTGGGTTTAACAACGTCTCATGGATTCCTCATCTCTTGTGGCTGACCCAGAGAAAAATAACTTACCACACGGAGGTGATACCAAGTCTCCCACTGTGCCAGGGCTGTGGTACATTCAAAAGCTTGTTACAGTAAAAGGAAGCACACCTACATGGAGCCCCAAATTTATTGCTATTGCAGTGAAAGTCTAAACAATATTATAAAAATACAGAACACTGAATCACTACAGTGGCTGACCTTGTGTCATTTGCAAGCTTTGAGCATTCACTGTGCACTCCCTTGTCCAGGATGATGAAAATGTAGAATAAAATGAGCCCTAGGAGACATCCTTTGGGGAAGCTGGACTGAAAATAATGAACCTTTAATTTATCAACTTCCCACAGAGGAGAGTTTCTTCCCTGGAAGAGGGTTTCTTCCACTTCCCTTCCAAAGTAATTTTTTTAGTCAAAGTTTTTGGGGACATCCAGGTGCATTATGTCCACGAGATCCCTCCAGTTGGAGCAACCCTCACAGAAGCCTAGATGCTGTGGCAGGATTTCCCATTGTAGTAACCTGGCTGACTCTTCAAGAGTTTTACCCAGCTGTGTTCACTACTATGTTTAATGACCTTATTCTTTATCACAGCCAGGAACAGAAATTGCCACCTCCCCCTCCCCTGCCCCACCCCCTGCCCCCCACCCCCAGTCAGTAGGTCTCAGGAACTCAGTGAAGCCCCTTTTTGCAGGTAGAGTAAAAGGGATGATTGCCCATCCTCCAGCATCATGGCCATTTGAAATAGTCACGCGCCCTGCCCGGCAGCTCTACAGTTTCACATCCAAGTTCCTTCCAGATTCAGGTGAGCGACACCTGGTCCTGGGAGTTACGGATAATTCACTGATATTTATTTGGTGCAATCTCTCCTCCATGCCAATTTCAAACTAATCTAGAGCTTCTGAGCCACCTGCCATGAAGCCCACCTTGGTCACCAAGCAGCGTACCCATTTCCTAGATGAATTCCTGCTGTGGATGCATTCAGCTGTCAGCATTATTTGCAAGGTGCTCTTCCCGTTACATTTAAGCTCTCTTAAACTCCTGCTTATGTTTGACCTTGCACTTTTTCTGGGCATTTCATGTGGGCAAGTGTCCCTCTTAATGCCTCCAGCCATGGCCAGGCCAGGCCACTCTTTGACACAGGAGCCTGAGGAAGCCCCTGCGAATGGCCTTGTTTTTCATGCTGTAGAGAATGGGGTTCAACACGGGTGGGACAAAAAGGTAGACATTGGCCATGAGAGCGTGGCTAATGGGTGCAGCATTCTTCCCATACCGGTGTATAATGGAGAGGCCAGCCAAAGGGATGTAGAAGATGAGGACAGCACAGAAGTGAGCGACACAAGTGTTTAGGGCTCTGGCCTGCTCCTCTCTGGAGGTGATGCCCAGCACGGTCCTAATGATCATGGCGTAGGAGAAGGCGATGAGCAGCGAGTCTAGGATCACCATCGACACCAGAGTTAAGCCATACAGGCTGTTCAAGGTGGCATCTGTGCATGCCAGCCGTATCATGTCCTGGTGCAGGCAATAGGGGTGAGAAAGCACATGGGCCCTGCAGAAAGGCAGCCGTGTAAGAAGGCAGATTAACGGAAGCAGTGTCAGAGTGCATCGGCCAACGATCCCCAGCCCGATCTTCGCAATCCTGGCCCCAGTGAGGATGGAGGAGTACCTCAGCGGGAAGCAGACGGCCACGTAGCGATCAAAGGCCATGGCCAGAAGCACTGAGGACTCCATGAAGGAGAAGGCGTGGATGAAGAACATCTGGGCGAGGCAGACTGGGAAGCTGATCTCTCTGGCATGGAACCAGAAGACACACAGCACGGTGGGCAGGGTGGACAGAGTCAGGCCCAGGTCTGTGCTAGCCAGCATCGAAAGGAAGTAGTACATGGGCTCATGGAGGCTGTGATGGGCTCTCACAACCAGCAGGATGATGCCATTTCCCAGCATTGCAATCAGATACATCAGACCAAAAGGAATGAAAACCCAGCGGTGGAAACAAGCCACCCCAGGGATGCCTGCCAGCAGGAAAGCCAGGGCATGGCTGCTGTTCCCTGGGGACATGCTCGCCCTGGGCATGGGCTACGGGACCCTTTCCCATAAACAACTCAAATGTAGAGCAGGTTTAGATTTCACAGAGCAATGAAAACAAACCACTGGCCAGACACAGTCTGGGGGATTGTCGTGAAGATCTCATTTCTTCTCTCTTCCTTGAAGACGGGCCAGAGCAGCGATTAGCATGTGGCAGTGCTGGCGCAGCCCCTGGTTCCTGCTTCCCCCAGGCTCCTCACCTGTACGGTAGATAATCACAGATAATAACATTATTTGTTACAGCGGGGCTTCATCCCTCCCAGGACATTGCTGCAGCCTCTCCTCCCAGTCTCCGGACCACATGGCCTGCCTCCCCGGGCACGCAGTCCCTGCTCTCCAGCTCCACCAGGTCCTTCTGGGGCTCTCTGCGTGGGCTCAGCAGGCTGTCTGCGGCTTCCCCCCGTCCCCCAGCCTTTTTCGTACCTCCATGCTCAGTCCCTGGTGCGCACAGCTCACCCTGTGCTGCTCCACGCGGGGTGCTGTCGGTGTCCCCAGCCCTCTGCCTGTCCGTGTGCACGGTACACCTGCCCGGCCAGCTCCCTCAGCTCGCTGGATTATCAGATTTGTGCCCTTCATCCAGTGCAGGATGCCCTGCCTGCAGCTCCTTGTGAACCCCTGCTGCTGCCCCTGCCCCGCCGCTGAGCTTTCACCACGGCAGAGCTCATGGCAGACGCAGTTTGCTTGTCCTCCTGTCCCCCACCTGCACCCTTTGCAATCCTCATCCCACCTGTAAGCTGAAGGGGAAGGGGAACGGCTGCGATTTCCTCTGTCTTGTGGCTGTACAGCACCTGGCAGGATGGGGCAGGGCTCCTGCATTAAAGTTCAAGGCCAGGCTGGATGGGGCTTTGGGCAGGTGGGAGGGGTCCCTGCCCACGGCGGGGACATTGGGTGGGCTCTAAGGCCCCTTCCAACCCAAAGCATTCGGTGCTTCTGTGAGTCCTTCACCCTGGTCTCTGGGAGGTACAGAAACAGAGCAGTTACTGAAATTCATCTGTCACCCACTCTGACCCCCAAGGGGACATGGTCACTCCCTTAAGTCTAACTTTGTTAAGGCACTGGTGAATTTAGAACGCTACCATTTCCCTTCACTTCAGAGATTATTTACTAGTCTAGTCTTTGTTGTCATTACTACAGCTCCCAGTGACAGCCCATCAAGCTACTCAAAGCGACGGGTATTTCAGCTGATATGTGTGTTAGTAATATATACAGAAACTACAATTCTTAGCAGGAATGTTGTTTTTACAGCTAGCAGTTATGGGTAAGATTAAGCAATGCTTCCTCAAAGAGAGCTCTTTTCTGCTGCAGAGCTGTCAGCACAGAGCTTCCAAGCCACAGCCCACAGATTCCTCGGGGAAATGCAGAGCGCTGTGAAGCACAACTCACAAAAGCAATGCAGTGCTGAAAGGGCTTAAACTCAGGCTACAGGGTCTGCACCTTTTGGAGCTGCAGGTAAAACACAAACGTTGTAAAACATTCCTCCAGCCTATGCAAATGATTTGCTTGGCTTGTCTGCTGCTCTTTTCAGGGGCTGCAATAGCCGATGAGAAAGGAGTTAAACTTTTCCAGCACTCAGCACTCAAGGAATTCACACTCCATCTGCCTATGCAAACAAGGAACACAGTATTGTTTAATTGGAGGGCATGTGGCTAAATTCATTAATGTGCCATGAAAAATGGAATTAGTCTATTTCCAACAGCCCCACTTCTCAGACAAAGCTCCAGACATCTGTGCCTCCACTCTTTACTTTGCCAGCTAAATAATTAGCTTGATAAGCTCAATTAGCATACAGCTTTCCAGGGTGCTGTAGTTATCTTAAACATGAAAATATAGATTTAGGTACTTGAATTTTGGTTTTCAGACTTTAACATGCTCCTCATCTTCATAATCTGTAAATGTGCTTCAGACTACCAGCAAAAAAAAAAAAAAAATGGTTATGCTTCTCACTCTGTGTATCAAGTGCTCTTGCCTGAGACAATATTAATAAAACTGCAAAAAGAATGGCTTTCCTTACCAGCTAGCATCGCAGCACAGAGAGGGACTTCTGTGCTGGGGACCAGTCCTCCACCCGCAGGGCTGGAGACCACCCCAGAGGCTGGGCATCCCATCCTCTCCCCCCCGTGCCCCTCCAGCTTCATCCTGTTCAGCCTGACTACTCCATGCTGAGGCTGAGGAAGGAATATCCCTCGTCTGCTCCTCCCACCCTCCTTTTATTTTTGTCCTTGGTGAGGCACACGAGCCATGCCTCTGCACTCGAATGAATTTCCACATGCAGCTCGGTGCTGTGCCATGGGGGAGGCGTGGGTGCCCTGGCTCTGGTGGATGCTCAGCCCCTGCCCAGAAGGATGAACATGGAGCCTGTTGACAGAGAGTAATCCTTGCTCAGCCGCGCCTCGCAGCACCATCTGCCAGGCCCCCTGTAAGCCAGGAGCAGAGAAGTTGTTTCACCTGCTGCGTTGTTCCATCTCCAAGCATGCTCAGCACCAGCCGCTTCAGGGACAGGATCAAGACATCGTCCCATCAGCAGATGGGACATAATCTGTGGTTTGTGAAAGACCCATGAAAAAGCAGTTCTCAGCCTTTGGTTACAGAGCCTCAAGTCCTGTCTGAAATATGCAATTATATCACTGGATACTGCTCTCTGCAGAAATGTTTGCTCCCTCTTCCAGTGGATATCTTGCACTTGCACCCCTGCGGTGTCCCTGTGACATGGCAAGAGGCACATGAGCAGTGGAGAAAACAGAGAGCAAAGAGTGCAGTGGGAAGAGGTGATGAAAATGAATGTGGATGGATGGATGGATTGATGGAGAGGCAGTCAAGGCTGTGCTGGCAATAGCTGGCTGGGTGGCTAGGTGATGGGTTTGAAGGGCATTGATGGATGGATGGAGAGCATGAAACAGCTGCAGGAAAGTGCAATGAGAGATAAGCAAGCAAACTGTGAAACAAAGTTATCCCTGATAGCTTTGTTTCCCTGATTACAAAATCTGAATGGAAAACGACGCTTACAAAATTAAAACATCAGTGATGAACTGAGACTGACATGGAAACACACGGCTGCCTCAGATGCCCTTACCTCTGCTTGGCCGGAGTCCTTAGGCACAAGAGGCAGAGGGAGAGGGACTCACGCTCCTGCCTGAGTATTGCACATGCAGAAGAAGCTGTCTGTTTTTATAAATGCCCATGTGGAATCTCAGCAGCACTGAGAGTCACCTGGGACCTACTACAGGGGCTGAGGCCATAAAATGCAAACAGTCCAGGATGGTGATGATACTCCCGTTAGTACCTTGGGCTGCTACCACCCTAGGAGCAGCACAGGGATCAATGCTGCAAGAGCAAACACTAGGATCCTAATTGCTTGGGGAATGTTGGTCAAAACACTAAATAATCATAAAAAAGCTTTTTTTCCACAATTTTTTCTTCCCTTTTAAGATGATTTTTTAGAACCTTAAACATTGAAAAAGGTCATTTATTTGTCCCAAGTGTAGGTATGGCTCTAGGGTGAAACTGCTGCTCTGCACCTGCCAACCAGGTCTGAAGGTAAGATAGAGGCATGACTCTGTGGAAACACTGCTTAGATTTCTTCCCTGAATTTGGGGTAAAAGAGGGCATCTTTAAATTTTTGTGCCCCTGGAAAAACGCACACATACCTGTCAAGCCTTTTAGTGCAATTATGGTGTCTCATTCTTCTTTCTTTCTTTAGAAAGTCCTTTCACGGTTTCTTCTCTCTAGTGCTGTCAAACACTGAAAACTTCATGTACGTAAAATGAAAAATATTAACAAAATAAACAGAAACATCCCAAATAAAACTATTCCAAATTAAAGCATTCCCTTCTGCGGAAGAAGGTTGTTCCCTGGAAGAATCTGTGGGACAGAGATGGGGCAAAGCAGGAGCAAGAGCTGTTTGGTTGGGTGTTTGGGACACAACCAGGCAGTTCATGGCTGCTACGTGGAGAATGTGGTACGAGTGCACATCTGCAAAAAGTCTCCATCCAAAGAGGTGCTCCACAGCCCTGCCGTGAGGCTGGGCAGTATCCAGGAGATTCTTGCCCCATCTGCGTGCTCTCAGGCAGCAGGAGGAATGTGTGTCCTGCTGTGTGGTGAGATGGGGCCGCACTTCCTGGGGACTGGGCTTTCCTCATCTCATTCTCACTTCCCTGCTGTATGGACAAAGGTAGTGTTTCTCCAGCCTCTGTCAACTGTTCAAGTTTGACAGTGTGGGTACATCAAAATCACATTAACTTCCCTGGCAGTTCTTCACTGCATAGTGAATACATGTCCCTAGTGCAGGAGTTCTTCATTTCTGTGGGGTGGAGCATGGGGGCCTTTCTACACAGCAGCAGTTACATAGCCTGGACAAAGAAAGGTTGAGGGAGACACACTAATATGCTGCCAAAAGGAGGGGAAGTTAAAAAATAAAATAAAATAAATAAAAAAATTTAGTTTGTGAGTTTGCTTTTTACCAGCTACATAAAACCTGTGCCCTTCTGGCCATAGGAATCCTTGGGATTTGGAAGAGAAACTCCTGCTTCATTATCTCAGAAGCTTTATCCCTGTCAGTTCAGGTCTGGAATGGAAAATGAGTACGTGTCTAATTCTCTTACAGAAGAGAATTTGGGCTGGAAGGGCACTGAACAGAGGTGGGAGGAGGCGAGAGGGAGGAAAAAAAAAGAAATATGAGGCAGAGTAGCCAAGATAAGTCATTCTGGAGTTTCGAACCTTCATTTCTCCAAAGTTACCAAGGGGGATAGATCAAAAATCTCTTAATATGCAAATCATATTTCTCAAACATCAGATTTTGCTGGTGATACAGGAAAAAAAGTTGTGGTCCTGTTCCCAGCCAGCCCTTGCACAACCTGGCCTACGGAAACCAGGCAGCAAAGCCAGCCTGTTCCCTCCAGCCTCACCCACGGCACTTGCTGGGGGCCCCATCGATTCCAGCCCTCTCCTATGGGCTGGGCAGTCTGAAAATGATCCCCCTTGATTTACAGACAGATATTTTCTGCCATAATATCTCTGTGCCAGAAAGTGCAGTGTACAAAACTACCCGAAACAGCTTCTGCAGGAGCACAGAGCCATTAGGCAGCTTGGGTATTCCCGTGCTGTTGCTTGGGGAGAACAACATCTTTATTTACTACTCAAAAGCAATAAGCATCTTTTGCAAAATAAGAACAAGTACTTTACCATTCATCCTTGTTTCAAGTTGTGTGGGAAAACACAACAAACATGCCACAGGGATGGCTGAATTTTGTTATGATTATATTCAAATCTTGACAGCTGTGAGACCTGTCTGCTGAAATGCTCTGTTATGCTGACGCTCCTGTCAGAGAATTCCCTCTGGAGGCATAAAATCTTGCCTCACTATATATATAACCCCAGCAGGGGCAGCATAGAGTCAGCGTAAGAGTACTTTTGGCTTATGCCAAAAGATAATTTTTTTTTCCTGCTCCTGTTATAGTGGTGAGTGTGGGGATCAGAACAGATAAAAATAATTATACCTGATAGTCCTCTGGTATCCTGCTCCATGGACTGTCACAAACTTTGAATAAGGATTCCATAAAAGGCTCTTTTGTGTTTGATTAGTTCCGTATATCTTTAAGCACAATTTTTTAAGAGTTTATTTCAAGTAGACAGGCAATATGTCACAGCTGTTAGCAAGAATATCCCTGTAAAGAAAACACAAATGCTTCTCTCATAATCATAAAATCCGTCACCACCACATTTTTCATTGCAGTGACTCTATTAATTATCCTAGCATGGATATTTGACTAATTCTTTCCCTTAACACCTGCAAAAAATGCACATATCTACTATGATATAAATAAGAAGCTTTATCTTCCATCCAGCCATGTGCAAACCTGTGTGACCTTTTTTCACAGTGGGTCTGCAGGAGGGCAGCTCCAGGAGACGTGACATCACCTGACGGCTGAGGAAGAGCAGATTGCAACCTCCACTCAGAACTGTTTTCTGATTTATATAGTTTAACCTTATTTCCTAATCCCTTTTCCAACCAATTTTAACATTCCTCTCATGCAATCTATTCAGTTGTTAATCTGTGCTGTCATTGCGGAAATTCCCTTACTTTCTGTCCAAAGCAACACGGTGTGCTCATTCATCAAAGGTCTGCAGCGCTGTCTCAGGTTTGAGGGAAGCTGCTATGATAGAGGAGAACAATCCATCAACCTGCTAGTGAGGACGAGAAGAGTTTCCCATCAATTCAGCGCTGCATGGTGTAATTCATAGGGATTCGGGGGTTTTCCATCACTTTTAAAACGAGACTTGTACCAAATCTGGGCTGCATAGATTGCAGTTCCTAGGAAATGAGAGGACATGAAGAACACCTTACAAGGTGTGCACACAACCAGCCTCATGGTCACAATTTTTTGATGGCCCGGACTCCCAGGCATGAAGCATGTTACCTTTCTTTGGATTTGTTCTGTTTACTTCACTGATGGCATTGGAAATTGTGTTATTCTGTATGCTGGAAAGCAGACCAAAGCCTCCACCAGCACATGCATCACATCTCTGCACTGACCCTCACTGACTGTGGTCTGTGTTTCTGTACTGTGCCAGGGGTACTGCGGTCCTAGGAGGTTCATGGAGATTAAGCTACGCCCTGCATGGCTCAGCTCCTCCATATCTGCTCCGTCGCCTTCCTGGGGTCAGCAGCACTCTTTGCCATGTCCCTGGAGGGGCTGATGGCTGACAGCCCTCTGCCCCCACTGACCCACCCCCCGTGCATCCATCCCACCACGACTTGGCTGCCCTCCACAGATAGAGCACTCAGCAGCATCGATGCTTGTCTTGTCCATGCTGCACAGTTTGGGGAAAGAGGTACCCTCATCTTTCACACTGTGATGAGCAACATCTACATCCTCCACCCACTCCTCGTGAATCCTGTCCTTTACAGCATCTGGACAAAATAGATTTGCAAAGGCACCTTCAACTCGTTTCTTTACGGAACCCTTCAAAGAAATCCAGAGGTGAGAAAAGGCAAGCAAGCATCCTGCAAACTCCAAGTGCAGAACCGCAGGACAATGCCAGTGAGGAGGGTCTCTGGGGGTCTCTGGTCCAGTGCCTGCTCAAAGCAGGGCCAGCTTGGGGCTCAGACCAGGGCGGTGCACAGCCTGTGCTGCCACTTGCTGAGCACCATTTCCAGGACCCATGCTATCGCTTGCACAGAAATCTGCGGGTCAGGTGCAGCAGAGAAGCCTGCTGAATCCAAGTGATGATAGGTCATGCCTCTGAGAGATAATGACCCAAACCAACCATATTCTCCCTGCTAATTCCAGAAATGTTTATCACAGCCACGACTCGGCTGTGTTAGATGCTGTGAACAACTCTGAGTATCAGCCCCTGTATTCAAGTAGTTTCCAGACTTGGTTTAAGGCAAGATGTAGGAGTGAGATAAACAGAGCCCCGGACGCTTCTATTTTTTCCCCCGTTTTGAGTAACAAAATAGCTAATGAAAATTGACCTTTTCACCCTCGTCCCAGTGAGCAAACCACCCAGCCTGACCCGCAGTCCAGCTCCAAGCACCACGGGGACCCAGTGGATGGGGGAAGGAGCGCCAGGCAAAGCCCGGGCACCTTAGTGCAGTGGGTTTTGTTTGCGGGGTGCTGGTGGGAACTGAACTCCCTCCATCTGGAGAGGGGGACTGGGGGCCCCTGGGGATGAGCGTCTGCCTTGTGCCTTGGCATTACAAATCCCCCGTGGGGGACCAGTGTCTCCTGCGGGGCCAGACGACGTGAGCCTCCCAGCAGTCTGAGTCCAGAGGTTTCCCCATTCGCAGCGCACCACCTGCTCTGCAGGGAGGTGGCAAATTCCAGCCAGGGGGGAGTAGGCAAGGCAGCACCAGTGCCCCGAAAAGGGGAGAGCAGGTGCTGAACAGCCACGGCTCGGCTGGGAGCTGCGGGCTCCGTGTGGCTTCACCTCATTTCCCGTGAACCTGGAGTCAGGAGAACAGGCATGGATGCATTGCAATCCTCAGATATTCCTGCAGCCCTCTCTGACACCCTGCCAGTGCCAGGGCCCCTTGCCAGCACTCTGTGTGGGTTTTCCCCTCCCAGCCCCGCGTGCATTGGCGGGGTGCGCACATCAGGGTGCACTCCAGAGTTATGGAAACGCGTCCGCAGCAGCCCTGAGCTGCAAGAAGCACACCCCCGCGGCGGCCTTGCGTTTGGCAGCCCTCCCAGCACAGACAGGCAGACTGCAGAACTTCGAGGCATTTATTGGGGGTTACAGACGGCTGGCACCCAGAGGTGCTGCGGTGCAGCAGGGCCCTTCCCCGCCGGTGCCGGCAGGCTCAGTGGTACTTGCGGGCCAGCGCATGGGCCACAACGTTGACCAGCTTTTGCCAGGCAAACTGGCAAGCGGGGGTGAAATCCCTGGCGAAGTGGGAGGCCAGGACAATGATTAGGATGTCTCCGAGGAGCTGGAGGAGAAAGTGGAGAACAGGCAGGGTTAGCGATGCTTGCATCGCAGCGGGCCATGGAGCATCCCCCCACCAGCCCAGGGGTCTCGCCTGACTTCTCTCCGAGGCTGAAGCCCCCCCGCAAGGACAGCCGCTGCTGCACACCCCCTTCCCACCCTGAACAGCCTCTGGGCTGCGTGGTGTGGCTCAGTGCCTGCTCCCTGCAGCTGCTAGGACAAAATTCTGTCTTTCCACATAAAGCCCTGGGTTTGGAGAAAGAAATCATCTGCTTCATTCTAAAAAGAAAAGGGAGGTGGGTGGGGAAAGAGCCCTGAAACTGTTTTCCTCCATTCTTGGGATGCTAAAGCAGTTTGGCCTGACACCCATCCTGCCAAGTGCTGCTTGTATTTTTTTTTCTTTACACGTAAATGAATAAATTCATCTATTTTTATTTATAAGTGTTAGGGGAGGAGAGAGTGCCCATCCCGATAGGAGCCCATGCTGGACAAGCCAGAGATCTGCTCTATTATTTTAGGACATATTAGCTGCTTATCTTGCTATGGTACCTATGATTTCCTTAAATACTCTGTTCAGCATCTCTCCACCTCTAATTCCACCACCTACGCTGTACCTTCCTCTGTGTTTGCTTTTTTATGTCCTCAGCCCAAGTGCTTCCTTTAGGTTACAATCTCTCAATACTTTCTCCCCCCCATTCCTGCACTGACACACAAAATGGGAATATTTAGCCTGAAAGTCACCTGCTCTCTTGCAAACAGTTCAACACGTGTTGTCTTGTTTGGATACTACACAGGGACTCTGTCTCCACCAGCCACAGAAAGTAACCCAGGCAGCATTGTGGGAAGCAATTCCCCCCAGTTTTGAACCAAAGCACTATGCAGGGAAGGGCTCAGGCTGCAAACACATCTCACCCTGAAGTTCTCGGGGTCCACATGCAGCTTGTCACAGTGCAGCTCGGACAGCTTGGAGTAGGTGTTCTTGATGTTGTCCAGGTTCTTCACGGCTTCCCCAAAGGAGCTGAGCACTTTCCTGCCATGGGCACGGACCTTGGGGTTACCGATGATGGCAGTGGGGCTGGACAGGTTCCCGAAGGAAGAGAAGAACCTCTGGGTCCAGGGGTAGACGATCAGCAGCCTGCAGAGAGAAGGGGGGACACGAGCACACACACACCGTTAGCATTCCCCCCCATGCCTGCAGCGGTTTCTCCATGCAGGTGCAGCCGAGCCAATGCCCGGGAGCCGGACCTACCTGGCCAGGGCCTCAGCTCCGCATTCCTCCACGTTGACCTTGCTCCAGACGCTGGTGATGAGCTGCTTCTCCTCGGCTGACCAGTGCACCATGGTGTCGGACGGAGGGTAGCGTGTGGCTGCAGGAGGACACGGACCTTGTAGCGGAGCTGCAGACCCCTGGGGGCTTTTATCCGCTGCCGGCAGCTCCTCCCCGCCCCGTGCTGGGGGGCCATTGGCTGGGGATGGGGGGGGGTCCGTGCTGGAGGGGAACAGGAGGGGACAGCCAGGGTGTGGCACACGGAGAAGGGGCCTCGGGTTATCCCCAGTTCAAGGGCTTTATCCCTTCCCCCCGCTGCTGTCAGGTCACTGTTTCCCGTCCCAGACCTGGGCCCTTTTGCAGAAAAAGGGCTGCACAAGTCACTACGCAAGAGTCCATCTCCATTTAAAACATGTGCACGGGACTTATGGAGCATGAGCCTTGTGCCTTGGCTTTGCCAGTACTGACCTCTGTCCTGCCTTAGTTTTCATCAGACACGCGATGAATGCCCCTGCCAAAACGCAGCCAGTGTCAGAGCACCCCCCCAGCAGATGTAGGGATGCCTGCACTGCAGGACTCCAGTCCCTGCACACCACCAGGAGTGCTGAAGCTGCTCAGAGGGCTCGAGGGGTGCTGGGGCTTTGCAGCTGAAATCTGCTTTAACCCCACTGTCCTCCTCCTGTAGCAGAACGTGACCTTTCAGTTTTAGCTTTCCCGCTGGAGCTGGTAGAAACTCACCCCTGTGTTCTCCCCTCAGCTGTAAAGTGACCAGCCAGGGGCTATGCGGCGGCGCAGGGAGCAGAGATCCCTGCTTTTCAGCCGAGTTCTGCTTTAGTTCTCAGCCATAAAGAGCAGGTGAAATGTTCTCTGAACACCAGGTTTGCCACCAAAGGACCTGCCGTGGGCTCAAAAGGCGGCAAAAGCTCAGCTCAGGGATGCCCAGCCAGGGGCTTTCCTTTCGGATCCTGCCCTGATGAGGCTGGCGTGTGCCACGTTTTCCTGCCAGTTCAGGAATTTGGATTTCATGAGCATCGCTCCCTTGTGACACCCCTGAGCACAAGGGGTGATGCACCCTCACCAGGAGAAATGCCCCTCCACTGGGGGGCTCTCCTGCTTTGCTTTCTGGGCAAAACCCCCAAAACCAGAGTCTCTGCTGAAAGTACAGGGTCTGTGAGCCTGATCCCAAGGCACATGGAACAATCTGCCACCTTCCTGCTGTTTTTCATGGGATGTGGATTGTGCTAAGGGATCTGTCTGATGGGGGCACCAGGACCAGGGAGAGAAGCCACCGGTGGGCACTGTCCCTGTGCTGCCGTGTAGCAGCACGCAGGGGATGGGGACCCCAGGTAGGGGACCCAGCGGCAGGAGGTGCCCTGCTCTGCTCTCCTGCAGGGTCCAGCCTGGGGCCCGGGTGGCTCACATCCAGCCCCAGACACCGCGTTTGCCAGGCAGGAGACCTACTTGCTGAAATAACTTGGACATTTCTGCCTGAAGTCTGTGAAGAACTGTGTTTGTATGAAAGTCTGTGAAAATCTACCATGACATCTATGAAAAAAAAAATCACAAAAGAGTCTGGGTTTTTTTGGGACACCTGAACAAGACACACACTCTGTGCCTCCCCAGACACCCTGCAAGGAAGAAAGCATTTTTTGACTAAATACAAAAATCTCATGTTCTCAGTGTAAGCCCTGACACCAGCAACAACACGCCCCTTCATAAGAGCAGTGTGCATGAGAAGGGGATTTATGGGTCACCGAGGGCTTTGATACCCACCGGCTCAGGGGCAGGAGAGGGGAATGCCCACAGACATGGATGAAGCAGCGAGGAAGCAGGGACACAGTGCAGACGGGGTGTCAGACATGCTGGGATATATAGCTATGCCCTCTTTTTCCCCTTTGAAAAGCAATCGTGTCCTTTCAGCTAGCAGATGCTTTTGCTGCCCCCTGCTCAGTTCCAACAGGACGGACAGTGCTTCCCATGCAAAGAACAATCTCTACCCTAGAGTCCTGTGAGCACACTTAAACACCCCAAACAGCTTTGCACATACAAGGCACCGACTGATTTTCACTTACAGAAAATTATTAATAGTCACCACTATCCACTATTAGCAGGATTCCCCACCCTCAGCCCCCACCCACATTGCAGAATGGGCAGCACAGGGTGAAAAAGAAGTGCACAAACAAGGTCTGGACAGGTCTTGATAGCAAAATGTTTATCTAAAACCTGTCCCCACCCAGCTGGCTGCTAGGCCAGTATGAGTCAGCTCGTTTCTGGTAGGGTTTATGCCAGAAATGGGCTGGGGAGGATTAAAGTCTTCATTTTGTTTGTCCTGCCTAAAAAATATGGTTCCTCTGCATTCCCCCCGGGGTTGTGAGAAACCCCCCTGGTTTCACAGTAAACTACAGACATCGCCCCCAGTGCGACCTCCCCAGCAGACAAGCCCAGGCCAGCAGGGCTGTGCCCACCCAGTACACAGGTTTCTAAGTTTGATTTCCAGAGCCAGACCCCACACAACCACCCAGAAGACCACTGAGAGCAAAGGGAGCCAGCACATCCCAACACCAAAGCCCTGCCCTGCCCGAGCCCCCAGCCCCATCCTGCGGGCACCCAGGTCCCCAGCCCCCAGCCCCTCCAGACGCCCAGGGACACACAGACAGAGGGGCCTTCACAGGTTGAGCTTTATTGGGCTGTTACAAGCTGACGGCTCCAGAGCATTTCCACAGGTGCATGACATGAGCTGGAGGATGTTCTGGGAGCTTTGCTGCCAGCTCTTTAGTGGTACTTGCGGGCCAGAGCGTGGGCCACCACACGGACCAGCTTCTGCCAGGCGGCCTGGCATTCAGGAGTGAACTCCTTGGCGAAGTGGGCGGCCAGGACGATGATGAGGATGTCACCCAGGAGCTGTGGGAACATGAGCGCCCTTGGTTAACAGTGCCCGGGAGACTGCTGATCCCTGCACCAACACTTGCACCAGCCCCAGGGAAACCTACAGGCGTTTTGTAGGCTTAAAAATCTCCCCGCAAACTGCAGTCCTTTTTAAGACATACCTTAAACTCATTAATCCTCTTGTTCAGTCTAAATCGCAAAATGTACAACATATGGAATGCACCAGCCCCTGTTTAGTCTGGGCCACTGACTCCAAAGCTTTTCATCTCAACCATTGATCCCGGGCCATATTTGTTCCCTTTGCTACGGGTATGGGACGAATAACCAAAAATTCTCCAACAATTCTGTTGATTGTTTTTTTCTCCCTTCTGACTTCATTTGGGAGTTCTCCCAAGCAGGAAGCACAGCTGAGCATCTGCTGAGCAGCAGGGAGCTGACAAGTGCAAAGCACTCTGGCACCAAGGGCAAGCTCCTACTGGCATGGGGGGATCCCTGCCAGCATAGTGACAAATGCAGGGTCTCCTACCCCACCGGGAGATTCTCGTCTGCAGAGATGTGGGAACAAAACTTCTCTCTCCCTCTATGTCCCACTCCTCTTTGGCTTTTGGCATCTAGCCACTGTCACTTGCTCATCGCTCATCTCTCCTTTCTCCTCCACGCCAGGTTTCACTCTTGCTCCTTCGCTTTCCCCTTGGCTCAGACCTCTTCCTGCTCCAACAACTGCTTTCACTTTATGCTCCCCCTCCCTTTCCGTACTGCAGCCACCTCCTCACCACCTTTCCTGTCCCCTTGCATCCTTGCTTTCACCCTCCCGATGGCCCCTTCAGCCCCTTTGGTCCTTTCTCCCCAGGCTACATGTAGGTCCCTTCCCTGCCTGTCCTCGTGGTTCTGCCCCTCGCCTCGACCACCAGCTTCTCTTCCTCCAGCACTGGCATATTTACGGGGAGTCCCCACCTGTGGGACTGGGGACATGGCTTGGGGACACAGGGAGAAACTCCCCACGCAGATGCATGGGGATGGGTGCCCTGGCCAGGAGTGTGGCTCACCCTGAAGTTCTCGGGGTCCACGTGCAGCTTGTCACAGTGCAGCTCGGACAGCTGGGCGAAGGTGTTCTTGATGTTGTCCAGGTTCTTCACGGCATCTCCGAAGGAGGTGAGCACTTTCTTGCCATGGGCACGGACCATGGGGTTGCCAAGGATGGCGGTGGGGCTGGACAGGTTCCCAAAGGAAGAGAAGAACCTCTGGGTCCAGGGGTAGACGATCAGCAGCCTGCAGAGAGAAGGGGGGACACGAGCACACACACACACCGTTAATGCTCCCTCCTGTGACTGCAGCGGTTTCTCCATGCAGGTGCAGCCGAGCCAATGCCCGGGAGCCAGACCTACCTGGCCAGGGCCTCAGCACCACAGTCGGCCACATTGACCTTGCCCCAGAGGCCGGTGATGAGCTGCTTCTCCTCGGCTGACCAGTGCACCATGGCGTCGGGTGGAGGGTAGCGTGTGGCTGCAGGTACGGAGGAGGTCTCGGCTCTTGCTCCCGCGGGGATCGCACGCTGGCGAGCGGCTGTCCCGTCCCCACTTTTATACGCTCCGCCGGGCCCCTCCTCTTCCCCCTGCACCCCTCCATTGGCTGGGTCCCGGGAGGGGCCCCTGCAGCCCTGGTACCCCAAGGGAGGGGACGCGGTGTCAGGGTGGGGCCCCAGGGCACGGTGCCCAGATCCGCCACCACCCTGCCCCCCGTCTTTGATTTCCAGCGCTGCAGCTCCCTGCAGGAGGGCGGCATGTATCTCCACGCAAAGTCTGAGCGCAGCACCGTGTGAGTCCCCCCAAAGCCTTTGGAGGAAGGTGTGTGCCAGGCTCGGTGCCCCTTGGATGGTGCAGCCACAGTGGCCTGTGTCACGGCAAGGCAGAAGAGCAGGACCTGGGGCTGTTGGGCCCTGGCTCTGAAGGCACCAGCTCTGTGCAAGCAGTTTGTCCTCTTCTTGCAGGGCCTAATAGCTTTGGGTTCTCCTTGTTCTTTTCTATCAGCTATTTAACATTTTGCTAACATTAAGGTAGCAATAAGGGAACCACGGGCAGTTGGTTGCAGAGGCTCCTGCCTCAAAGAGCCTTCTAGCAGAGGCCAAGTAAGGCAGCGTGGCAGGGAAGTGCCGTAACACACTGCCCAGGAACTGCCTGCACAATGTTAGCTCGCAGAGGAGGCCTGGACGAGGTGGGGAAGACTGGGTGTACTGGTGGCAGTGCAGGTCTGCGGCAGCAGGCAGCGGTGACCCTGTGGGTGCTGGGAGAGGCAGCGGGGTCCCCTGGGGCTGCTCCCAGCAAACAGGAGCTGGAGGAGGTGGGATGGGGACAGGATCTGGGGCTGGACTTGGTCCAGCTGGAGCTGGCAGCTCAGAGGAACACCAGCTGGCCCAGGGTGGCTGCGTGACCATGGAGCAATGCCTTTGTGTTGGCCATGGGCTATGTCTGCCACTGTTAGCTGCAGCACTAGTTCTGCTCTGTATGCTTGCTTTGGAAGGGGCTTGGTCAAAGGACCCTGCTCCACGCGCCCTCCATGCTGAAAAGTGCAATGTTTTCAGTAAACCTGCTCCACAGCCATGCCTTCTGCCTTCTCTCTGATAAAGGGGTGGGAGGGCGCAGCCAGAGGAATTCACTGCACTGAAACCACAGACATGTCCCTGAGCCGCTCGCCGTGCTGTGGGGGTGCTGTGAGTCTCACCACCAGGCTGAACGGGGGACAGGAGACCAGCGAGGGACATGACCCTTTGCATGCCATGGAGACTTCAGGGAACTTTATTTTGCTAGTGAAGAGTTACCTGTAGGGGCCATTGAAACCAAGTACTCTGTCTTTCCTGTACATGAAATTAACATTTTTGTCATAGTTTTTACCATAATAGATACTTGTGACTGTTAGTCTACCTTTAGTAATCTGCGAATTTAATTTAAACGAGGACCAAAAACATAATATGCTTCCTTCTGTGTAAGAAGCTACAAGCAGACCTAATCTCACTGGCTTTTCTCCCATTGCACATTTTTGTGCAAAGATTTGTTCTACTTTATCCGTGAAAGACTTAAAAAACGTGAAACCCAGTGATGCTGTGTGATGTCTCAGTAAACCACCAGTTTTTCTGTATGTGTTTAGTAGTGTCTTCATTTGTTCTAGTCTTGAATGTTTTCCTGGGTTCTCCAGCTTAGGCAAGTCTCACTAGCATTAATTCACAGAAACAAGACGTGGCTTGGGGTACCCCACGTGTGTGAGCACCTCATTCCTGTTCCCAGCACCCCGCCGTGGTCCCCCCACCCCATTCCCACAGAGAGGCAGACGCCCTTTGTGATGAAGCAGTTGGTGTTTATTTGGCAGTTACAGATCAGCAGGCCCAGAGGATGCTTCCCCGTGATCTGGGAGCATCTCCTGGTGTGAATGGTTGCAGGAAGCTCAGTGGTACTCGTGAGCCAGAGCATGGGCCACCACACGGACCATCTTCTGCCAGGCAGACTGGCAGGCTGGGGTGAAATCCTTGCCGAAGTGTGAAGCCAGGACGATGATGAGGATGTCACCCAGGAGCTGGCGGTGGAGGGAGGAGAAGCTGTCAGCCCAGGGTTCTGCCCCACTGCCCTCCCAGCACCCAGGACACACCGCCTGGGCTGCGACAGTGGTCAGAATGCACCAATCGAGGATTCATCGCAAAGCAAGGAGCTGATTTATCACAGCCCCATGCAGAGCACCATGCCCACATCTCTGGCCCTGACCAGGATGCCCGAGTGTGCTGGAGCCCCCTCCCCAAACACCTTCCCTACACCTGCTGTGCTAGTGTCCTTGCTCTGGCTGGCCTTATCCTCTCCTTTCACTTGCCTCCCTTTCTTTGCTTTTCCTTGGCTCAGATCCTTTCCTTCTGCTGAAGTGGCTGTGTTTGTTTTCTGTCTTGGAGTAACTTTTCCCTTGTGCCCAGGCTTACCTCTTTCCTTCAATCCTGTCTCAGTTTCTTCTCTTCTGCTCTCTGGGTGCTCCAAGCTCATGTTGCTTCCACCCTGCTCACTCCGCAGCCTGCACATATTTGACTGCATTTCATGCCCACCCACCTCACCTGCTTGGGTCCCTCCTCTCTCATACCTCAGCCCCAGAACTCCTGCCTGTTATCCTCAAATATGCCTATGCACTCCTCCCTCCACTTCCCCTGCCCTCAGCAGGTGCCTAGGTTCAGGCAGCCTCAGGGATTTGCTTCTGGGTCTCACTGGTGGCCAGACCCCAGAGCCCTCTCCAGAGGACAGAAACCTCTGTTCCGCTGAGGCTGGAGTCCGAGCGCAGCTCACCCTGAAGTTCTCGGGGTCCACGTGCAGCTTGTCGCAGTGAAGTTTGCTCAGCTGAGCAAAACACTTCTTGATGTTGTCCAGGTTCTTCACGGCATCTCCGAAGGAGGTGAGCACTTTCTTGCCATGGGCACGGACCATGGGGTTGCCAAGGATGGCGGTGGGGCTGGACAGGTTCCCGAAGGAAGAGAAGAACCTCTGGGTCCAGGGGTAGACGATCAGCAGCCTGCAGAGAGAAGGGGGAAGATGATCACACAGAGACACTGTTAACGCTCCCTCCTGGTAGCTGGGCTGATGACTGGGAGCTGGACCTACCTGGCCAGGGCCTCGGCACCACAGTCGGCCACATTGACCTTGCCCCAGAGGCCGGTGATGAGCTGCTTCTCCTCGGCTGTCCAGTGCACCATGGTGCTGAGCAAGAGGGCTTGCTTGAGGCTTCTGTGAACAATTACTAGGAAGTGGAGTCAAAGTCTGCTCCAGGGATTTTTATACACTAGTAACAGCTTGTCCTAATCTCAGTTGACATTGCCATTGGTTGGGGCTGGGGAGGGAGCTGGGCTGCACTAAGAAAGATAGCAATGTTGGATCCTGTCCAGGGGGAAAAGAGGCCCTTTCCCCCCTCTGCCTTTGAGTGGACAAGCTGCATCTCGCACCCATGAGCTTGTAGACACAGCCCCGAGCGCAGGTGGAGCTCCTGCATGGCCATGGGTTACTGGTGTTGCAGCAGGAGCTGGAGGCCTGAAGGTGCAGAGGAGATCCAATGGGACAGGCAGCGACATTCAAAGAGCTTGCAGTCTCTGCCTTGGCCTTGGTTTCAGACTCCTGATGGTGCACTGGTACCATGCACTCCTTTGAATCCATCCTGAACAGCTCTAGGCATCATCAGCTCCTGCTTGAAGGATCGGAGACCTTCTGGGAAATGGGAGCACAATGATTACTCCCAAATGTAGGCCTTGTGCTTTAAATGCATGATCCTCCTTTCTTCTCAGTCCTAACAAAGAGCTTCACAGCTGTTGTCCATTGCTTTTGCCCACTGTAGCTGTCCACAGCCATTGTCTGTGCTGTTCTGAGTCATAGCTCTGCTTTCGACCATCTCGAGCATAAGTTCCTTGTCAGAGAAAATGAACCCGCCTGGAAGGCATGATTCTGAGTGGGCCTCAAGAGCAGGGTATGAGCCCTAGCCCTAGCCCTAGCCTTCGTCCCGTGAGGAGCTTAAGCCAGACACACCACCCACATGGACAGTCAGTCCCACCTGACGCCAGTGGGAAGCTAGGACCAGGCTGTGCTGTGCAGAAACAGTCTGATGCCAATTTCCTCTGCCTGCCCTCCAGGAAGCGGAAAATATGACATCAACTTTATTTCAGATTGTAAATGCCTCGTTACTGTATGGCGCTGATGACTGTCCCTTTGTCTAATGATTGGGTACCTTTGGGGCACACTTCTGAGACTGCCAAAACTGGAAATGGGGTATACGCCATGTAAAAGTCTGAACTGAATAGGTAACTATGCTTTTTTTTTTTTTTTTTTTTTTTTTTTTTTTCTGGCTTTTAGCAGAAATATGTGCTGAAACCTTGCCTGCATTGCAAAAGTTGGATGGTTTGCTATATCAGACACCAGCACTGACAAAAACTGTGAGCCCTTCTGATAAATAGCATATCCCATAGCCCAAAATAAATAAGATGTCCTGGCAAAGCAGCATTTCTGCTATTGGTAGAGCTGTCTCGATCAGATTGATTGTTCACATACAATAACTCAGCCCTATGAAATAGCCTTGCAGGAATGCTCTCTCACTGCCTGCAGGCTGAAGTCTGTCCTCTTGTCTTCCCCTTGGCAGCAGTCTTTACAAATCTGAAGGGCGCTATCTTGCCTCTTATCAGCCTGCTCCAAATTAAACTGTCAGTAAGTTCCTCCAGCCATTACTCTGGTCAACACCATTCCTTTCTGCAGCTGGCATACCTTTGAAAGTTGTCACTTTTTTTCCACCCTCCTACTTGGCAGAGCATCTTGATCCAAGGTGTTTCCTACTAATAGATGAGGCCGTCAAAGAATAAGAAAAGTATAAGTGGTATCATTTTGCAAACAGAGTCCTGTTGTACTGTAGGATACGAAATGAGGAGGCTGTAATGCCAAGACATGGCTCTGCAGACATGGCTCCAGATTCTTTATTAGCAGGGTGGACCGGTGAATTGGTGGCATCCATCCTGTGGTGCCATCCCTCAGCACCAGATCAGCTCAGGTGCACCATCCCACAAGGGCAGTTTCAAATGTCCATCCAAGGTGCAAGGTGAGCTGCTAAACCAAGAGATGAAGCAAAGGATGAGCAACTCCTGGGGCTTGCTGAACTTTGCCTTACCTTTCTTTCTCTCCTTCTCCTTCAGCCCTGTCCCTCTCCAGCCCACGTGGCTCCTCACTCACTGCTGTGGGCAGCAGCATCTGTTGTGCTCCTGCTGTCCCTTCTGGAGAACGTCTCTTCCTAGTGAGTGGCTTCTTCAAAGCACTTTTCACATGATCTCCAGCATTAGAGCTGCAGGGCAGTTATCGGCTGTCAGCTGAGAGAAGAAAAAGCATGAGATGAAACTTCTTTTTTTATCTCCTGACTTCCAAGGGCTTTTTAGTTGTAATTTTTCAGCCACAAAGACTTTTTAAGGAAACGTGTTATGCACGATGATCTGGGCAGGCTCAGAGGCTGCATGCACCCATTGACAACAGTTGGGCACTGGTTCATAATGTCATCAGAGGCAAAAGCTCACAGCAAAGTGGATACAGCCTTGAAGGTGTACGCGAGAATGACAGGTATTTTCAGACAGGACACTGTGAGCATTATCTGTAAGCAGCACTGCGTGCCCAAGGTTTCTGCCAAACAGTGAGACAACAGAGAAACGTTTGGCAAAAAGCAAAGGCAGAACAGCCCAGACAATCTCTGCCCTATGCTCTGATTTTGGGGGTCTTCTTCAGGGATCCCTCCATGGCATGCATTTCTATAGGACAGAGTTAATTTTAAATACATTTTAAAATCACCTGATTTATGATTTGCGAGCAGAGGCCTGGCAAGCAGTATTTGCATGCTCAGAGCTGCCAGCCATGGGATGTCTCTTGAGGGGGCTGTTCAGAGACACAGGCTGGGGGCTGGGGGGGGAGAGGAGGAGGAATCATCATGATGTGCCAAGTGGAGGCAGTTTCTGTAGCTTCTTTACAGTTCACAGGATCAGAGGGAGATCTCAGTCCCCTCCTGCACCCACAGCTATACCTTGCAGTGGGCTTATCCCAGCCACGCTCACAAAGGAGGGAGGTAGGGGCCCCTTTGCTGTCTGCATAGGATGAATTTCACAGTGCTCAGGACACTTCCCTCCAAAATCCTTCCATCCATTTGTCTTTGATGCGTCCTATGTGGTTCATCATCTCTTGGCCCCAGACTGGGTCATGCCCACTTCCACGGACAGGAACCTTCCCATTTTGTACATAAAGCATCCCACCGGCTTCAAAAGACAGCTCCAGGCCTTTACACGGGAAGCAGAGTTTATTGGTCACTCTGATTGAAGCAGGCAGTGCCCTGCGCCAAGCTTTACTGGTGCCCTTATCAGCTGGAGCGGCAGATGTACCCAGCCTCTGGATCCAGGCCAGCCTCTGTACTCTCTCCTTCAGAACACGCAATTTCTGATGTCTAGAGCCACTCTGCCTTGTGGGTGTCTTTGCTCCCACTTTATTTGCTGTGATCTTCCTTCCTCATCTGAACAGCTCTGCTGAGGCTCCTTCCATTCTGTGCCAGCATCTCCTGGTCTCCCAGCGGAGGGCAGGACCTGGCTGCTTCCTCCTGGCATGGACGCAGCAGGCAGCACGACGGGAATGTGAACTCGCCCGGCAGCAGCCAGCACTGCCTTGGCAGGGAACCGCTTCTAGGTGGCTCTGAGCTCCAAAAGCTGTTTGCATCGTACAGAGCTCCTGGGACTCAGGGAGCAGACTGGGCTCACTCAAACGGAGTAACAGAGGGCGAGGCAGAAGTGAGGTCCTGAACACAAGCCAACTGCCATAAACCCAGCAAAGGAGCAAGCTGATGTCTTGCTGTCACCAGGGCTGTTTGCGGCTCCCAGCATCTGTCATGGGCAAGATTTAAACTGTCTACAGAATCACTGCCAGATGTAATAGCAAAAATAGTTTATTGAAGTAAAATATTGCAAAGGTGAGGCTTAACAAAGTTTGATGGCAAGGTTCAACTTATTACTTACTGCACAGAGGATATAATAATAACTCAAAGTTTCCCATGCAAGATGTTAATTCCCTGTGGTACAAGTTATTCATGATACTGGTCACTTACCAAAGATCTGCAGTTGGTAAGGGACCTCTCAGCCTTGAGGAGTATCCTTGAGATGCATGCCAACTCAAAGGGGGATCACCGCCTTGCAGCCAGATGCAGGGAGAACTCCAAAAAAGGTTCACCCAGACTGCCATGCTTACGGAATAAAGTATTTGGCTTTTTGTCAGATTACATAAGAGGGAAAAGGTAAGCACGTGACTCCTTGTGCCCACAACTTCTTTTGTTCCTTGATAAATTAGTCTTGGAAGCACCTCCTGCTATTCAGGTGTTAATTGCATGATGAATGTTCTGGTCTCCACGCTTATGAGCATCAAAGCACACCATGAAACCTGGTCCTGTGTGGGTTTCAAAGAACAGTTTGGAATTAAAGAAGTTCATGGCCTATTCAGGGTACAGGCCTTTACTTCCTACAGATCCTAAACCAGACTACTGCAAGTTTGGTCAAGGAGCTGAGTGCATCCACCAGAGCATCTCAGCACCGCGCTGTACTGCCACTGCAGAAATGCCCTGAGCTCACGGCGAAGCACCAGCTCTACTCTTCCCCGTGTCACTCTGCTGGTGAGGCTGGGCCCTCCTCCCCAGGGTAATGGTCTGTAGAGCGTGATGGCCTGCAAGAGTGCATTTGCTCTCCTGCCAGCTGATGGAAGGACTTTGGCTCCACTCCCCTGGTGCAAAGGAAGGATGTACTGCTGACCCTGTGTCCTCAGCAGAGAGAAGTTAGTCTACTGCCAAAGCACTGCTAGGACTGGGCAGTGTCATTTCAACACTGCCGTGGTGTCCACTGTCCATTTAGGCCTGCCATTTAGGCCTCACCCCTGGCTACTGTTTTGGGTCAGGTGAGTCCGTAGGGTTCATACCTCTGCTCTTGCTCACACAAGAGAGAGACAACTCTTGCTCGGAAAGTCTGACACGCTGCAACTCTTCTTGTGGCTCTGCAACACAGCACGAATCCTGCTCCTTGCCATAATAAGTCCAACAAGACCATCCCAGCCCTGGCTGCAGTGCACGGTCAGGGAGCAGGATGCGCCGGGGCACTGCTGGTGCCTGAAGCCCCTCCTGGGAGGGAGCTGCTTGGGCGAGAGGTTCCCACTGAGCCCAGCAGAAAATCAGGTCCCAGAGGAAGAGGGAACCCATCAGAGTCTCTGCCAAACACGGGGTATGTGCCGCTGGCCTGCACCCAGCTGAATGTGGCTACACCACTGTGTTCGTGTGGTGTCTGCCCTGCCTCAAATGCAGGCGACCTTTTGTCTTTGGTGGCAACTGCCAAAGGTCTGAACTTTAACTAGAGTGAACCAGGACACCGAGTACAGTCTCACCTCCTGAAATCATGCTGAAATGCCCACTTGCTGACTGGAAGGAGAATGACATGTTGTAGGAAAGCTGGGCTGGTTTCTTTTTTCCCCCAGCCCAGGATGTGTTTGGCACTGCTGGCAGGGCTGGATCCTCTGCCTGTCAGACTGGATGGCTGTCTGGCATAAGGTGGTCATGAGTGCAAATCCTCGCTTTATCTGCAGAAAAGGAGAAAAATTGTTCCTAAATCTTGCAAAACAATGATTTCATCATTCTGAGACACAGACATCTGTCCTTGTTGGTTTTTAAGTTACTCCTGAAAAAGCATTCCTGAAACTGATGTGCTTATGTTGAATCCTTCCACTACAGTAAAAAATCATTGTTCATTAAGCTAATCTGACTTTAAAATGCTCTGATCAGTCCCATGTAAAAGCTGCCCTCAACCCCTCCTCTCCAGACCATCCACATCATCTTGCAGAGTGTATTCTGACCAAAACGCCCAAGGCTAATGGGAAGAGCATTTTCACTGCTGACATAGAAAATGCTTTTTATCATCTTCTTGAAGATACATTAGTACTACGAAATCTCACATTTCTGTCTAAGCTGTCTTGAGTGAATCTCTCCAAATTTATATCCTTGCACACAGTACAGGTGGAGAGGTTTAGGGCCAGAGGGCTCTTGCTGGCCCTGCAGCTTGGCCTTCTGTGCAGAATAGGTCAGAAATCTTCCCCAGCAATTTCGGCAAGCTTAGAGCACTCGGTGGGCCAGGATGTGCCCACCTGTGCTTGTTGACAGGCCAGTATCTCCAGATGTCCCACTGGAGC
The DNA here is from genome assembly GCF_964211835.1 of Anser anser. NCBI lineage: Eukaryota > Metazoa > Chordata > Aves > Anseriformes > Anatidae > Anser > Anser anser. Next base: position 215,446,122 of record NC_139720.1, read on the forward strand.
TCTGAATGCCCCCAGCACCCCTTTGTGCATGGGGCTCTGGGTGGCTGGTACGAGCCCAGCTGGGCAGGTAGGACAAGGCAGCAGTGAGCAGGCTGGTGCCTTCCGGAGAGAGCCCAACTAGCCAGGAGAAGCATCCTCCCTTAGGCTAGTCTGGCTGCTTTTTTTGGACTGTGATGCTCCCAGCAGCCCTGAGACCTTCTTCCCCCTTTTGTACCCCCTGTTTCCTCCCTCCCTCTCTCCCTCCCACAAGCAGCTGCAGAGACACAGGAGCACACTAAGAAGCTCAGAAAATGTTTTGTTTGGTTTTATTTTTATTGACTGTTACAGCTGCATCCTCCTCTGGAGCGTTCAGTGGTACTTGTAGGCCAGAGCGTGGGCCACCACGCCGACCAGCTTTTGCCAAGTGGCCTGGCAGGCAGGGGTGAAGTCCTTGGTGAAGTGTGCGGCCAGCACAATGACGAGGATGTCTCCCAGGAGCTGGGGGGACAAGAAAGGAAATCAGGTCAGCATGGCACTGAGCACCCCTTTGCCCCATGTAGGACCCAGGTGCTGGAGGGCAAACACGTCTGCTTTGTTGGGTGCTGGAGGCTGCCACTCAGAGAAGCTCTTTTAGCTGAATTCTCTGTGCAGGAAAATGTCTTGTGCTGACCACATGCACCAGTATCCACCAGCTCCGTCCTTGCCTTTTCTCACATCTGCTTTTTCCAAACTCTAGAGTGTACTTGTGTACTTCCAAACCTTTTTTAGCTTTTTTTTTTTTTTTCTTTTTTCTGCTGTGAATCCCCATGCCTACTTAACTGGGGTTCAGTTCCGTACCAGCTCTGCCTGCTACATTCCTGAAGTAAGGCTGAAGCAGGGGCTGAAATGGAGGCTATCAGCTACATCGAGCCCTCCCAATCCCCTCCAGCCTGAACTGCCCGCTCTCCACCCACAGCCACTTTTCACCCCCAGCACCCTGATCTCCGTTCCTTTACTCCCCTCCTGCTCCCCTCCCTCCTCTGCTGAACTTACCCCCACACAGATCTGTCCTTTCTGTTTTTAATTCCAGCCTACATCTCTAGGGCCTTTCTTCCCATCAGCATCCGTATCCTGAGCATCCCTGGGTCTCCATCCCATGCTGGCTTTTCCCCTCTCCTCCCACATCTGCCAGCCTTGGAAAAAGTGGGGGTGAAGTGGTCCCCGTCCCTAGGGGCAGGACGTGACAGGGAGAGGCACCAGCACAGCAGCAGCACTCTTCAGGCACTTTCCTGCTGTCCTCTTCACCCTCAGCGTCATTGAGCCTCTCCTCTTCCTCCTGCTTTTCTCCAGCTGTGCCTGCACAAGCCTCCAGGCAGTCAGGGCATGTCCCTGGATCTGTCCCCAAATCTGTAACCACATGGAGCCCCTTCCCTAACATTATCAAATGCCCAACCTTCCCTCCTCCTCTTAAGGACACATATTACATCCAAGGCAGCCCCTTTCTCTTTGGCACCTAAAATCTCTGTTATTTATGCTCTTTAAACCCTCCAGGCACTGAGCTAATTTGTTAGGTGGAGGGAGAGACGGGCAATCCCCACGCATGGCTCACCCTGAAGTTCTCGGGGTCCACGTGCAGCTTCTCACAGTGCAGCTCGGACAGCTTGGAGTAGGTTGCTTTGAGATTTTCCAGGTTCTTCACAGCTTCCCCAAAGGAGCTGAGCACTTTCTTGCCATGGGCGCGGACCTTGGGGTTACCGATGATGGCGGTGGGGCTGGACAGGTTCCCGAAGCTATCAAAGAACCTCTGGGTCCAGGGGTAGACGATCAGCAGCCTGCAGAGAGAAGGGGGGACACAAGCACACACACACCGTTAGCATTCCCCCCTATGCCTGCAGCGGTTTCTCCATGCAGGTGCAGCCGAGCCGATGCCCGGGAGCCGGACCTACCTGGCCAGGGCCTCAGCTCCGCATTCCTCCACGTTGACCTTGCTCCAGACGCTGGTGATGAGCTGCTTCTCCTCAGCTGACCAGTGCACCATGGTGTCGGACGGAGGGTAGCGTGTGGCTGCAGGAGGACACGGACCTTGTAGCGGAGCTGCAGACCCCTGGGGGCTTTTATCCGCTGCCGGCAGCTCCTCCCCGCCCCGCGCTGTGGGGCCATTGGCTGGGGATGGGTGGGGGGTCCGCCAGCGGGGAGTCCTGTCCACAGGGCGGTCAGTCTGCAGCGAGGTGTGGCCTTCAAGGGAAAAGCCCTGTGACTCACTTAACAGGCAGGCTCAGGACACAGCAGCCCTTATCTCCCTTTCCTCCCCTCCATCCGCTGACCGCTGTGCAAGGTACTTTAAAATGTCTTCGTGCCTGCAGCACCCGAATTTGGCCCCTCTGCAGCATCTACAGGCTCTCTAAACCCCAGGGATATTTCTCTGCCATGGCAGGTGACCTGATTTATGAAGCTGGGCACTGCACAGGCGTTTCTGCACAGGAACACCTTCCCAAGGATGCTGAGGGCTGTTGCCCTTGGCTGCAGCTCTGCAGCTCTGGATGCACAGACCTGCAGAGAAGCTGCTGCCCATTTATCAAACCGAGCACCTTTCATCAGGAGGAAGTGTGGAAAACGTCATCCTGCCAGCCCAGAGCCTCACACCTGAACGGGGTGCCAAAGCGCCCAGGGCATGTGGCCACGACTGGTGTTAGCCCCAGGGAGAGGCTGCACCTCACCGCTGCCCCGGCTGCAGGACTGCAGTGGGATGCTGGAGCTGGCAGGCACTGGCTGGGGCAGGTTCCTCTGCTCTTCTGATGGTCATACTGCATTAATGGGTCAGGCACTTCCCTGTCCTCTCCCTTCTGGGAAATTAAAGGCCTTGCACAAGAATAGCAGGACCAGCCATGTTGCAGCCAGACCAGCAACATCCCCTTCCACCACTTCAGAGCCTGACAAAAGGCTTCTGCTTGGCTCTGGGTCTCAGTCTCCACTTGAACTGGATTTTTGTTTTTCCTGAATGGAAGGATATGTTAAGCCTTTGGGCAAAACTGTGCTCCCATGCACAGGCATGCAAAGCCAGCATGCAGGAGGTATGCAATGTCCTGGCAAGGCTGTGGGACTTGGGTCTGTCTGCAGGCAGTCTAGGAGGTTTCATCCAGACCTCTGGCCCATTCCAGTTATAAATCCTATGACATGAACGGAGCTGCACAGGGCAGTGGCACAAGCATGGGCATCTCACTGCTCCAGTTGGGGTGGTTCAGGGATGTGGTCACATTTCAGATCCTTGCTGCAGCGTCCTCAGAGGCACTTTTTTTTATTTTTTTGTTTGGTTGTTTCTTGTTTGTTTGTTTTTTTTTAATTTCTGAATCCTGGGCAAGGCACATAGGCCCCTTTCAGCTGCAAGGGAGTCACCAGGGTGCTCTGATAGCACAATGTGGAGTGGAGGCTGCTCAGCGCAGATAAATGTATCATACAGGTGGCCAGTGCGTGCTGTAGTTTCTGACCTAAAGAACAGACAGAGTCACACACCCGTGTTCTTGAGGAGATCTGAAGACTTCAGAAGTTGTCAGTTTTTAGTAAGGCAAGACTCACAGCATTAAATCAAATATATGCAACCCTAAATTCATACACAGATATTCACATCATGTGAGTCAGTACATACAGCAGAGCAAAGAGCTGGCCAAAACAGCTGTACGTGCAGCTGGGGGAGGACAATACATGGCCTAGCATGGACTTCTCATTTATCATTTCCTCATCCTATAGCCTGCATTTGCTGGAAAACCCACATTGAAGATAAAATCCAAGCTACATCTGGGTCTATTATTAGCAGTGCATTTGCCTCATTGGTGATGGGAGTTTCATTTTCAACTCTGTGAAGGTGAACTTTAAAAGAGAGAAGATAATGATGCTTTTCTTCTGCATTTGAACCAGCAGCATGACAAAGCTCAGGGAGGGGTGGCAGATAGGCATGTGAAGCTGGGAGAAGCAGAACAGCATCAAACACAGAGGCTTGGAGGAGAATATTAACTGAAGCATTGTTGTTAGCAAGAATCTGTGGTTAAAAAATGCTGATTTTCTGGACTCCATGGAAAAGCAGGCAGAGACATAGCTTACAGCGAGAAACCTCAGGTTCTGATCCCGCACCATGGTCTGTTTTGAGTGTTTTTTGAGACCACTCAGGTCTGTTTTTTGCTTGTGCAGTTGCAGGACCAGGAACAGGTGTTCACGAGATGCTTAACAGTGGCCCCAAAGAGCCAAGGGGAGGAGAGGGGAAGCAGAAGAAACAGGAAAAAGTGGCTGAAATGTTCCAGCTGTTGCTTTGAGGCAAGCTCATTTAGCACCACTCTTCCGTATTGATCCCTTTTAATGACTGGTTTTATACCTACAACAATTCCTTATACTCTTTACATCCTGCAAGATGGGCACTCAAAAAATGAATAACAGCAGGTGAATCAGACAGCTAATAAGGTTAGGGGCATACTGGGGACCTCTTGATGTGGAGAGTCCATAACAGCAACAACCCCTTACAGCCAGTCTGGGCTGTAAATTCACATATGGGCTGCTGCCTGCTCCCGCCCCGCTGGGCACTTTGGCTGTGTCCAGTCTAGCCCTGGTGCCTCATTTTAACTCGCACCCCCACCATGCTGCTAATGCTGACACCCTCTGAAGAGCTGCTCCAGGGACAAAAGCAGGCTTCAGGTTACCGTCCAGGTGAACCCTGAATGTGGAACCGGAGGACAGCTTTACAGGATGGTCACAGACCCTAAGGAAAAAGCAGGGCTCCTGCTCTAGACCCTTTCAGGACACAATGACAGATTTGGGAAAATGCAGTGCAGCAACAGGCTGGTCTGAATCACCATAATTTATACACCTTGCCCTGTCTGGGACAGTGTTGTTACTGGCCTGAACATGAAAGCCAAGAATCTCTGATGGTGTCATTTCTTTCCTTAGGAAGCAAGGGGAGACAGAAAAGACCCCAGGCAGAAGAGACGTGGGCACGCCACAGTGGAGAGTCAGAGCAGATCAGAGTTTTACAGCTAGTAGGCAGTGAGCTTGATCTTATTACCACAAGGACAGTTTTCTAATTTAGCCTTGGCTCATCGCCCTAAGCACTCTGCCTTCAACCCAAAGTCATTTCAAATGGCTTCTGTGCTGTAGCAATAAACTAAGGGGAAACATAACTGCAGGTTAAATGAGTGCTGCTCTGTCCCAGAGTCAGCCCCTAGGCACAGCAGATTCAGTCTGTGACCAGACTGAGAGGCCAGGGAACATGATGACGGGACCTGCACAAGACCCTGGACACCTGCAGCGAGTATGTGGCTGGCGCTGGGCTGTGCCCGGGCTGCTGCTGGTAGGGTGCTGTGGCAGTGCTGATTCTGTGCCACGTACCTTTTATTAGCCTGTTTTTTTTCCAGCTGCAGAGGTCAGGAACACAAAAATTCTGCATTGCAGGGCATTAATAAACTACTGGCTGCATCAGTGGAAGAAACAACAGGAAAACATCGGTTCTGTCTGTCCACCTCTCATTCCTATTAGGAGGCTAGCAAAATTCACCTGGGGGTCAGAGAGAGCCACTCATCCCCTAACATGGATATCTCAATTCAAGAGCCAGGCCCTTCATACCCTTAACCCTTCATACCCTTTAGCCCTGATTCCAAGAGGAGTGGAGCACCCATTTGCCTGCTTGGGCCACTGTTCAGGTAGTCCAGCATCAGGCACTCACAGCCTGAACTTTGTGCCATATAATGACCTACTTACTATCCAGACATGGTCCTCGGTATTTGAGCTGGCTTATAGTCTTTTACTGTGCACTGTATTTCTTTAATGTTGTCCAAAGTCTTGTGGGTTTGAAATGTGTGCAGTTTGGGGCTAGTCACAACAGGAATATACAGAGGACCTCCAGGGCACCACAGGAGAGGGGACCTGACCATATTCATATATCGCTGTCCCTGTATCCCTGTAAAGGGATTCACCAAGCGCTACTCAGCTCCAAAGCCAGTCCAGTGTCACAGGCTACAGGCGGTTCAGAGCTGAGTGAGGTGAAGGGATGTGAGGCACAAGGTCGGGCATAAAAGCCAGGACACTCAGGGAAAAGCTAATGATTTAATTAAACAGCTTCTGAGTTATCCCTCAGTGCAGGAACTCAGGCAAAAGCAATCCAGAAATTGGCAAAAAAACAGCTTTTTTATTCATGACAAGATGTCTCCAAGGCAGTATCCCTTAAGGCAGTGTTTTTCCTGCCTGTGACTGATTCAGTCATTTGCTCTTATCCCTCTTCCTCACTGGGGCTTTCATTTGCTCAACTCAAGACAGACACAGGTTCCTGGCAAAAGGTTCCAGCCTCTGGCCTCCTACCAGAGCCTCTGCACTGGGCTGGAGCAAACCGAGCCCAGGGGACACCGGGGCGGAGGGACAGTTCAGGAGAGGGGCACGTTACAAGGGCCAGCGCAGCGCTTCCCCGAGTGCACTGAGACAGGGCTCAGGAGCCAGACAGGGTTTTCCATGATCAGGTTCGTGAGGTGTCTCCATCACAGCACCGTCCCTGTTTGGCACCACGGCCGCCCCGCTTCTCCAGTGGGGGCTTTGCCTTGCCCTACCGTGTTCAGGCCGCTGCCGCATCCCGGAGGCCTGCAGCACAGGAGGCACCTATCGGCCGCTTCACACCCCGCTGCCCTGCTCTGCCGGCCCCTCTATCGCCCGCCGGCAGCCCCTGGCCTCCCACACCCTGTGGCCCTGCACCAGATAGCTCCTCGCCACCCTGGCTGCAGCACGAGATAAACGTCAGCACCTGGCTGCGCTCAGGAGGCCGGCTTTCTGCCCCTGCATTTAGCCCAAGTGGGCTGCACTGCCAGCCGGGCCGGGGTCCGGCCCTGCACACCTCCGCACACCTCTGCCACACATCAGCTGCTGCCATTCCCCAGCCACACCGGTGTGCAGCCACAGTATCCATGGGAAAACTATGATTTCCTCTCATTTTTTGTTCTCTTAGGGGAGGTAAGAGGTGGTACAGAATGGGATTTCAGGG